>NC_051283.1:17081769-17763436 GCF_015220745.1 Sebastes umbrosus
GACCGGAGAAGTGGCTCCAAACGCTAGTCAACACAAAACCAGGACCCCCCACCCCCATCTGACTGTCTCTCTCTCCTGTTGTTTCTGCAGGGAACCTACATGCTGTAGTTATTTTAAGAAGAGGAGGACTGTATTACCCCTTCCTCTTCCTCCTCACTGTTCCCTCTCTCATCTCTCCACACACACCTTCCGCCCCCAGTTTCTCTCCCACAACACCCCTCCCTCATCTTCAACTCAGCCTTACTCTCTATCTCTCTCTCTCTCTGTCCTGCAGGCAGTTTCCTGGCGCTGCTGATGGTCGCCCCTCCGTCAGGTCATGTGACCAACCGCGCCAGCTGGGAACAGCTAGGAGAAGTGTGCACATGTGCGCACTCAAAAAATACATACGGGAGTACGCACAAACAAGGATACGTCAGGAAACAAACTCAAATACAGGAAGATGAAAACAAACCACTTATATGCAACACTCCCACTTACAGTTCACACAGGTGTGCACACACACACCGAGCTGACATGTACAAGATGCACGCTCACGCTGACGCACGCTCCACGTAGTCACGCTGGCGAGGAACTCACTTAAAAACCACACACGCGTAAGCAGAGTCCTCACACACACACACAAGCCAGATGCTTGGACCCCGACGCACACTCAGACCTTGAGGCCAGTGTTTTGGAGAGGGGCCCTCTGTGCTGCGGCCCTGACTTCCTGACTCCTCCTCCTCCTCCTCTCCATACTCCTGTTCCACAGTTGCTGTGGGAGACGCTGCTGCAGCGCCCGTTGCCAAGGAGAAGGCTGCTGGCTGTTTGAACAACAATGGCCGCCTTGTGAACATTCCAACTGTAGGTACTGACAGCTCGTCAGCCACAGCCTCAACGTACACACTGCTCACACGCGCACACACACACACCGACGCCACACCGCCGCTGTACCTCTCGGATACTTGGCCTCAAGCCTGAGCGAGGTAACACTCTCACACACAATCAGGCATGCACACAAACACACACATCTGTGCACGCTCTAAGAAATTATGACTTCTGCTGAGAGGATAAGAAACCCTCTTCCTTCCCTCTCCGTCTACCTGCATCTCTCGACCATCTCTCTCTCTCTCTCACACACACACACACACACACACACACACACATTCAGTGCGCAGTACATTCATCCATCTTCCCCCTTCTCCCCGACTACTCTCTGTCTTTCTCTCTCCTCCCCCTCCACAGCCTTTCACTCTCTCACTCGCTCTTCACTTGCTCATCCCTGCCTCTCTCTCTCTCCCTTTCTGTCTCAGGAAGTGTGTGTTCACACTCTCACGCACACACACACACACATGTGGAGGACACACATTCGCACACAGAAAGGCACACACAATCTCTTTCTCTCCTGGAAGGTAGCGAATCTTTTTCGTCCCTTGGGGGCATACACTTCCTCAGAGAAGGAGGGAAAAGGGAAAGAAGAAAGAGAACTAAAAACAAGGGTGGAACGGGCAAGAAGAGGAAGAGGAGGGAGGAGGAGGGAGGAAGAGAGGGTGAAAACTATATTCACGGCGGGGATTTATAGGCAGACCCCTTAGTGCTCTGATTATCTGTTCATATTGATGGGACGACATTGAAGCCACGCTGGTGGAGCGTTGAGACGGCGCTGAAGCCAAATTGGGTAGAGTGTGTGTGTGTGTGTGTGTGGGGGGGGGGGTGTTGAGGAGAATCACTAACAAGTCTCTGCTTATCCTCTGACTCACTGTTTTTAACACACATACCCAGACACATGTATACGCAGCACACGCTCGCACAAAAACAAAGATAACTCTAACGCGCTGACGCACGAGCATAAGAAATCAGACACACTCTACATGTGTATCTGCAGATAGGTGTGTGTGTGTGTGAGAAACAGCATGTGTGTGTTGTGTGCCAGACGCCGAGAGATGCTTTTGTGTGTGTGTGTGTGTGTGTGTGTGTGTGTGTGTACGTCTGCGTGTTTTCCCCATCTCTCGCTCCTCTTTAATAATTGAGCTGATTCTGTCCAGCTTGTTAGGGAGGTACACAGCAGCTTCACACTCTGTCTTTTCTCTCCTTCTCATCCTCGCATCTCTCCCTCCTCCTCCTCATCCCTCCATCCTGCTGCTCTCCCTTCATTTATCACTCCTTTTTCCTCCCTGACCCCTCCGTCCTCTCTTTCTCTCTCTCTCGGTCCCTTCCCCCCAGCCTCTCCTCTCCCTCTTTCTTCACAAATCCCTCCTGTTCTTTGACCTCTCCCTCGCCTCTCGCAGTTGCAACCCCCCCTTCACCTCCACCCCGCTGCCCTCCATCATCCCTCTCCTCTTGTCTCCCTCCCTCCATCCTCTGGAGGTGAGAGGTCGAAGCTTCCTTTCTCCACTGTCAGACTCAAACCGGCTGCAACCAGCCCTGTGGGGGGTGGGGGGAGTGGTGTGAGGGAGACAAGGAGAATGAGGAGAATGAGGAGGTAGGTGAGGAGGGACATGTAGGAGAGGTGGGATGGAAGGGTTAGGGAAAGAGAGAAAGAGAAGAGGAGATGTCTTCTATTGAAGTCTGTGCCTTTGACGCGGAGGAGCCGTTTTATGAATGTATCGTGTGGGAGGTGACAGGATGGAGCATACAAACACTGCTTACACTAATGCTAAATGGTTGCTGTGTGTGTGTGTGTGCGTGTGTGTTTGTGTGTGTGTGTGGGTGCATCTGTGTGTGTTTGTGTAGGAGGTAAACCACGTCTACCTGCCTGTGGCGAAAACTATTTCACTTCAGGTGACGATTAGATTAATAGGAGTCGTAAAAGACGGGACCCTTCACACCAAGGACAGAGTAATGACTTAATTATTTTTAGCCAGTAGCTCTCTGTGCATAGTGGAAAATATTAAAAATATTCCTGAAATGTCCAATTACTCAATATTAAAATAAGAGTTCTTAAAGGATATAAAGGTGTTTTTTAACAGGAGACAATGGAAACCTTGCAGCACGGTATAAAATCTCTCAGCAGAGGAAACATTTAGATCAATTGCATCTAAATATTATACTAAAAGCCATCTTTTGATAGCTCTAAGCCATCAGAATATTGCTCTAAGCTCTAACCAACCAGATACTGTCACTATGAAAATATTGTTTATGTGAATCTGTGTATTTTGGGAGGCATTTCAAATGCTGAGTAATAATGGCCTGACTCATTCACAACGCTGGTGTAGATTCCCTTTTTCCTAAATGGCAGTGATATATCTGTTGTTAAGAGTTCAAAGGGGAGTGCCAGAATGATCTTCAACTGACTTTCACAAAACATCTGTAACCTAAAAAAAAAAGCTCTTTGTTGTATTTGACGAATCTTGCGTATAGCTAGAAGCCAAATTCATGAAATGAGATACTTTGTAGTTGTAAGGAGAAGCCTGAGATTGTTTTTTTTCGAGGATCGGCGTTTGAACAGAATCAATCTCTGGGAGGATATCCTTTCTGATTTAGATGACTGAAGCTCTGTCTGGTGGCGAGGGTTTGTGTGGACTGTAACTTAAAGTGGCAATCTCAAAGATGTGTAACTAACTATTGTCGAATTAGGTAACGCATTGGTGATGGAGCCCACTGATGAAAGTACTGCAATATTTATATATTTGCCGTATTACAAGCTGCGTGTCTGTGGCGACATTCCCGGAAAAGAAATGCTGTAGCCTATTAAGTGACTGCTAATGCAAACCGGACACTTCCTACCGCTGCAGTTTCACATTAAAAGCATTTAACTGGCGAAACACAAGCTGACTTTTATTATGAGGTAGTCTCAGGGAATGTCAGTGAGTCAGTGAGTTTGACACTGACCGCCATCGTTCACCAAAAATGCGTCTACAAAACCATAGACTGTATATAAGAAGTGGACGTCGTCACCGTGACGTTACCCATCGGTTTGTGGACTGCCATTTTATAGTGAGAGGGTGGATCTAAGTACAACCGAACGCTGAAGTCATTTTTAGGCGACCGAACATGTTACAAAAAACTTTCATGAACCGAAAACACACTGTGAAAGGGTTACAGTTGTAAGACAAAAACATAGACAACACCCAGATGTCAATCACAATGTAGCCATGCTCTAAAGCATACTCTGCTTTATGGTCTATTTGACTCTAAATGGGACCATAATTTACTAAATGAACATCATGCTGTATTGTAGAAGACTTGAAACTAGCGATTGAGACCATAAACTCATGTTTACAATGTTTATTGAGGTAATAAATCAAGTGAGAAGTAGGCTCATTTTATCATAAACTTCTATACAATCAGACTTCTTTTTGCAACCAGAGGAGTCGCCCCCTGCTGGCTGTTAGAAAGAATGCAAGTCCAAGGCACTTCAGCATTGGCTTCACTTTCCAGACCCGGAGGTTGTTCACTATTAAAAAACAAAACAACAGCCATTTTCGGCATTTTTTGACAATGGATCAGTTTGAAATAGCAACCACAATGAGCTGTTAGATGAAGAGCTGAAGAACTCAGGTAACCAACTACTTTCACTGCTCAGACTCAATGCCGTGTGAGGCATAAAATCAGATCACGGTTGCTCACAGAATGATTGAAAAGGCCAATCATTGCGCAACAATCGTTTGTTTTGCCGCCCCAAGTATTCTGTAGTATTAAACCGCATTTGCTGTTACCACCAGTAAACAGGGTGTCGCCAAATCAACCAAACTCTTCGAACTCCAGTTTTGTTTGAGGGCGCGCCAAACTAGCCGCTAGGAAGATATTATGCAAATGTGTTACTTGGTGACATCACCACGTTACGGAAAAAAAGGCAGGACTTCAAGCAAGGCGTTTCAGTCAGTTCAGGAGCAGTGCTTCTGTGGCGGAGAGTAACTCTATTTGGCGTGGACTATGGGCTTTGTAACTTTGCAGACCTTTTACATGCACAAAAGCATAATAGGTCCTCTTTAAAGATTGCCACTTTAAGGTAAAATTATAAATTATGAGTCCACAAAAAGCTTCCTTTTACTGATTTTTTTCATCCTGTTTACACCTGATGCATCAAAAAAGTGCCTCAAAACCAATATTCACCCATTCAACAGGTTGCACCATCACTCAAAACTTCCCACAACACCAGGACATCAGTGGAAGTCAATGAATATACAGTACCCATCAATGTTTCATGTGTGTGTGTGTGTGTGTGTGTGTGTGTGTGTGAGCCTACATGAATATGTGTGTCCATCCTGTCTTCTCCATCTCCATGACGACCTCCATATCAAGAGGACATCTGACTACAGCAACCTCACATGCTGATAGGCAGAGAGAGAAAACAGGTGATTGGTTGAGCTGTCGGCTGTCGTATCGGCAGGGTGTATCTTTGTGACACTGCAACACACACACACACATGTGCACACACACACACACACTGGCTTGTCACTGCCGTCAACCCACACGCCTACGAACTGCAGCAAGGCACAAACAAAAGGTACTTCCACAGCACACACACACACACACACACACAGACACACACATGGAAGTACATGCATGCTCACACACACACACACACACACACGCAGCTTTGAGACGAGATGCGGTGTGTTAGGTGCGCTGACCCTGCCAATGAGGACAGGAGGAACATCAACGGAGCTACAAGGCCGTTGCTATGACAACTAGCCCCGCTCACACAGGTAGGAAGCACAATAGGCCTAAGCTGTAATATGTTCACATTCTCGCTGTTTGTCACACACACACACACACGCACACACAAACATCACACGCACAGGGCCACATGCACTCAAGACAAGTCTGACAGACAGCGGCTGCATGCCAAGGTAAGGCCATTTCCTTTTCATTCCAGCATTCAGAGGGTTGAAATTATTCATTATGTCCAAGTGGAGCTGCCAATAAGAGAACTCACTCCTTCAACAGCAGAGTGAGAGAGTGAGACTGGCTGAGTGTGAGACAGACAGACAGACACACAGACAGGCAGACAAGACAGACAGACAGAGCATCACTCTGCATACTAACGGCACCTGCACTAGGGCAGCCTGTGCACGTCTCTGAGGGGCCCTTAAATAACGAACTGTCACTGCCCAGACATCGACATTGACTTCTCTCTCCCTCTCCTCTACTTCAGTTTCTCGTGCACTCTTTCTTCCTTTGTCACCCCCCCACCCTCACAGACAAGAGCTGATTATCACCACCATGAGCACGCCTTGTCTTCTCCAGCTCCAGCACACACTGGCCCTGTTGCCACTGCAGGATGGGCTGCTGCTGCTGCTGCTGCTGCTGCTGCTGCCCTGACAACTCAGGGGGGCTGCATGCTGGGATGGAAACCCCGGGGCTCTTGGACGCCGGGACTCTTGGTGTGTTTATATGTAAAACAAAAACATCTGTCCATCATCAGGAGAGCTGGGCTCACAGTCAAACCTCTGGTATGTGTCATGTGGCATGTAAAATTCAGCATTAGAAAAGTCCACTGAGGTCTATATGGAGACAGTAAAATACACAAAACAACAGTGTGTGTGTGTGTGCCACTAAATGTGACAGTACCTGGGGATGTACTGTATACTGTTGCCATGCCTACACTGTATATAAATTCAGTCATAATGAGGCTTGCAGATTGTAAATACTCAAAAAAAACAAAAACAGGTGGGGGGTACACAGGGTTCATTGGGCGCATGCACATTCAACCACATTACGCGTGCGTGTGTGTTTGAACAACATCATCATCATCATCATGCATGCCCACAGTGAAGCCTATAGATGACCCAGCAGCACCAGCAGCATCGAGGTGGTTAATGTCAGGAACTCAAAACGTAGCCAGAGGTGCGCAGCACAGAACAGCTGGATGAGCAGGACAGTAAGCAACATTTTTTTGTTGGTGTTGTGTACACAAGAAGCCGCACGCGTACTCACCTAGAGAGAGAGATGGAGAGAGTCTGGAGGATGAGCGTCTGTTCTTGCTGGAGCTGGTTGTCGGTGTCACTGCTGTCTGTCGGTGCTGCTGCTGCTCTCCTCCCGGGTCACGGAGCTGTTGCCTTGGCGTCGCCTGCAGCCGTCAGCGCGCAGCATGTCCCCTTCATATGGATGGAGACAGAACCTCCCACACCAAATGTAAACCTTGTCTCCTCCTGCCACCAATGGAAAAACCGCTCCTCCACAATATCTGCACCCACAAAGATGGGGAAAGCAAAATGCACAAAAGAAGGAGACAAAAAAAATAATTCACTCAATTCAATTCGTTGGTTCACAGTCTTGTTCCTGATTAAGGTGTTGACATGTCCGTTTTATGGTGACAAGGCGCGGGACTCCAGCAGTATGCGGGAGACAGAAATCGACCATGCGCCCGTGCGTCTCTGCCTCTGCAATTCCAGCTCTCTTCTGTCTCTCTCGTGCGCCCCAGTCTCCACTGTGTGCCTCTCCAACGTGCCTGGCTGTCAAAAGCATCCGGGTACCCGTAGCTGGCCTCGCTTTACACCTGTGGAACTCTGGGAACAGTAGTTCATTGGAGAAACTGAGAGAGAGAGAGAGAGACTTTTTCACACACTGTTAAGAATTTCCTAGTATGTTTATGTTACTGTAAAATTAACATTATTATACTGTCGCTGAAATTTACAGCTTTATACTGTTAATGAAAAATACAGTTTGAACTAGGTTTTTTAAATTAATGTCACAGTATTTTACAGTCAATTTACTGTTTAAAGATACATTATATAGCTGTTTTTCACCTTTCTTTTACATTATCTTACTGATTTGTTTTAATGCACTATTTATTTTGTACATACATTTTAATAAACATTATTTTTTGCCTAGAGGAATAGACTTAGCAGGTTACAGACATAGGAATAGTCACACTAAATACAATTAAAGGCACTTGTTAGGAAAAAGGCTATAATAGACTTGTTGACACTTTTCCCAAAATGTCTGTCTATAGCTGGCTACAAGCACAGAATGCAAACCATAACAACATGTGAGTGAAGAACAATAAAGCTAATTCACTGATTTTACAATCATGTACAATGTACAAGCCTCACGTGTGCAGATCAGGTCCCAGAATTAAAACAATACTGCATGAAACTGTTACTGATGATACTTTAGACAGTTGATCAGCAGTAAAGTGATGCTTTTTAAGAATGCATTATAGTTCAGTTAAAAAACGGCCTATGAGTGTAATTTAACAGGTTTTCTTTGTATTAACAGTAAAGCACTGTTTTTAGCAATAACAGGTTAATACTGTTGAAATCCTGCTGTAAATTAACAGCAATTGTTTACAGTGCAGAGCAGACAGGCTGTGTCAGCTCTGCCCACAGAGACAGGTGAAGACAGTTTGTAGCACATTCTTTACAAAAATTAAATTTAAACTCCAAGATTTTGATACCCTCTCTGACCAAAACAAAATGCAACATCTACTTGGAGAAAATAGTGGCATCGCCATAGAGGCTGCAGGATATGTCAGTGCATGCACAGCCTAAGAGACAACCACAACAACAACACATAATAGACGTAACTCACACTCTGCCTTTTATTTACTCTACTTTGTTTTGTTTTTTTTGTTTTTTTTACATTTATCCTGTGATATTGCAATATATTGTTTTTAATTGTGTTTTATTTGTTTGTTTTGTTTTATTGAAACAACAAACATTAATTACTTCTTTATTGTTTTCTTTCATTTTACATGTATGTTCTTTTTAAATATCTATATATTGTAATTTGCTTAATGAATTGTATATATGTATATATATGTTTTTGTTTTTATTTTGTTCTTTTTTATTTTTATTAATTATTGAATTGACGCTTTGACAATATTGTTCACCTGACAGTCATGCCAATAAAGCAAAGTGAATTGAATTGAATTGAATTGAGAGAGCGTGAATGAGGGAGACAGCGAAGACAGCGAGATACACAGACAAGAGAGAGAGTGGGAGGAATTTAAGGACTGGTAATAGTTGCCAGGAAGAGAAATAACACTAATAAAATGGTAGGATATTTTATAATAAAACCTAAAGCTACAAATTATGTGGTAAAACTTCAGGCCTGCTCTAAAGCAATTTCTATTTAGATGAATTTATTAAGACAATATTGGTCACACAGCCATACCGAATTGGCTGAAAAGCTTCTTTCTTTTTTTTTTTTAATCAACTCATTACTTTTTGTACTAATTGTTTTGTGCAACTGGGAATGTTACATGTTGTAGAATACAAAAAAATATGACATTTTGCTTGAAGCACTAAGAAATATTTCCTCACATAAGCTTTAGAAGTTTACTTCAGGTAAATACTAAAACGAATAATACAAATTGAAATCATTCATCCTTGTATATTTGAGTGTTTTGCATGTGATGGCACCCGACATTACCTATGAAGAAGCATCAAACAAAATAGCATAAATACAAATAAACACAGAAGAAGAGACGTGTCTTAACCTGCGAAAGATGTATATTTTCTTTTAGATTTTTATTACAATAGCATGACAAGGGAATCTCATAAAATCACATAAAAGGTTACACTCTTGTCAAAAAAACAAAGCACTATCCTTCCACTGACATTGATCTTTCCCCTTTATGTGTAACATTTGCCCTCCCAATGGATGGAAACTGTATACATGTTAAGTAGATATAGAAGTCTTTGTGATGCATAGATATATCGGAGTTAAATTAAAACAGCAAATAGAGACAGTTCATACAAAAATTGTCATACACATTATCAGACAATCAAAGAGCATTCCTTACCATCTCTCCTCTCAGACGTTACTAACACAGTATTTAAAATCTATAACAGCCCTTAATTTGACCACTTTAAGGCACACGTTGGTGCTAGTTTGAAATCAGTTCAGGATCATGGATCAGTTCAACCGCCTTTGTATATGTTTGTAAGATTATTGTAAGAGGAGGCATCTTATTAAACCTTACAGTCTCTGTGTATCTACCACGCAGGTTCACCAGGTTCATTTCCTGAAACCTGTTGCATCTTCTATCGTTTCTGTATCAACGTATTTATCTCAGTCGCTCTACGAAATCGCTCTTCTCAGAAGGAGAAATCAAAAGGGCCTGAACATATATGGCAGCTGAACAAATCATGTACCAACTCGACTTCCCCCCACCTCAACACAACCATCTACATCTTCTTTCAGTTCCTTGTTGTCATGGTTACAGAGTAAAGCAACATTACTGCAAGGCCTGATCAGCAGAGCTCTGACTCTGCTCTTCAACATGGTTGACTGATCTGTCCTGAATGGGCTGCACTGATCAATAACCAAGAGGAGGAAACTGTCTTTAAACAATGAAACAAGGCAATGATATGTATCTTAATATGTTTGTTTGTGCATGTACAGTACAAATACAATGAAGGCAACATCAGTGTATCTGCATGTATACATCCACGTCTGTCCATTTATTGCTCCACATCTGTCCGGCACGTTGTGTGTGTGTGGTCACAGGTTTTCTCCGGGCTGGTACTGCGGCTCCGTGGCCGTGAAGTAATCCTCCAGGAAGGACTGCAGGTACTCAAAGGTGTGCCTCTCGTCGGCCTCGCGCCTCCAGCACTGCACCATCAGTTCATGGAGCGAGGCGGGGCTGCCCGGGGCGCAGGGCATCCTGTAGCCCCGCTCCACCTGCTCCAACACCTCACGGTTGTTCATGCCTAAAGGGATGGAGGACGCAAGAGAGCGTTCAGAGAAGGATTTATATGGGATTTTAAAAAACACATATAAAACAACACATATGGATTTGGAGAAACGTTAAAACAGAGAAAGGAAAATCCTTAGAAATCATGAACAGTAGTGGTGATAATCACACAGGGTAACTCACGATACAACACAAAGATGACATACTGACACTTTAAAATAATCTATATCTCAATATGGTTACAACTAAAGAAGAAAACATACCTCCAAAATTGCCTAATGATAATAATAATAAAAAAAACAGGGCTAATATATATATGCAATTTATATATTTACTGCTTTAAGTCTGCAGCAACATGTTTATAAAGTATGTGGCATTATTGCAATATAAAACAGCCACATACTGGCAACAGTCCTGATCATGAGTGTTATCCGTTTTAAGATTTTATTTATCTATTTTATGTCTTTATTTTTAAGAATCTGTTTTAATATTCTTTATTTTGCTGTTATTTGATCAATCTTACATTATCCTTCTGATTTTATGTGTGTTTGTGATCCTTGATTGTTCTCTCATACCTGTATATTGTCTCATTCATTGTAAGTCTGTGTTTTATGTTTTGTAACCTCTATTTTTGGGGGTGTATGTGGTGCTGCTGTCTTGGCCATGCCACCACTTTAAAAGAGACTTCACTCCTTAAATTAAGTTATATTTACGGCTGCAATGATTAGTCGAATAATTGAAAAGTCGATCTACAGGAAAAATAAACGCCAACTATTTTGATAATCAATTCATCTTTAAAGTAATTTTTTATGCAAAAATGGCAGCAAATGTTGTTTTCTGCTTCTCAAATATGGAGATTTCCTGCTTTTCTTTGTTTTGTATCCTATTAAACTGAATCTCTTTGGGTTTGGATTGACAAAACAAGACATCACCTTGGACTTTGAGAAACTGCGATGGACATTTTTCACTATTTTCTAACATTTTATACCAAGTGATTCATTGATTAATCTAGAAAATAATCGGCAGATTAATTGAAAATTAAAATAATCGTTAGTTGCAGCCCTAGTTATGTAAGGGATAATGTGCAGTGTACAGCGACAGCGTCTTGCAACGCCCTGAAGGGGTTTATTTCACAACAATGACCCGCTAGCAGTACATTATTCCAGTACATTATATTAAGAAAGGGTCTCCCCTTCCTTCCCATCTACTTTTGAAGCACTTTTGAGCAAGACACTACGGCCCTAAACTCATCAAGTGCTGTGATGTAGTTTGTTCGGGTTGAAAATGTAAGTAAACTCCCGAACACTCAAATGTTCACTGCAGACTGTTGCTGTAAAAAATGTGATTTTATCCTGGTTTTAACAGTGAATAGCTGAAAAATGACTAATCCTGCAGAATTTTCCCTGCCAAGGTTGTTACAATGTGAGATTAATAAATGGTGAACAAGCAGGTATGACCCGGTACCTGGGTATGGCACACGTCCCTTTGTGATGAGTTCAGTTAGAAGGATGCCAAAGCTCCAGACATCTGACTTGATGGTAAAGCGTCCATACAATGCAGCTTCTGGAGCCGTCCACTTGATGGGGAACTTCGCCCCTGAAACCATGGCAACACAGTGAGATGCATAATCATATAATTAGGATAGGTTATGTATAAAAATATAGGCACGGGGGCAGAGGCAGGCACTCTTAATCATCGCATTGAGGCTTTCTCTCTCATACACGCTCTCTTAATAACTCATGCTGTTACCTTGTCTGGCTGTGTACTCGTTGTCTTCGATGAGCCTGGCCAGGCCAAAGTCAGCGATCTTGCACACCAGATTCTCTCCAACGAGGATGTTAGCTGCTCGCAGGTCACGATGGATGTAGTTCATCCTCTCAATGTACGCCATTCCAGATGCAATCTGTAAACACAAAGAGACAAAAAAGAGCTCAGAAAGATAGTGAAAGTATGTGTTTTCATTGTGTCTCTGTCGTTGTGTGTCTGTGTCTGACTCACCTGTGCAGCCATGTCCACCAGTTGAGGCAGTTTAAGACTCTGCCCCTCCCCGTCTTTTAAGAAGTCCAACAAACTTCCTGAAAAACCAAGATTGTAGCATCATGAACTGAACTAAACTGTAGTTAACTCATATCTACTGTGTATCATGGTGGGTACAAAATATAAATTCAATCAAATTCTAAATTAGATAGATGCTTGTAGATTCATAGTTACACATTGCAGTAAGTATTTTAGTTTATTTTGCATGAATACATGTTGATGCCAACTTTTGTTTCTATCTTTTAGATAGAGACAAATAGTGTGATAGTATCTTTTCTACTAGAAAGAGTGCAAGTTTAAGGCACTTCAGCATTGGCTTCAGTTCTCAGACCTGAAGGTTGCCCACTGGTTTTGCCCAGCAGGGAGGCATGGGGGCTTGAACTCTGGTCTTCCAAATGATGAAGTGTACCACCCTCCTACCAAATGTTTAATGTTGGGTAAATGCCTTGACTGTTGAAGTTGAAGTTTTTGTTCATGTTTGTTTGTCTGGTTGGGTGTCTACAGGATAACTCAAACGTTTGATGTTTTAACCCCCTGAGCCCCGCAGGATCACGGGTAGCAGTTTTAGAGCTAGAGTGAAGGTACAGATATCATATGAAACTAAAAAAACCTAAGGAAACCATTGGTACCAACCATGTCATGCTAGCTTGTTGGGAAGGCTAAATAAGTCTCCAAAGTTAGGCTAAATTTTGGTGAGGAAAAACTGGCATGGCCATTTTCAAAGAGGTCCATTGACCTCTGACCTCAAGATATGTGAATGGAAATGGGTTTTATAGGTACCCACGAGTCTCGCTTTACAGGCATGCCCACTTTATGATAATCTTTCACTATTCATTTAATTTTATTAATTAATCAATCAATTAATGTTTATTTCTGTTTGGACACACAGTGTTGAGCTGCATCCCAAATTAATCTTCAGGTTCCCAGCTTTCAGATGATGTACACCACTTCTATGTGACATATACTGTTGACCTGCTATCTCCCACTAAAGACCCCCTGTACCCCCCTAAAAACGGGCCGATTGTGGGTCTCAAAGGATTAAAGAATGGTTGAAAGTTAGGACCGGGGCCGATCCAGATTCAATGCATTACTACTAACACTCAGAGGAGCTCTCTTTTGTGAGTCAGTGAGGTTTGCAACCAATACAACGGCAGTGATTCATACTGTATCTACAGTACATCACAGGCATGACAGTTTACTCAGCCGGATACCTTGACTCATGAACTCGGTGATAATGTAGATGGGCTCCTCAGACACGACGGCGTAGAGCTGCACCAGCTTGTCGTGGCGGAGCCGCTTCATGATCTGAGCCTCCTCCAGGAAGGCCTCGGGGGACATGGTTCCTGGCTTCAGAGTCTTCACCGCCACCTTAGTGGTACCGTTCCACATGCCTGGCATAGAGACAAGGAGACGTTAACACACACATACAGTTAATGGACACACACACACACACAGGGACATACTGCACGGGCATACACACCAATTTTCTGGCACACTGACAAGGCGATGGCTGTACGCGCACATACTACTTATACTTGGAGACAAACACCCACACATACAGATATAAATATCAAAAATAAACAGAGATGCACACATGTGGTCATATTTCTAGTGCATGCAGATGATTGCTGTTATGGAGAGAAGGCATGACATGAGACAGAGTGATGTTGGGAGGGAGGGAGGTTTTCTGGTCCTACATTAACACCAGCAGTGCCTGATGGACAGGCACATAGCTTGGCTGGCTTTAGGGAGAATGTCTCAGAAAACCTAACACACTGGGATTTAGTCAGTGAAACTATACGACGAGGTCAACACGAGTTGGTCATACATGTAATTGGAAATACATCACGTGGGAATACCAAGCGATATTGGGAAAAACATCAAACTTTACTGACATACACTGACATAAACTACATCAAGCATTACCAACAATCTTTGCTACAGGACAGTAACGGACACCACGCAGGACAACGCTGGACAGACAGTTGTTCCTCTACACCCGTAGAGGGCGTCAGAGGTCGGCGGTGCCGGTCTCACCCATCCAAACGTCCCCGAAGCAGCCCTGTCCCAGCTTCCTTTGCATGGACAGCGTTTCCCTGAGCACCTCCCAGGCGTCCCGCCCAAGGCCCATGGTGAGCGGGGTGCTGTTAATACAGGGCTTGGTCAGGTAATAACACAGCCCGTCATTAGAGCCTATTAGGGGGGAGGAGGGGGAGATGAAGAGAAAGGAAGGAGTGGAAGTGATGAAGAATGGGAGAAAAGGGGTGTAGTGAAATGGAAAGATGGGTGGGAGGGGGGTGACAAAGAGGTGATGTGAGATGATGAGACATGCACATGCAACAACAGTGGAGGAGGGGAACAACTCTACACACCTGGATGTAAAACAAAGCCACACTTCTATTCATTAACAGCTGTGCAATTGTTATCAACGCACAAAGGGATTTATTAGGGATTTTGTTTCACCGCTGCACTTTTTATTCAACGCACAACATTTAAAAACTCATCCAGACTACATTTACAACCGTGTGTTGTCTGTGTTTGTGTGGTCCGATCCACAGGTACTCTGAACAACACAGACAGATAAACAGGGCTTTACAGTGTGTGTTTGTGAGAGTGCAGCTGTCTTTACACCTGAAGCGTTTACTGATGTTCTTGTCAGCTGAACACAACCAAGACTTAAATGCATTACATGTACCTGCTCATCTTTTAATACTTTATTTTATCCAGGTGTGCTCCCGCTGTCACCTTCCCCCCCCCACTGCAACACATCCCCACCGTGCCTACCCATCCAGACTTCTCCAAACTGGCCGTTGCCCAGTTTTTTAATCAGCTGGAGGGATTCGCGGGGAATCTCCCACATATCCTTGGTCTTCACCGATAAGTCGGCCAGCTTAGGCATGCCCCGCTTACAACTGCCAATCAAACGGCAGCACAGTCCCGCTGCTCTCTCTGAGAGAGAGAGAGGAGACACAAACAAGCAGGCGAACAAGAGGGAAGGAAAATAGAGGAAAAGCAGCAAATGCAGAGATAGAATAAGAACAAGACAGGTTGCTTATGCGCTTATGCAACTGACAAGTTAACCAAAAGTACAAAGGCATGGGAAGACTCAGCAAAACAGACATAAACACACAGTCTGAGCAGCATCATGTACAGATACAACAAAGACATATAGAGACAATACAGTTCAGAAGAAAAACAAATAAACACTGGCAAAATAAAGTCAATGATATGTGTGGCTCAGGTTGCTTTTGATGATCGTGTCATGTAAAGTCACAAACTGCTGAATATTTGGTGTATCAACACACGCCACTAGGGGGCAGATTTACACTGAGAGCAGAGGAAGTGGAGGGTGTGAACCAACAACTCTGAATCAAGCTTAAAAAGACACTAATAGTCAGAGGTGGAAGAAGTGTTTGAATCTTTTAGTAAAGTAAAAGTAAAAGTAAATGTTCTGCGTTCAAAATCCTACTTATGTAAAAGGACAAATTAGAAAAAAGTACTAAGAGTATCAAAAGTAAAAGTGCTCACAGAGATTGTTATACATATTACATTAGTAGATTATTGTTGCCATAGCAATGACATGCAAGCCTCATTTTAATGTTGCTGTTGGTCAAGATGGAGTTCATTTTAATTACTTACTGTACTGCAGGGTTATCATAGTAAACTGAAACTAAAAATGAAAATAAGCAGTAGTAAATTGAAACTAAATAAAGACTATGTCCTCTACTTTGTACTAAAACTAAACTGAAACGATATTGACTGGGTAAAAAAATGAATAAATACAAAAAATAAAGGAATATAAATTGATTTCAGTTTTAGTTTTTTAGCTATAATATATTGCTACCAAAAAAGGAGACAACATGAATTTCCGTCAACTCTCGTGACATTGAACCACAGAAATGGAACACTTTAACTTTTAGGAAACTGTACTATGCCGCAGTCGCTTCACTAAAGTAGCGCAAAGGTTAAACATTATGGCCATTCCTACACAGTTCTCCGACCATGTATTTTGTATGTATACAGTATGCAGCTACATACTTCTGACACATTATTGCTGGCCCTAACAAAAACAAACTAAAACTACTGTAAAACTAAACTAAAGATATCAAAACTTAAACTAAACCTTGCTGTACTGTTGAGTAGGTCTATAACAATGCATCATATCTCATATAGTTCTTATGTAAAATATGAAAAATTCTCCTTCTGAAATGTAGTGAAGCAGAAAGTAGCATCAAATGGAAATACTCAAGCAAAATACCTCAAAATTGTACTACAAAAAATGTACATTAAAAGTACTTACATTCCACCACTGGTAATAGTGTAATTAAAGTATGAATCAATAACAGAATTAGGCTTAAAGTCTTTCTTACAGCTGGACAGAGAATGATTGGGCAAAGCGTCAAAACAAATTTTAGATGAAATCCATAGCAGCAGGAGCTTTGGAGCACGAAGGTACATCAGACAATGGCAACACAACCATTTATTTCACATTGGAGGAGAAGCAGAAAAAAGAGGAGGACTTAGTGTCCATGTGCGTGCGTTTATGTGTGTTACCTGTGTAGTGCTCTACCAGCTCCTGCACAGTGTCAAACTGTGATCTCGTGGTGATGTAGTAGCCACCGTTGTCTAGTTTGCGGATCTTGTAATGCTTGACGTGGTCTCCCTTGTTGTCGTCCCAGTCACGGATAGACAGAGAGTAAGCACCTGTTCAGAGAAAGGAGAGGAGGAGGGAGGGATAGAGCGAGGGAAAGGGAGGAGAGGAGGGGTGGACGAAGAAGCATATAGTGGGGGAAAGGTGAGAGATGGTAAGAGAGAGAAATTGAAAGCTTTCAAATATCTAGAGCAGTAAGCCTCTATTAAGAGTGTGTGTGTGTGTGTGTGTTACCTTTGGTGGTCTCGCTCTCTCGTATGAGGAAAGTTCCCCTCTGGTTGCCGTGGCCCAGCAGTTGTCTCTCCGCATCCTTCCTCCCCATCTTCCCAAAATACCACCTGTCACCATGACAACATCACATGGGTCACGGCAGCAACAGCACACATCCTGTGACCTCTGCCCTCAGACTACATGTCAATCATTGAGATAATCTTGTAACGTAAACTGTCAGTACTTATATCGCAGCGGACGTAGCTTTCAGTACTGTGTGTGTATGTGTGTGTGCTCACTCTTCGGCCTGTATGGAGTCGACAGGAGCTACGTAGTTGGAGGGGATGTAACCGGAGTGGCCTGTGTCCAAAGAGCGAGCCTCCCACCAGTCGCCCTCTCTGCAAAAAAAAACATACATACACAAAATCAAGGATAAAGTGTAAGAAGACAGTCAGCTCACGGTTTGGTATGACACATGATGGAGGGTTCATAGTTCAATACCCTAATGATATTCTGGTAACATTTTCTATGCAACACATTCACCTACTGATGCTTTGTCAGACCCCTCGCCGGCACTTTTTCCGTCACATTTAAAACATGTTTAGTGTTGTGAATTAAACTAAAACACTTGTTTAGATTAGGCAACAAAGGTTAGGTTTTGGAAAAAAACAACATGGTTGGGATTCAAATTACTACGTTTTCACAGTGAAAATGTGATTTGATGTTGAACAAACATTGAAAAGCTGATTGTAAAGTGAAAGTGAAACTTAACACACAACACACCAGCAGCGGTCTCCTGGATGAAAGCCTTGTGTTTGTTGGACCCATCCACCACTAGTGTGTCTCTTTCGCTCTTTAAACTACGTCACCACAGCATTTTCTTAGAACGTTTACTGTTGCCACAGATAGGTTTACATTGTAGTTAATGGAAAGCCCGCTGCGTCTCCAACCACCGCGAAAGGTTGCCCTTTTGCGGCGCTATCGAACGCCAGCGACCGTGACAAAGCCTCGGTATTTGATGCCCCTGAGAATGAGAACGGGCTGTTCTATGATACCCATGTCTATAATGCATTATAAACATACTTATAATGCATTATAATCTGCATATAGCACTGTATAATTATCATATTCATAATGCTTTATAACAATAATCATAACACATAAAGCATTTTGTAATGACTTATAAGACAATTATGAAGTATCATAATACTTCAGAATTGCTAAATTCATTCACTGTCATTTTTTTCTGCATAGTGTATTATAATTCCCATAGTTCATTATAATCATTTTGCATTTTAATCACTGTTATAATGCATTATAATGTGATTATAAGTTACTCTAAGTGGCCATTGTTTGCTTTAAGTAAAGTAAAAAATATATTTCACAGTGTTTTGTGTGTTGTTCTTGCATAGTTTTCATTATATTTTTTTACTTTACTAAAAGCAAACAAATGACCACTTAGAGTAAGTTATAATCACATTATAATGCATTATAACAGTGAAAATTGAGCAAGGGAGATATTACCATCTAAAGAGAAAAACATAAATTTGTAATACTGTATCATCGTATGTGCAGACTGTTGAATAAAACTTGGTTTTAAAAAAAAAAGAATCAGCGAAAATCATCTTATAGGTACTTTATCTACATTAAAATGAACGGAAGAATAAAAGGTGTCTAGATGATGAACAGTAACACCTCCAAATGTAAACGTCATCATATAAACTGATTTTAGATTTCTAGAGTGGGACAAGAACATTGTTCAAGAACATGAGCTTGTCAACATCGCCAGCAGTAGCTGACGCCTCTGACAGTTCACAGTGTTAACGGGTAGCATTAATGCAGCCTGTGGCATCTAATGTGTGCAAACACAATTCATTAACTATTGGGAATCATAACTAACCTCATTTAAGACATTTAACACATATAGTTAGTATGAATTTCTCAGCTCCCGATGCATTTTGTCAAATCTTTGTATGACAATATTTCATCCCACAATGTATTATTACAATCTTATCAGGGGTGTTTTCTTTAAAATAGCAACAGATGTTATTAAAATACAGCTGTGTTTGTGCTTACGTGTTGTTGATGATCTGGAATTTCTCTCCTTTCTGAAAAGTGAGGTCATCTTCAGTGCGAGCTTCGTAGTCGTACAGAGCTATAAAGAGAGTGACTCCACCACCTGCAAACGTTGTGTTCACATAAAAAAAAAAAAAACACATTGTGTTTTGAACATAAACAAAAAAGCTTCTTTAGGTTTAAGTAACAAAACCACTTAGTTAAGTTTAGGGGAATAGATTGGCTTAAAATAACTATGTTTGAAAAGTGTATCACAGGATCACATATCATATGAAAATCCATCTTGTCAGGCTTCAAGTAATGCGTTGGTGTCCGGCGAGCCAGAGTACGGACCAATTAGTGTCCCGTGAGAAGCTACTGGCAGCTACGGGCGTGGCTTAGGTGTGTGTGACGGGACACGGAGAGACGACTGTTCATTCAAAACAACAATGGCGCCGCCTAAGAGGTTAGCGTTAGTAAATCAAAACTGGAGAGTTTTTCTTCATTGAAAGAAGAGTAAAGAACGGCACTGAAGGCTTTTCTAGATGGAAAAGATGTTTTCGCTCTTCTCCTGACTGGCTTCGGCGAGAGTTTGATTGACAGATGGTTCATCCAATCACCTGCCAAGTATTTTTTTAAATACTTGTCTGCCCATCTCAGTTTCCAGTGACGGCTTCTCAGATGGTTCTGTGTAACAAACCGTCTGGTGGGTCAGGTTAGTAGCATGGCCCTTCTGACCCACATCTATGAAGCCTATATTTACTGATAACGCACATTTAAAGACCTGGCAACAGTCTAATTGGCCGGGCTTCAGCAGTCTGAGTTGTACAAATCAAATCGGTATCTTCCAAAGTTAGTCTTCTTAGTACCAAATTTCGTCTTTATATTACTAACCCTTCACTGCATCTTAGTATGGAAACACATATTGTAACTTTGAAAGTTACCCACTAGATTTGTCTAAATGAGATTGCCGAATCCTAACATTAACTAACTGAATTTTAACATTTTTGCACAAAACAAGCGCTATGGATTTTGTCCCCCATCTCTTATATTGAAATTGCGAGATCCCTTCAGGGCCAGTATGGACAGGAGAAACAATTCCAACGATCAATAACTCTTTCGATTTACATATGGGCATGTGGGCATTGCTTTAAGATAGACTTGTGAAAATGTAAACCTTTCCTTGAAACTGTGTAGTGGCAGAGAAGGACTCAAGAAGGATAAATGGTATATACTAAAAAACAATGTTACATTTTTTATCACTCCACATGTTTGTCATGTTTTTATACTAGGAGAAACATGATCTTGACTCTTTTACAGTAGAAATTATCACTTTAGGATAGAAACAAATGGCACTGAAGAAGTGCTGGGTTTACTTGCTCTATCATTAATTTATGGCTGCACTTGTTACTAGGTATATTGATTTTCACTTTCTAGAATCTAAATGATATTATAAGATCATTTTACAGTCGTACTTGTTATAATTCCAGGCCGCTGGTGTGCGTTGGTGTTGGGGAAGAGGGTGCCGGATGAGAAGCCCTTGTTGAAGTCTGGGATGGTCTGAGTGGGGTCGGGACAGTAACGGCCCGAAGTCAAGGCCGCGGATAAGCCTCCATCTGCGTTGCTAGGAGACAGGTCTGTAATGTTTACTGCTGCTGATGCTGCTGCTGCTTCTTTGGCAGACTTCTTCTGCTTGCAACAGGCACACCCCATAATAACCAGCACGGAGACGGCGTCTGTGAAAGCAAGCAGAGTTAAAGAAACATGCTATTTATAACTTTTTCAATAAATAAATGTAAATATGCTTGCAGTTTTTATCTGGTATAAGTACAATATAATCATCTTTAGTAGTTTGTTTACAACAAAGATTCGTTTAGCATTAAAATAAGGAATATAAATCCAAAATTAACCTGTTCAAGGCATACTCTAGTAATTTTTCACTTGGTGGTCAAAATTGAAGCAGCAGAGGCCGAGATATCGTCTCTTTTAGTGCGTAGTATGAGTCACTCCCCAGAAACACCAGATCCTACATTTCCCATAATGCAACTTGATAACATCTTTCCTGAGGCCACACACCTTTCAAAATCCTTACTTCAGTTTGTAACAACAGCTTTCTGTTAAAAATTGTAAGTCTCAAGCCCAAGCCGTGATAACCCTGATGACATCATCAGTTCTCCTCGTGACAAGCAAACTGGAACTCATGTGTAAAATAATGGGGTGAAAGAAAATATCGAAAATATAGAGTATCCTAATATTATGTTTTGTGATACTGTATCGATTCTCAAAAACCCTTGATCAATTTTTAATTAATAGTTTACATTCAAAGATTAACTTAGTTATTATTTTATTTCATTTGCAAAGATACGCGCCCTCTCAGTGTATGTGCCCTCTCAAAGTGATGCTGGATGTTACAGGGACTGTGATAAATGCAAATGCAGATCCCACTGTTCTGAATAAACTTTTTTTAACCCAGATTGTATGCATATATAGCGGTGTGTTCTTATAACCGTTTTCCTAAAATTAGACTTTAAAAACATCGCAATATATCTCCTTGCTTACAGTATCACAATATATTGAATCGTAACCCCTGTATTATGATATGTATTGTATCGCCATATTCTTTCCAATACACAGCCCTACCCTTTAATTAAATAATTTCTCAACTACTTAATTAAAGTTAGTATAGTATTAGTATTTCCTCAACTGATCTCAACATGGCTGCCGGGTCACAAACTTTCTCATTTTACAGCTAAACAGTTCACTACAAGATGTTTCTGAAAACATTTGAGGTGAGAAATAGGCATTACAGTAACAGAATATTGACTCATGTTTGATCAGCGCTGCCTAGTTTGACCGTTTGATCGGAGTTCGCGAGTGATTGACAGCTGCCCAGAGACGGCAGGCTCCAGCTCGGCTCTGATTAGTTGTTTTCCTCCAGGTCTGTGAAATCTTGCACTACTGTGAGGATATAGTAACCAAAATAACTTTTTTTTAAATCATATTTGCTCCATTTCTACCCAGTTTTAAAGGAGAATAACGCCCATTTTCAAAATTCATACATGTTATTCCTATGGTCTAAAAATATTAGTAAACATGACCAACTCTCCCAAATCCAGTGCTAAAACTCAAACTTGTGATGTCATCAGGTATAAAGTGTGGAGTTGCTCCATAGACAATAAATGGGGAGAGATGTTATAGATGACACTGAGAGCACCCAGGGGAATGATATGATTATATGTGAACATTTTCTGTTTCACAACTGACAACACTACAACAGAATAAAGCTCATATGGGTATAAAAAACATAACAAACATCGTGTGGGTCCACAAAATCAGTCTCCCATTCATTGTCTATGGAGCAGCTCCACACTTTATACCCTGTGACATCACAAGTTTGAGACTTACTTCTCTGGTTTCTGGCTTTGAGAGAGACGAGCTCATGTTCACAAACATTGATTGAACTTTACTAGGCCATGGAAATAACTTATTGGAGTTATTTAGGCGGTGTTACTCTTTAAGTACATTATTAGTGCTTTTGAACAAAATAAAAGAATCTAGTGGATTATAAAGAAATAAGTCAATGTTAGCGTCACTTTAGGTAATCTATTTCCTCTAATTCTTTTTTACGCACCGTGAGACTTGAAGCTGTTAGAAAGTGAAAGCAGCACATCGACAGCATACAGTGGGTCACTGAACTAAAGAGAACTGTTAAGAGAGAAGTAAAAACTTTAAATAAAAAACTCAACTTCCCTCGAGCGGGAGGAGGAAGAGCGGAAGTTGGGTTGAAGTTGGGTTGGAGGTAAGGACAGGAAGGAGAAGTTAACTTTTTCTCACCTGATGTCTTCCTCTGTCAGATCATCTGTCAATCACCATCGCCACTGGAAGGAAAAAAGAGGTAGGGAAGTGGTGAGTGACAAGGGGCGGAATGAGAGAGCAGAGAGCCGGAGAGGGAAAAGGTTTTGGAGAATGTGAGAGAAAGGCTCAAGAGCGTTAAAGCGTGAATAAAGAGATGCGTGAAGGGAGACGCGAGGAGACAGAGAAGTTTAAAAAAAACGCTCGAGACAGCTCGAGATATGTAGAGACAGAGAGGTGTGAGGTTAGCCACTTCCCTTTTTGCTTTGCAGTTTCGAGAAGGAGTACTCAGACCTTCTCTCTGGTCAACAGCTGTGTGTGTGTTTGTGGTGAAATAAACCTGTAAATGTCACCATTAGACGTAACTGACACAAAGTGACAGTCACTGACATTGTGAAGACACTGAAATGTGTTTCACAAAGATCATTGTGTAGAGCAGATGTGCACACATGTACGCAATCTGGACTTCCAGTTTTGAGCGGACCGTGTTGCTTCAGCAGAGCTTGTGTTGACAAAGCAAAATTGGGTGCCAGCATCGAGAGGAAATAACATGCAGAGAAGACTGTAAAACAGTTTAATTGTGTGCTTTCCTGATCAACATGAGTGTGTTTTTTTTCAGCATTGTTTCTTCAGGAAAACAAATCTGACTTCTGCCAAGTGCCTTGCTCAAGGACATTCGTCAGAGCACCAGCCGACAGGTTATTAGGCTCACCTAGTTTAGAGCAAAAGTTTGACTTTTTGTCATTCAAGTGGTTAAGTCGGGAGAACACCGCTGCTAAGCGATGGCAATATTAACGTCACTGTCGGCGTCTAGAAGCCCCAGACGCTAACACGTCACAACTAGTAAACTCAGACCTTTCAGAAACTTTAAATTTACGAGGTCGTGAATACAACAAGAGGGGGGCGTTCATATGGACTCTTCTTGTGAACACGGTAAACACGACCCCATTTGAAGGCACCAATATTCACTGTCTAGCAGAGAGTTAGATGAGAAGATTGATACTACTCTTGTCTGCACAGTAAATATGAAGCTACAGCCAGAAGCCAGTTAGCTTAGCTTAGCATAAACACTGGAAACAGGGGGAAACAGCTAGCATGGCTCTGTCCAACTGTAAACAAACAAACAAAAACAAACTATTCCTTTAAATGATGCCATCTAATACAACAGAACTGCAACAAATTCTACATTCATGAACATTATAATGTTCAGTTTTTGTTGAAACTATTTTTGAGAGAATCAGATTCAACTACAGATAAATCAATTAGTCCATTGCAGCTATTTTGAGTAGTTCTTTAAGCAAAAATGCTAAAGTATTTAATGCTTTTCTTTGTTTTATGTGAGAGTAAACTGAATATCATTAGGTTTTGGACGGCTGGTTGAACAAAATAAGCTATTTGATGATGGGTTTTAGGACATTTTTCACATATTTTCTGACATTTTAGAGACATTTCAATTGACCAATAATGAAAATAATCCTCAATTGCAACCCCTGATTAAACTCAATGGTCATTTTTGATGCTGTTGTTTCCACTAAACTGAACCTTATAACCTTCATGAAGGTAGAATTTATTGCAGGGTTGCTGTATTTTTGGCTACTATAGGTGTATCCAATAATATCTGAGTGTAGAGCGGCCCTAGAAGTCAAACCATAGACTGTATATAAGAAGTGGACGTAGTCACCGTGACATCACCCATTGGTTTATGGACTGGCATTTTGAAGCCTCGAGTTCGGCATTTTGGCCGTCACCATCTTGGTCTTTTGGAACCAGAAGTGACACGAGAGGGTGAAGTACAACCGAACATTGAATAAGGCGTTTTTAGGTGACAAAAAAGGTTATATTTAACTTTCATGAACTGAAAACACACTGTGAAAGGGTTAAAGCTCTAAGACGAAAACACGGACAACACCCAGACTGGACAACGCTGTGGTAGCGACCTGTCAATCACAAGGTAGCCACGCCCTAAAGCATACCCTGCTTTATGGTCTACATAACATCATGCTATATTGACGAAGACTTGAAACTGGCAATTGAGACCATAAACCCATGTTTACAATGTTTACTGAGGTAAAAAGTGAGAGGTAGGGTCATTTTCTCATAGATTTCTATACAATCAGACTTCTTTTTGCAACCAGAGTCGTCGCCCCCTGCTGGCTATTAGAAAGAATGCAAGTTTAAGGCACTTCAGCATTGGCTTCACTTCTCAGACCTGGAGGTTGCACACTGACTCAAACTGACAACTTTTCAAGCTGACTAAACTCCAGGCTGCGGCCTCTCCACCTACTGAGGAATGTGAGGGAAGTCACACACAGGAAGAACAATGCAGGTTATGGCAGGGAGCGACAAAAAAAAAAAAAAAAAGTAATTCATTTTCATTGTGAAAAACACCACAGCTCTCAGTGAACAGCGTCAGGTTCGGCTAGTCCTCGCCACAAAAAAATCCCCCTGAAATTCCTCTCAATCTTTAAAGCAACAGGGGTTATTGTGGGCTACATCCAGGAGAACAAAATATGCAAAAATGTCCACACACACACTCATTCACTGTATCAGGCCGGCCATCAGGAGAGCTACAGGAAGTTAGCCCTGTTAGAGTTTCCTGTCCACCCTTCTGATCGCTCCCCCCTTTTCCTGGAAACTGAGGACAGAGTCCATCCACACACACACACACACAGAGCAGCTGCAGGGCCACAAACACCCAGAACACATACACATCTTTACTCTCTGTTGCTGTTTTTCTCATCTCCGTGCCCACACCCCTCCAACAATAACCTTTCACATTCTCTTCATCCACTGGACCAAAGCTGCTGACTTTCTCTTTCTGGTAAACTTTAGAAAGGAAGGAGGTGTAGAAGAGGCCTCCTCCCTCTGCTCTTTCTCTCATCTCTTCTTTTTCTGCTTTTCCACGATTGGCAGATGACCAGAGACAGGATCAGCAGCACAGTAACACATACAGAGGACTGTTAGCGGGACGGCCATACAGTCATTGTTCTCCGTTTGGGTTCCTGTTGATCAAATTTCTGTCTTCCTCTCTGCACACAGAAGCTGTTCTACCACCTGACAGGCTATATCGGTTGACCTGAAGTGTTTATACATAAATGAAACACTAAAGTCACACATGTAGCAGAGTACACGGCCCACTGGGCAAAGGCTTCACCAGTCAAGCATGTACAGAGAGCCAAAATACCCATAGAGGTTTATCACCCGCTATGGTGCAGAAATAAACACAACTTTTACGTACGTGGGTATTTCCTATTTATCTGTCAATCAGCCACAAACATTAAAGAGACTAGACAAAGTGTGTTTGTATGTGAGTGTGTGGGTGTGTGGTGGTGATGGGTGGTACGTTGGGGGTTGCACATTCAAACTGGCACACTCGTTGCTCCTTTTTAGGTGTGTCTACAAGACTAGAGTCTGCGTAAGTACCGACAATTACACCAGAGTAATTTAAGAACAGTTCCTCTTTGCCTCTTGAAACAAAGTAATGAAAATGAGATAGAGTATGCAACGCAAGCAAACACACAGCTAGGTGAATATGTCATGTTAAATTTAAAGCAGCAGTGGGTAGAATTGGAGCAAATATGATTGAAAAAAGTTATTTTATATAAAACGGTGACAACTATATCCTGACAGTAGTGCATGAGACAGGTAAACTGAAAAAATGATGTGTCCTCGGGTGCTCCTAATGGCATCTGCAAGATTTCACAGACCGGAGGAACACAACCAATAATAATATTTATAATATTAATAATAACCTTTCAGCATATTGTAATTCAAGTGTTCTGAGAGGAAAATAGACTTCTGCACTTCCTCATTGCTCTGTTTTCATGCTTCAAAAAATCTAGCCTGTGATGGGAGATTTTGGCCAATTACAGGTCATTTGAGAGAGAGGGAGCGTTCCTATTGGCTGTTCATTCAACGGAGGCAGCTGTCAGTCACTCGCAAACTCTGATCAAACGGTCAAACTAGGCAGCGCTGATCAAATATGAATCAATATTCTGTTTCTGAAATGCCTCTTTCTCGCCTCAAATGTTTTCAGAAACATCTTGTAGTGTACTGTTTAGCTTTTTTTAGTTAGTTTGTGACCCGGCAGCCATGTTGAGATCAGTTGAGGAAATACCAAGCCCCGTCCACCAGCCGGAGCAAACTTACTCATTTTACAGCTAAACAGTACACTACGAGATGTTTCTGAAAACATTTGAGGCGAGAAATGGGCATTACAGTAACAGAATATTGATTCATATTTGATCAGCGCTGCCTAGTTTGACCGTTTGATCGGAGTTCGCGAGTGATTGACAGCTGCCTCTGTTGAATGAACAGCCAATAGGAACGCTCTCTCTCTCAAATGACCTGTAATTGGCCAAAATCTCCCATCACAGGCTAGATTTTTTGAAGCATGAAAACAGAGCAATGAGGAAGTGCAGAAGTCTATTTTCCTCTCAGAACACTTGAATTACAATATGCTGAAAGGTTATTATAGAATTTTTGCCCAATGATGCCAACAATATTTCTGACTACTGCAGGTTTAAGGTAATGAAAGCTGTAGTGTACATACAAAAATAAAACTACAATGTTGCATTAAAAAGTCTCTTCAGTCGTGTACACACTGCCTTTCACCTTGTATAAAAATGTTTTAGCTTTTTGCCAGTGTAACAATGAGATGGCACATTCATTATTTCTCCATGATGCAACTTTCATTAGTTCTCGCCTTTTGCCATAAGTATACTGCAAAAAAAAAAACCTCTTATCAATCATTCAGATTCCACAGAGATACTTGTGCTTCTTCCGTTTTTAGCTGATAAAAAGCTTCACTTCACTTGACTGGTTGCTTACTGTCATAGCAGATTTTTTATAGCAACTGACGAGAAGAAATAATTAGAACACAGAAGCAGCTTCCTCTGGTGTGGTGTTGGTTTGTGATGAGTCTGTCTGCCACAACAGGTCCTTTTACAGCACGCACTAATACTTCATCGTTAGATAAGAAGCATCGGTGTTCATGTCATTGACAGTTTTTCAATGGTTGTTACAAAAAAAATAATAATCTTACCTTTACCTAATGGTATGAAGACATGCAAATAGTTAAATTATTTTTACCCAGGTTTTGAAATATCGGCCTACGCCTACAATGGAGGTGAATTGAATTTCGTAACTCACAGACTTCACTTGAAATACCAAAGAAGTTGACCCTGAGAAAATTTCTTTGGTAAGATCAGTTGATTTTTTTTTTTCATAGTAACGGCAAAACGTTCCAGGAAAGGGTTGTCACTGCTACATTTTTAACGGTGTCTTTTTAACACTATGAGCGTGACAAATTAAATGAAATGTACCTCCATTGTATTGGGTTGGAGGCAGAAATATTGGAGATTGATATCTCTAAACCCGGGCAAATGAAACAATAAACCTATCACAGGACAGCAGTAATGAAAAAGAGTATTCTGATCAATTACTTAAGTAAAAGTAGCAATACTGCTCTCCATGTCAGTGCTGCATTCTGCATTCAAACGTGTACTTAAGTAAAAGTATAGCAGTATTATCAGCAAAGTGTACTGAAAGTACCCAAAGTAAAAGTAGTCAGTATCTAAAAATGGCCCCTTTCAGTTTTACATTATTACATTATTGGTACCAGGTGGAGCTTTAATCTAGAACGATGCATCGTGTTTGTATGTAAAATATTAATCTGAAAAGCAACAAATACCTTTGTGGAATAAAAGTAGTGAGTTGCAACGATTAAGCGATTAGTTGCCAACTATTAAATTAATCCCCAGCTATTTTGACAATGAAATAATCAGTTTGGGTAATTCTTTCAAGCAAAAAGTGTCTCTGATTCCAGCTTCTTAAATGTGAATATTTTCTGGTTTCTTTACTCCTCTATGACAGTAAACTGAATATCTTTGAGTTGTGGACAAAACAAAACATTTGAGGACGTCATCTTGGGCTTTGGGAAACATTGATCGACATTTTTCACTATTTTCTGACACTTTGTAGACCAACAACTAATTGATTAATCAAGAAAACAATCAATAGTTGCAGCCCTAAACTAGTGGAGTAAAAAGTACAATATCTCCCTCTGAAATTTAGTACAGTAAAATGATAAAGTAGCATAAAATGTAAATATTCAAGTAGTAAAGTATAAGTACCTCAAAACTGGACTACAGTACAGTCCTTGAGTAAATATACTTAGTTACTTTCGACAATTGCAGAACAGTATATTGCAGTATATTTGTATAACAATATAAGGAAGCAAATACATTCTGCCCTACAAGGCATTAGCACGCATTCAGTGCACTCTTACAAAATCACAATAACATCACCCTCCATCGTCACACTCGCAAGCATCCAAATCCAAATGACACACCCTTTCCTGCACAGTGGACTGCAGATAAGCTGCTCCCAGCAGGGAATTCACTGCGGGAACACAGAGAAACACACACAATTGTTCAGATCTGTTGAGTTTTCTGTACTTTTACACCAGTTCTCTCCAGACTTTCTCCTCATTTCTTGTTTCTCCATCTCTTTTCTTATATACCTTTCTTTTTTCTCTCTCCCTCACTAGCAGGAAGCCCCACAGGATGCAGAGGCTGAGTGGAGCAGGAATGATAGGACAATGGGAAGCAAGCTGTCACCGAACCCTAACACGCATAACACGCACTCGTAGAGCACATACGCACAAACTGGACGGGCCTATGGAAAAGTAAGGTGTCTCGGTCATCGGGACTTCCTGTTTCCACATGAAGTCATCATATCCTCCAGATACAGAGGTGGCTTGTTAGAAGGCATACATGAATTAAAGGTGTTATTGATAACATTTTTATGTAGAAGAATATTTCAAAAAAAAAATAATAATAATAATAATAATAATAATAATAATACATCCACAGAGCTTTTAGAAAGGTGTCGAATGTATGGCTTTCCCTGAAAAAAATAATTATGATTGTGGATTAATAACTTTAAAAAATTTTGGCGGGTCCAAAATTAATGTTTTGTTTATCTCTGTGGAAGATATCGGACGTTTGGATCCCACTTCTAACAAGGCTTGTGAGTCAATAGTAAAACGTCTTTAGCATCACGTGGTATCTCTGGGTCGTCAGTTAGTGTGGATATAATGGATAAATGACTGAGATTGACAGTAAGTGCCTGGCAGCAACTTGTTGTGAAGTAAATGCGATGGAACGTTGGAGGAAGAATGCGACATCTAGTGGCTGAATGTTATCGATAGCACCTTTAAGTTACTGAATTTAAGCAGTTCAGTGCCTGCCTCTAAGGGTGCAACAAGAAGAAGCTTCTTCCTCAGGTTGCACTAGCAGCTGACAACTAGCAAAGCCCCTCAGCTGACGCCCTCCATCCTGGTGTGTCTAACATCTGTCTGTATGGGCTCATCTAGGACAAGAACTGTCACAGCTGCTTGGTGGGAAAGCTGTGTGACGATGTTGACGTCCACTTTTCAAAAAAACTAAAAAACGCATCCACGCCTCCTTCCTTCCTTCCTGCCTGCCTGGCCCGAGGCTAAAGACAGGAATTGACCTCGTAAAGAAACAGGAAGTGATGAAGTCCGGCCTTGGATAGTCTAATCCCGTTTTTTCTCCCCATCCGACCCTCAAAATTCCACAACAACTCCTCCTTCACACAGACACCCGAGCCGCCTTGTAATCAGTAGTGAAAGAGATTAATGTAAAGGACAATGGTGTGATTTTGCCACCTCCCTGCCGCCCATCGTGATGTAGAAATAAACACCTACAACCTGACCACACTAAAGCCGCAGAAACACCTCAGAGAGATCGACACGTTAAGGAAACCTCCAGCCCTGCCTTTTCCTCAAGGTGGTTTCCTGTCAAATAAACCACAGACACATTTACGGAAGGAATAATCTGCCTATGTAGCTAATTTAACAGAGAAAAGACCTTCAGCCTAAATTACTTTCAGAATAAAAAAAGTGATCGAGTTATCGTTTGACCTTTGACCTTTTTAAACTTTACAATAAATGTTCCATTACTACAACCTTATAACTGATTATCCTTGCCTATAATAAATAGTTTTTTTACAGGAAGAGATCCCACTTTAAAGTGACTCAACTCTGGTAAATTCCACTCTTACAATATTGCAATGTTGGCTTGGAAAGAGAGATAACTGGTTGCTCTGTGTATTCAACCATGGGAAAAAAAGGAAGGCAATCCAGCCACCCTAAAATACTAAAACAAGTGGCGACAAGAAAGGAAATATATTAGAAAGCCTTTATTGTAGTGGCTAAAATCATTAAAACAGCCAACATGTTTCTACGTCAGAGCATTCAACAAACCACTTGTGACTAAACTCTGGTAAATTCCAGTCTTTCAATAATGCAGTGTTGGCTATTTGATTTCTAAATATCACCCTCTGTGGTATCCGTCCAGCACAAAGAGTGGAAGTAACTGGAAGCCACTTTAATAACTTCTCACAGGCAAATTACCCAAACTTCCTTTTATCTAACAAACACTCCAAAGTTACCCAATTTTCAGAAACACTGAAAACAGTCACTTCTGATTATTTTATTTAAAACTTGTACAGAGGGCCCTATAGGCGGCTGAAAATATACTCATCTAGGTTTATTTATAGGTTTATTTCTCAGTCTCTTTCACAGAGATGTGAACTACAGGCGACTTCCTCCAATCATACAGAACAAAACTGTGAAAAAGTGAAAAGTAAAATCCATTTGGTAGAAAAGCAATGTGAGAAAACTACCTATCCAAACACATCCCATTAACTTTTACATTGAATTTACATAGAAAGTTCTTCAAAAACAAGAAACCACTCATTCTTTAATTCTAACACTATAATAATAATAATAATAATCAGTATCAGACATTATATGATAAACAGAGCAGCAGACATACCCGACACTAAACACGTCGTTATCCCGGGTTATCCTGGTTGGTGTCCCAAAGGTGAGTGTCACAGAGGTGTCCGGTCGGTGCCTCGTGGGGCGCACGGAGGAGAGTAAAAAGCCGCGAGCTCTACTGCGCGAGCAAGTGAGAAGTGAGAAGTGAGCGCGCCGCCTCGTCCGGAAGGCTTTGGGAGCGGACCTTCAGGCGCGCGATGAAGTAATGAAGTCCACCCAGAGGAACGCGCGCGTAATGGACAATTGAAAAAAATAAATAGTCAATAGAAAAAATATTATGAATCTTTAGAAATGTGGACAGTCAACTTTTGTTAGCCTATTTATGGAGAATGTACCACAAATAAATTATTCTCCTGTAAAATATAAGGACACATCCCACAGTCAAGACATTGCCTTAAACTATCAAAAAGGAGTTTCCAACTTGAAATTAGCTCTTACAGTCATTTTAAAACCAGCAGTAGCATTGATAAAGTAGGTTGAATAGACCAGGCTACTTTGACATAAAGGTTCCTGCTATAAGCACACTAATTAAACTAAGATATTGTGGAAGTAAGTGCAGCTTGTAGCCCTCATACAACCCGGCAGTAACCGTTGCAGTCTGGGTGTGTTTTCACTCTTACAGTTTGAGATGCAACACACTGCACGACCTGGTGTGAACTACAGGAAGACTAATGAAAGAAGTGTGACATCCGCGTATGCGAAAACAAATAAGTTCACTTTAGTGTGCTTTACTGGTAAGCCACTTTTTCCTCTGATATTACTTTGGATCAACACTAGAATCATTGCATATTCAGCTGTAACTCAACAAAGATGACAGCTGTGCTGCCACACTATTAAAACTCACCTTGAAGAGTGACTTGGCAAAGTGAACTTCGAGGACATGTCACATTTCTTTAAAGTCTTTGTCGCCATCGTGTGGAGTGTTTATGCAACACCAGCTGCAACACACCCTTTAATCTGTGTTTGTCTTCAACTGTCTTTAGTTTCTTGGATTATAAACACAAAAAAATGTAATCTCAAACATGTATACACACGCCCTTATAATAGCATTAAAATCAGAATACAAAACTAAAAGAGCAGAACCCAAAAAGTGAAGCTTTGTTTGATTGTTTTTAGCCAGAACATCATGTCCGGACACAACACACTGTTTCCATTTTGATAACAAAGCAACCTTTTATTGTATATAAAAATACAAGTTATTGTCTTTTTTTATCTCAGCCTCTGCGAGCTGCAGCCAGAGAGGACTGAGGCATGAGTAGTCATGGTGTGGTGAACGGCGGCCGCCTGCGAGTGACAGATTATTGGCCTGAACAGTCAAATAAACACTTGAATCATGATGACAATCTATTTATACCAGATCTAATTCCACCTGGCATGTAGCATGTAGATATGTCTGTGTGTGACAAAAAAAAACAATGTGCAAGATATTCACACAACACTTGAGGCTCAAGTGGGGAAACAAACCCTGATACATTTCAGTGCAAAATAAGTAACATTTTAAATATCAGATATCCCAATCGCAAAGCAGCATCAAAACATTAACACTGAAACATAAGATATGCATATACGAACATTCACTGTAGTGTGTGTGTGTGTGTGTGTGTGTGTGTGTGTGTAAGATTGTCTATCCATGTTGTGTTGTGTTGTGTTGTGCGTTGGGCTGTGGTGTGTCACAGCTGGCTCAGCATCTGCAAAAAATGTGTGCGAGTGTGTCATCTCATGTACTGCGTGATGGCTCGTAAGGTATAAAGAAGAGCTGCTTGTAGCCGGGCTTCCATCACTATTAGGTTTGCATGAACCTGCGAGAAAAAAAAAGAAGAAAAAAAACATATGTCATTACCTTCAGGTTACTAAATGACACACTTTCAATCCCGTCTGTAAATCAAAGCCTCCTTCTCTGATGACATTTTAAAAAGGAAGGAAGAAAAGAGAGGACACGCTGAAATGTCAAATGATTCAGTCTTTGTTGAGAAGGTACCAAAGAGAGGTGACGTGTTAAAATGTCAAATGATTCATTCATAGTGGCTGAAGAGGCCCGGGTCAGGTGCGTGTTTGAACTCGCTCGTACCTTTTCGGAGTTCCTGAAGTGTCTCCAGAACGCGTGGTAAATGCGCGCCGTGGTCTGCTCGGGGTGACACGCCATGGTTTTAACAAACACCTTCAGAGAGCGCTCCAACAGCACGTTGACGCTGCCGTAGTCGTAATCGTCATAGCTGCACAGGTACAATGATCAAAAAGTTAGTGACACAGCAGAGACAAAAAAAACTTTGTGCTGATGACATGATTTGTAAACAGTGTGTAACAACTGACCGTATCCCGTAGAGACAGTGGATGTAGTTCCACAGAGCTTTCCTCAGAGTGTAAGTGTCAACATCTTCGTGCATGGCCATCCTGTTGTACGTCAAGTTGCTCACAACCTGCAAATAATCTCGTTATAATATGCTCAATCAATCTGATAAATTAATTTATTACACGGCTCTGTTGAATACTTGATTCTGATTGGTCAATTACGGCACTCTACGATCTGTTATTTCTTTATAGCAGACCGTTGCTATGTATAACAGACAGTTGCTATGTATAACAGACAGTTGCTATGGGCGCAGTTCTGTTGTCGGACTCTGGCGGACCGGTTTTGTGTCAAATTATTGATTTCTTAAGTAAGTAGCCGTGTAATAAGCTGGATAATGTACAGCTATCAGGTCATTGTTGTGAAATAAACCCCATCAGGGCGATCCAAGACCCCACTTATCGTCAGGGGTTTATTTCACAACAATGACCTGCTCGCTGTACATTATCCTTTACATATACAGCAGGGGTATTCAATTCAAATTCAAAGAGGTCCAGTTACTAAAAGTTCCTCCCAGCAAAGGTCCGAACCTCAATGTTTAAATTGCATCCTATAGCCTACCCCTACGTCTATCAAATAAAATCAACGTTATGCATTTCCATATCATTTCAACAATGTTTTCAATTTTCAAAGTAGGATACTTTTAACGTATAGACACATTGAATTTGCATGGAACTTGTATGGAAAATCTTTACCATAATAAAATGAGTCCTAGCACAATGATTTCAAGTAAAAGAAATCAAGACAGAATCTTCTGAATAAAATAACTATAAAGTGACTCTTTTAGAAAAAAAAGTGCAAACAGAGCTTTGAGCAGCCCATTTTCTCTTCATTTATTTTACATTCCTTTCAACTTCCTTTCCTAGAGAGAGAACTGGGCCTGTGACTAACCTGCTAGTAGTGCTTGAATGAAGTTAGTGCTCATAGCAGAAAAAGCTGAGTCACAGTTGTAAGTCGATCCAAACACGGTCAAAGTGGGTAGCGCTACTTTGGTTAAACCACCAGGGAAAACAGTTTGTAGCCAGGAAGCAGCAGGTCAGTTGCTTCATGCTGTCATCTCTCTTGCGCTGTTCTCTCTAGCGAACCGTCTACGCACGGTAAACAATCGATTAGCTTGTCTTAATGGAGTGAAGTGATTACCGTATTATCTGGATTAGTTGTGCCCGCGGCCTATAGCCGCGACCGCCGGGGGAAAAAAACACCGCTCCGTGAAGACTCTTTATTCTCATTAATTTATCAGAAATTGGTCACAGGTCCGGATAGAACCGTCGCTCTGTCCTGTTGCGGACAGCGGTCCGACATTTGGTGATGCCCGGTCTACCGTATTCTGCAGCCAGAACAGGATGGAAAGGAGTAATTTCATCATCTGGTTGCCAGTACTTCAACTTTTTAGTGATTTTCCCGACATTCCACTAAATGTGGTCATATTTATTCCCCAATGTCAACAGCTGATCTGTGTACTGGGCTGTTTAGGGTGTAGACAACTATGCTACTGCTGCTTCTAAGACACTCTTAACCAAACTCTTTTTTTTTTGCTTGCTTGTGACCCCTCAATACAAAGCAATGATAACACCTCTTCCTAACTGGAAGCAATGCGAATGAGCAAAAATCAGATTGTTTCAGTTTTTCCCAATGAAAATGTCCTAACCTCCTCCGTGTGCCAGCGGACAGGCAAAGCAACGTGCCGCTTGTTTGAAAAAAATGCTCGCCCTGACTATTTATGCCAAGTTTCACACACCTCCAACCTATTTTCACTGGTCAGAATCGACACTGACAGTAACTGACAGTTAATCAATATCATGCTCTCTGTGTCTTAGAGAGTGACATTACTCGTAGTATATCTGGACAATTTTTCACGCTCCATTCGCCAGAGTTCGCCCACTGTATGTTAGGAAGAGGTGTCAGACTGTCCAGTATTTCACTCATTGAAAAACACAAACATTACAACATTAGAGAAAAGATCATTATCTTGCGATCTCCAGGTTGGGAACCACTGTTCTACAATACACATGTAGTTACCAACTTCTTCCTGACACCAAGTAGTTTCACTGTGTGTAAACCAGCATGTAGGCCCATATCATCTCCTCCACATCTTGGTTTCAGCTACTTAAGATGTGTATCACTCACTGAAACTCCCTGGAGCAGGTACACCTGCCATCAGTCTGGTGCTGTTTTTAATTACCTTATTGGTGTTTTTTAGTATATTTTCTACAAGGTTAAAGGTGAGGGTACCTGAAATTTTTCATCCAGGAGCTGGCCCATGTCTGGCAGTAATCTGTTGACCAGTGAGTAGCCGTGGTCCTCCCATGAATAGTCCTGCACACATCAGACACCAACATCAACAAACACACGTCTATGAAACACTAACAATCAACAGGCACTGTATACTGTAAAATAACTTAGGAATGTGTGTTGTAATCAACAAAAAATAACCAACTTGAACTTGAACTACCTGGGCTCTAAGGGTTGATGGCGACTGCTCTCCTCTGGGGGCAAAGTCCTCGTATCTGAACTCTGGCTCCTCCACCAGACGCAGCACCAGGTCAGGTGGCGCAGCTCGCACAACCGCTAAACAAACACGACAAAGAGGAAACGAGTGAGTAAACAAATGTTAACCAAGAGAGTGACGCATGGGGTAAACAGGTGTGTTTGTACCGGTCGGTATGCTCTCGCTCCTCTCCCTCTCAAAGCGAGTGACCATCTCCTCCTGTGTGCACTCCTCCTCCTGCTGCTGCAGCTCCACCATCCTCTGCATCAACACCTCCACCTCCATCGCTCCGTCAACCAACTGGAGAAGATAAAAAATAGAACAAGGCTTGAGGAATTTACTTAGCACTTTGTTTTTTAACAGTAAATCAACATATGAAGTGAGTCTTCTACTTTTGCTAAACCGGTGTGACTGGTGAAATGCTGGAATCCTGTTGACATTGTGAAGTTTTGACCTGTGGTGAAAAATTTGTGTTTGACTCACCGCTTGCCTGCCGTCCTCATGAGCGGGGCTATGAGGGCTACAAGGGCTGCGAGGAAGGTGACTTGGTGATTGAAGTTGGAAGGTATAACCTCCGATGTGGTCGGGTTCAGGGTTTAAGCCGCAGCCCCACACAAAAGAGCAAAGCGAGTGAGCGTGTGCCATCAGGATCACTGCATGGATGAGTTCAGCCAACGACCAGCGAGGCTCCGCTCCGGGACACACCAGCTCCTGCAGGGCAGAGGGGCAGGTGTTGAGTGAGAGTAGTGTCACATAAGTGGGTTTGTTGGGTGGCAATGTTGGTTAGTCGCTTAAATACCTCAACGATTGTCAGAGGGATTGCCATGACGTTTTCTACAGACATTCATGTTCCCCTCAGGATGAATTGTAATGATTTTGGGGATCCTTAACTTTTCATCAAGCGGCCAAAATTTGCATTTGTCCCAATACTTTGGTTCAAATACCTGCAAAACTAGTGACATTCACGTCCGCCTCAGCTGCACTTTGAGTTTAGTACCACAACTGTTAGCATGCTAACACACTGAACTAAGGTCAAGTTCACACTACACGACTTTCAAAGTCAAGAGATTGCTGTCCTGTTCACACTACACAACTTGCTGTCTTGTTATCAGGAGTCTTGAAGTCGTTGCGGTTTTCACACTACATGACTGACCAGCGACAGGGTCACACACTACAAGATCTTTCACCGGGAGTAATCCCCGATGGGGTCTCCAAACTACATTTTGTCACGGAAACACACGTGAGAAATACATGATACCATGAGCCTGTTTCCGCCGGTTTCCAAACTCTTTTTTTACTATTTATTCCTTTAAGTACAACAACAATTTTGCTCCATGTTGCAAATGCAACAAATACAGTAAGTTCCTGTTGTTACAGGCGACACCCTCCTCCCCCAGGTTTCCCCTCAACCCGTGTCTCGCGCTGTCATTGGCTTGTAGCTCGTGTTAGATTTTTTAAAGCCTGAAAGCAGAGCCATGAGGAGGTGCAGAAGTCTAAGTTGTCTCTCACTTGAACACTTGAATTACAATATGCTGAAAGGTTATCATGGAATTTTTGCCCAATGATGATGCCAAAAAACATACTGCCTACTGCCACTTTAAGTTACGACCCCCAAATTCAATGAACATCTGACAATATAGAGCAATGCAATATCACAAAACACAAAGGAAAGCCTCAAAAAACATGACAAATGTTGAATTTAATAATAGACTGTTTAATATATTATACATATAGTGAGTGAGTCTCAGTCAGAAATCCATATGATGACGTTGAAATAGTTTTAATGTTCTGTATTGTTGCTTGGTATGGACACTTGACATAAAAAACAGGCTTGGTCGCCTCATTCAAATAGCTAGGTAAATTTCAGGGAGGAGTCAATCCCAGACCTGAATAACAAGCAGGTGCTTAGGAAAGCTACTTCTCTTCCTAAGATCACCCCCTTTGGTCAGTGTTTGTACTATTAACCTCAGGTCATCGTTTTAAAGTGCCTGTTTTGAGGACCAAGAGATAAAAAGTTCCCTTCGTTCCTGCTGCAATTCACATGTTAAACAGCAGATAGTATTAAACTGTTGTCTACAGATTGCTCATTTGAACAGATTGATTAGATTGTTTACTTGTACTTTAGAATCACTTATTGAGCTGAGCCACTCTGTAATCTATGTCCTGTTGTTGTCCATCAGTGTTTAGGGTTTTGTGTGTTTTGTATTAATCCTGGCTGCAAACCAATTTCCTTGTACAGGACAATAAAGATACTTTGAACTTTTGAGACAAGGAGCAAGAGAGTGAATGAGTGTTGTGTCTGACCTGGATGTGTTGCTGCGTGATGAGCCAGGGTCTGTGTGCCAGCAGCTTGTTGAGTGTTTGTAGGCTGCGGAGTTTGACGGGAGCGTGCTGGAGGCCGTTCAGCCAGCTCTCCTCTCCTCCAGCCTCCAGGAAGCCGGCGCTGTGCTGCTGCACCGGGTACGAGCAGTGGTGTCGAGCTGCAGCCTGTGAAGCATGACCAAACACACAGCTCAAACTGGTCTGTGTGTAACAACGACATCATGCATAAGAACTGCCCATGCTCGTAAACATAAAAAGGTTAAAGCAACACAACTAAATTTTTCCACAAATAGATCATTTTGAGTCTAATGACTGGCATTTCTGAAGTAAGAGGGCAGCTAATGTGATGAATATATGACCGATGAGAGTCATTAAATGTTTATGAGAGGATCAAAGTCTTTGGCAGACCCTGTTAGTGGCTCTCTATGATACAGAAGCTGGATAACGCTCAAGCAGAGGATGACCTGCCAAGTCCAGTTTGCATCTGTCATCTCTCTACTTACTAAAGAATCAATTTATCCAGATTTTTAGGTTCGTACAACCTAAAAATATCTTATTTCTTGACTTTTCTATCGCTTTCAAAATTAGCATTTTTGTGCAATAGTTAACTCTAACCACTGTAGTATCCTTAAATATATCTACAACTATTGACGGTGATTTAATGGACACTGAAACATTGATGAGGCAATAACCTGTGACACAGTTTCAAAAAATAAAGAATAATCTGTTTAAAATGTAGCTGTAACAATATGTGCATTTGTTTGTCAACGGACAAACATTTTTCACAGCTCACAGCAAATAAAATTAACAAGAAGTTTGATAACGGTTCATTAAGGATCAAGCGCACAATAATAATTACTGTCAGTGCTCGTTACTGTAGACTTGTATAGCCAGATCTATCTCCACAGAGCTGTGTTAGTGCTAAAGAAAGGTCTGGCTCCACACTTTATCATTCTGCTATAGGTGAGAGAACGCTCTGGCTTGTTTGTATTTCTTTAAACTAATCACAGTCGTCTTGGGTGGCGCTAAGCAAAGGATGCAGCGATGGTGCCCTTGCAAAATAGATAGCGCAGATAGTGGAAAGGGAGGATGCCGGGTGAAATAGGGTCGTGTTTAGATGGTAAACCACAAATTGCGAAAACTGGCAAACTCGATTTCATGCTGAATGACTTATTTCCAAGAAACTTATGAGCACATCTCTGGTAAACACAAGATTTAAAATGGTGCTTTTGAGTGATTCTTTGTGGAGAAACTCAGTTTTACAGATCTGTTGATTAAGTCAACTAATGGATTACACATCAAAATCATACAAGTGTTACTCGACTAAGAATTTCTTTAATATGAATGATGTTAAACATGTTATTTATATATCTGGTATGACGTGGGAGCAAATTATATTAGGAAATAAAAATATAAAGAGACTAGCGATAACTTTGCAGAGCAATACACCAATCAATGCAACAATATACAGTACCTGGCTGCATCACTTATTGTTTGGTTTTGTTGACCAACCCAGCTTAGTTTGCTACAAGATAAAAGGACTACAACCTCATTGGGAACTGATTGTGTGGTTAGTTACATTTTGGAAGACATGCTGTGGCTAACTTACCTCTATTCATGCACTCAGAAAATGAAACTCATCATCTAATATGAGAGATTTTGCCAACCTCAGTAATTTCATTAACAGTTTGAAATTACGGCTAAAGTACACATAAGTATGCCTTTATTAAAAACTGTCTTTGTTGGATAAGTTCTGTTTATTTTAAAATGTACCGCTCCTATGAATTTGTTTTATTTCTATTTATTATATTGTGCTGTAGTGTACTTGTGTCTTGTATGTTGGTTGTACAGGGACAACCAAGAAACCTGAGCAAGAGGTAAAACAAGGTGAACTATTCAAGCTGACATCAGTGACAACAGACACACTGTCCTTGCATGGAAGTCTTTGGAAACTGATGACTCCATTTTATATTCAGTTGATTGCAAAATAGTCACCAGCATTTTGCAGATCTGTTTCAGTCTGTTTAAGATATAGGTAATGTTGTACATTCAGGAGGGTACATGTGGCCCTTACTGATCTGAGCACTGTGATAGGTGTCACTCATAGTTAACACTCATATACTGTGATTTTCTTACCATAACAGCAATGTAATGTCTCCAGTGGCGGGGCAAGGGGCCGTCCATCTCCAGCAAAGCATGCTGGGTCCTCAGGAAGCAACTCAGGTAGGCGGGATGCATCGCCATCACCATGGTGATGTGGTCCACGCGACCAAATGAAAGGAAAGACTCTATAAGGATGTCCTGGTCCCGCCTTTCTTTCAGTATCTGAAGAGAAACAGCAACACAAAACACACATTCAAAACTGACAACTGATTCCCTGACAAGTAAACACGTTATATTTTTAAGCTCCTTGAGGACACATTGGCAAGGATTCATTTAAAAATGTTTCTCCTGCAGCCGGAAATAAGCAGCCTTAAAGAGCTGATACAACACTCCCACTTTATCCAGCGGAAAGATTGGAGTGAGTCACAAACGAAAGCAGCATTTTCAGTCATCAGCTTTTGCAACATATGTCTGCTGTTGCATCTTTGGATGACATGAAGTAAGTGAGGTATTGCAGCAGAATAGTTAGCTACGCTTATCATACTAGAACTGATTTGACCGTTTATCATGATGCAAGCCTACAACAAGCCCAGTAAAATCTTTGCATTAGACATGAAGGCAAGCTGTGTGCCACACTGAAATCAACTTGTGAAACCACATCTCTAATATGAATAATTTTATCAATAAACATTATAATGGAAAAAAAGAAAAAACTGGTGATCAACATTATACACTTTACACACACCATCACACATTTTCAAGTCAATTTTAAACAAGTGTTTTCATTTGGAAATCAAATATAACAGTTGATATCTTTAATAATGGAGCAGATATACTTTTAAAAAACAAGCCATACACACCTCTTTTGCAGGGATAAATGCGCTCGGGCCTGATGCCAGAGCCCGAGGTACTTCAACTCCATGATCCTGAGAAGGAAGACACAGAGAGGTAAATTAATTATACAGTGAAATAACGACTTATTTCATTTTTGAATAATCTGACAATTATCTTCTTGATTAGTTGTTTTGATCTGCTGTATGAAATGTCAGAAAATAGTGAAGAATGCTTGCCACAATTTCCCAACCCCAGGATAATGTCATTAAATTACTTGTTTTGTCTAAACAGTCCAAAACATAAAGATGTTAATTTTTACTATCACATAAGACAAAGAAAAGCAGCAAAATCTCACAACTGAGAAGCTGGAACTAAGCATTTTTGCTTGAAACAAACGATGAATCAATCGTCAAAATAGTTGCTGACTATTATTTTTTTCTGTTGTTCGACTAATCAATTAATTGACTTTTAGCTTTACATTGAAATGTCTTAGATCTTATACATTACTTTAGAACTGCAACGATTAGTCGATTAGCTGTCAACTAATTGTCTATTAAATTAATTACCAAAAATTACAAGGTATAGCTTTAATTTAGAACAATGCATCATGTTTATATATAATTAATATTAATCTTAAAAGCAACAAATACATTTGTGGAATACAACTAGTGCAACAATTAATTGATTAGTTGTCAAATATTAAAATAATCGCCAACTATTTTGATAATCGATTTGTTGTTCTTTTTTAAGTCTAAAGTCTCTGATTCCAGCTACTTAAATGTGAATATTTTCTGATTTCTTTACTCCTCTATGACAGTAAACTAAATATCGTTGAGTTTTGGACAAAACAAGACATTTGAGGACGTCATGTTGGGCTTTAGGAAACACTGATCGACTTTTTTCATCATTTTATAGACCAAACACCTAATCGATTAATCGGTTTGAGTAATTTTTTAAGAAAAACAAAGTCAAAATTCTCCAATTCAAGCTTATTACATGTGAATATTTTCTAATTTCTTTACTCCTCTGAGACAGCAAACTAACTAATATGTTTGAGTTGTGAACAAAACAAGACATTTGAAGATGTCATCTTGGGCTTTAGGAAACACTGATCGACATTTTACTCCATTTTCTGACATTTTTATAGACCAAACAACTAATCCATTAATCGAGAAAATGAAAGTTGGAGCCCTACTGATTACATCATGTTTTGAGCAAAACAGCTAAACTAAAAAGGGTTGGATTGTCAATGAAGTTCCTCTTTAAACACTTCAGAATACACTGCATGAATAATATGGATGTCACATTATGATAAAGACTATTTGAAGATCTGCAAACAGCTTCAACTCCCTTGAACTTGACTTTACTTTTATAGCCTGTAGCAGCTGTACTGTAACTGGAGAGCTCGTTTCATAACACTCAACCCATAACATCTGTATCCAAACCATGCATTAAACTCACCGACATCATTGGAAAGCCGGCAGCACAATACACCGCAAGCCACTGCTTGTTATTTTCCCAACAGAGACGACCAATAAACTGAGAATGCGTCAAACGCAGCCTGACTTTTGTTATTTCTAGAAGCTTGCAGAGGGCTGTGAGCCACTGTGAACAGGCTCAGGGGGTGTGTCTGATGTGTTTGTCAGGACACCAGGAGGGGGCAGGACACCAGGGGGGGGCGGGTCCTGCACGGCCTGCTTGTTTGTGCACACCACAGCAGAGTCTTGCATCACCTCATACAGTCTGATGAAATACCCCAACAATCCGATGAAAGCGGTTATCAGCTGATAAACTGTGGCCCTGATCAGCCTCAAAGTTATCAAACACTATTAAATCAATCATTCACCCAATCTTTCATGATAAGAAAGCAAATGCAATATAGTGCTACAAAAAAACAAAACAAACTCCTGTCTTTTTTTCACTGAATGTGAAATACATTTGTCTGTGCAATATATCCTCGATGCAATATACACCTCGAGTGCAACTACCTTTGTTTACATTTTATTTATTACATTTACCCTACCTATTTTACAAGTGCAATTACCTCTGTTTACATTACATCTATTTTTTAATATTTTACACTTCTAGTGTAACACACTGTTTATATGTTTTTATTACATCTACTTTACCTGTTTTATTTGCTTTATAACTGTGAACTGTGTGTGTGTTTTACCTGTTATATGTTTTATCTACCTCGTTTAGTCTTGTCAAGTATTTGTTTTAAAGCACTGATCAGAAGTGGCAAAGTGAAAGTGAATCTCGTTGTATTTAATACAGTGACAATAAAGCTTTCTATTCTATTCTTTTAGCATATTTCTGGGTGGAAAATAAGCTCCATTTGCTGTTGAATTAGTTGTGCACCCCATCAATCCCATAAAAAGTGGTTATCAGCTGATAACTGTGGCTGATCAGCCTCACAGTTATCACCACTATTAATCAATCATTCACCTAATCTTTCATGATAAGAAGCAAATGCAATAGTGCTACAAAAAAACAAAACAAACTCCTGTCTTTTGGCATATTTATGGGTGGAAAATAAGCTGTTGAATTAGTCTGTGTTTGCAGCCTGAGTTCTGCAGACCATTATGAAGCATACTGTGTTTCTCTGTGGTCTGCAGACATTATGAAGCATAAACTGTGGTCTGCAGACATGAAGCATACTGTGTTTCTCTGTGGTCTGCAGACATTATGAAGCATTATATATACTGTGTTCTGCAGACATGATGAAGCATTATATATACTGTGTTCTGCAGACATGATGAAGCATTATATATACTGTGTTCTGCAGACATGATGAAGCATTATATATACTGTGTTCTGCAGACATGATGAAGCATTATATATACTGTGGTCTGCAGACATTATGAAGCATTATATATATTGTGTTCTGCAGACATGATGAAGCATTATATATACTGTGTTCTGCAGACATGATGAAGCATACTGTGTTTCTCTGTGGTCTGCAGACATGATGAAGCATTATATATACTGTGTTCTGCAGACATGATGAAGCATACTGTGTTTCTCTGTGTTCTGCAGACATGAAGCATACTGTGACCCATCATTACTGTGACCCATCATTACCTGAGCGGTTCTCAGCAGCTCGGTTGCTCTCCCCCGGACCTCCTGCAGCGGACAGGACAGGGACAACCGGAGCAGATGCAGGAGTGTTTGTTTACCGAGCCGAGCCGAACCGGGCCGATCCAGAGCTAAACAAGCCTGCACCCCCTGACTGAGCTCCTCCAGAGCCGCTGCTCGCTCCTCTTCGTCCCTGCTGCACAGCCGGGCTAAGCTCTTCACAGCGTCGGACTCTGACTCGTACCGGTAGCGATGTGAACCTCCAGAACCACCGGACCCTGCTGCTGCTGGTCCCGGTGTGTTGTCTCCGTTCGCCTGGCGGGTGAAAGCTGCAGCGGGATAACTCGACATCTTCTTGTTTTGCTCCTCTAAACTAGCGTCTCTGCTAGGAGCTAAGCTAAGCTAGCCTAGCTGCTGTTAGGAGATGCTGCAGACTGTTCAACCAGCTGAACGACGGCTCGGCAGTAGAAACACAGAGAGCCAGTGAGTTCTGTGTTGGGACTGGACCTCCACTGGACTAGAGCAAAGTTTACAATGAGGCACCGAAGAAACATTTACAGGTTTAACTCCGCTGCTTTCGCTCAGCTGCTCTTGAGTTCCTGTTATGCAACGTCACTGTGACGTCGACGAAAGTTTTCACTAATGAAGCGTGCACTTCAGGGTCCTCAGGGTGCTTTAACTACTGCTCATTTAGAAGACTTTTTTTTTTTAGTAAGTTACTTTGGTGTACAATTTATTATTTTAATACAATTCAGGGAAATTTATATCTATGTATTAATTTGTTTACAAAGTTAGGAAGGCAATGTTGTAGTCAGGCCTGATGTTTCCTTACACATTAAAGGTCCCATATCATGCTCATTTTCAGGTTCATACATGATGTAATGTTCAAAAAACACATTATTTTCCTCGTACTGTCTGCCTGAATATACCTGTATTTACCCTCTGTCTGACACGCTCCGTTTTAGTGCATTTACATTCCCAGTAGACCACTTACACACCAAAAAACTGACAATAACCTGATATTTTCAGGTGGAATTTCATTCATTCATGCATTCATTCATTCATTCATTCTCACTGTGCAATATCATTTTCCAATTGTGCAATTTTGTTAATAGTCTGTTTATTGTCAATACTGTATATACTGCTCCTATTTTTATACTTCCTCCTATTTAAATGGTTCATATTTTGTTACATTTTGTTTAGCTCTTTTTTACTGTGTTAGCTGATGCATCTTGTTTTTTGCACTATCCCCCACTGCGGGACTAATAAAGGAATATCTTATCTTATCCTATCTTATTTCAATGGAATTGCAACGGAATTGCGTTGCTAGGCAATAGCTTGGGTGCATGTTTACTTCCTGTCAGCTGATGTTATTAACATACACTTCAACAGGAAATAAACTGGGACACATTTAGAATGGTTAGGTTTAAAACCGTGTAATTGTCTAAATATTGTTTATTTGTGACATCACAAATGGACAGAAATCCTAACGGCTTGTTTCAAACGCCCAATTTCTGAATACGGGCTGTGTGTATTTCTCCATATATTGAGCCTTTTGATAGTTTAACAGTATTTATACAGCACTTAAACCTGCTTTATAATGTCAAAGACCTGAAAGTCTCACTTTTTACAATATGGGACCTTTAAAGAATAATCCCAGTTCCTTCTACACAGTGAGGCATACAGTTTATAACACGGGTATCGGATCGGTACTCTGTATCGGCCGGTACCCAAAGCCCAGGTATCGCTATCAGGACTAAAAATAAGTCGGTTTATTTAGCTTTTGTTTAAAAGCCTAATTGTTAAATGTTACCACATGCTATGCTAAAAAACAATAATAAATTGATAATTTCAAATAAAAAATAAAATATAAAACCTGACATAACTGTTTGCAGCTTTCTAAAAATACTAGTTTGCATGACTATAGCATCAGTAGTACTGCCCATTATTCTATTTATTAATCAATTAATTATGTAGTCTGTAAAATGTCAATACTGATGACAAATGCCCATCATACCAGAGCCTAAGGCAATTTGCTCTGTCCTCCATTTTATAATATGAAACCGCAAAAAGCAGAAAATATACTGTTTATATTACTTCCATGGCTGCACTCTAATGCAGGAGTAAACCTTTTCCTGACAGGGACACCAACAAATCCACACTAGAATGTGATTCCTACCTTGATTTGGTCCTGATCACTGCCATCCGGGAAGAGTTTTAATACTTTAAAGACTTTATGTAGAGTTACGATAAAGTTGTAAGTGTGACTGACTGTGGAAATCTTTGACAATGAACTGAAACGGTTCACCATTTTGCTGGGATCACCTGTCAGGCCCTTGTGGTCCTCGGAGCCCACATTTTGGAACCATAGGAATATTCAGTGTACTCTTTATACTTATTTATATTTAAAGGGGACCTATTGTGTTTTTGTGCTTTTTCCCTTTCCTTTAGTGTATTATGTATATATTTTTGTGGTTGTAAAAGATCTGCAAAGTTGCAAAGCCCAAAGTCCATGGAGTAACTCTTCCCTACAGAAACACTGCTCCTGAACTGCCTGAAACGCCTTGCTTGAAGTCCTGCCTTTTCTTCCGTTACATGGTGATGTCACCAAGTAACGCATTTGTACCTGCCTAGCGGCTAGTTTGGAACACCCAAAAGTGGTTAAGTCTTGAGAACACCGCTGCTAAGCAACAGCAATATTAACGTAACTGTCGGCGTATAGAAGCCACAGAGGCTTACAGTTTAGCAAGCTAGCAAGTGGGTAACATAATGCAGTAAATGCAAAGGCATAATGACAGGAAAAAGATGAGGCTGTTGGGAATATCAACATTTTTCTCAGACATATTATAAAATTATGAAGAAAAATAATGTACGACTAAAATTTCAATATATTCACTTATCTACCGAAAAATCAACTTCCATGACCTCTGCCATTTCTGACAACGTCAACGAACGGCACAACTCCTGAACTCTGACCTTTCAGAATCTTTCCACTTTTCGCGAGGTGGTGAATACGACAAAAGGTGGGAGTTCATATGGACTCTTCTCGTGAACACAGTGAACAGGACCCCATTTGAAGGCACCATTTGTAACTAAAACTGTGTAAAAGTAATAATTGCTTTGTGTCTGTGTGCATACAATAGTTTGACAATTTATAATAAGTACTTCCTGAATCACCTTTATTTAGGAAAATAAAAAACATCAATGGTGTACCCTTATTATCAGACATATCTTATATTAATTTACCTGTATATATATATATATTATATACCATATATAATATTAGATAGGTTGTGGGGCTCAGAGAAAAAAGCTGAAGCCTTCAGATATGAGAGGAGACAGAGGGAAAGATACAAACAAGTGAGGGTGATGTGCTGCTCCGTTTGACGTGACAAGACACAGACTCTATGGGGTTTGGGGGAAGTTCAACATTGTGGCAGCAACAAAGAAAAACCCTTCAGCGTACCGTCACCGTTTCCCTATGAGGGAAGACTTTTATTAACAAACACACAGGCTGGCTATGGAGGACGACCTTCGGAGCACACACACAAAGGCGTGGTCCCCATGGCAACCGGCGCTTCGTGTCCCAGGAGACCCAAGGGTGGAAGAGGTAAGACCGAGAGAGGAGGGGGTGCAGAGGTGGTTTGGGAGAGCTCAGGATACAAGCAAAGGTCAAGGTTCACACACACACACACACATGGGTTCCTCTTCAGTATTTTACAGGAAGTAAAAATTGTTTGTGTGTGTACGTGGTCGGTGTGCGGATGTGTAGGAAAGAGTGGGATGTGAGTCCTCAGACGATTTTGTTCTCCAGCAAGGCGATCCTCTTCGACATACTGTCTAGTAAGATTTTGTCAAGGACGGCAACAATGGAGACAAACAAGACAGGAAATACATCAAAAAACATCTTAAAACATCATCAACATCATATTCTCACACCATTTCACCCGTTGTAAAGGATATATTTTTTTGTTAGTGCCTGTAGGGCATCTTCTACTTTCTTTTGGAACTTTACGAGGGAGTCGCATTCGCAAGGGTCCTCCTCTGTGGGAACAGAAAGCACAAGTTGTGAGTTATTTTACCAGTATGTATAGTGAAATGACCATTAATAACAGTAAAGGTATACAAATAAAGTATTTTTCAATGTTTGTATTTAAAGAGGACATATTATGCTGATTTTCAGGTGCATACTCATATTTTGGGTTTCTATTAGAACATGTTTACATGCTTTAATGTTCAAAATATACTTTACTTTTCTCATACCGGCTGTGCTGCGGCACCTCTTTTCACCCTCTGTTTGAAACACTCTGTTTGATCTCCCCCCCCCTTCCGAAAAGCCCAGTCTGCTCTGATTGGTCATCTGGCCCACTCTGTTGTGATTGGTCAACTGAACCAAACTCTTCAGACTCTGCTCTAGCTTTACTCTAACTAGCTTTGTTTGAAGACGTGCCAAACTAGCCGCTAGGCAAAATGTGTTACTTGGTGACATCACCACGTAACAAAAGAAAAGGTGGGACTTCAATCAAGGTGTTTCAAGCAGTTCAGGAGCAGTGTTTCTGTGGGGGAGAGTAACTCCCTTTGGTGTGAACTTTGGGCTTAGCAACTTTGCACACCTTTTACATGCACAAAAAACTATATAACACATTAAAGCAAAGGGAAAGCAAAATAGGTCATTTTTAATCATCATGTGTGACCTTGACAGATGTTAATCTGCAGCTTCTTGGCGATCTGGGTCATGGCCTTGAAGTCGGCAGTGTAGAAGTAGTGCTCTCCAGTCGGCTCAGAGGCAATCTCTTTCAGCTCATCCTCCACTGCGTTGCCCACTCCAACAGCGTACATCTTGAAACCTGTAACATAAACACACCCTCATCTGACTGGTAACAGTAGGATTTGGGTTGTACCTTCTTATACTAAACCCATGCATTAAGAAGTAATCCATCCTCTCCCTCTCACCGTGCTCCTTGGCCTTCTTGGCGGCATCCCCAATGTAGTCCTGGCTGCGTCCGTCAGTGAAGACAATGCCCACCTTGGCCACTCCAGGCCGGGCGCCCTGACCGACACCAAAGCTGTTGTCTGTCAGGTAGCGGAGAGCCTGGCCTGTCATGGTTCCTCTCTCCATGTAGGCCATCTTCTTCACAGCGTCCTTCAGGTCTTTCTTGTTGTTAAAGCGGCCCAGAGGGAACTCCTGCGGGAGGGAAGACGGAATCATGACGTTGATACGGAATAAAAGGAGGTTGATTATTAGGTGACGCTAAAATGCCAAACACGTGCCTGTCTGACTGAGCTGGAGTACTGCACCAGTCCGACGTGAGCCTTGGCGTCAGAAACATCGAGCTTGTCAACGATCTGGTTGATCCACTTCTTGACCAGCTCAAAGTTCTCGGGACGCACGCTCTTAGAGCCGTCGATCAGGAACACCACATCTGTCGCCGAGTTGCTGCAAGCTGGTGATGTCAGACACACAACAGGGCATGTTACTCTGGTAGCACGGGGACCACGTTTGGACAAATACCTTCATACTCACACACACTCACCACTGCAGCTGCGACCATTGTCCATGAGGGTAAAGCCATCTTTGCAGGCACACTTGAATGATCCAGGGGAGCTGATGCATACCTGCTCACAGTCATGATCCCCGGTGGCACACAGGTCCGACACTGTGTGTGTGCGTGCAGAATAAATGTTGAGGCACACACACACACACACAGAGGGGGGTTGGGAGGTTGGAGTTAGGAGGAGAGAATGAAACTATGTCAGTTTGAAATCTAGCATTGATTTTTAATGATCCACTGCGACCTGCAGCCAACAGTTTTGAATATGTGTGGATGATGCATGCATCCAGTGGATCCTTAAAACAAACAGGTGGAATTTAGTATTGGAGTAGCCTCAAATACACAAGATCCATTTTCTAAATGTGAGGCTCAGGCTCGTCCAATAACAGTCCAACACTGTGATCATGCAGCGCCGCCCCTGGATGAAACATCTGCAGCGAGATTGGCTGCTGCAAAGTGACTGGCAGGCAGCAGTCAACGCTGCCGCAGACGGGGAGAGCCAAGGGGCATCGCTAATTAGAGGTTTAATGATTGTCACTAATGGATGGGTAATTACAGAGAGATCAGTCTCGCCTCTCGGTTATGTGAGAGTTGACTGAAGAGCAGGAGCAAATTTCATTCCTAAAGGTTGTTCCTGCCCTCATGCCGTCATGCACTGGGAGTGTTTAATGGGTTCGAGTGGTTGAATGAAGATACTGCTGTCTTGTTGAGGGAGGGAACAACATATAGGAATGAAAAGATGACAGTCCTGACACCTTACCCTCAGTATAGGGGGGCAGCTCTCTCCACAGTGATGAAGGATAATGATGATGACCCACCCTGACAGTAATTCTTTTCAAACATCTTTGTCTAATTTCCATCACTAAGGTTTTCTGTACCCTCATCTTTCCTTCTTCTCCTCCCACTTCCTTCTCCCATCTTACCACAGAAGGCCTCCTGGAACTTCTTGGTGAGCTTCTCGATGACGCTGTAGCTCTCCACGTAGTCCACGTGATCGTCCAGAGGATCGCTGGCCATCTGCTTCAGGGTGCTCATGTCCACGCGTCCCACGCCGATGGCAAAGATCTCAATGCCGGCATCCCGCGCACGCTGAGCCACTTCCTTCACGTTGTCCTGGGGACGCCCGTCTGTCACAATGATGGCAACCTGTCAAGGAAGAAGAGCAGATGATCATAATGATGGAATATGTTGAATTGTGTATAGTGTGAATGCATATAAATGTGTGTCTGACCTTGCTGATGTCAGGAGATTTGACGCGAGCGCCCTCGGACTCGCTGAAGGCCACATTCAGGGCAAACTGGATGGACAGACCAGTCATTGTTCCAGTGGACAGGGGCTCGATCTTGGTCACGGCCTTAACCAGCCCAGCTTTGGTGCGGTGTGTCTTCAGAGACACCTACAGTTGCATAATAGCAAGGTTAGTGATATTAAATAGTTTGACAAACAAACAAAATACCTCAACATACATAACAACGTACCTCGTTCTTGACGCGGCTGGCGTAGTTGACGACTCCCACTCTGGTGGCGTTGGGTCCGACATCCAGCCCCTCGATGACCTTAGCCAGGAAGACCTTGACCTGCTCAAACTCTGAAGGGCGAACGCTCCGGCTGCTGTCGATGATGAACACGATGTCTGTGGGACGGGTTTTGCACAAACCTGCCGCTACACATTAAGAAAGGAGGACAGAAAGAAGATTATTATGTATTCATATCTTAACCTTAACCACAAAGTGATCCAAAAATGTAGATGGATAATGAAATTAAACTGATGAGGAAGGGAGAAAAGGGGGGAGAGGTGGGAGGAGCGTGGGGAGAATGGAGTTATTGAGAGGAAAAGGGAGGGTGGTGAGAAAGTGGGAGAGAAAAACAGGATGCAGGGAGGCAACATGGGTGGAGAGAGGGGAGAAATGCTTTGCCAAAAAAACAAGGATGAAGGACGGAGAAGGATCAAGGGAGAAGTCGCCTGCTTTAAATATATTAAAAATGACCTCTTGGATAATAATATTAATAAATTATTATTATTAGAATGATAACTGAAGAAAATCTGGAAAATGAGAAGTGGTTGAAAGCTCAGAAAAAGTGGATCTTGAGTTAAGATTTTTATTGTATTGATGCAAACATTTTTGCTGAAAAAACTTCAACTGTAAACACCCGGTGGAGCTAGTGTCTAGAAATAATGCAAATAATAATAATAATGATAAAACTGTGTGCATCGGGGAGGATGTGTTGGATTTTCAGTGAGGTCCTGGGCGTTTGAGGACTCGTTAAATTAATTGCTAAAACGTCCAGTGTCTGTTTAACATCACTGATCTCCCTTCTCACCCTTCACCTCTCTACCTCCCTTCAGTTATTCCCACCAACACACACACTCACTAACACACACACACACACACACACACTCACACATACACACACACACACAGCAGACCAACTGCCAACTGCCTCCTGAAACAGTCATCGAAACTGTGCACGTATACCATCAAACCACCAGCAACACAAAAAACACTACTGTCTTTAACACTGGCTGACTAATCACTCCACATCAATAAAAAGACATTGGAAAGTATAGAAATCAACATAACTGTGGAATTATATTATTTGCAATTATCCAGACCAATTGCAATGTAATACATGATTAAGCTTAATAATAATACTTACTTAATATTTGACTTTTTCCATTCCTCTCCTTCTATTTATACAACTCTACAGCGATGCAACTAGTTCACACACATCATACCGTCCGAGGATATTATGGAAAAGACTGAACTCAGACCTCTAAAATGCTGTTACCTCTGTATAAAGTCAAGTATTTACTCAGCTTAATCATGTTATAATGTCAATTCTGAGGTTTACTGCCCTCAGGATACATTTTTTTTGGAGGATAAAGATCACACCATCACAGACTCTAGAAGTAAGAATCAAATTTAAAGGTTAAAGGTCATCATTCTTACCCATGGCGGCGGCCGTGCGGACATCCACGGTGGCCTGAGCCCCTATGAGAGCGAGCAGCAGCAGGAACAACGGCGGGGTAGGCGTCATGGCGATAGCGACAAGAGGGGTGACGAGTGAGCGCGCGGGTCTGAGTGTGTCCGTCCGAGAGTGAGAAAGGAGACGGAGCAGGGTGAAGGGAGTTCCAGGCGAGGGGGACAGCCACAAAGTGAGTCTGAGTGACTCTGAGCTGCAGGTTATCAATGCAAGTGCTTCACACACTCAGCCCACAGACACCCCCCCTCTATAGCTGCAGTGTATGTGTGTAAATGTGTGTGTGTGGGTAAGAGAGGGAAATACCTGCTCTGGGAGTACCTAAAATGCTGGGTTAGGAAAGACAAACACACCTTGATATGGCTAGGATGGACAGGTATGTGTGTGTGTGAGTAGTAAAATCTGAGTGTGTACAGTATATATGTGTGTGTGTGTGTGTGTGGCTGGGGGTACAGGAGCGGCTGGGGTTTGGTGCAGAGCGTCCGCCAACGCGGCCGCCCCAGGTTGGATTTGGCCAAAGCTCAAATAAACAGCAACATGAATTCCTCTTTTCTCCCCGTGTTCCCTCGTATAGCAAACACACATTTACGGTGCGGAAGTGAAGGAGAGCCGCCGTACACAGACCACAGTGTTCCCGCTGCTCCGCACGTTGGGAGGTGTGTGTGTGTGTGTGTGAGTGTGCATTTTTGCATAAGCATGCATTTCTGTATAACTTGTATACAAGCCAATTCGTGGATTCGTGGAAGTTCAGCTCAGTTCAGCTCCTGAATCATACAGAACATTTTGTGTTTTTCTACCACTTGGTCATTTTCTATCATCCATCTTTTCTCTCATCCTTCCTACTTTTCTTTTTTTGTAGATTTTAAGATAAATTTACAACAGAACAAATCATAAAAAAAACATAAAACTGGAAGGTAAAGATTCCTTGTTTGCAACCAGATAAAAAAAACGTCTTCCCGCCTGTTTCCCCATCACTCTCCTCTGCACTGTCAGGTAGGCGGCGGGCCCCGGCGGAGTAAACACAGTAGCAAAACACACTTTCATCAATACTCACACACACATCTTTAATCTTTCTATAGACTCTACATACACACTAAACAGAGACCCCTCTTTTCCCTCCGACATCCCGCTCCACCCGACCCAACCCTGCATTCCTCTGCACCTCCCCATCCTCCTCCTCCTCCTCCTCCTCCTCCTCCTCCACACACACCTCCACACACACGACCTGAACAAGCCGCAATTGAGGGGGTAAGTCTGGGAGGGGAAGAGGAGCCGGGGCTGAGGGAGTACAGTAACTAGCCAGACATATTTCCTACTGGACTGAACACGATGTAAAATCAACAGTGTCTGTGTGTGTGTCTGTGTGTGTTATGGTGGCGATAGGTTGGACATGAAAGATTGGAGATGTTATTCCTGGACTGCGTGTCATCTCTGGGAATGGGCTTTTTGGCTAATATGAGACGACACAACATATATATTCGTGCCATCACACAAACATATACAGTAGAGTCACACACACACACACACACAGGTTATGTAACCCCCGTCTGCTGGGCTGGCAGCACAAACACAAACATGAGCTGGAGGAGCTTCACCTGAATCCATCAGCATTTGTGAACTATTTCACGGCACCATTTTCATCCAGTGCTCAGAGTTAGTTAGTAATATAGAGGTGGACTGTTGAGACGGGGCCGTTGAGAAAACAGTGAAATGTGTCTAAAGTGACCAAAATAACAATCTGCTGTGTGTGATAATACATCCTACTACAATGCTAGGTCAGTTCCAATAAGTAACTTTTCTTTAAATTTAAAAAAAAAAAGTTTTAATTAATCCTTTAGTCTAACAAATGTCAGGAAATTAAAAAAAAAAAAATACTAATTATAATTTGCCAGAGTCCAACAAGACATCTTGAAATGTCTTGTTTTGTCAGGCAAAAATACCCCAAATTTACTGGTTCCAGCTTCTCAAATGTGTTTTTTTTACTGGTTTTCTAAGTCTTCTATGATGATAAGTTTAATTGAATGCCTTTGGGTTTAGACTGACTTTAGAAAACAATTGAAGATCATCAACATGAGTTCTGGGAAATAACAATGGGCTTTTTTCTCACATTTTATAAACAAAATGATTAATCAATTAATTGAGAAAACAATTGGCACATTAAAGGAACAGTGTGCACGATTTGGTGGCATCTAGTGGTGTGGTTGCAGTTTGCAACCAACTGCCGTTCATCCATACCATAATAACACTACTATAGAAGCAATGGAAGGGCGGCGGCTGGCGGTACCACCTCTGCGGTCACGTTACCGCAGTTTCACAGGTGTGTCGGAGAACTACGGTGGCCTTCAGGTAACGTAAAAACTTGAAAGGCTCACTCTAGAACCAGTTTTTGGTTTGTCCATTCTGGGCTACTGTAGAAACATGGCGGAGCAACATGGCGGACTCCCTGCTTCCTATGTAGATATGAATGACTATCAAGCTAACGAAAACACAACGATTCTTAGTTTCAGGTGATTATACACTAATGAAAACATAGTTACGAATATTATATTCCATTTTTGCTAATAGATCCCCCCAAATCTTACACACTGGCCCTTTAAGTACATTTTTAAGCAAAACTACCCCAAATTTACTGGTTTCAGTTTCTCAGATGTGTTTTTTTTTACTGGTTTTCTTCGTCTTCTATGATGATACATTTAATTGAATGTCTTTGGGTTTAGACTGTTGGTTGGATAATACAACTGAAGAGCATCACCATGAGTTCTGGTGCGATGAATCAATTAATCGAGAAAATACCTGGCATATGAATCAACAATGAAAAAAAGCCATAATTGCAGCCCTAGATTCATTGACTCTCAAAATTGTTGTTTATTAATAAAATGTTCTCACTCAGCACCTACTCAGTTGAGTGACACTCAGAAATCAGTTTAGCAAATTTACTATAACCCCTTTAGCAAATTTACTATAACCCCCTCAGCTCAGTTTTTTTCTGTTCCTCCTTTTCTCCTCGTCCATTTCCTTTCCAGTAAAAGAAATCTAATATAAAGACAAAGCATATTTGCTTTTTACTGAAAAAGGAGATGTTCCTGTAAGTCCCCTTTCACTGCCAACAGCCAAACCACCGCAGGGAGCTCAATTTAGAGAATATTCATCACAATAGCACTGCCAGACCCATAGAGTAAATGGAAACAAGTCTAAAACAAACACATCTCCTCCATCCCAGTCACACTGCATGCCATTAGGCATTTTTATACAAGGCCACAACTCTCTGTAAATATATTTAATATCAACATGGTGAGGTGAGATATTTTATCTCTGTCAAATCGGGGCCTTCCACTGTTTGTCCTCATGTTTACACAGCGTCCGAACAGGCAAATCTATTCATCTCATCCAGCGAGTTGTTGTTGTTTTCCCCGGCAGCCGCCCTCCCTCGTGTCCCCTGTTCCTCCAAACCCCAAATCTTCTCAAAACAAACTAAAAATCAACACCCTAATGCCACTTGAACCAGAAAACACTGGAGGATCTCCAAAAAACATGTCTCAGCTTTGTTCCACAACCAACATTATTACTTTCAATCAGTTACATCAATAAACTTTATCCACTAATATCAATAAACTCCATATCAAAGCCGTGTGTGTGTGTGTGTGTGTGTGTGTGTGTGTGTGTGTGTGTGTGTGTGTGTGTGCATATAGTCAGGGGGTTTGGAAAGACTGCGATGACTTTGTGTTTGACCACATCCATAAATATTGAAACAAGTTCCCTTTCTTCAAATCTCAGAATACTGAGAAAATATTGACACGGTGGAATCGGGGCGGACTGAAGCATCCCATACCTGCGCTTATACACCGTCACGTATGCACATACATGCAAACACACACACACACGTGCCATCCAGCTGTGCTGTGAGCTCTCTCTGTTCACACCAGGGAAGTCCTGGAAAAATTAATTACAAAGTTGAACCCACATGAAACCTCCCTTCAGTCACACATGCAAAGAAACTGTGCATACTGATACACGCACAGTGATCGGCTTCACCTATACACAAATAAAAAATCCAGAGTAGAGAGTTTGAATAGAGCTCTCTCACTCTGGGGTTTCATTCCTGAAATGAATGTGTGTTTCTTTATGCAGGAGAGAGTTTGAGAAATGAAGTTTTTATGTGTGTGTGTGTTTATGCTGCGCTTCTCCTGCCAACAGTAACAGCTCAGTAGCCAGTGAGCAGGAAGAGAGAGGTTCATTAAAAACCCAAATACAGCCGTTACATAACCAACAGTTCTGTTCATCCCAGAACCCCCCGTGCTACAAACACACTCCTCCCTCATCCCCATCTTCGTCTCCCTCCCACGCCTGCTGGCAGAGCCCACCCATCATCCTCTTCTCCTCCCATAGCAACAGCTCATCTCAGCTCTCCTCCCTTGTTCCCAGACTGCCTCACTCCTCCGTCTCCTACCCCCCCCTCCCTCCTTTATGTGCTCCCCTGGTCCCTGCCACCTCCTCCTCGCTCTCATCAAACAGCTCCTTCTCTTCTTACTCCCACATCATCATCATCCACTTCAAACTTTACTTTACACAGAGCAGGACGACGAACCAGGAATATTAACGAGAGTTAAAAAGAGAAACTTTTTGTTTTACTTTCACTACTGAGAGCAAAAAATGACACGAGATGGTCCCGAACGTCTTTTCTAGTCTCAGGAAAAACGCCTTCAGCTCTTTCAGAGGCGGAATTTCATACAGGGATTTGGTTTCCACAAGCCCTTACGAATGACTTGCATACTAAGAATAAACAGAGCAGAAAGTGCAGTTAGTGTGTGAGCACAGCAGATGGCAACACAGATTAAGGATTTGGGCTGAATCAGTGATTGTCTGGGATACCTCTAGCATAAAAAAAACTCTGTCCTGGTTCCCCTCCATTGGATTAGTGACAGTCACACATCCCCCCATGGAGGGACCTCTGAGAAACCAACATGCTGTTAAATAAATCCCAGTATGTGGTCGTCTCACATGAAGGAACAGTGCCCTCTTGTGGCCTAAAGACATATAAGCAGTATATCATATTAGAATCAGAGGTTCCCAACCCCAGGCCTGTGGACTGTTACCAGGCCCTGGGACATTTGCTATAAGGCCACAAGAAAACCATATGATTAAGAAAACAAAGCTGAATAACAATTATATAACTTTGGAAGATATAGTCTATACGTGAATTCCCCTTTAACCCTTTGAACTCTGCAAAAGAAATGGTCCGCCAGTGCCTACATTGGTATTTTCGCCCATTGTGATGTCATTTCTTGGAGTATCTTAAAATGCTTCATATCCATAAAATCTGTACAAACCAAGCTAGAAGGTTAACTTAGTCAGAAAAAATTATAAAAGTATTTTTTTTTTTAAATACAAAAATCTGATGTTTTTTCATGAACTGAAAACATATTGATCCAAAAGATTTCTAAATGCAGAAACATGAACAAAATATATACTTAAAGGGACTGTTTGTAACGTCTTACATGTATAAATCAATCCGGGTTGGTGTCCCATGCACGCTCTCGTGTTGCTACGCTGTTCAGACTCAGACTCCAACACAAACTACACGGAAGCACCAAAACCGCAAAGTTCTATCTAGTGAAGCCCGTCTTGCTAAACAGTGTTGGCCGCGGTCGGAGGACGCGGGGGAGACCGTAGCTTTGGTCTCCAGGATCGGAGTCTCTGCTCCTCTGCCTGCCTGCCTTCACTCACAGCTCGCTCCACCTCACGTGCATGCGCCCACACTACACACTGCGGAAGAGTTAGTTTAGCTCTGAGAATATCTAGTGAATGTACAGTGGACGTTTGTGCAGAAATAACTGCGGCAGCTCCTCCAGACCAACAGAGGTTTCCGGTGTCTTGTGAAGTGACGGGGCTCCTCAACGAGTTACGTTATCGTCTCTGACCGGGTGCTGGTGTCTCCAGTTTCCTCCGGCGCGGTCGGGAGGCTGAAGCAGAAAAAGCCAACACTAGGATCAGCATTGATTCATGGAGAGACCTTCGTCTGGTCAGCTAACATTACTGCCAAGCAGGTGAAATATAGAGTGATATTGTTGTTTTAGCTGACGTGTGTCGCCTCATTATTTTGACGGATGCTAGCTCACATTCAGGTAGCACGTGCACATGGGCGAGCGCGAGCAACAGGACACTGACTTTCGTTGACTTAACGGCCACAGGTGTTGCTGTTACAACCAATTTCTGATCCTTACAAACAGTCCCTTTAACATTACATAAGTTAAATGAACTATGCACATTTTTTGGTTTTTGAGATATACTAATTTTTACGAGCAGATCAAGTGCAAAGGCGCTTAAGACAGTTTTGTTATGTTCCGCACATAACGTAACGTAATGACGTCATCACGAGCATCCAATGTGATGACGTAAAAGACAGAAGCATGAGCTTTCTGCTGCAAAAACAATGAATTTCAACACACTGCAGTGTGGTTATAGTTAGGGCTGGGAAATATGGATTAAATCTTCTATCCGGATATGGGTAATTTCTTGATCTCGATAACCATCTATGTCACGATATTGTTAATACCTGGTAATGTCACGATCTGGTAATTCAATAAATAAATAGTCTAAATGAAATAACCACATGGTAAAGCATATTTTTGTATACTCCTGTGTGAATTAAATACCTTTACAAATGAAAAGTACGGAGTATTTTCTCATTTTAAGCACTTGAGTGCAAAATGAACATAGCAGGTTTAAGTAATATTATAGAGAAAAAAGAAATATATAGGCCTAGCCTATATCACGATAGAAACAATATAGAAAGATATATACGATATACATTTTATCTCATTTTTATATCGACATTTTTACATGCTTATCAATGTACAATATTTGTCAACAATTATAACTTCTCCTATGAAGACATATTCTGTTATTGATTTACTATATTATTATAGGAGTTGTAGTTGTTGACAAATGCATTAATAAACACTCATATCTGCTTACAACTACATTATAGTGTGTTATAAACCATTTGTCGTATGTTTATATACTGCTGACAAATGCTAATTAGGGAGACTAAATTAAGTTACCAGTTTCTGTTAAGTGAAATTGTAACGCTTTTCTCTCTGTCCTTTTCTAACTTTGTATCAAGGCTTATTCTTGTGTTGGGAATCAACACTGACATTTATGATTTGTGAACATGCAGGCATATACTGATGGGGACGTGGAGAACAATTACGTTTGGCAATTAACCCACCTCCCACGCACCTCTCTGTCCGGTCCGCAACAAAATTGTCTCAATAAAAATTGTCCTCGGAGTAATAACATGCTGTAGACCATTAATTAAAATCATAGCAATGCTAGTTAAATGTAAAAACAAAGGATTAACAGAACAAGGAGCATTTATTGCAGCCAAGTTAAACGCAGCCCAACTAAGCCAGTTTACATTACTATCTCTACTGAGAACATCCTAATAGTACTACAAATGGAAAATACAGAAATACTCACACTTATGCAGGATATATAAACACGGATACGCCAAACACACTCTCACACACAAGCAAACATGCAGTCAAAAGTGTATGGGGGAGAATTCACAGTGGAAGTGGCTGTGAATCTCTCGAGGACTGTCATACTCTATCTTGACACAAGGGGGCACTGGAGAGCTGTCTGGAGAGGCAGGGCTGACCTGAGAAGGCAGCAGGGAGGCAGCCTTGGTTGGAGTGATCTCTGCTCTGAGGCGAGAGGGCCGCAGCGTGGACACTGGAGGGAGGACGGAGGTGCTGCTGCTGCTGCTGGTGGCGGTGTGTGTATGGCTGTGTGATGAGCGCTGGGAGTTTGCATGTGAGGGCCCGTGTTCCCCCCGGGGGAAGAATGAAGGGGGAGGCAGGCTGGTGGAGGGGAGCGGCTGGTGATCTTGAGCACCCCCCAAGCTGCTGGGGTAAGTTGGAGGGCACTGAGTCCGCTGGTGGATGGCTGGTTGACCATACATGCTGCCCCATGGGTACGACTGGTACGCTGCGATCCCACCTGCAAGGAAACATGACATGAGATGTGGCAATTGAGCTTTATTGGAGGTAATTTAGCTCAAGATCAGTAGCAGGACCTCACCTCAAACACCCCTCTTCTTGTCATATGTCTATAAATGCCTTCTTGCCCTATATACCTGTTTGTTCTCATTTTTCACCAAGACTCCCCTTCTTTCCTCTCTCATCGGTCCCCTAGGCATCAACCGAGCCCAGCAGCTATTGTGGCTCTTCCCCAAAGCCTTCCCATCCTGCTCCACCAGTCTCATCTGCCAATCTTTCTTATCTCATATATATCATATTCAATAATAGGGCTGCACCAAATCTTTGCATCAAAATAAGACTGGTCCTTAATCATATCGATCTCCTAGAAGAGATTTAAAATAAGGTTCTTCTTCACCTGAATTCATTTTCATTTTACAGCATATTACTCCTCTACTCTACACTGCCACAACATTCAGGAATGTTTTTCACAGGCTGTCGCTGTAGGGTGCACGCTAGCAATGTGCTCAGGCGAGTTTGGGTGAGCTTACTAGAAAATATTACGGGTTTGGGCAGGTGGCGGCAGATCATTTTAACACATTCTGTGCCACCACCACATAATACGCTGTCAAGAGGTCGTGGCCATTTCACATATTTCTGTGAGATCACGTTGTTTAGGATGCACTTGATTTGATATGCAGCGAAATGTTCTATGAGTGGAGCATTTTAGACGTCAATATCACAGACGATCATGTTCATTTAATTGTAGGGAGATTAATATTCAATTAATTGTGCAGCCAAATTTGATAAACACTTAAACTGGAGTGGTTACCATGTAACTGGAACTTTCAAGGTTGGATTTTGGCTGGGGACCTTTGTTGCAAGTCTTCCCTCTTACTGTTTAGCTCTAATGTCACTATCAATAAAAAGTGAAAATGACAAAATAAATAAAAAAGGCACTTATTTGCATGTCAGTTAATGGTGTGGTCCTTCATTAAGAACAGAGTAGCAGATAAGGCAGATTCTTTGGGGGCATTCAGGAGTCCAGAAGTAAAAGTCTGGTTCATTTTCTGAGAAAACAATTTTTGGTGACTAGCTTTTCCAAGGCTTGGATGGGTATAATCTCTTTTCTTTTACACACTTCAGTGTAAAAGATGAAAAACTACATCAGAAAATATCTGGTTCTTTGAAAATAAAGTGTGCCTAAACCCCTCGAATGGTGTATTTTTAAAAATCAAATCTCATCCCAGCGACTCACCGTGATGACCGGCCGACTGCAGCAGGATCTGTCCTGTGCTCTGGGACTGGAAGTAAGCGTGGCCTCCGGTGGAGTAGGTCACCATCCCAGTGGAGTTTCCTCCTGGGCCAAAGGTCAGGTAGGAGGTAGGGTTGGAATCTGGAGGGTTGGGGGTGAGGTAGGGGGAGGGGGTGAGGTAGGCCATGCGCGGCAGAGATGCTTGAGGTTGGTGCTGGGGCTGGCTGGTGGGGTAGGAGGTCTGGAGCTGGTAGGAGAGAGGGTTGTTCTGCTGGCTTGAGGTCAGGTAGTCGAGCTTCTCCCCAAAGTCAAATAGAGAACTGAGGACAAATCAAACACACACACACACACACACACACACACACACACACACACACACAACTATGAGTATGAGTATATAGTGTGTTACTACAGAGATACCTCTATAGTGTATATGGTATGCTCAGTTACTTCCATACTGTATATCTCTGATCCAGACTTTATATCGCTCTCTTCCAAAACTAGGAGGCAGGAGTATTTTGTCATCACAGCACCCTCTTAAAGGGTCAGTTCACCCAAACAACATCAAGACGTGTCTTATGGTTCACACATACGGACTTAAAGGCTGAGACAGCGGTAAGCTGCCATTCATTGTGAATTGGACATGCCATGGCATCCCGCCACCGCCCACCGAGCTACAGATATTTTAGAAGGCGTCCAGTGGCACTACAGGACTACACTACTTTATGCAAATGTCCTCTAATCGCATTGTGAGCAACAACCAGCCAAGAACCAGTCTTGAGCCAGTGTTTTAATGCCCAAAGAAACAGTTAATTTCTTGCCAGCTTGGGAGCCATTTTTTAAAAACAGTTTCAACAACTCATACTACATTTTAAAAAAAAAGACTGCAAAAAAAGCTGGTAAAACAGAACAAACCAACTGTACAACCACAACAACAACTGTACACAAGGTCCTTGTGTACAGTACATGGCAGCTACGTCAGAAAATAACTGTCTAGTCGGAGCAGAGTATGTAAATGTTGTGCTCAGTGCAACACACGCACAGTTACAGCTTCATTAGAGGTCTGCCTGCTACTTAGTATCTGTATGATGACGTGTGAACGCTGCATAAGAGTCTACAGTCAGGCGAGCGACTCTATGAACACAGCGCTGCTTTGAGGTAAATGCTAAAGTCAGCATGCTAACATACTCACAATGACAGTGCTAACATATTGAGGTTCAACAGGTAATGTTTACTTAGTTATTAGCGTATTAGCTTGAGGCTGATATAGATGTCATTAGTTTTGCAGGTATTTGATCACAAAACACAATATTGACTTCTGCCACCACTCCAATTCAGTGGAGGTGAATGTATGTTGTGCTCTAAGCATTGAAAATGATAATGAATGATTTCAAACATTTAAAAGCCACATTGTTTTTGAGACACAATGACCCAGTTACTCTACAGAACATACTGTCAAGCACTCAAGAAAAATAAATTAACTATTATTGTTATTAATAACAGTTCCAATGAAAATATGTTATTTTGTAATTTGGGTGAATTGACCCTTTAAGCCTTCTAACAGCAGGACTGGAACAATTATTGATATTCAGTAGCTGTGGTTACATTCGACTTTTGGACTGAGGTCTGAGACAATTAGAGAGAAGGACTGAGCGCTGCATCGCTCGTTGCATGTGTGAGAGAGGGAGACAGAAGGTGGACTAATGCACGCAATGTTTCTATAAGTTATTAATGATAATAATTTGAATGTGTATGAATGAAGCTTCGAACTATTCAGTACAACCCTAATATATAATACTCTATTATAACTACACATAAGTTGGTCCATCCAACATGAATATACAGTATATCTATAGGCCTATATAGGCATATTCTCTTATCATATATTAATCATATTCATATCATATATTCACTTATCTGTGTCAGCTTCTTGAGCCGTATGTTGCCAGTGCGACATGTCAGAGTTGTGCGCTTACAGTCCTGCAGATGGGATGCATTGCCCTGCGTTACTTTGCTCTGGGTGATTATAAGATATGAAAGGAGCCTACACACCGCTTTGAATTAGCCTACGTTTTTATTTGCTCCCAAGTCCGTTTCACACCGCCGGGTTACTGAGGCTCCAGATGAAGTCACCGTCTTTGGCTATTGTCTTGTATTGGGGGATTTGTTTTGTGCCGTGATATATACTTGTAGTCAAACCAACAAACATCATTTTAACTGAGATGTCTCCCTGCATGAACTCTCTATTATTTCGTGCCAGCTGAAACCGACTCTCCTCTATTGCCGGCGCTGTCTGAGGCATCATTATATCAGTGTTTCACAGGATCTCTGCTCCTGTCTGCAGCCTCTGTCCCCCTGTCATCTCTAGTTCTCGTTGTCCCTGTTCAAATCATCGTCTAGTATTCATGTCAGAGTCGGCTGTGAATCGAGCTGACCTGGTGTCATTCTGCAGAGACTGGGTGTCACGATGGGCCAAGGCGGAGCCACCCTCCAGAGCATCCAGGAACAGAGGTGGGGTGTGCGCCAGGGTGTTAAGGAGAGGGGGAGTCGGGTTGGCGGTGTTGTAGGTCGTTGTGAAAAGGGGGAGACTGGCTCGCCGCAGTGGGGGAGGGCTGTGCATGGGGCGGGGGTGGTACTCTGCCAACCCCGCCTGAGACAAAAGCTGGTGCTGGCCCACATCTCTCCCTCTGGATTGACCTTGGAGATAACACAGAGAGATTAAACACTGGTTTGGGTTCTGGGGAATTTGACTATCGCAACATACACTGAGTTTAAACCGAGCTCAACTCATTCATGGATTCTTACAGCATCAAGGTTTAGCTTTTCTTAAAGAAAAAGACTGGTCCATCCACAAACTGTAAGTTATGGAGTTATAAAGCCATTAATTTGACTATCAATAATAAACTGAGATCAAAAGTCCCACTACTTCGGTTTAATTGTGCAAAAACAAAGATGAGAAATATTTAAAGGACTGTGGTGGCTAACAACAACCAAACAACGAGGTCATTCATCTCAGCATGACTAAAATAAAAAAGTTTATCAATGAAACATTGTCTCTGAGCAACAATAATTAAACCTTCAGCTGTGGAGATGGTACCATTTGGCTGCTACTTGATCACATTTCACCATTTAGCAAACCCTGACTCCGGTTAAGGCTGCATTCACACCAAATCAGGCGTAGCGGCAATACAGCGCAGGGCTCTGACAAGTGACTGCACCGCGATTAACATCTTTTATTTTTCATGGCTGGGTTGTACAGCTCCGGATCGCCGGTTACGTGATTGGCCACCGCAGTATGGCATCGGCAAACAAAGGCATCAACTAATCACGTTGTGCTGAACTGGTCGAGTTGTGCCTATATTTATGAAACAACAACACGGAGGCTCCGAACCAGGACGGCAAACTGTATTACTCCTTTCAACCTTGACAAATGCAGCGCAGACCAGATCCATGCCTTCCGTCCTTCCCTTTCACAATAAAAGCCCTAGACATATACTGTCATATTTGCAGGTGAGTATTTCACATCTTCGTGTTGTTTATTCGTCTCGCCCCCGGTGTGTAAAGGCCTTTAGTCAGGTAAATAGGATAGTTCCTCAGAAACCAAACCTAACATAACCTAATTATGGAGCACAATAACCTAATAATGAGCAGGTTTTGAATAATTGTATTAATGCATGCTGATTTGAACACCTGGGCTGTTGAGGCTGGCCAGCAGGCTGCTGTAGGAGGGCGGAGTCTGGTTGGACAGGGTGGGGAAAGAAGGTGCTGCAGGGGCGAGCTGGGGCAGCTTGGTAACAAAGAGACTCGAAAAACAGGGAGCTCCCTTACTGAAAAAGAGAAAAATCAAATCAATAATCATACATCAAATCATGCTTGAATACAAGTAATTTGTACCATGTGAGGACAAAAAAAAACACTACAAAAACACAGAGGGATAATAGTGTGATACCTGTTGGATGCTAGTGTGGGCAGGGTGGGATTGATCTGGTGATGTGGGGGGCTGCTGCTGCTGCATCCAGCTCTACTCTGTCTGTGTTCAACACTTGCTGTGATGGAGCGCTCCACTTTCCTCCACTTAGCCCTGCGGTTCTGAAACCAGACCTGGTTCACAGAATCATGCAGAGCGAGACAATAAAATGGATATTAGGAAAAATGACTGAGGATGGTGGCGAGGAAATGGAAAGCAACAAGATGAGAGGGGAGGTGAAAGAATGGAGTCGACGCCGAGACAGGGAGAGAAAACTTCCCTGTTTGCTAATCATTGTTTCTTCTCGGAGGTACATCCCCAAATAAGTAATGTACTGTAAAGGAGTCAGGGAGATTTCTAACCATAATTCTTTGAGGTGTGACACCAACTGAAGCGGCGATGACTTTCCTCTTCTCTGCGTCAGGATAGTGGTCCTCTTGGAACAAGGCCTCTAAATGCTCTAACTGATCTGCACGCATATGCACATGCACACAAACACACACACAAACACACACACAAACACACACACACACATACACACACAATGAAGGTCAACTATTTGCCCAATCAAATCTCAACACACCTGGGCAAACTGACAGTTTGGTTACCAGTACTGTAGAGCGTCCGTGTTTTCTTCTTCGGTGCAGGCGGAAGCAGGCAGCTGTCCACAGTCTCTAATCCCGGCATCAGAGGGAAGCTCAGAGCCTGGCCTCGACCCCTGCTGCTGTAACGGATGGAGCGTCGGGCGGAGTAGACCTGGGTTATCTCCATCTGCCATGAACCAGACAAATATTACCTCATCTCAGTCAAATTCAGCAGTTAAATATTGTCTGATTTACCATGTATATTCTTTAAAATTATGATTTTTGTCAAATGTCAATAATCACGTTTCTTTAAAGCCGAACACAAGTTTGGAGGATGTCAAAGACTGAGGTGAAGACAAAAAGCTAGCAGGGATGTTTGTCTGCCAAAACACTGCTGAGGTGCACCGAGAAGTGCACAGTTGAACGTTTGAGCCCACAAAAAGCAATGCAACAATCATTTTCTGGAAATAAAAGTTGGTTCACAACTTCAAAGACCAAGTAATTAATTTCCAGTTTTATCTATGTACCACTCATATGTGACACTGATATATCTATACGAGTCTAGGGCTGTCAAAGTTAATGAGATAATAACATGTTAACGCAAATTCGTTTTCAAGCCACTAATTTCTTTAACGCATTAACGCTAATTTGCGCTCAAAACTTAAATGCTAAATTTTGGCGAGGAAAAACTGTCATGGCCGTTTTCAAATCGGTCCCTTGACCTCTGACCTCCAGATATGTGAATGAAAATGGGTTCTATGGGTACCCACGAGTCTCCTCTTTACAGACATGCCCACTTTATGATAATCACATGCAGTTTGGGGCAAGTCATAGTCAAGTCAGCACACTGACACACTGACAGCTGTTGTTGCCTGTTGGGCTTGAGTTTGCCATGTTATGATTTGAGTATATTTTCTATGTTAAATGCAGTACCTGTGAGGGTTTCTGGACAATATTTGTCATAGTTTTGTGTTGTTAATTGATTTCCAAAAATAAATTAATACATACATTTGCATAAAGCAGCATATTTGTCCACTTCCATGTTGATAAGAGTATTAAATACTTGACAAATCTCTCTTTAAGGTACATTTTGAACAGATAAAAAATGTGATTAATTTGTGATTAATTGTGATTAACTATGGACAATCATGCAATTAATCTTTTAAACGATTGACAGCTCTAATCTATAGGATGGAGTAATGATTTTTTTTCCATTTCCAAATGATCTGACATTATTTTCTTAATTAATCGATTAAATCTGTATGGTCTATTAAACGTCAGAATAATATAGAAAAATGCACAGTCTAAAACCCAAAGATTGACCATAATCTAAGAAAAAGCAGCAAATCTTCGAGTTGGGACCGTTGAAGTTATGCTTGAAAAACTATTAATTTCCTGTCAATCGATCAACTAATCGTTTGAGCTCTACTATACTCACATTTTACTTGTGTGCTCTCTGTATTAGTTAGGTAGACTCTATCCACCAGGTATCCAACATGATGCACTCACAGGCCAAGCTGTGATTTTAAGGTTTAAGTTTGCTTTCCTGTTTACTTTTATTTTGTAAAGAGTGAAGTTGAGGCTTGAAATCAGGGGAAATTAAATGTCTTGCTATTGCTCAACGCTATCTATGTTTATTTACCTATAATTATCTATGATTTTAGGTGGAGAGCAAAGCCTTCCTACAAAATAGAGATTATGTCATGGAGTAGATACAGTCATACTGGCAAATAATGACTAAATATAATACATTTTCCCCTTGCATATTTTCACAGTTAAATGAAATGATTTGACACAGTTTTAAATTATCAAATTCTGCATGTGCTTGTTCCAGTGCTTCAATGAAGCTCATTCGCCCACTGATCTCACACTACACCACACACTGAGTCAAATATTAAAACCAGGATGCTTTTTTCACAGCTGCATCATTAATATTGCAGAAGGTTGTAGGTGTGCATGATTTCATACATATTAGACTGTAATTATACATGATAAATTAGTTATTATTAGAAGCCTGGAGATCTTCATTAGAGCATGCAAGCGTGTCTGTTGGGCTGAAGAGGTTAAACCTCGCCGCCAAATATTATTCAAACCCACAGGAGTTTATTTTAAAGTCTTGCAAACATCCCAAAGATCTCCAATCTGTCAGGCTGAATTTGGGGGAAATGTGTCTAAAATGAATGAATGAATGGATGATTTTAGTTAGAATATTTTAACATTAAATATAACCATCCTGTAGGTTAAATGAAGAGCTGCCACAAGGTGATACACATAGACTCAGTGGTACTATTTGAAGTGATCCAATACTGTTCTGACATAAAGTCTAATTTTATTATGTCTATAATGTTCAGTTTTTTAATACCGTCATAGAGGTGTTAATTCAATCATATGTTTTATATACTGTATATGTGCATTATATTCAGAGCTGTTTCTAATATTCTTCACCCCTCATGTACGTAAATAAGGAGGACAAAACATTTCAAATATGTCTCAATATAATGTGGTCCAGCCTAACAACCCCTTTAACTATGACCTCAATAATAAACATATCATTTAATATATACATGTCCAACAATGTCACCAAAAACTGAACATCATAAACTTTGTAAATGTAGAAGACTACAAGTTTGAAAATGAAACAAATCTGGAGGTGTGGAGTTATACAGAAGTGAGTTTACCTCTGACCGCTGTAGCCCGCTCCTCACTTGGAATGAAAAAGAAGATATCTGGTTTTGCTGCATCAATTTTGATGAGTGTATAGCTTTCTCACGGCGAGATAAACTGGCGAAAATATTCTAAATATAACGTACATTTAAACTGATTTGACTTTTCTTTTAGGTGGCTGAAATACATTTTGTTGCTGGCCCCGTCCACAGCAGTACATTGCTTTTGCTCCCATTTCGGTAACTCCTGTCTGTTTTTCCAAACTGTGGGTGTGCCGACGACCATCTACTGTAGGTAATACACTGACTATGGATAAGTACCTCATACAGCCTCACTTCAAAACACCTAAACTATCCCTGTTATGCATATGGCATACATTTTGGCAAGGGTAGGATTTTTCTTTTTTTCAAATTTTGGACCAAAATACAGTCAGACCTTTGAGTACAAAAATGTCCCCATTGAAACCACACTTTTTGATCCTACGGCCATTACAGCATAAAATTATGCATTCTATTATATCAGGCTTTCAATCTAAAGCCCTGGCTTCAAATTTGTATGGTTTAATATTTTCCATATATTTAGTATACAGAAATTAATAAAATGTTTGTGTGGTTTTTTTTCCACAAAAGACGACAAAGCCCTGTCTCCTAAAAATTACGTTCCCACACAACTAAACTGCATTCTCAATAACGTCTTTGACGTATCACAAATACGTTTGTAAGTCTGTGGATGGCCGCAGCGAGTGACGTAGTATAATGAGTGACCGTTAATGAAAGTTACGTGGAATAATAACGTTATTGCTGTAATAACCAGTATAACAAGCGTAGTTATGATCGGGACTGATGTTGGTTAAAAGATTTAACTCAGTGAAAGTGGAAAATAATATCAATATATAGTATTTTTATAGCAATTTTAGGACACAGACGTGTTTGTCCTCCAGAAATAAGGACATAAGTTCAGGTACGATGTTGTTCACTATGTTGACATCTCATTCAGTGTGATGAAGTGAGCAGGTGATTGATAAACAGTGACGGTGTGTTCTCACCTCGAGGGGCTGTGGGCCTTGCTGGGGGAGGCTGTGAGGCAGGAGGGGGCTGTGAGGCCTTTTAGTCCCGTGAGGAGGCTGAGGAGGAGCAGGTTGGATTGGGACTGGAGGCTGCGAGGAGTACAGCAGGGGAAGAGGAACTGGAGGGCAATACAGCCCTGTCCCCCCACATCCTAGGTAGACGGGATCAGACAGGTCGCAGCTGTTCATCAGTCCAATGGGAGGCTCCGACAGAGCCGAGCTTTCCTCCGAGCTCATCGCTGACAACTCCTGTATCCGACTCTCCTGTTCCTCCTCAAACCGCTCACCAACATCTTTTAAACTTCTCCTGCTTCTCACTCTCTCACTCTGCTTCTTACCTCGCCTCTTTTTACTCTTTTTCTTCTCGTCTCTCTCTTCTAGACTTTTTGTTTCTTTGTCTTCTTGCTTATCAGCGATTATTTCCTTGTTGTTCTCATCCATCACCTCCTGTGCCTCCTCCGCTCTCGGCCTACTCTCTGGCTTCACCTGCTCCTCCTCTTCTCCCTCTGTTGCCATCACTTCATTTTCTGACACAACTCTCTTTTCTTTAACCTCCTCCCCCTCTTTGTCTTCTCGGTCTGTTTCCTCTCCTGCCTCTTCATCCTCCCTCTGATTAAACACTTCCTCCTCTCCTTTCCTCCTCCTCCTCCTCCTCCTCCTCCTCCCTTGGTCGTCCTTTGTATCCAAATCCTCCAGTTCCTCACACAGAAGGCTTGGACAGTCTGCAACAGAGTGAAGTGAGAGTTGTTTTTTTACTTTTGTCCAGGTTCTGTAAAGCCTGGTCCATTTTCATTTAGATAACATGAGGTCAGCTATCTGTACTTTGTCTTTAAAACACCTACTATTAATCAAAACCAGACCTGGAGAAACTTCATCATGATCTTGTTTCCTGCACCAGAATGCTGTAGCCAAACTTTTAACATGGACTAAGAGAAAAAAACACATTACACCTGTCCTTAGCCCCTTACCATCCTGCCCTCTTTTTTTAGAGGGGTCGGTGTGGGGAACAGGGGATGTTCAGGGGTAGATAAAACGTAAACAGTAGATAGAAGTGGTGTACATCATCTGAAAGCTGGGAACCTGAAGATTAATTTGAGATGCAGCTCTTATCACTGTGTGTCAAGTTGTTCCGGTCATCGGTCTCATAAGTTGTTGCAGCAATTTTGGGGATGATGCCATTTGTGACAGATTTGGTGCTAAATTTAACCATTTTTTACCATTCAAGAATTGATAAAAAATGATCAATAATCCTTCCAAAATACCACATTAAGACACCAAGACCTTGAGGCACACCATAGAAAAAGCCATGCTGTGATTTAGTTTCAAAAACTTTAGACATTTGAAGATTTCTGCAAGAATTGCATTTTTTGGTGACTGGATGGCGAGCACTTCTGTTCTGGAAACTGCTCAGAAACCCCCTTATTGTCAATCTAGCTAGGAAAGCCATCCATTCTCTGAATGCTCTAGGTCTGTAGTTTGTGGCTGTAAAGTTTCATGAGGCTGTGATTATCCTTGAGGTCACCACAGGTCATTTTATACAGTGAGGTCAAGTTTAAAAAAATGTCCTCACTACAATGAAATGGCTACCATGGGGATTAAATTCATCACACATGAATACAATTGGGCTCATTGGATCCACAAGGGTCTCAGCTTTACAGTGATACAAAATTAATGCAATTGTAAGACTGTTTAGGGACCCCGGTATGCAGAAATATTCAAATACACCATTTTAGAACAGGCGAAAATATAACATTTATACTTCATTCAAAAGACTGCATGGTTTTTGCCCCAAACTGCATGTGATTATCATAAAGTGGGCATGTCTGTAAAGGGTAGACTCGTGGGTACCCATAGAACATATTTTCATTCACATGTCTTGAGGTGAGAGGTCAAGGGACCCCTTTGAAAATCGAGCTTGAAAACTCAGCCCGCAACAACCTCTGAAAGACGCCAGCGGGCCGTCGGAGTGTTAAAGGGTATCACCAAATTAGCTTCCTGTACTAGAACTGACTTTAAGGTTCCTTGACCTGCCTTGCCTTGCTCCACCGTAAGTTAGAGACACTTAAAAGATATGAACCACTCATCAGTTTTTATGCTCCCAGTTGCAGGTATAAGCTCCCTGAGGACTCCAATTACTTTTAAAAGAAGCTTTAAAACATTATGTATTTCTGTTGCCAATGAAATGTATAACATCCTTTCTAATAGAATTACTTATGCGTGTGTCTTCCTCTTTGCTTGTTGTGAACGCCTACTATCAATAATATTACTCTCAGTATTTCCTTATCGTGGAGGAAGAGAGCGTCTGTAGTAACTCAAATTTTTTGCATCTGCCATTTCATTTAGTCAGGGAACAGCGTGACAGTTACAGCATTGACATGTAATTGCCAATGGGCGCAATGCTTTTACATTTTCACATTTGAATTAACATTTTGAATGTTTGTCAAACATAAAGGAGGGTTAGTCTTCAAAATTAAATGTCTAATGGCTTTAGCATTTTTTAATTGCCAGAGAATGTGCATAAAGTATTATGAAAATTAAAATTAAATGGATTATTCCATTTTAATTTCAATTGTGACTTGAAATGATGCATTTAAAAATGCTAGATTAAAAGGAACAGTGTGTAACATTTCAGGGGATCTATTAGTAGAAATGGAATATAATATTCATAACTGTGTTTTCATTAGTGTATAATCTCCTGAAACTAAGAAACGTTGTGTTTTTATTAGCTTAGAATGAGCCCTTTATATCTTTATAGGGAGCGGGTCGTCTTCACGGAGTCCGCCATGTTTCTCCGCCATGTTCTACAGTAGCCCAGAACGGACAAACCAAACACTGGCTCTACAGAGAGGCTTTCACGTTTTTACGTTACATGAAGGCCTCCGTAGTTCTCCCACACACTCGTTAAACTGCGGTAACGTGAGCCACAGAGTGCAAAACCGTGGTACCGGCAGCCGCCATTTGACTTCCATTGCTCCTAAAGTAGCGTTATTATGGTAAAGATGGCTTCTGAGTGAGGTGAATGGCGTTACCACGGTTTTGCACTCGACGGCCGCAGTCTTGGAAAAGGAGGAGTGAATGGAGGGTTGGTTGCAATCTGCAACCACACCACTATATAGATGTCTAGTGGTGTGGTTGCACTGTACCTTTAAGTTACAGTATCTATAATGCATTTTCATTTTCCAAATTTGAATATTGTCAACCATAAAGTGTGATAAAGAGTGTATGAAAATGAAATGTCAAATGGCTTTTCAATTTTAATTTTTTAAATATTTCATTATAATACTTTAATATCTAACATATATTATATATTATATATTATATGCCCATGCTATAGTGAAAATGAAAATTGCATTATTGAATTTAAAATAATTTTTACCCAATTAACGCATATGTAAGTGCTATTGTGAGATTACATTTTAATTTAGTCCTTCAAAAGCTTCCATACTGAAGGCTATATATGCTGATTATTTCACTTGAAAAAGTGCTTACAGTGTAAGAAATAAGTTGCTAATGTTAGAGGAGTTCTTTCCTGAGTCATGCAGTGACCTGCAGGTTGAGTAAAACCTGATAAAAGTCCTCCTCACGAGGAGCTGCTGCCTGCAGTGACTTAATGAGTGTCCCAGGTGTGCAGCGCCTCGTGCCACCTCACCTGACCACTAATTAACTCTGAGCTGCTACATGTAGCTGCAGCTATAAGCTAGCTCACTTGTCCCCATCTACCCAACACCAGGTCATCAATGTTAATATTAATAACGAGTTTTAAATTGTCTCTGAGGAGCTGAGCAGCACTGGGAGCTGCAACCTCACAGTCAAGAGCTTTAAATACACACAGAAAAAGTTTTAAAAGTCTTTTACAAAATGACACAAAAGTCAAGTAAAGAAAGTGTTTGGTCGACAATGAAGCCAATAAACCAATAAAACAATTAAATGTCAGCCTCCTTACCATAGTCTTCTTCAGCTAAATCACAGTCTTCCTCCATTGCGACAGTCGAAACCAATAAATTGCACTAATAATCAATTAAGCAGCTCAGGGTCATGAAGCTAGTCGCTGCTGGACTGGAGGCTAATGAGGCTGATTGATTGATTAGCCTCCCTCTATCAGCACTGGAACTGAACCAGCCAATCAGGGACCAGACTGTCAGGTAATGAGGTCAGGTCACGTGATCTATTTCACCCCTCAATTTACTATATTAAAGAAAAGTGTATGGTTTTTAATTGTTTAATATGACAGAGAAGTCTGACATTCTGTTTTAAGTCATAAATAGATAAAACTAGTGGCTCTCAACGTCTTTTGTTGTGGGACCCCTTACTGAAAAAGCATTAAGTTGTGAGTAGTTCCACTAAAGAAGGATTTCTAATCTAAACTTAAATTACAGTTCAAGGCCCAAAGAGGTAAAATGATCCATAAAAAAGCAAAGACTGAAGAAAAGTACATTATATTTTAGTCACAGGGGAATTTTCTATGCAGGAATAGTTTTGATACGTTAAGTACATTTTGGAACATAATGGAATATTTTTACATTGTGGTATTGGTACTTTTACTTCAGTAAAAAATGATGTATAAATGATCTGAATACCTCTTCCACTACTGATATTCATAGTACGCGTGGCACTCTCTTCATTGCTTCTATGGTATGACTATAATGAGCAGTAATGATAATATTTCTGTTGGGACTCGTGTTTAGTATCTCTGTGAAATTGACTATTATTTTCACAGGTATTTTTTGTACGATTGGGTAGCCTATAAAAAATGAAAATCCATGAAGCCTGTAATTAAAAATAATCATACCACTGTGAATCATATCTCCATAAAATTATACCATAGGTTAATAAAAAGACCTCGAACGCATTGTAATGTGTTGGATTTTCAGTGCAGGTTCACTCAACCGTTAAACACTGACAGTTTTTTTTCAGATATTTTATGCAGACATTTATGTGTCCTAAAATCTCAAAACACCAGAAAACTGAAGCAAAGGCTTTGTGGCTGAAGAGTATCAAGACTTTTGTGACCAATTCAACGAGGTTCTTAAAAGGTGAAAATATGGAGTAATTTACAAGAAAAAAAGCAATAGATTTAAGCATTAAAGGAACAGTGTATAGCATTTCAGGGGATCTATTAGCAGAAATGAAATATAATGTTCATAACCATATTTTTATTCATCTGAAACTAAGAATTGTTAGCTTAAAAGTTTTCGTTAGTTTAGAATCAGCCTTTCATATCTACATAGGGAGCAGGTCCTCTTCATGGAGTCCACCATGTTGCTCCACCATGTTTCTACAGAAGCACAGAACAGACAAACCAAACACTCGCGTCTTTACGCAATCTGAAGGTCACCGTAGTTCACCGACACGCTTGTGAAACTGCGCTAATGTGAGCTGCAGAGTGCAAAACCGTGGTATCGCCAGCCGCCGTCTGACTTTCTGTTACTCCTAAAGTAGTATTATTATAGTAAGAATGGTCTGTGAGCGAGGCGAAGGGTGTTACCACGGTTTTGCACTCTGCAACTCACATTACCGCAGTTGTGGAAAGGGAGGAGTGAACAGAGGGGTCGTCAGTTGGTTGCAATCTGCAACCACACATGTCGCCAAATCTGACACACTGTACCTTTAATATAAACGGAAAGTCTGGGGGAAAAATAAGCAGTTTGTGAATCCGAAATGTTTTTTTTCTTGTGTGTTTTCCTCTCAAAATAATACTCTTGTGACTCAGAGTTATCCTGGGAGTCCTTGTGGGGGTTCAGTGCCTCAGATTGGGAACCACTACACAAGGCCTTTGAGCTTCTTATTCCACAAAGGCCTTAACAGTGCCAACAAAAGTCTTTGTATAATAAAGTACACATATAACAGCTCACTATTATTCAGTAATATACAAATACGCTATATATAGCTCCCATTCCAAACAACAAATGCCATGTTAAAATAAGGTTAAAATCAGGTTTTCTTGCTTCAGTTGTTCCACTGTTACCCACCAGATGGGGTACTGACTGGACCCCAGGCACTTCAACCTTCTTCTGTCTACCCCAACTCCTCTGTCCTACCCCTCCCACACAAAACAGGGCTCACATAAACACCCTCCTCATCCTCTGTGAGCGGCACATTTCCATATCAGCAGCAGCCGTCTACCCAAGGCCAGGACAGCTTGTTGTCTTCTCTGCATCCTGTGAAAGGCCATCTGCAGACTCCCCGGTACTCCTCCACATCAGTTGACCTTGGTTTCATCTGGTTTGATGCAAAGAATATAAACTAAACTGAAGACCCATTTAGAATAATTTCCTTTTCCTGTGTGCTCACAAATCCCCACGGAGAGTTTATCTAATCACTTCATAAGTACATTTTTAGGTGATGACTTAAGAATAATAACATCTCTGGCTGTTCCTCCCATGAGGGCCTGCTGAGTTTAGTAAGTGTAAATAGGCTGTTAAGAGGCTGTGATCACACACACCCACACACACACACACACATATATATATATATATATATATACAGTACATATACAGTAGCTCTGTCAGATGTAGTGTCAAGGCATGCAGTGTAATGTTACTGGGTCAGAAATGGTATGAAGTCCGAGCTATTGCTGGTGTGTGATAACACCAGAGCGAGACTTCATGTCTGCACGCGAGTTCTTTTGAAGGTATGTTACTAAAATATATTCTCATTCTGCTTCAAGTGCTTCACTGCTGAGTCCTGAGTGACCAACAGATCCTGGGCCTCAAGTTTGAGTTCAATCCAAACAGCACCAGGGGGGAGTTGAGTCACAGCCAAGACCAAGGATCGAAAGGGTCAGCTCACCCACATTACAAATAAAAAAAACATGTTTTTTTGTCACTCACATAGTGGTATCTATCCAGTAATGCAAACCATTTTATTTAAATTTTGAAATATCTGTCTCTGAGATTTATTCCTCCACCACAGCAAAAAGTGGAAACAATGGAAATTTCATTTGTAACGCTCACAGCATTGAAAAATGCCATTTAAATAATTCAACAGTAGTGTGTTTTTCCAGCAACAATGTCCTGGTTACGTTGGTTTAATCCAACGACCACACTGACAACAGTTTTCACTGGAGATACAGTACTTTCTACCAAGAGACGTTGTAATGTTGATAGCCTTTTCTCTGGATTAGCAAGAGTAACCACGACATTATACCTAATAGTAATACTGTGAGCAACACAAAATGTATTTAAGTAGAAGCAGAAATGTCACAGACAGATACTGGGCAAATAAAATTAAACCATGCACGGCTATGTCCTTAAATGTCCTTTTAATTTTAAGAAAATGTGCATAAATCATTAACCCTATTAGACCTATATTAAACGTGAATTCAACATACCATTGCATTGTGGGATGTGAGTAAACACAATCTGTGTATATAACAAAAAATAAACAGGGGGATGTGCAGTGCTAATGTTAATTATTTACAGGGTGTTGTGCATTTTTAAATATGTAATGATGTTTTCAAAATATGGTGTGAAAACGGGCTATATGCATCTAATAAATCGTGGTCTATATCAGAGCTTAAGCATAGAGGCAATGTTGATATCTGTCTGTTGCTCGGTGGGTACCTACCACAAGAGTTTTAGTAAGAAATGTGTTTTTTAAGTCAGTGAAGTCACGTTAATCTGTGTAGAAATTTGACTGCAACTTTTATTCAGTGCTGGAGAGAGTATTGATGAAGTCAAGGCTATGGCGCTTAACTAAAATGTTAGTCATCTGGATTAGTTGTGTTTAGTACATAAACTGCTTTTCTAAAAACTACAGGTACATTTGGAGATAATAAAAAAGGTCAACAGGGCATTCTGACAATGTTTTGATTTTATATTTCATTCCTCTCCAATTCTCTGTCGCTCCCCAACATAGACACACTCTTTATTTTAGAGAAAAGCCAGCAGTATGAGCTTCCTAAAATGTAATATTCTCGTGATTTATTCAGTAATGTAATAAAGTGCTTCAATCCATTCACCCATTATCTCTACCTGCTTATCCTCCAGCGGGGTCGCAGGGGGCCGGAGTCGGTCCCAGCTGACATGGAGCGAGAGGTGGGGTACACCCTGGACAAGTCATAATTATATTAATGAACAAAGATGGATTACTTTGACCCCTAGAGGCTCCTCAAATTCCCAGGTTCACTACATGTTAATTGGTTTTAGTAATTTAATTAATGGTGCATTTTGTGAGGGAATTAGCACAACTAGGGCGGCACGGTGGTACAGTGGTTAGCAGCACTGTCGCCTCACAGCAGGTTCAAATCCGGCTTGGGCTCTTCTGTGTGGAGTTTCCATGTTCTCCGCGTGTTAGCGTCGGTTTTCTCCAGGTTCTCCGGTTTCCTCCCACAGTCCAAAGACTTGCAGGTTAGGTTAATTGTTGACTCTAAATTGCCCGTAGGTGTGAATGTGAGCGTGAATGGTTGTCTGTCTCTATGTGTCAGCCCTGTGATAGTCTGGCGGCCTGTCCAGGGTGTACCCCGCTTTCGCCCAATGTCAGCTGGGATCGGCCCTGAATAGGATAAGCGGTTACAGAGATAATCAAATTACACAAACGGACCCCAGATAATCTGGAACCAGGTCGTATTGCAACACGTTCTCATCCCAACTCGTCACGCCCCTTGGCGTCAATTTATTTTTGCCATCAAAACCACTATAGTTATTGGCGTCACTTTCGGTTTAGGCAACAAAACCACTATAGTTAGGTTTAGGAGAGAAATACATGATTGGGTTTAAAATTACTACGTTTGTACAGTGAAAATGACACTGAACGTTGTAAACAGGGGACAAACCAACAGCTGATTTTAACATGACCCATCCACCTCCGCTGCCGCACGCTTGGTGTCTTTTCGTTCTTTACTACGTCACTACATTCCCGGCGCACTTTCTCAGACGTTTACTGTTGCCGCGGATGGGTTTGCATTGTAGTTAATGGAACGCTAAGTGAGTTTCATACCAACGCTAAAGGGTACCTTGTGCGTTGGTATCAAATGCCAACGACCATGAAAAAGCATCAGTATATAACACCCTGGGAATGGGAACGGGTGGAGTATTTTTCCAGGACAGGAATACTGGTTGGTTTCTAGGTTTCTTTTAAATAATGAAGCTGCAGTGCGTTGTCTGGTGTGTGCACTGTACTTAAAGGAATAGTTCGACATTGTACAAAATGCTGTGAGACAGATGAAAAGATTGATACAAGCTACAGCCGGATAGCTTCGCTTAGCATGAAGACTGGAAACAAGGGGGAAACAGCTAGCCTGACTCTTTCCAAATGTAATAAAGTCCACCTGCCAGCAGCTCATGTATTATTGAGAGCAGATTGGACACTAACGGCAGAATGGAAAATTACAGGTGTCTTGATTTATCTACTTAAATTGAAAAAAAGAAGAGAGGACAAGAGAGAGAAGAAAGACAAGAGAGGACAGATGTACCCAACCAGGTTTTTTATTTGGAACAGAGTGGCAGATTAGTGACAGGGCGGTGGCGTGGAGGATCCGCCTCCTCTCGCTCACTCAGCCAATGACAGAAACTCAGCCTTAAAAAAATGCAAATGTATAAAAACAGGAATGGGAACAGCAAACATAGAGTAGTGTAGCCTCCGTTGGGCTTCACACACACACACACACACACACATACACACACACACACATGCCTCCACTCACACACTTACAAATTCACCCTCTCTCACACACACACACACACGCACACAAACATACACACGTCTTATTTGGCTACGCAGGCTTAGATGGGTACAAACACACATGTTTACACTTTGACAGTCACTTTAAAAAAGACAGTACGTGTTAAGATCATTCCTGCCTGTGAGAAAGTGGCGTGTTGTCTGTCCGTCCGTCTGTCCTGCGGCAGAGAGACAGACAGGCAGACCGTCGGACAGTGAAAAGACACAGTCAGTGTGTGTGAAAGCCACTGTGAGGGACCAGCTGCCCCTCATTCAGCAGTGAACAGACGAAACACTCGCAGACGCACACACACACACACACACACACACACTCACGTCGACAGGCTAGTCAGTGTACACAAGAGTCTGCTGTGAAATACCAAGGTGAAGCATACACACACATACACACAGGTGGCGTTTAGATGAGGTGTAGACACACATATTGGCGAGGGGGCAGGCGACATACACACACACAGGAGTGGAAGAGGTGTGTTACCTGTCTGTGGAAGAGCGTGAGAACTGCTGGAGTAGGTAAACACACACTCGACCACAGTACATTCCAGCTTTAACTCACCCCTCTTTTCTTTCAAAAACACACACACACACACACACAGGCATCCACACACACCCAGACTAGTATAGTTTTGACTCCCATGCATTTTTGTTCTACAGTACTGAGTATAATAGAAGCTACTAGCCCAGTCGCACTGGTGTGGTTATTGTTACAATCTCTTAGATAGAAGCACATCCCTCCTCCTCACGGTCCCCCTCCCAAACCGAACCCCGTCCCCCCCGTTGTCCCCTCCCCAAAAAAAGAGTCCAACAGAGAGTTGACCCCATAAACACTAACTCAAAGTTTCCTCTCATAACCAAAGCTTTGATGACAGAAGTTATGATTTTGATCGAGTTAGCGCACGTGGGAGCAACTTCCCGCGCGGATTTTTTCACTTTTTTCATTAAAGCCCCTGTCGCCTTCCCAGAGGCCCCTCCCATCCCCAAACAGAGAGCCAATGGTGGAAGAAAAACAAAGTGAGGCATGCTAAAGGTGCGTGTGTGGGTGTGGGGGGGTTATCGGATGACGTGATGACTAGTTGTGCTTTTACACAAACAGACTAAACGCTAAACCAACCGGCAACTGATCGATAACTAATCAATAACATATTGAAACCACCTGATCTCGCTCATATCACAAGTGATGACTATCACAATGAATGACGATGATGATGATGACGATGATGATGATGATGGGTTTGATATGTATTTGAAGGTCAGTATACTTAAAGTCTGTGTGGTGTATTTAAATGCAAAGTTTATATGTCTGCACTTTTGTGTGTGTGTGTGTGTGTGTGTGTGTGTGTATGTGTGTGTATGTGGCTGACGAGAGCACAGCTCATCTAACGTGATGGCGGATGTGATGAATAAAAACTCTTCATGATCATGCAGATGGTTAGTGATGCCAGAAAGGATACGCTGATATTTACATATAAACTTTTTTTTTTTAAACTGCTAAATACACATCCTCCTGTTTAAGTATCATTATTATTATTATAACGGTATAATTATTATTATTATTATTTTTCACCATCCAGCCCAAAACATTGATATATTATTGGTTATTATTACTATCCGTAACTAGTCTTTGTACAGCTTAGAGAGGAGCAGAATGGCCGCGTGAATGAGCAAACCTCCATGCGACCAGCCGACGTTTCCACAGCGGCTCCTCGACGTTGTGAAACACACCGAGGGCTGAGCGTTGTTTTCTGGTTGGCCGAGCACAGAGAGAGAGGTCAGAGCCACCTTCAAGCAGATACAAGTGTGTGTGTGTATGCATGTGCATGTGTGTAAGCGTGTGTTTATGTGGCGGTATGGATGTGCCTATGTGTCTTTGAGCACCAGAGGGATGGAAGGCACAAAAGAGACCTTTCCTCTCACCTTTGACCCTGGGCTCTGTGCGGCCAACCAGACGCTCTGTGTGTTTTCGGGGGGTGAGGGGCCGAGTCGAAACCATCGCTCTCGTTTTCTTTTGTGTCTCGCTCGGCTCGCCTCGCCCCTCTCCTCTTTCTTTTCAGCCTTTTGCTCCATAAAAACCAGAGGAGGAACTCTTTTTTTGTGCTGGACAACACAGGTTAAGAGCTTGTGTTTTGTTTTGTTTTTTTCTTACAAAATAATCATATCATTACATACAGAACAAGAGAATCTGTAGAATATTAATAACAACATTTACTTTAAAAACATCTCGTGTGTATGTGTTATTTTTTCAGAATATATTTGTATTTTTTTTTCTTTTTTTTTTTCGTCCTCTTTTTCGTTTTCATTGAAAAGAAAAGTTCCCAAGTCCGCAGAGAGAGAGGCGCTCTCAAGTGTTTCGGAGACGAGAGGAGAGAGGGATGAGGAGAGGCGAGCAGATGAGGAGGGAGGCGACGAAGAAGAAAAGGAGGAGGACGAGGGCTTAGAGTATCTTTCTCTCTTCTCTCTCTCGCTCTTTCTCTCTCCCTCGGTGTGCGGTGCGTCTCTCCGGCATACGAGTGTTATGCGTAAAACTCCTCCTGCTTGTCTGGTTTCTGGTAGGTGACGGTGGCTTGTTTGGGCTCCTCCAGCGTGTAGCTGCCCTCGTCCTTCTTCTTCATCCTGTACACCAGCAGCATCACCAGGAAGGCTGCAAACAAGGCGCCTACCACTCCCCCCACTATCACCGCTGCAGGAAGACAGAAAGAAAAGGGTCTTAACAGAATATTGCAGATCGTAAAAACACTCAGAAATACACTAAACACCATTACTGTTACATCCTGCAGCAGACTACATCACTACAAACACGCGCTGAATCAAACACTCCTAGTCTAAAAGCAGAGCAAAGCTACCACAGCATCACTATCACCTCACTGCTAAGTAAAGACTGATGAGCCTGAATGTGCCAACATACGTTCTTGGTTGCCAACAGCTTTGTGCTAAATTGCAGCCCTGCAGTGCTACATAGTACTTTAGCCCGATGGGGCCGGTGTAACCAATCCGCAGCAGCTGCATTTCACCACCTTCCTCGGCACACATCGCTAATGAACTCTTGCTGCGTGCGATAGATTAATGTGTGGTTATCAAATGGGAAGAAAAAAAGAACTTTCCCTCGTTAAACTAATTGGTATTTATGCCAAAACGGAGAACAAACCGTTTATTTTCCAAAATGCTTGAGGAACACTTAGTTTCTATTCATTGTGTGGGAGGTGTTTGCTTTGTTTATTCCGTTACTGCCAATAACAGAGAACACAGGCTGGGGTATTTAAAATAACATAACTTTTCCCTGTGCACTGTCACTGTAAGAGTATTCGCCACTCTTGACTTTTCACAACATTTTCTTGTAATTAAATCTAATACAAATTTGAAATTAAAAAATGTTTGGGTAGGGGCGCATCCTTGACTCATAGTTTGTTCGAGGTGCTCTTTGGATAAAGATATATGTAGACACAAAAATTCATTAGAAAACTCCTGGGCACTCTCTTTTAAAACAATTAAAATGCCTTTATTGTAGGGCTGTCAAAGTTAACGCGATAATAACACAAATAAATTAAACACATTAATGCAATCGATCTTTCGGAGGTTGCACCAGGCTCAGTTTTAAAGCTAGAAGATACTGGTATCATTATGAAACTATAAAACATAAGGAATGTGTCATGTCATACTAGTTCCAAACTTGCGTTAAATTTTGGCGAGGAAAAACTGTCATGGCCATTTTCAAAGGGGTCCCTTGACCTCTGACCTCAAGATATGAGAATGAAAATGGGTTCTATGGGTACCCACGAGACTCCCCTTTACAGACATGCCCACTTTGTGATAATCACATGCAGTTTGGGACAAGTCATAGTCAAGTCAGCACACTGACACACTGACAGCTGTTGTTGCCTGTTGGGCTTCAGTTTGCCATGTTATGATTTGAGCATATTTGTAATGCTAAATGCAGTACCTGTGAGGGTTTCTGGACAATATTTGTCATTGTTTTGTGTTGTTGATTGATTGATTTCCAATAATAAATAATGTATATACAAACATTTGCATAAAGCAGCATATTTGCCCACTCCCATGTTGATCCCTTTAAGGTACACTTTGAAGTGATAAAAATGTGTGATTAATTTGCGATTAACTATGGATAATCATGCGATTAATCGCGATTAAATATTTGAATCGATTGACAGCCCTATTTTAGTGTAACGGCGTAGTCATATTAGACCTAAAAGCAAATTCTAACGCGTTTCGGCATCAGATCTTCATCTTGCTTTTAGGTCTAACATCACTATGCCAAAATTTTAAATTAGTTAGATTTTCTTCGTCAGATTGTGCCGTTTTTGTGTTACACTGTGCATAAATATGTACTTTTAACATCCCTGATTTTACTGTGGAAGACAAATGTGATATTGGACATGAGAAATATTAATTTCACCCTTTCAAGTGCACCATTTGTAGTTTTTCATTAAAAAAAAGACATGATGAACTACTTGTCCGTAAATCCATAAGGCCACAGCCTCATAGCGTGGCTGTATAGATTATCTGTAACTGCTTATCCTTTACAGGGTTGCGGGTGGCTGGAGCCATTGGACAGGTCGCTAGGCAACCATTCACACCTACTACAGGCAGTTTGGACAAACAATTAAACCTAACCTGCATGTCTTTGGACTGCGGGAGAACATGCAATCTCCACACAGAAGAGCCCAATTTAGTCTTGTTAGATTTAGGCTGCATACCACATATCCGTCGGTGCGGCGAAAGCACAAGTTTTCCCATTAATTTTGAATGGAGATAGTGCGTTTGGGCTGCGGTGGCAGTTAATCGTCCTGCAGTCAATAGGTCATTAAAGTGACTCGCCAAGACCTCTGCACAACCCTTCGCCACAACACCCGATCTGATGTGAATGCAGCCTCAGTCTTGTTAAAATATTGACGCACCAGCCACAGTTCTGTGAAACATTGTATAGATTTCGGGAGGGTGAAAGGCAGAACTGCAATAGTTTTTGATGAAGAAAACACAACAGAAATCAAAGAACCGTTTGATCTGAAATATTTGGCTTGGGCAAAAATAAGCCTGATTGAAATGGAAATTTTATTGTTTCATTCATCAAAACTTAAAACAATCGCAGAATTCCTATTTCACCTTTATGTCTTGACAAACTTCGTCATAATTTTGGCAGAAAACGTCTTCTGTGAAAAGTCAAAGATGGTAAATACCTGCAAATCACTGTATATCTCATGTTCTTTAACTCCCATAGATGAAAGTGAATAAGGTGTCTAATATACATGTGCAGCGCTATACATGAATGTATGAGTCTGACATGTACAGTTGTGATTTGCTTCTATCATACAGACAGTCTAGTCTAAAGTTTGTTGCCTCCTGCTCTTTACCGATGACCAGGAAATCAGCGAAAACCACCGCCAGCAGTCCACCAATGAGAACAGCTGAAGGAGAGACAGAGAGCCAGTCAGGTCAGGCAAGTTGGCTGCTCCCTCACTTTCTACAACAGCTCTTTTGGGATGAGGAGAGAGGGGGGCACTTGAAAAGAAATTGGATTTACCCAGAGGGGAAAATGATGGGAAAAAGAGGGGCGAAAAGGAGGGGTTGGATAACCCAAGAAGAGGATTGCTTGTTCTCGACGGGTCAAACGGGGCTAAGTAGCACATTCACTTATCGTGATGATCTGCACTACGTGAACGTGAAGTTTATCTTAGCAGCTCCTAGAAAGCAGGGATAGAGTACAGGAGGCAACGGGGAAATGTAAGCTGTTGATCTAAGAGGTGGTTTTAATGGACAGACAAATGTACAAAAACATAATAACATTAACTTTACTGGCAGACGTTCCTACCTATCAAGACCTCTTTTCTCTCCAGGATGTTCTTCTGTGGCAGCTGGGCGGCAGAGCTTCCTCCGTCCACCGTGTTACCGATCAGATCAGGATCCACCGGCATTACACCTCGACCCAGATCGTTATGGATCTCGAAATCTCCACTCGGTCCTGCAGCGCCCGCCTCGTTGTTACCCTCCTGAGACAGAGAGAGAAAAGTGAGACTGACGACGGGGAAAATGTACATTTGATGTAAACACATTTGTTCCACGGAGCTGCTACACGGAATCCAAACCAAACAGAGAACTTTCCATGGCACATGTTCGCCTTCGAAACAATGAGCCTCTGTATGTTCTGATTGGTGGAAAGTTGCATATTGTCCAAACGCATATACACACTTCATAAAATCTGGCAGCTTAATTATAATGTGGAAAACCAGACATGCATCACGCTTTAATGCAGGACGGCTGCAAATAAACAGAAGCACACCAATCAGAGAAATGACTGCGGCCTGTAAATAATTAAACTGTCAGGAAAGGGGTTGGGTATCAAACCTGAATAGTTTATTGGTGCTGACCAAAGTGAGTGCATTAGTACAGAGTATTAGAACAAGCTTGTATGTGAATCCTTGGTCATATTTGTGACCTTATTTACTTATTCTTTGATCAAATAGTTCCTGATTCAAATCCAATCATAAGTAGTGAAAGTATAAAGCTGACTTATGTGTTGTTGGTTTTGGTCTTTTCATGGGACTTGTTGACAATCCGAAAAATAATCCCTGCTGTTGAGTTTGGTGTTTTCTTGTGGAGGTTGATGAGCCGGAAATGAGCAATATAACACAAGCTGAAGAGATGTTTCGTTCTACGATATACTGTAAAAATACATTAATAAATATACAACTTGTGAATTTTGAAACCTTTATGTGTCTTAAAAAAGGCGGTTGCTAACAAGTGGCTCAATGAGACTACTAAACAAAGCGTTCATGCGACCGTGCTGTAGTTCGTTTTTAGCCCAACGTTAGCTTTTTACTTCTGGCGATTTCATTCACGCTTCAAAAATCATAAAAGTGGTGTTCATTTGTGGAGATTATCTTGCTGAACAAAACATGTAAGTATCATAAATGTTTGTTTGTCGCAGAGTTTATTTTCTGCAATAATCCAAAACTCAATGGAAAAATCCCATTGGCTCTTTATCGAGGGAACCAGTGCGATGCTAACTTCCTGTTTGGCCTCAAGGCCTATATAAAGGAGGCTTGGTCACGAGCCATATCTCTGGGGGTAGAACACATGCGCAGTGAAATCTCGCCTGCACTCGCCGAAATTGAGGCAATCGCAATGCACGACCGTAGCTTCAGTTACACTGTGCATGTGTTATACCTCATACCCCAAGCCGTGACCCAGCCTCCTGTTCATTGGCCTTGGTTGGCCTCAAGGCCTTTGGAAAGGAGACTGGGTCACGGGCGGACATGGCTCTTTGGGTATAACACATGCGCAGTGTAGCTGAAGCTGCGGTCGTGCGTTGCGATTGCCTCAATTTCGGCGAGTGCAGACCAGATTTTACTGCGCATGTGTTATACCCCCAAAAATATGACGCGTTGATGACGCGTGACCCCGCCTCCTTTCCATAGGCCTTGGTTGGCCTACAAATATACGTCATCCCTGCAACACTATTCTATATTAACGTCAATCTCACCTGTGTAGATGTGGGCGGCTGTGGCCGGCTTGTCCTCTCTGTTGGCACCGCCTGAGTGGTTGTCATAATGGGAACCCTGGGCCAGATGGTGACCCTGGTCTTGACAGTGGTGGCGGTGGTGGTGGTGGTAATAAGTACAGCTGTTGTGGGTTCAGGGGTGGTCTCTGCTGTGGTGGACACGTCTTCCTCTGGGGTGGTCTCAATGTCGAAGCCTGGGAAAAACGCCGTTGGTTCAGGTGACAGGTAGACGTCCTCTTCTTCTTCTGTGGTGCTCACGTCATCGGAATTGGCAGAGGGCGCCGCACTTTCTGCGGGGCTGGTTGCCGGGTTGGTGGTCACCACTGGGAAGGCTGCGGGGGATCGTGGGGCAGCGGTGGTCTGAGCGGCGGCAGCCCTGATTCGCTCCAGCTCTCTCTCTCTTTCAAGCTCACGCTCTCTCTGCCTCTCTCTCTCTTTCTCTCGCTCTCTCTCGCGTTCCTTCTCTCGCTCGCGCTCTCTCTCCTTCTCCCTCTCTCTCTCCATCTCTCGGACCCGCTCCCTCTCTCTTTCCCTCTCTCTCTCCCTCTCCAGCTGCTTCTCCTTCTCCCTCTCCTCCTCCTCCTCCAGTTCCCTCTGCCTCTCTTGCTCTTTCTCTCTCTCCTCTAACTCCTTCTCTCTCTCCCTCTCCAGCTCTTTCTCTTTTTCCCAGAATGCACCGCTCTCTCCATCGGCCTCGGTGGGCAGCGGGGTGGCGGTGGGTTCCTCCTCCGGGATGGGGCTCGGCTCGGCTGCAGGCAAGGCGGAGGGTGCGGGGCCGGTGGCCTGGGTGGTGGAGAGGAGGAGGGGCTCTTCTGTGGTGAAGGACACGCCCGCCGATGTCGGCCTCACACTGATCTCAGGATCTGGAGAGGAAAGGAGATGATTTTGAATTAAAAAATGATTTAATATAAAAATAACAAGCAGAGGAGTCAAAAAATAAAAAAAAATCTCTCTCAGTCACACATCGCGTTCATCACTCAACCCGCCCACACACTCACACAGTAAATCAGAAACTGAGACTACGGCTGTGTTTGAAATCAATCCCTTGGACACTCATTCACTGCTCCCCATATAACAAACACTCACTAATTTACTCTCTGCTGAGCAGTAAATTGAGATTTCAGACACTTATAAGTCACCTTCACTTTGCATCATCACTAACAGGTGTACTGTTGCACGACTGTATTTTTTTAGGATCTATAAAATGTGAAGCATTGCACTGTGGGACACTATTAATTTCGTTTCACTGTGGAGATTTTTGTGGACACGAAATCATGCATAAATTTCACACAGTAAATATAGTAAATATAGTGCACTATAGAAAAAATGGGATGTGATTTTTTGACATTATTTTTTGGGCATTTTTACATCAGACAGGATCCAGGTCCCAGGCTGGATTCAAACCAGGGATGTTGCCATTACATGTTCACAAAAAAGATCACTAGCCTTCCATGATGCCCCGAAGCCGGCTTAATTTGAAAACACTTCCTCTTCACCTTGTCTTTAGGACCCGGGCCCAGATCTGAGTACACTTGACCCCAAATTCTAGTTTGTTTGATTAGTATGAACGCTGTGTACCGTACCGGGTCATCGATATGTTCCCGGGTCCACTTGAAAAGGTGGTCTTGATTATGGTTTATGTGTACTTGGGTATGGTTCACATCAGGTGAGCCAAAAACCCGGAAGTGGTCTGCTAACACGAGTAGCAGTCAGCAAATAGTTTTGAAACAGAAGGCCTTTTACAACACTGCCAGTCTCGTCCGAAAACTGCATATGCGCACAGCAAGCGCCGATCTCATCCTCTGAACTGCACGGCCACGGGGGATCAAGGGTTGTGTCTAGAAAGTAAACCACAAGTTGCAAAACTCTCGTCAGATGGTTGAGGTTAGGTATTGACCTCGACAGGTTAAGGTTAGGATAGGTCGTCGGGAAGCAAACCATGCGAGAGTTTTCTCATGTTTTCACAACTTGTGGGTAATCATCTAGACACGACCGTGATAAAGCAGGAAGGCAGGCGAGAGGTTCGTTCTTGTCTCCAAAATATAAACAATAGTAGGCAATAGGGGCGGCTGTAGCTCAGTGGGTAGAGCGGGTCGTCCTTTAACCACAAGGTCGGCGGTTCAATCTCAGGCTCCTACTGTCTGCATGTCGAACGGTCCTTCAGCGAGACACTGAACCCCTGTTGCTCCACGGGCGTTTAACAGGGAAAACTGAGCTTTTGATAAACAATGATGTAAGCCTGGTTGAGGACTGTGTGGTATTAAAGTTAAAAGGGCAGTCAAGCACTTTAGTATTGCACTTCTATAAGGTTGCACAATGCACAGGCTAAAAAAAGAATGGGCAAAAATCTGCATAGTAGACCCCGAGATATCCTTACTTTTAGTTGCTTATATTAGTAAAGCTCCAAAAAAGCTGGAAACTACATTTCCCATAATGAAACCAATATCATCTTTTTTGTGAGAGCCTCCTTGCCTGGTAAACACAAACATCTTTTAAACTCCACGCTCCTTGAGGTCTTTGTTGACATTGCTATGACATTATCAGGGTTATTTTTTCCAGACTTGACACAGTACTCCTCATGACTAGTAAACTGACCTTTATGTGTAAAGTCGGTGCAGTTCCCCTTTAAGAAAACAACTGTCTGTCCCCTGTCATCTTAAATGTCAATACAGCTCTGCTTGTTTTCTCTCAAATGACTTCAGCATCATAAAGTGATTTTATTGGTATCTCAGCGCGGCAATCACAGTCGCAATCAAATCGCTATTTTCTGCTCGTTTAGCCGTCTGACAACACAAACAGAAAAACATGTAAATGAGAACAACTACAGTAAATTGTGAGTTTGGTTATATTAAAACATGGAGAGCAGAAAGGAGGTTTAACCAACTGAGACCAGGCTGACTGAAGATGAAGAAGAACGGTTTTCCTTTCATTTTGGCGCTTCACAGTGTGGATGCAAAAAAATGACCTAAAGAGTTGAGGTAAACAGCGCTGTCAAAATTAGCTGGCTTAGTGTGGACACAGTCTGAGAGGAGAAGAGAAGGTACTGACGATGGGGCCCACTAATCCTTTTTTTTCTTAAATCTCATAATAGTATTATACCACCTTTCATTTTGTTATAGCTGTGAAGCTCCTCGGGGTTGAAAGAGAAACAAATTGAATTTACAGGCTCAAAGACATGAAGGCTGACAGACGAGCTTGAGAGGATATCGAAATATGGGCTCCGACAATGCAGCCTCTGTTAAACTTATCAGACGCCTCAAAATGCCACATTTTGACGCAGCAGCGACACAAAATGCACATCCGTCTGTTGTAAATTAGCTTTTCCTCTGGAATCAGACGGCTCTGTGTCGCGGTTTGAGATAAAGCAATTTTGCCGGGGTGCTGTTTCAACCACAGGGGATGCTTCTGCTGCACTCTCCTGCTCTGAATTGTAATTATGATCTTCGCCAGGAGATTATGTATTCGGTCGCGTGTGTGTGTGCGTGCATCTCTGTGTCTGTCTGTCTGTCTGTCTGTTTGTCTGTCTGTCCACAGCTAATCTCGCATCTTAATTTCTTTTGTGCTGATTTATTCTCACTTTTTGAAAACATATTTTATTGACTATTTTACACCGTCATTGACTGCTGACTCTTAACTACTCTTAGGGACCGCAAGTGATCAAGAACTGCTTCAGTTTGGACTCTTGTTTCCGCTACGGATTACAAATTGTTCCTCTTTTCCTCTCTTGCTTTGCACACCTAGGTAAAACAGAGCAGCCACACTGCCTGCATGAATAGCGCAGCTCAGGTGCGGCTCGGCTGCGTTCTAGAGATTCAAGGTCTCGCCAATTTTTATTGCGAGCCGCGCGCGGTTCACAGCAACAACAGAGTGAAAATGATCGCTTGACAGTATATTGACATCATACCAGCAACATTACTACAGTTTCAATGTCCGTATATGTAGAATACTGTATGTCACAGACATGAAAAAAAGTAAAGATTTATTTATAAATCAATCTGCTTCACTTTCAAAATAAAAGCTCTCTAGCGGGGTTTTTTTCTTTGGACAGAATTCCTTCATTTGTTAACACAAGGCTTATATTCTGAAATATTTACAGGACAGTGTTGTAGAACATGCAGTGCCTTGCAAGGATTCATTCCATGAAAGAATAAAGCATCGGGCTTTAAGTGTAGATTATTACTATTATTTACAAATGAGCACACGCTTCTTAACCTGTGTCTGTCTAAAATAAATATAAATTACATGTATAATGAAATGAAATGGCCATTATGAAAGGCAGGGTGGCAGCAGCAGCCCAGCAGCAGCAGAAACGCTGCTGGTATGGACGCCACATTCTTGAGACACACAGTAGTTCAGCAAGGCAGCCGCCACGCGCTGCTGACGTGCCCAGTCTGGCCCGGGCGTTACCCTTCATGACCTCATCCCTCTATCACTCAACCCTCATCCTCCTTCCGGACCCTTAATCCATACTTCCTACATCATCATTGGTCCGCTCCATCTTCAATATGTTATTAACTATTCTAAACCCATATCGTTATTGGTGTGGTCTTTGCTGCACGGAACCGGTGCAGACAGCTGCGTAGATTAAAATGAGAGTGTATCTGTTGCATGAGATGTGCGATTGAAAAATGTGTCTGATACTCTTGTAGTATAAACGGGGAACAATTGTGTTTTGTATTCATTCAATCAAACGTTACAGCAGTGGTCGTTTGAGACACACCTGACGGAGATCCGCACTCTACTGAATGCACTTTTCTAGTTTATTTTGAGCGCGCTCGCCAACTAGCACAGTGGCTAAAACGAGGGCAGCCCTCATTGAGTCATGCTTAATAAGGAGAACCACGCTCAAGCTTCAACAGCCAGATCAGAAAATCAGCCTGAATTACACCAACGTGATTTACCTTAAGTAGGTAATTCCTTCACAGGCAGACAGCCAGCTCACTCAAACGCAAACATACGCTCACTGATAGGTGCACACAACTGCTAATCTGTGTGGACTGTAATCTGATTAGAGCAAATAAGATGTGGGGGAACTAGAACCCGGGTTGCTGTTTGTTTGTAAGGGCGTCTGTGTTTAAAGGTGCAATAACTCTGTATCATCTGTCGAGCCAAATGATGTGTTTGTATTGTGTGATTGTGTGTGCGTGGCCTCCCTGCATGTGAGTCTGGCAACCAGAGAGACCATAACCCGAGGACACGGAGCAGGGGGGGGGGGGGGGGGGGGGGGGGGTCTTCAGGGTCAGCAGATTGAAACACAGCAGCTGTCGAGTTTGAAAGAACGAGGGCGTGAGTGTGTAACCTCTCACACACACACACACACACACTTACAGCCAGAGCCGGAGCCCGAGTAGAGGTCCTCATCGTCGTAGAACTCGTCTCTCGTCGAGCCTTCGTCATCGATAGACGGCGACCAAGTCTGTCCCTGAGAGAGACACAGAGATGATAGAGATTAGAGTTGTTCATTGTGAATGACTGAGCTGTTTGTCATTTCATTTGAATAGAGAAACCACTTTGGCAGATTACATGCACACACAGACACGCACACGGGAGGTGCAGGGAGCTTTATGGTGGATAGGGCAACATCTGTCTGTCTGCGGGCTCCATGGAGGAGCATATTTAATGAGTTGATCTAAAGCTTGGGATTTTGGCAGAAGAACATCAAAGCTTTCAAGGAGAGAGGGGTTTCATTCAGTCTCTGCTTACGTGTCAGTTACAAGTGATGCTCAGCCTGTAAAGTAGCAGAGTGTTGAGAAGCAGTTTTTAACAAATAATTGTAAGACTATATATCTATAAATGTTGGAAATGATCAATAAAGCTAAAGACCGGGGTGGGGGCGGGACAACTGGAATAAGATTATAACGTGTAGTAGTCCATGTGACCTTTAAGCTTTCTGTACATTGTAATTACTGTAGCATCTGTATATTCACCTCATTTTTATCTACTTGCATAATTATTTGATGGTATACTGTATACTTGTTACCAAGACTGACTATTTTATTAATTTATTTAGTTTGTTATAATTGGACAACCCCAATAACAATATATTTAAAAAAAAATGTTGAACTATAAAATGTGTAAAAAGTGAAAAATGCTCATTTCACATTCCCAAAACCAGATGTGATGTCTTCAAATGTCTTATCTTTGTCTGATCAACTGTATTAAACCCCAAAATATTAATTTTCAATGGTGAAAAACACCAAATCTTCACATCACATTAGTCATATTTCCTCGATTAACTGTTAGTCAGTCAGTTAATCAATCAACTAATTGCACTAAATTGTTAATCTATAAAATGTGAACAGTGAACAAGACTACAAGTCTACAACCAGGCTAGCAGCTCTGTGAGGCTGAACTAAAGCTGAGCTAAATGCAAACTGTAGCATGCTAACATGATCACAGTGACATAGTGCTAACCTGCTGATGTTGAGCAGGTATAATGTTTGCCATGTTCACCATCTAATGGTGGAGACGCACCAAATCTGGCCAACAAACAAAAAGACGTGGTGGAACCCAAAGCGGTTGACCCTAACTTTCCCATTTTACAGCTAAACAGTACAGAAATAGGCATTACAGTAACAGAATATTGATTCATATTTGATCAACGCTGCCAAGTTTGACTGTTTGATCAGAGTTCCGTGAGCTTGCTGCCTTGCGATGGAAGGACCTAATTTGCATAAAGTTGAGATTGAGTCATGATTATTCAAATTCAGATACGGTTACTGGTCGGTCGACTCGCCAAGCCCGGCGAGCTGTATCATCATTCAACATGCATCTCCTGCTCTCAATAGAAAAAGAATAGGATCTATCGACTTCACATGGCCTACGTCAACGGATGTCGTATATCTCCACCTTTAGTTTAACAGTTGCTAATTAGCGCTAAACAAAAAGTCATTAATGTCTGTCACAATTTCCCAGAGTACAAGGTAACATCTTCAAATTGCTTGGTTTTGTTTGGCCAATAAGATGCTGTTAAGATGACTTAAATAAGCTATGCTCAATATTGTGGGAAAATCATTTCAGTACTACGTTGAACTCCTTGTGTCGCTTTTTGAATAAATACTGCTATACATTTGAGTTTTACAGCTGCACTCTGCTCTCTGATTGTATAATTGTATCTCCTGGATCGCTTCACAGCATCCTCCCTGCTCATCACCTTAATCCAGGCCTGTTTTCACATTCATTGTGAGGGGAAAGAGCAACCTCTGTCAGGGTTAGGTAAGAGAGATTAGTCGTGGCTCATTCAGGGGGGTTGAACCTCTGAAGTGAGTGACCTCAGCCTCCGGTCACTTTGAGGCTGATCCTGCCTCTCTCTTCATTCATCTCTTTCATCTCTCTCTCTCTCTCTCTGTTTCTCTTGACCTCAATCCCACATCCCCGCGATGTTTAAACACACACTTTAGCACTCACCCATCACACAGGGTCATCTAACACTGCTATCAAATGCAGGCACTTAAGAGACACCGCCCGTACTGCAGCGCCAAGATACCTTTCATACTAGAGTACTACTACCACACTTTGTTTCAAGACATGTTTCAAGGAGTACTGCAACTGTACTTGTAGCGTCTATTCCAAGTATTTACAGCCAAATTTATTTCATGTAGATACTCATTTTTAAATATACTGTTTCTCTACTTCATCACTACGATCGACCCCTTTTTACATACAAGTAGTCCGTTGTTCAGTAATATAACAATATTGATTAGATTGATTATTCTGTGCTTTTACTGAAGTACTGAATAGGTAAGGACAGTGTGTAGGATTTGGCGGCATCTAGTGGTGTGGTTGCAGATTGCAACTAACTGCGTCCCCCTCCACTCACTCCTCCCTTTCCAAGACCGCAGTAAGGAAGGCCACAGTGTGCAAAACCTTGGTAACGCCGTTCACCACACTCAGAGGCCATCCTTTCCATAATAACACTACTTTAGGAGCAACGAAAGTCAGACGGCGGCAGGTGGTACCACAGTTTTGCACTCTGCAGCTCACGTTACCGCAGTTTCACAAGCGTGTATCACACACTGTTCCTTTAAGTGTGGTATTGCCAGTTTTATTTACGTAAAGGAGCTGAATACTTCTTCCATCAATGCATTTTGTGCCTAGATTCAGCTCAGCACACACTAAGTAGTTCAATGTTGCGATGCCAAGAACAAAGGGCTCCGTTTTGCTCCAGGTATTGGAAAACAGTCAGTCCACTGCTGAAAATGTGACCAAAACAAACTTATCTCCTCAGCAATCTTAAGCCCATCCTGAGGCCCTATGGTGCTGTGTCTTTGCTAGGCCTGTGTGATGCTAATTGAACACACACACACACACACTCATATAAGCAGAGGCTCCTCCCCGGCTCCAGACAGAAGAAACCTGATGCCTTTAAAAGCCAATAAAAGCATAATGGAATCTAGAAACCCGAGCATCTCAGTCCATCACATCTCAGCATGAGGTGGAGCTGAAACGCTATATGTACCTCCTGAAAATGAAATTGACTTGAAGTTGTTCGGAGCCTCGGCGCACCGAGGATATGGGCTTTTCACAAAGCGGAAGGACGAGAGTGTGTGTGCGTCACGGTTCGAGCATAAATGTATGTGAAAGAGTGTGTGTGTGTGAAGGCCTGGTGATCTTGAACCCAGAAAGTGCCGAAAAAAGTACTGAAAAGACGTTTCAGTTGGTGCGAATGTGTGTGTGTGTTGTATTCCAAGGATCAGTTTTACAATGAAGGCCGTTGCTATGGGCAACCTTTGCCTTTCACAGAAATTCCCATCTCCTAGTGAGACTTGACACACACACACACACTCTCGCACACATATAAGAGCTCGAGCTACATAAGCAAAGGTGTTACGTAACGTCAAATAAACAACCCTAAAAAACCAACATCAAAACAGTCTGCTCCTCCAGCTCTCCCCCTCTCTTTCTCTATCTATCCCTCCCTCCCGTCATCTCCCCCCTCCCCTCTGGATCCACTAACTCTGTGCCAGTATATCCCCGTCCTCGATCCATTTTCTTTCATCTTAAACTCCCATTCCTTATCTCGAGGCTAGCCCCCTAAGTTCAGCGTGACCCCGAAAAAAACACACACATACTTAAATAAACACACACCCCGCCCCCAAGGCGGCACCAGAGCCCCCCCCAGGGGCCCACTTTACAAGTCCCCCTATACACACAGCAACCTCCAGGACATACTGGAGCTGCAGAGAGGCCCATGTTGTGTTTAAATGTGTTTATCCTAACCTTTAGCAGTAATGTGTTATCACCCTCTGTGTCTCGACATGTTTCATTTATGAGGCGATATTATACGTGTGAATTCACGGTATGGCGGGCAGTAGTGCGTCACTGCATGTAATTACAGCGTGTGGGTCTGAATGGGTATAATCACAGGTTTTGTTTGTGGTGTACACACACAAATGCCCCTCAGACCTGCATGTGTGTGTGTGTGTGTGTGTGTGTGTGTGTGTTTTACGTGATTTCGGGGGAGTCGAATCGAGCCAGCTCTGCATTTTGCCTCTGCTTCAGGAGCTATAAACAGCTGTACTTTCTGCCTGCGCCACATAGCTAACTAACCACAACGAGACACAACGAGCTCTCCTCCACCGCACGCATAACCCGGGGCCAAAATCGTCTGTACGTTGCCCTCAATTCCCCTCCACCGCTGCATTTTGTTCCCCATTCGTTATAAAAGGAAACTGTAAGATGACAGCCGTATTCCACTGGATCTGCGGATTGAATGCGATCCTGGTTCTTGGCAGCGTATGAAGCGCTGCCATTGTAAGGCACGCGGTGCCAGTTGGAGTCATTTTAAAACAATCTGGGAGCGTTGGAATATATAATTATGTATACTTGTGTAAAAGGAGACGGGGGGGAACATAAAATTGAAGGAAAAAAAAAATCAGAAGCAGAAGAAGAAACTGTGTTTTTCATGTTCTGACAAAGCGGACACAGGTGCGTCCTCTGAGGGGTGTTGCAACATTCGCAGTGACTCAGGTAGAAATGTGATCTAAAGCTGACATCAGGCTTTGCACTATGTATTTGATCCTGTGTGCTATAGCCGCCCCGTCAGTGTGTGTGTGTTTGTGTGTCAGCTCGTTTTACAGCTACAAGAACCCGGCTTTTATACCTGCGCTGACAGAGCTGCGGTTTCACAAATATTAACATTCCACAGGAGCTGAATTGTTCCAGATTATAAGTGTGTGATATTAAAGTGACAACACTGCAGCAGCAACCTGACCTGATGAGAAGGTGTGTGTGTGTGTGTGTGTGTGTGTGTGTGTGTGTGTGTGTGTGTGTGCGTGCGTGAAGGTTATATGACAATTACCAGCCTGAGTGTGAAAGAGAAAAAGACCACGGTGTGTGTGTTTTGTCTGCAGGAACAATGGGCGTTTGCAGCACAGCTAACATTAAGATGCAGGAAGTCCGATAACAATAGGAGGCAGAGGTAGTTATATAGACACACTGATTCACCAAACCGTGACACACACACACAAACACACACAGCTGGGAGTTGCGTGTGACAAAAAGATGATTTTTTTGGGAGTTGATTTTCTGACTGGTCCAGTTCAGTTCTGATATCCCCTTCAGGGCGAGCTGGGCAGATAGAGAGCTTCATTGTGATTGACTTCAAATGCATTCCTCAGTAACCCGAGAGGCTGCGGCGGCACAATGCACACACACACACATATGCACACACACGAGCATCTTAAGCCCCCCGCTATAGTAGACGCAATGAAGCTCTGCTTTGGAGAAATAATCGTTAATTGTGCTTTTTAATATGTGAGATTTTATCGGAGCGCAATGTTCTCGGGTGCTGCAGCATCTCTGAGCTCTAGAAACTGTGAAGAATCATTTGAATACTCCCTCTGCTTTCTGGCACCATCTTTCTGAGAGTCCCACTCCTCTAGCCGCCGTAGCCGGCCCTCCGTTTACTGCATCCACAGTGTTGAAGGAGACGAGGGAACAGGAATACAATGAAAGACATTGAGATCATGTCCATTGTATTCTTTTGTCATGTCCATTTTTCACACCACACTTTTCATGCAGGAAGGGAATGAATCAATGTCAATATCTTCTTAGAACAGTGAATCCCAAACTTTGTGTTTTGTAACCCCTCAAAATGAAGTCTACTTGTGCTACAGGTTGTATACGAGTTGTGATTTGGTTTGTTCCAAGTTCTAATGTTCCATTATCACTTATCTCACTTTTGAATTTTTGAGTATTTTAATTTAAAAAATCCACTTCTTTTCTTTTTTTTTCTTCATTTTGATGAGTCACCTTGAACTCAAGAGCGTATACATACATTTGTTTAATCAAACATGATTTTGGGTGACTAACTAAACCCGCCTGTTACGTTGAATCACACTTGATCATTAGCTTTTGGGTTGAACCTACATTTGATCCAATAAAATCTGAAGGATTTGATTTAAATTTCCTGCATGGCTATAACAAGGAAATACGTTGCATTACTGAGGATAAAGATGCTCTAACTTCCATTTCACTGTTAGTTTAACAACTGCTAGTGACCCGGAAAGTTAATTTCACAAGAAAAAAACCCCCCAAGATTAATGAAAAGTCAGAAAGAATGGATATAAACAATGTGGAAAAACAATATTTGTTCTTCCTTCCTTATCCATTAAGCATCTTGCAACTCCTCAGATTTATCTTGTGACACACTAGGGGGTCACGTTGACAACCTCTGGACTAGAAGAGTGTCAAATACTCGAGCTTCTGGAGCGTTCAGACCACAGACTGTATATAAGAAGTGGACATAGCCACCGTGACGTCACCCATTGGTTTACGGACTGCCGCTTTTGAAGCCTCGATTTGGCATTTAGGCCGTTACCATCTTGGTTTTTTGCAACCAGAAGTGACAGGAGAGGGTGGAGCTAAGCACAACCGAACAACCGCACAATGAGACATTTTATGCGACCAAAATATAAGTTATATGTTATACAGACGAATACATGGACAACTTCCAGACCGGACAACGCCGTGGTAGTGACCTGTCAATCACATTGTATCCACGCCCTGAAGCATCTCCTGCTTTATGGTCTATTTGACTCTAAATGGGACCATAATTTACTAAATGAACATCATGCTGTATTGAAGAAGACTTGAAACTAGCGATTGAGACCATAAACTCATGTTTACAATGTTTACTGAGGTAATAAATCAAGTGAGAAGTAGGCTCATTTTCTCATAGACTTCTATACAATCAGACTTCTTTTTGCAACCAGAGGAGTCGCCCCCTGCTGGCTATTAGAAAGAATGCAAGTTTAAGGCACTTCCGCTTTGGCTTCACTTGCTCGGACAGAAGATGTTTTGTCGCCATACGTTCAATACATTGTCAAATCATATATGTTGATGACATGACATCAACAACAGGCTCTGTCTGTGTCGAGCTTGCTCACGTTTGTTCCATCACATGAGCCACATCCCCAAACTAAATGAGTATTATTACTGCAATGAATGGCTTAAACTTCAATGTGGGTGTCCCGACTGGACTAAAGTACTGGATGTGAAACGTGTCAGCAGTGCACTTGAACACATCATAACAGCTCTGGCTAAAAAAACAATAATCATCTGGCAGAAAATTTGAGACCCAGATCAGCCCTAAGATGAGGTAAAGTGATCTTTATGAGCCACATTTCCAGCCTCCCTGCAGTTTAATTCACTGTAGGTGGAGTGCCCACGCCTCATAAAGCAGCTGCTGATTCACGGCCGTCTCTGTGTCTGCTCCTCTCCAGAGCCGACCTATACCGATAAGAGGTGGAGAGCTTGAGCCGTGCTGCTCGCTGACAGAAGTGGACCGTTGACAACTCTTTATCTGAAAACGGTCAGACTGCTTGGCACATGCCCTCCGACTACTCGCACACTTACAGGAAAAACTGCAGCCTGTTTATTGTTTTCTGTTGTTCCACGCCCATCTTTCTTTCCAGAGTGGATCCCCGGACCTGTCAGCAGAGACCTCTAATCTCCCTCCATCTTTTGCTTTTCCACCTCGTCTCACTTTCCGCCCTGCTCTCCGTCTCCTAGCAGCTGGGCAGGTTGGACGGCAGCCAGCCTGGACGCTTACACACTTACAGTCAGACAAGGAGATGTGAGAGAGATAGAGGGCAGGCAGTGCGTGTGTGTGTGAGTAGGTTACCAGGTGATGGCCTGGTTAAGACACCTGCCACCTTCATCTGAGATTAGCACAGAAAGCCTCTGCACAGTCATACTGCTCACACACACTCGGTGACACCTTGTAGCACACACACACACGGAGACGGTCGGATGTCGAGACAGTATCTTGTAGCAGTGACGTCAGGTGAACAGCTAACACCTGCACGCTACGGCCAAAGGGAGTCAAAGAAAACCTGTCTATCTAAGGGACTAAAATATAAAATATAATCCACAGACACATAAAAGAGCCCCTCCCTGCACATTGTTGGTTGTTTGTTGTAGTATTTTGCAGGTTGAAGTTCTGTTGTTGGTTGAAACAATTGTGTTCATGCTTGAAATGAAGAGTCCCAATCTTCCTGCCACAGCAGATCCACCGTAGCCCAAGTTTCCATCCATATGTAACGCAAATTTGAACAGACTGTCCAGAAAATCCCCAAAAGAAAATGCAAATCAATCCGAGTTTGCATCTACTACCGTTATGCGGATATTAGGAGGTGGTTCAGCAAGAGAACCAGCTGGTGGCGCTAATTAAAAGAGCTCCAGTCAAACCACAAACGTGTGTAAATCAATGTGGGACACGTGATGGAAGTATAGCATTTCTGTTTGTTTTACGTATTCATTTGTGAAACTTTACAAAGTCCACATTGCTCAAGAAAGATTGGATGTTTTCGTCTCCTCAGCGGAAGCTTCAGTGGACGTTTAAGTCACATGCTTTTATAGAAGTCTCAATTTATTCGCCAAGTTATTGCATTTGTCCCATGTGGCGTGACAAAACATGAAAATTCTTTTTGAAATATAAAGATTTTTTTTTTTTTTTAATGCGCAAATTGAAAATGCATAAAAATTGGTGGGAGGAAACTAGGGATGGGGGGAAAAAAATCGATACAGCATAGCATCATGATATTTCGCTTGGCAATATTGTATCGATACACGGATGTCAAGTATTGATCTTTTATTATATAAACTATTAAAAACCTCTTAACAATCCGACGGCCCGCCGGTGGGCCCGGCCACCATTCTGTCTTTCAGAGGCAGTAGCGGGCTCAATTTTAAAGCTAGAGTGAAGATAATGATATCACATGAAGCTAGAAAAACACAAGAAAGCCTCTAGTACCAACCATGTTATGTCAACGCTAAGTAACACTCCAAATTTACGCTAAATTTTGGCGAGGAAACACTGGCATGGCCATCTTCATAGTGAAAACTGTATCTTATTAGATAAAATAGATGTTGACAAACTGCATAATTTGGTGTTGTAAAAAGGTAATAAATCACAATATATTGCAATATATCTTATTGCAATACTCAGCATATCGCAAAATGTTTAAAATCGCAATAAAATCGTATCACGAGGCCTCTGGTAATCCCCCCCCCAAATGGAAATGCATTTACTGACACTCCCCTCCACAGAAAATTATACAAAAGTGTGTAAACACAAAATTACTGTATAGTAAACCATCAAAGGAAACCTGTGATGCAGGGTTTATCTCTTAAAGCACGAATATTCTGCTCCCAAATGCATTCAGACTGCTTTAATAATGTTAAAGTAGGTTTACTCTAGCCTATAGGTACACACGGTGCAGCTGTATATAATGAAAATCTATATCAGATCAGACTTAGTATCAACAGATATTAAAAATGTGATCTACCGTATACATCCCTCACCAATGAAAAGTGTCACTTTAAAACTTCAAACTCTTGCTCACGGGCCCCCTGACACCATTCAGTCATGCATCCATTATTTTAATAGTGTCTAACTGTGCTTCCGAATCACATAATTTCCTCCCAGCTCACTGCTTGCTGAGTCTTTGAAACTCAACTATGAACTGTGACGCTATTAAGCAATATTTAAAAAATACAAAATAAAGGGTTGCGCCTTTGAATAAGCAGAATGCACACAATAAATGATATATAATAATCCTCACCCTGCGGGTCAAAATCCACTCAGCATCCATCAGAACTATTTTACAACTCTATTCCTAATACATACATTTTCTGTCACAGTTTTAATGTCTGTGATGAATGTCTCCTCCTGTGAAATAATAAGTATTTGCAGCCCCCCGAGGCCTCGCTTTTCAGCAGTAAGCCCAGTAAAACAGCTCCAGGTTTTTAGTGAAATTATCATTTAGTGTCAAGAGATTCTCTGCAGTAGCAGCTGCAGCAGGGGGTCATAAGCAGGCATCACTTTGTGTTCGTGAGAGGAAACCCGCTGAGCAATTTTACACTGATTAGCTGTTTAAAAGATGGGAAGTGGTTATGGGTGTCTTGGATTAAATAAGACTACATGGGGATTAATACAGAAAGCATCTTAGATGTCAGCCTTCAGACTAATTTGGGGTATTAAACAAAAATAAAGCGTGCTGCTTATGTTGCTTTTAAATATGTAATCATCTAAAACTGCTATTCAACAGTAAAAAAGATCCTTGTGGACATGCTGCTGGAAGTAGTGCTGAGTGGGAAGGTAGAAACATTGATTTAGTCCCCTGCCAAACACATTTCTGATCTTTTCCGGCATGTTTGTCCCAGTTTTTCACACACGAGTGCTCCCCGTGACCGATGAATGTGAACCACTGAGCAAACCTGTAAACATGCTCATGTACAACAGCCAGGAAATGAGTGAAACACTTTTTTTCTTCCTCCACTATTTTTAGTCTTTTCCGCCGATCAAATTCCTGATAGCGCTACCGTGGCTGATCCAAACCGCGGCCACGCTGGCCGTATTAGTTCCTCGTACAAAACCTGTGGGAGGATGGCATTACATTGGCTCTAGTTTGTTATTCCAGCCCGCTCTGGACCTTTAAGCTGTCTCAGTGTGCAGCACCAAACCAAAGCTGAAAAGCATCCAGGCACTAATATTATCTTTCTAATATTATCTTTCTCCACTGAGTTATAAGGACAAAGATGATCTAAGTGATGAATGCCCTTATGGAAAGTCACGCTTTTGCTAAATATGGTATATGGTACAGTGAGTGGCTCGGTCAGAGAGCTGCAGGGAGAGAACAGGTGCACAGTGGAGGAAAAAAAAAAAGCATCTGGATCACGGAAATACAATTAAGTCCATTTTCATGCAGAAAGACTTTCAGTATTTATCTCATGTATCTGTTACAAAACAATAGACACAAATCCACTCATGACAGTGTTCAGCGTACCTTCAACAGAGCGTAGCATCACTTTAAATCAGTTTTGCATTTGCTTCATTGATAGCTTGCCGATTAATCCTCATTAGGTGGAAGGCTGTCTGCCCTCCCTCTATTAGAAAATTGATTACGGAGGTCATGATGTATCTTCAAATTGAGAAACTGAGGTTCACTTTAAATAAATTGCTTGAAAAATAGAATAGCATCTGGTTTCCCTTCATTGATTATGTGGAGAATCTGCCCTTTCTAGCAACTTGATTGCTAATGTTGTTCACAAGCAGATATTTTGCTAACAATATATACATTTTCTGTTCTGTTTTTCTGTAATTACCTCTCTATATAGTCGTTTTTTATTGGAGGCGGCGGAGTCTGCCATTCCCGCACGGGATTCAAATTGCCGATCTGTGCATTAGGGATTCACAGGAAATATTACATGCTTGTAAACTAGTGTTTTGTATCGTATCACTTTCCTGCAGCCACATCAAAACTGTATTTGGCTCCAGCAGATGCAAACGGAACATTTCCTACTGCTTCACATTAAATGTGTCAAAACACAGGGTGGCTTTATTGTGAAGGAGTCACAGGAAACGCAGTGCATTCTTTACCAAGGTTAGGGCAGATTGTTCATCATAAAAAACGTAATTTGGGGGATATTTTTGTCACCATGTGCAGCATGTAGAGCTGCAACGATTCGTCGACTAATCGATTAGTTGATCGAATGAAGAATAATCCCCAATTATTTTGATAATCGATTAATCGTTACAGTAATTTTTCATGCAGAAATGGCAGAAAATTTTGTTTTCAGCCTCTCAAATATGTTTTATAGTATAGTAAATATAGTTTTATATCATATTAAAGTGAATATCTTTGTGTTTTGGACTGACAAAACAAGACATTTAAAGACCTTGGACTTTGAGAAACTGGAATGGACATTTTTCACTAATTTCAGACATTTTATTAGAACAAACGATTAATCGAGAAAATAATCAGCAGATTAATTGATAATGAGAATAATCGTTAGTTGCAGCTCTAGCAGCTTGAAATCAGATCTCGGTTGAAATGATTATTGACTGACTTCCTTATTAAAACAACCCAAGTTTGTTTGCACTGTAAACAGCTGCTTTTCTGTTGTATTTCTGACAAAGTAGCTGTTCAATGAGAGTTTGCTGTAGTATTAAACTGTGCTTGCCGTTACCACGGTAACCGCAGGTAACGCCAAATTAACCACGACTGAAATCTTAGGTATTATATATATCGGATAAATGAATAAAGAGGGTGTTTAACCTGTAATGTCTCCGTATCTCATGACAAAAATGAGCAGCTGACATTGAAACTCGTGGCAGACTCAATAGAGGTCACGTGACAGTGTAGTGACACATCAGCTGGCCCCGAAACCGTGTAATGGACTGGAGCTGTGAGACCATCACACACACACACACACACACACACACACTAATGCTGTAGATCCTCTCATCTCTTGGTCAATATAGGGGAGCAGTATGATGGGAGGAGGGGTGATACAGAGACAGAGAGGTATATCTGTATGTAGGACCCAGCTGTTACACTAATCTGACAATCCAACATGGATTAAAGATCACATCTCAAGGCTAGCGCACACAGACACACAGACGCACATACATGTGGGGCCTCTCTGCGTGGAATCCTCCTCCATTATATATGACCTTATGAAACATGCATCTCCGAGTGAGACAGTGTGTGTGTGTGTGTGTGTGTGTGTGTGCGTGTGTGTGTGTCACTGTCCTGCAGCCAGAAATGCCTTGAGATTCTGACACAACTGCTGCTCCCACACTCCACAATACGCCGCCGTGTGTTTGTGTGCTTACGAGGGTGGGTGCGTGTTAGAAGATTTGTCCATGGTGTTCAGGGAGTGCCAGTGTGTGCGTGTGTGTGTGTGTGTGTGTATTGATGTTTGGTTGGAGAAATGTTGCAGTGAGCGGTGAATGCCGCTGGTTGGCTAGTGGGTCAATGACTGTGTTTTTGTGGCTGCTTCTATGAAGTGCCGGAGAGAGAGAGAGAGGAGAAGGAGCGAGGCTGAATGCCGATTTATATGTGCGCGTGTGTGTGTGTGTGTGTGTGATTACAGCCTGGCTCAATGGGCCTATTTCTGCAGGGCCAGTGGGAGGGCGTGGCGCCTGTGGCTGGAACTTTTCTCGTGTTTCTAAGGAACTTTTCAGAAGGGGCTCAGAAATGCGGCTGCGTGTGAGAGCGAGCGCCCCGCGGACCATGATGCCTTTGTGTGGCGGAGAGCGAGAGAGAGGGGCACTCAGAGTACACTCAGAAACGGTAATCAATGGTCTCTTCTCAGCCCCAAATCGAAAACCTTAACACACACACACACACACACACACTAAGACAATCCACACACAAACAGCCGATGATGAGAATCACATTTTCTGCCCACAGACAGTGATGTGAATCACAAGGCAGCGTCATATAATTACAGCTTGTGTAATCAGGCTAATGACAGTCATGCGACTTTACAGACCCCGAGGAGGGAGCGGCGAGGAGACGGAGACAAATCGATGCATGAAAGGCAGAGTTTTAGAGAGGAAAGGGTGCAAATACTTGAGAGGAAAAAGCGGGGTGTGATGATGGGATGGATGGACCCAGAGGCAGGCGAAGACGGGGGGGTTGAGAACGAGAGACGAGTGTTTTTGTCTTTGATGCAGAGGAGAAAAATCCAATCAGCTCTGTGTAATTCAATCTGGAATGGAAAGATGCACCTTAGCGAGTGTGTGTGCAGAGGGCATGATGCATATTATTATCATGCCATACCTCCATTTCTCTCTCTCACACACACAGAGGAGGTAAACAAATTGCTGCTCCGGGGGCACCGGAGCAGCTGACCTTGCTATGCTCTCTTGGCTCCTTCCCATTGGTTGAGTGGCTTTCGCGACCTGGCAGCCAATCCCGAGCCCTGGAGCGGTTTCCAGCCAATGCCTGCGGGCCAAGGGACCGTCGGCGCAGCCAGATAGTCGATTGATTCTTCATGTATCATAACAGATCTTGATATCGAACACTAATTACGATAAGGCGAGAGCAGCATATGGTCCCTGTCTTAATGGGCCACGCAGGCTGAACGCTTGTGACCTAATCAGATGTTTATCATGAGACACTGATTAACTCAAACGAATCAGTGTCAGAAGACTTCAACGAATCCTGAGCCAGCATGAGAAACTAGGAAGGAAATGAGCCTCTGTTTCAATGAATGGCTCATGTGTTGTCTCTGTGCATCATCTGATATGATTGTATAAGGCTCCCGGCCTGTGATCAGGACCCACCAGAGGGACCGCAAGATGTTTAACCCTTTAACATCCACTGCCCCAGAGATATTTTTAAGATTTCTTTAATATACCCTTCTGCATTGCACCTGAATTATTTATGCAACAGAGCTATTTCTTGTAAAATGTGTGATAATGTTTCATCTTCAGGCCTCTTAAGATGTTCAAATGAATAATTTGAGCGGGGGGAAATCACTCTATGGTTGAACTACTTGAAGCTACAGTATCGGACGTACGCAACTAGTAATGAGCGGGTCACATTTTAAAGGAACATTTTGGGTAAATAGGCTTATTTGCTTTCTCTGTGAACAACAAGTGAAGTCTTGTCGTCACGCCTGCTGAGCCGAGTTCACACTCCACGACTCTCAAAGTCTTCAGGTCGCCGTACTGTTCACACTACACAACTTACTTTCTTGTAATCGTGAGTCTTGAAGTCGTTGTGGTTTTCACACTACAGGACTGTCTGGCGACAGGAGGTCACACCCTACAAGAGCCGGGAGGAAACCCAGATGAGGTCTCCAAACTATGTTTTGTCACAAAAATACATGCGAGAAGTGACAACGGGCGTAGTCACGCTTGTTGATGTTGTCGTTGACATACGTGTCCACAAAATAGCCTCTTTCCACCACACATCTTTACTATTTCCCCTCCGTAGATCATTCACTGTGTTATATTTATTCATACAAAAATCCAACACCCGAGGTGCAACAACAACTTTGGTCCGTGTTGATAATGCAACACATACAGTAAGTTCCTGTTGTTGCAGGCAGTGGGAGACTCCGGGGTCTGAGAAGTGAAGCCAACGCTGAAGTGCCTTAAACTTGCATTCTTTCTAATAGCCAGCAGGGGGCGACTCCTCTGGTTGCAAAAAGAAGTCTGATTGTATAGAAGTCTATGAGAAAATGAGCCTACTTCTCACTTGATTTATTACCTCAGTAAACATTGTAAACATGAGTTTATGATCTCAATCACATGTTTCAAGTCTTCTTCAATACAGCATGATGTTCATTTAGTAAATGATGGTCCCATTTAGAGTAAAATAGACCATAAAGTAGGGGATGCTTTAGGGTGTGGCTACCTTGTGATTGACAGGTTGCTACCACAGCGTTGTGGGGTCTGGGCGTTGTCCGGTCTGGGCGTTGTCCGTGTTTTTGTCTTACAACTTTAACCCTGTCATAGTGTGTTTTCAGTTCATAAGAGTTAATTATATCCTTTTTGGTCGCCTAGCGATACCTCATTCAGTGTTCGCTTGTACTTAGCTCCATCCTCTCGTTACACTTCTGGTTGCAAAAAACCAAGATGGCGACAGCTAAAATGCCTAACTTGAGGCTTCAAAACGGCAGTCCACAAACCAATGAGTGCTGTCACAATGAATACATCCACTTCTTCTATGGTTACAGGCGACCCCTCCACCAGGTCTCCCGTGTCTCACGCTCTCATTGGCTGTAGCTTCCTTACAGACTCCCCGACAGGTCCAGATATTTAGCCTGCTAGATACCTGGACTGTGTCTGTGACGCGTCTTTGAACAGTTCACACGTAGCGCTCAAGCGCCGATGTGCAAGCACCGAGCTCGGATTTGCCTCTGATCTGGGGCTTTTGTCGGGGAGCTCCAAAAACCGTCGGCGAGTGTGAAATCAGGGCTAAAGTCGTGTAGTGTTAGGTCAACTCGGCATTAGGAGACAAAACCAAAACGTGGCTTACGATCATATCTGGCAACCCCCGCTGTAGCAACGGGATAAACTGCGGTTCATCAATAAATAACTCTGACACGTAACTCCCCCTCAAACCACACATTGTCAGCTTTACAAATGCATGAGGCAGGTGGGTGTAAGCAAGTAGATAATGAGGATTAATGGGTAAAATGTGCAGAGCAGGAGTTCCCCGTTGCCACTCAGACAGTGTTATCTTCCTTCAGCCTCTGTTAAATCACCTCATCTGAAAAATAAATATTATACCAGGCTTCAGGTGCGAGCGTGCTCACCCATCTCTGATTGTTCTTTAGCGGTATCCGTTAAAGCTTCATCCCTCGGTGGGCAACATTACTCACTGACTAATTAATTAAGAGGTGGATTTAAGAAACTAATGGCTGGAGAATGATCGTCTAACACGTAGATTAGCTCTAGAGTGTTTGGTATAACAATTGGTGATCATTAATTCCTTGATACTGTGTGCTCGCTTTAATTAAAGTGTGATTGCGCAGCTTGTGGAAGTGGCAAAGCGGTCAGCGTTGGAGTAAACCAGTGGAAACATGTGACTGGAGGACAGGGAGATATATGGGTTATGATACGATCTTGCTCTTACAGCCCTCCTGTCTCTTCTGTCTCGGTATAATCCTGTCCAGGTTGTTCTCTCCATTCAATCCGTCTCAGCTGCTCTAAGCTCTTTACAGGCCTGCCTTAACCACCACCAGTCTCTCTCTCTCTCTCTCTCTCTCTCTCTCTCTGCCGCTACACCAGTCCACCCCATCCATCTCCCTTTCATTTTCTCTTTTTTCCTCCTCGTCAGCTCCTCTGCTCTTTCATCATTTCCCCTCTACCTAAAGCCAATCCCTCCCCATTCATTTTACGCTATTTTCTGATGAGCTACTCACATCCTTTTTACCATTTTTACATATTAACAGATTCTATTCTGTCTCGCCTCCTTTACGCTCCATGTCGGCTGCATTTTGTTCTTCTATCCAATCTGCTTCTCTTCTCTTTTTTTTCTAATCCTCTGCTGCACTTTAGTCACCTCCCCTCCTTTAATATCACTTTTGTCTGTGATTGCCTCTGACCTCATTCCCCTTTCATTCTCTTCAAATCTCCTCTCCCTCCATCTCCACACAATATCTAATCACTTTCTAACCTGTCGCCACACCTTTTCTGCTTTGTTCAATTTTTTTGGGGGGAACATTTCCCAGAGAGCTATTGTTAAGATGCAATTTATGTTCAGCGATTACTAAGCCAAATATTTCTCTTCACAATTAGGGTTGGGCATTGAACTTCAATACTGGTTATTATGAGGGGACAGAAAGGGAGAATGACGTGCAACAACAACAACAAAAGAATCAAACTGGGCACATAGTAATCATAGACTTTGGTATGCCTCTTAACCACTAGACTACCATGACGGCTGAGCCTCAAAACCTATTTTGGTGCTGATAGAAATTCGTCTGCAGCAGCGAGCAGAGGACGAGAGGAAAAACTGCTCTGATTTCACAAGAAAAAGTAAAAGATTGGAGAAAAGTCAGGATAAACAAACCCAATTTTGTTGAACAAAAATTTATTTTTTCTATCTTGCTAATCATCTTGCAACTAGGCCTGCTTATTGAACCTCAGTAGTACTTTTCTGGTACCAACTCAGTCATAATTATTCATAATCCTAATTATTTTAGACTGTATTTTAGTACTGTAACAAACAACAGCAAATTAATCACCAATTATTTGGATAATCGATACATTATTTCAGTCCTTTCAGGGGATTTTCTGTTTTCTATTTCTGCAGATTGTACATGTTTCGGTTTGGGGCTTTTGGATGAACAAAACAAACAATCTGAAGATGTTACCTTGGACTCCGAGAAACAGTAATGAGCATTTTATAGTTGTTTATTAGTTGTTTGGTTTATAAAATGTCAGAAAAATCATGAAAAATGTTGATCAGTGTTTCCCAAAGCACTTTTTTTTTAGATCTGGGCACAAAATGGATGGAATGCAGGTATCGTTTGACTGGACAAGTTTCGATACTAGGTTACTGGGTTATTTGGTTGATACCTTAAGGCCCTGACACACCAAGCTGACTGTCGGCCGTTGGACAGTTTGGAGCTGTCGGTGAGCGTCCGTTGGCCTAGTTTTTTCGGTGTGTCCCGCACCGTCGGCTCTAGTCTGCCCATGTCGGAATTTTTTTGGCCGATTCAGCATGTTGAATTGGCGGCGCCGCCCGTCGGTGAGAGAATCGGTGCACGAGAAGAGAATCGGACGTGATGAAAGCAAGCCAACGAATAAAGTCAAGAGAGTGCAAGCAGAAGGCTCTTCTCATTTTTCATCTTCATCTCATCTGATCATTCCAATACACGGATATTTTCACAACGACGTGGCCATCAGGAATGAAGCTAAGTGGTGAGTGAGAGTGGTGTGAAAATGGTCGGCAAACGCTGCTTTGTTTCATGTACGTATCATAACAACGGCTTGTATATCCGCAGTCATCGATCTTCCGGTTTCCCTTTTTGAATGACGAATACAGATTACCGAGACCTGCTGGTGAGGAGAGTTATTTCATCTCACGCAGGCGCAGAACGTACGTGCTAACTGGCCGTCGGCTGTAGTCTTTGCGGTGTGTTCCGGTGCAACTTGTCGGTCAAGACAAAGGCAACGTGAGGCGACGCAACAGGCAGCCTTCGTCGCCGCTAGTTCTCTGATGTGGGGTTGGTGTATCCCCAGCTTTATAAGGTATCGAGTACAGATACTCAGCCCTAGTCGCTGCCCTCAATGTAAACTATAGCCCGATTAAATACAACTGCAACTCACATTTGGGGTGATTGAGCTAATTTTAAAATGTCAGAAAAGGAATTAATGTCAAAAGAAGACATGCCTTTCCTCTATCAGCACCTCCTCGTCTTCCTCCTCCTCCTCCTCCTCCTCCTCCTCCTCATCCTCCTTCACCTCCTGCTGCTGTCTCTAATGTCTCAGTGTTGTGTGACCTGTCATTCTGTCATGTGTATCTGCTTCAGTCATATCATGTCCTGTCAGACAGACGCCCCACTCAGTCCAACATGGGAGACAATTATCACACATACTGCTTAATAAACAATACACTCGAGCATACACACACACACACACACTCATTCACACACTCACAGACTCTCAGTGTCAGTCAGCCTTTCAGACCTGGGTCTCTGCTGGCTAAGATTAGGGCTAATCCACAACTGTTGGAATGAAAGATTAAGAATGAATCACCTGCTGCCGCAACAGTGTGTGTGTGTGTGTGTGTGTGTGTGTGTGTGTGTGTGTGTGTGTGTGTGTGTGTGTGTGCGTGCGTGTGTGTGCATGTGTGTGTGTGCGTGTGTGTGCGTGTGTGTGTGTGTGTGTGTGTGTGTGTGTGTGTGTGTGTGTGTGTGTGTGTGTGTGTGTTTGCGTGTGCGTGTGCGTGTGCGCGTGTGGATGCGTTTATAGAAAGGCCCTATGGGAAAGAGAGTCTACTGCAACCACCAAGCAATATTACAGAATCCCTACACACACACAGCTCATTAGCTTCAATGGCTCGTTCAAACTGCAAACGCCTTTGAAAGAGCCCTTTACTGGGGTTCAAAGGTTTACTTGAGAGAGTCCACACAAACACACACTCACACACACACACGCACACACAGCGGGTTTCAGTCTCCGTATTTAATTGGATCGATGTTCTTCCCTCATGACTTGCCCATAATTGAGGGGACATGAGTAACATGTGGGAAGCCTTTTGTTACTAAGTTCCTGTTTATTAAAACAGGCAGAATAAGAGAGGAGCTGTGCAGCGACGGGAAGAGGAGGAGGACGAGGAGGAGGACGAGGAGGAGGAGGAAAAGGAGGAAGAGGGCTGGTGGGTGGAGGGTGTAGAGATGGATTGATGGAGAGAGGAAAAACGTTGCAGCAATGAGCTCCTGACCTCGTTCACTCCTCTGTCGGGACGCTGGGCTAAATAATTCAAACGCACACATACACAGTCACATGCCTCTCGCACACAGTATTTCTCGCTCTCTCGTTCGCACAGGCAGCCTCCCCGTGTGCTCCTTCATCGCCATCTCTGCTTCTCCGTTTCAACATGTGAACACACACACATGTGAAAACACACACCTATATATATATATATATATATAAACCCCCTCCCCCTTTGTGCACCACTCAGGAAGCTCCCTCCTGATTTGGCCGGATCTATAAATACTCACTTCCTGTGTCCATCCTATAACCAAGTGAGCAACCAGTGACCACTTACGCAGACAAACACAGGTTTTTACACATCAGTAAGTAGATCTGTGTCACAGTGTGAATATTAATGAGATGATGAAATTTTACCGCCCACAGATAAGAGCAACTTAATGTCAAAAATAAAACTGGAATTAATTATATTTACGCCCTTCATGAAAGGCATCAGAAAATGGATATCTGTAAATCAAAACTGACAAAATCTCTTTGCTATCAGAGAAAAAGATGACTCGAGGATGGTGTTTGAAAATAGAAACTGTGACGCTGGCTGATCAAAGACAAGACTAAATGAAATGATGAGAAATTGGATGACTAAAAAACATTTATATATCCAATCATGCATGCATCTTGGAAAATCTAACTGTGCTTTTCTACTTCAGGTGCTGGCCTGAGCCTCACTCACCGACAACCCCATGAGACACCAAAGCTGTTAGGTGAAGTAAGGTGCTTTCACAAATGTATCACAAGCCGTTCAAATTTTCACGCATATAAAATCTCTTCCATTTAGATTTGGCTTGACGTCGTTCCCATTTTACTTGATCTTTACCTCTTCCTGCAGGACCTGAGAGACAATCCCCCTGGGGACGACGCACGCTCTATCTTCCACTGTGTCTTCATTTACAAGCACTCTCTACCACCATTAAGTGCAAACAAACTTAGCGGGCTTTGAGTGGCCATAGTGGCCATTTTCAAAGATGGATCTCCCAGAGGAGCAGTGATAGCATTTCCAGCCAGAGGCAGTCAAACTCGTCTCCACCGATGACATGTGGCCGAGGAAAGAAGTTCCTTAGACAGAGTCATTAGTGGACGGCTGGAGCAAAAGCTAAACAAGTAGCCTTCCCAAGTTGCCAAAGTGAAGATTCACAAAGATATAAAATCATAGAAGAGCTGTACATTGTCAAAGTCAAGAGAAACAGAGGCTCTTTTTAAGGGTTTTATTAGTAAGTAGAGTGTGTAACATTTCGGGGGATCTATGGGCAGAAATGGAATATAATATTAATAAGCATGTTTTTCTTTAGTGTATAATCACCTGATAATAAGAATCGTTGTCTTTTCGTTACCTTAGAATGAGCCGTTTATATCTACATACGGAGCGGGTCCTCTTCACGGAGCCGGCTGCCATGTTTCTACAGTAGTCCAGACCGGACAAACTAAACACTGGCTCTAGAGAGAGACTTGCGCGTTTTCACATTTGTGTGCTTGCCATCGTAGCTCTCCTACACTCTTGGCAAACGGGAGAAGTTTCAGTTGGTTGCAATCTGCAACCACACCGCTAGATGCCGCCAGATCCTACACACTGCACCTTTGATCATTTATTCCATGAAGTGTCAGAAATGTGTTTAAAAAAATGTCCGAGTGGACAAATTAAATTCAAATGTCTTGTTTTGTCCAACCAACAGTATAACACCCAGAAATATTCAGTTAGATATCACAGAAAACTAATAAAACCAGCAAATATTCACATTTTAGAAGTAGGAACCGGAGGATATTTGGCTTGTTCTTGTTCTTTAAAAATTACATTAGAAAACTTGGAAACCAAAGAAGAATCAACTAATTAATGGACTAATCATTGCAATCATCCCATCTCCATGACAACTAGGAAAACATGCATCTGCTGATGAAGACCATTTGATACGGCTGAATGCTCCAGAAGTAGCTAGCGAGTTTGGTCTTCAATCAAGAATAAACATTTCATGATTAATGCTCTGATGACCAACTAATCAATTCAACAACAGTTCCACCGATAGACTTTCAGATTCAACTAAACTAAGAATTGAGGCTGTAAAATGTCGCAAAACAAAAGTTCAAGGGACAAAACTGAGTAAATGTTAAGTTGCTGACAAAATTGCCATCAACAAACAAACAGGCCAACAGATGGAGAGGGAGATAGAGGGAATTGCGTGTTGGAGGTCAGATGGAGGCCAGGCCTCACAGCGACGACACTCGGGGTCTGGTCAGGAGTGTGAGGGCCGGCGTTATCGCGGCCTCAGCTCGCTCTTATCAGTCGTCTGCCAGGAAATACACATTCCAGCGGTCCCATTGGACCAAATTGGGTTTCAGCTCTGCATGACCCTGCCCATCCGGCCCTTCGTTAACCCAATTACCCCGTCGTTACGGTAACGCTTGAGGAAAGAGAGTAATACAAATACACACATGAATAAAATGAGTGAAAGATGATAAGGCCATCTTAAGTAGCGTTAAGATGCTGGTGGACAGCATCTGTGATTCTCACTCTGTCAAACACACACACACACACACAGATTTGTTAGTGGGAAGGAAGCGCCCTGTTTTTGAGGTTTTCATTTATAGCGAAAGCTCTGACAGACACAGAAATCCCAGAATGCTTTGTGGTTTTGGGAGCCGGTACTGCGTTTACGCTCTCTAATTTAGAGTCCTGTAATAGCACAAACACACACACACACACACACACACACACACACACACACACACTACTCTGTAAGTGAAACACAACTGTCGTCTCTCTACTTCTACATTTTTTAATATATTGTAGTGGAACAGACGAACAAGAGGCAGAGCGTGTAGAAAGAGAGAGGAAGAAGAAGAAGAAGAAGAAGAAGGAGTCAGAAAATAGAGAATGAGATATATGAAAAGATGTGAATGAGAGAGGCAACAGAGGTGACGAGACGGGAAAAAAAAACCCAGACCGAAACAGAATGAAAGAGTGAAAGGAGAAAGAGGGGAGGGAGAGGAGAGAAGGGCGATAAAGCTGTGACAGCGGCAGCCATGCTGGTTGTCATGGCGACGGCCGCTGAGAGCAGGTAGAGCACGGTCTCCTGGGAATGAGCAGCGCACGCCTCCCTCCCCCACCCTCACTCTCTATCTATCTCTCGGTCGACATCCCTCCATCCTGGCTCTGTCTCCATCCCTCCATCTCCTTCTGGCCTCGCTCCATCCCATCATCCTCTCCGTCTCCATCTCCCAGCATCCCCCATCTTCTCCTCCTCTTGCCTCCTACTCCTGGTCCCATCCTTCCCTCCATTTCTGGGCTCTACCCTTTCTTTTTCTCATCCTCTCTCGACCACTCAGGGCTCGATCTGTTTCCCTTTTTTCTTTCTTTCCCGCTCTTCCACGTCTCCCCCCCCCTGCTATCTAGCATCTCCATCTCGCCATTACCTTAACTCTTTTTCCATTCTTACCTCTCCATTTTATTTCCTCCACTCCTTCCCTCCTCCTCATTATCTTGTGGTCTGTACACCTCCCTTTTTTCCATTCCTCTCCTCTCCTCTCCCTCCCTCCCTCCCTCCTCTTCCCTCTATATTCATCTTACCCCCCTCTCCAGAGAATATGTATGGGAGTATGTCTGCACAGTGCTGCCCAATTACTGCAAGGGAGACTCTATATGTGTGTGTGTGTGTGTGTGTGTTGAGTATCTACACGAGCTGTGTTTCTAGCCCATTTTGACCTACCTAAAACACCTCCAGCGTTCTCCGTCTCCCTCTGACTCACTGAATCAACAAAACTGCTGCACACCACCGCGACTATTCACCAGCACTGCGAGTATGTGTGTGTGTGTGTGTGTGTGTGTGTGTGTATGATAATCAGGACTTTAATGTTAATGTGCATCGGTGCATATACGTGAGCAGGCGTGTCGGCACTTGTGTGTGCGTGTGTGTGTGTTGCCGGTCGTGATGATAAGAGGAGCCAAAGTTTCCAGCTGGATGAATTCAGGCTATATGACTGCATTCTTTCTAATTCGTGGGATGACTTGAACACATTCCACAGGGAAAGTTTAGTGTTGCACAATGTTTTGGAGCCAAATGATTGAAGAAAACAGGTACTTTCTAAACTGTGACTGGCAGCGTGAACAGAGAGTCACACAGACTAGAAAGTACAACAATATGGCACCTCGGCCTGGGTATCAGTGAGTAAAAATATTGTTTTGTGGCACTTTTCCAGTAGTTGAAGACAAATTCAGATCCTTCATTTATATAAAAGTAATACTGCAATGTAAAAATCACTCCTTTTTACAAGTAAAACACCTGCAACAAACACAAGGGCTTCATCCAGGAGACCACTGTTGGTGTCCTGTGCGTCACGTTACAATCAACTGTTCGTTCGTGTCCCATGTTTACAACTTTCAGTGTCATTTTCACTGTACAAACAAAAGTAATTTTAGGCAAAACCATGTATTTCTTTCCTAAACCTAACTATATGGTTTTGTTGCCTTATCTTAAAGTGACGCCAATGGTAACTATAGTGGTTTTGTTGCCAAAAAGATAGGTGGCCAAGGGGCGTGCCAAGGGGCTTGGTGCCAAGGGGGGTGCCAAGGAACGTGGTGCCAAGGGGCGTGGCAAAGCGGAGGTATGTGAGGAGTTGGGATGAGAAAGTGTTGGAAATTCAGAGCATGTCTATTGCCTCCACAGGGCTCTCAACATGGCAACAGCTAAGCTGGCGGCTCGCAGCTAATGGTGCTAACAGCGTTAACAGTGCAAACAACAGCAACGCTGCTAAAAGAGCTTAACCTGAGGGGGACAGGGCAGACCGGCGGCCATGGGCTAGCAAATGGGGCGCACTCACATGCATTAACATGCACTAAAAGGCACATGCGGCCGGCCCGGCTATGTCAACAAAGCACAGAGAAGCTCTGATTACAACACAAACAGAGGGAGAGCGACTTCATTCTCTGCTCAGGTAGACATTACTCTATATCTTTACATAGCGAATAGTTGTTTGATGCTATATTAATGCTCTGGATATCGACCATAGCACCTTTAAGGAAAAGTACTGAAGTATTATTTGTTAAATGGACTTAAACTATGAAGTAAAAGCAATAATTCGGCAATAAAATGTCCCCTTTGACTGATGTATAAGTTTTCAATTTTAGCTGGTTGAGGTGGAGCTAGATTTAATTACTTTGGGGTCCCTCCAAACGCTAACAAGATAAATCAGAGGTGTCGAGAGATGATTAATGAGAAGGAAAAAACTAGTTCTAAACATAAAGTTTTTGGACTACTCTCTAACCTTTGCTTTTTCGTGAGTTCTACCTCCTTAGGCTTCTAACTTTTCAGTGAGAAGTAAATTCCTTCAAACTTTTTATGGGGGCGATGACAGCAAATACAAGAGTTCACTGTCAAGTGGACTTCACATTGCTGTCTGTACTCATGGCTTCACCATGTAGCGCCCGACAGCTAATGACCAAAATATTATATTGCTTTTTAAACTCCGCTGGCAGCCAATGGAGAGAAGCCAAAACTGGAGTAATGAGCTCCCTGCACAGTGTGGCTTCAACCTTATGAACCTTCTGCAAACAAGCTGCAGCGCCATGCCAGGAATATAATGATTTATAAAACATTGGATTAATTCTTAAGCATTGTTCAAAAGATAAAATATGTCACCTAAATGTGACACCTAAATTAGCAGTATGCAGTTTGACATTAGGTGTTACAGGTCCCAGAGACTGCTGCAAGGTCTTATGAGCTCCCTTAGGGCACATAATGATGATTTATCCTGACTCATATTGATAGATTTCTATACTGGGCTGAGCTTTTTAGTGCTAATTCTCAGCTCCCATTGTTCTTTCAGCTCAGAGGGTTGACTCACAGAAATAACTGGAACTGTGAAGGCAGGTTTCTCTGTCTCCACACGCTGTTATCAGTCTAATAGTAAATGGGAAATTCCATTCCTTCCTTCCGAGTTGAATCAGACTCTAAAACTTCCTCCGTGAGAAAGAAAAACTAATTTCAGTCAAATGCGGCATATCTGCCTTCCCATGTGATAAGAAATTGCTTTCAGATATGGGGGAGCGGCATGTGTACACATCCAACACACACACATAAATAGCCAAAAGGGAGGAGATGGGTGGAGGAAAAGGGGGGAGAGATGTTTTTCTCACTGAAGGCTATCATTATTTTCTCTCTCTCTGCCCAGACGTCGGCCCTTTGAATGCAGCTCCGGATATGAACCTAGATCCTTTTCATTTCCTCTATGCACTGGAAGGTGACCTCCGTACCCTCACTCATCCTTTCACACACACACCTGAAATACCTCGTCCACACCAGGAGTGTTTTCTACCTGCCAGCTTGTGTGTGAGGGGACTTTGTCCTCCAGGAGAGCGAGAAGGACCCACTTCCTGCGTCAAATTGCCTCTCACATTCCACACTCTCCCTCAATCTGCCTCGCTGGGGCTATTTTTTCCCTCTTTCTCGCTCCTTCTCTCTTTCTTCATCTCTCTATGGGGGGCTTTGTCAGCTATCGGAGGCACAAAACACTGATTCATTCCACGAGTTAAACATGATCCTCAAGAACACAACGCGTTTCCGCCCCACACACACTTTTCAAGGAGCGAGGGCTGGTGAGAACAAGTTTTTGGCAGTGAAGATTCACTATTTTTGAGCCCACACACAGACAGATGGACAGTCAACGCTCTCATGAAGACAGATGGATGCACGCACACACACACACACACACACACACGTATATGGCTATCCGTGGGACACAACAGATGTCTGTGGGAAAATCGGTCTCCCATGTAAAATATAGTCAACCGGATATGATGTCAAAACCACGATAACAGGAAATACCCACTGAGACACGACACCAGGGAACACTCATCAGAGGAAACACACGCACACAAGAGTCTGTTGGTTTAAAGCCAAGAGGGATCTAAAGAAAGATCCTGTCAGCAAACGCATGTGACCGAGGGTCATGTGTGCATGTGCGTTATCGGCCTGGGTTGCTTGAGGTGAGTCTTGCAATTATTAGACTGTTGAAGAGTGTGTGTGAGTTGCCAATTTGAGCACCACCTGCATCCATCTGTGCTCTCCTAACACAGTGTATATTTAAGTATGTGTGCGTGTGTGTGTGTGTGTATATGTGTCACACCAGTCTCCATCTGTACACTTAAAGACAGATTAGGTCAGCTGGAGGCCAAGGATCTATGGCAGAGATTGCAACCGACTGACCCAGCGATAATCTGTGTGTGTGTGTGTGTGTGTGTGTGTGTGTGTGTGTGTGTGTGTGTGTGTGTTTAGCGTTGACAGCCCCTGCCAGAACCAGTGGAGCATCACATCCGATCAGCACAAAGGATCACCAAGACGTTGACAATACAAATATTGTGTCCGGCGAAGAAATGAAGGCAAAACTGAACTAGAGACTATCTTGCGATGGGATCACACCAGCCGCGCGATGCCAAATCGGACCGGGGGCGTCACTTCCTACCCCCCTATTTCCGGCGCCTTTGCTCGGACCATACCCATCTTCAAACTCAGCCTTCATCTTGATCTCAACTACACACCTGTAAAAGTTTCATGACTGCATCTTGCACAGTTGTGACGCTATTGCTTTGACAAAATCTGTCCACAGATATAAAAAACACCTGGCAAAGTAGTGAAAACCTCCACTGTGGTAGTTCCCGCTGTAGTAGGTGTCTCCAGGGCCACATTTTGCCATGATGACACACACACAGACCACCAAGGTGAAAACAATACCAGCCACACACTCTGGTGATTATTAAGCAAGTCAATGAACTGCCCCGGGGCCACAGACCTCGAGGGCACCTTAAAAATCTCAGGCAGGCCGATACACTGCATGTCAATTAGCTCTGGTAATAGGCTTATGATTATTAGAACATTTATCAGGGAATTTGCACCATTAAAATACAATATCAACTATTGTGCTCACATGCTAAGCCTATTCCTGAATAAAGTTCTGTTTTTAGAAAAGGGTTGCGTACGAAATTCCACACTAACATGCTATTTAATACATTAAAACAGTATGTGAGATATTTTAGTATGTCCTTTACTGTAGTATGAAACCAATAGTACGCAAATTGCATGCCATTTCGGGGGTGAAATATTACAGTATGCAACGCTGGACTGTACGGCGGCTTAAATATCCCACAATACAATGCGGTAGTGATGACAACGTTCATAACGGACGTCAATAACGCTTCAATTTAACTGTAAGATTTCACTTTGCCAGACGTAATTTTTATTATTTAATTCATTCAGACTTTGATTCTCACAAACCGTAAAAATAAAGGCACAGTGTGAAGGATCTGGTGGTATCTAGTGTTGAGGTGAGGAGATCGCAACCAAATGAAGCCTCTCCCGTGTGCCAAGCGCGTTGAAGAAGCTATACGGTGGCCGACTCGAAAACACGATTGGTCCTCTTTAGAGCCATCTGGAGCAGAGCCAGTGCATAGAGTGTGCATGTACACAAGGCCTATGGAAAGGAGGCTGGGTCATGGGCGGACATGGGTTTTTGGGGTATGGGGTATAACAAGTGCAGTGTAACTGAAGCTGCGGTCGTGCGTTGCAATTGGCTCAATTTTGGCGTGTGCAGGCCAGATTTTACTGCGCATGTGTTGTACCCCCAAGGACATGACGCGTGACCCAGCCTCCTTTCCACAGGCCTTGCATGTACATGGGAAGTGAATGATGAAGCAAGAGAGAGAGAGAGAGAGCGGAGGCGACGGGAGCAAGTAACGTTATATCGACTCCGGCCCAAGCAGGAAAAGTTAACAGAGTTTGGTTTGTCCGCTCTGGGCTACTGTTGAAACACGGCGGTGCAACATGGCAAACTCCGTGGAGAGAGGATCCGCTCCCTATGTAGATATAACGACTCATTCTAAGCTGACGAAAACACAATTCTTATTTTCAGGTGATTATACACTGAAGAAAACATAACATTATATTCCACAATAGATCCCCCTAATCGTTACACACTGGTCCTTTAAAAGGAGATAAAACCTCCTGCAGCATTACAAAGATTACCATGAACTCACTATAGAACCAGTAACACAGACTATAAAGGGATACATATATATAATAGAACATTTTAAAGGATGCTTTTCTTCTGCATTCAAAAGCAGATTGTGCATTTTGACTATTTTTGGTGCTTGGCTTCCTTTTTTTTCTCAATGATTCAATGAGCTTCCACCATCATCCGCCTCCTCCTCCTCATAGGATAAATCTGGATTAATCGGTAACGGAAGGTGTGGGCGTGCTATAGGGAGGTGGGATGGGGCGGGGGGGTGAAACTCGGCGTGGATGGATCCGGAGAGGAAGAGGAGAGGAAGAGGAGGAGGAGGTGTGTGTGGAGAGGAAGAAGAGGGGGGCTCGCGCATTCCTAATCAGCTTCCCCTTCTCGCGATTCCCGATGACATCATCCATCCATCCAAAGCCTTCGTGCCGCGCACCGCATCCCCGTTACCCCACCCACTTTAACACACACACACACACACACACACACCTCCGGTTATAACGGGAGGATACCCCCGGTCGGTCGGTCGGTCGGACAATGAGGTCGCAGTTATAAGGGAGCGCGCACCTTACAGGTTGGAGATCAGACACCTCCATCCTCATCCTCCTCATCCTCACGTCCTACATGTACAGCGCGTCTCCCCGGTATAATAAAGTCGTTAAATCCGCAGTATGACCGGAGCCCCCCCCTGAATAACAGCAGGATGTGATCTGATGGAGACACAGACCGACACATACATACCGAGGCAGCAGCGCGCACAAAGAGACGCGTAATCAAGCTCAATTAGAGATTACCCGCTAATTACCGACACACACGCGCACACACACACACACCTCCTGTGTCTAGGGGACACACGGGCCACAATAAACCCCTGAGACACTGAGACACTGAGACACAAAGGCTGGTGTGTGTGTGTGTGTGTGTGTAAAACACGGAGAGGTGTGGGGGTGCACGGCAGCCCCCCTATAGAGGGAGTCACGGAGGGCCAATAAAGGGCTGATAAGTAGGTCGAGTGCAGGATTTCCTACCGATCACCGTCTCATTGATGATAGCGCACTGCACACACACACTCATGCACTCAGTCTATAAATGCTCCAGTGTGCACATGAGCTCTCCTGTTAACACAAAGGATGTGCGGATGTGAGGATCTTACCGTGACCGTGGCGGTGTGAGCGTGCAGCGCGGTGAGCGCCAGCAGCAGCCAGGGCAGCTTCATGGTGATGGGACAAAAGCTGCTGCTGCTGGTGCTGGTGCTGGAGCTGGTGGTCGGTGTCTGTGTCTCTCCGGTAGTCTGTGTCTCTCCGGTAGTCTGTCCAACTTCAGAGCGCACAGCCGGTCCGAGCGATCATCCAGTCGGGTTTTAATCCAAGATCCAAGAGCTTTACACGCTGCTGGTTCTGCTGGTTCAGGTACCAGTAAAAGATGTCCGCGAGGCCTCTTCTCTTCTCTGTTTCTACGAGTTTTTGTGCTCCAGACCTGATAGATTTACTACCGAGGAGACGCCAGACCTCCTCTCTCTCTCTCTCTCTCTCTGTGTACACTCAGCCTCTCTCTCTCTCTGTGCACACACTCTGTCTCTCTCTCTCTCTCTCTCCTCCCCCTCTCCGTTGAGGGCAGGATGTTCCGTATGGCGACGCTGCTTGGCCTGGGAGTCTGGCAGAAGGAGTGTGTGTGTGTGTGTGTGTGTGTGTGTGTGTGTGTGTGTGAGAGAGCATGCATGTGTGTGTAAAGATAAGTGGGGGATCTCTGCGAGTAAGGCTGAGGATGCCCCCTGCAGTTCGTTTAAGCACCCACAGCCCTTTAAACACACTAACTAACTAACACATGTGTGGTGGGGCGCTCATGGCTGCTCCCAGGTTATGTTGTTCCTGCTCTCAGGGTTGTTCTGGTCGGCTGCACGCCATGATTACACACCTCTACAGGTCAGCTCTGGTCCTGGGCTGTGATTGGCTGATTCACAATCACTGCAATGAGCCCACATCTGACAATAATTAGTATTTATCATATTTATGACGTACCAAAGAGTATAGAAGCAAAGAGAGTGTTTTTTTGACAACAGTCCCTGCCTCCATTTTTGGACGTTTATTATATTTATAATAATATAATGTTCAACATATAGGGCATTTTGAAAAAAAGAAAATCATATTCCTTTGTGTCCTCCATCTGCAGGATTTCACAGAGCAGAGGAAAACAGCCAATCAGAGCCGAGCTGGAGCCTTGCCGTCTCTGAGCAGCTGTCAATCACTCGCGAACTCTGATCAAACGGTCAAACTAGGCAACGCTGATCAAATATGAATCAATATTCTGTTACTGTAATGCCTATTTCTCTCCTCAAATGTTTTCAGAAACATCTCGTAGTGTACTGTTTAGCTGTAAAATGAAAAAGTTTGAGATCAGTTGAGGAAATATCAAGCATTGCCCACCAGCCGGAGCAAAGCCAATAGGAACGCTCTCTCTCTCTCTGAAATGACCTGTGATTGGCCAAAGTCTCCCGTCACGGACTCGATTTTTTTAAAGCCTGAAAACAGAGCCATGAGGAGGTGCAGAAGTCTAGTTTTCTCTCAGAACACTTTTTATGGTTATTATTGAATATTTTGCCCAATGATGCCAAAGTTTAAAGGGACTATTTGTAACTTTCAGAAATGCTTGTTAACAGCGACACCTGTGGCCGTGAAATCAACGAAAGTCAGCGTCGAGCTCGCGCTTGCTCGCTCTAAATATACCTGAACGAGCATCGCTCAAAACAGTGAGGCGACACACGTCAGCTAAAACCACAATATCACTCTATATTTCAGCTGCTTGGCAGTAATGTTAGCTGACCAGACGAAGGTCTCTCCATGAACATGATTTAGATCTGATCTTAGTGTTGGCTTTTCCTGCCTCAGTGCAAGCTGATGCAGCGGGGCTCTGCAGCGTGTCTCCCTGCTCTCTCCGCCCGCAGCCGGAGAGAGCAGGGAGACACCGGCACCCGGTCGGTAATGAGACGATAACGTTACACGCTGAGGAGCTCCGTCACTTCACAAGACACGGGAAACCTCTGTTGGTCTGGAGGAGCTGCAGCAGTTATTTCTGCACAAACGTCCGCTGTACATTCACTAGATATTCTCAGAGCTAAACTAACTCTTCTGCAGTGTGGAGTGAGCACGCGTTCACGTCTAGAGGTGGAGCGAGCTGAGAACGCGTGCTCTGTCTGAGTGAAGGCAGGCAGGCAGAGGAGGAGAGGCAGCGGCCAAACTCGAACGCGCATATGCGAGCGCGCATATGTGGCGACCCGATACATTTATACGCTTAAAAAGTTACAAACAGTCCCTTTAAATGTGTTGAAGATCTCAGACCAAAATGTATCGGGCTTCGGGCAGGACCAGAACCAGAACGTGGGTGTTCGACTGGACAAGTAATAAAACCAGGACCCACCTTGAAGTTGTATATTCCCAAACAACTTTGCAATGAATCAAACTACCACAAACCAGCGGTTGGTAATCCATAAAACAACAACCTCTAGGCGTAACCAGCCTAAGTTTACAGAACCTTTCAGGTGGTTTAAAATCACTGCAGGTAATGCACCTTCACTTCCTCAGGGCTTATTATTATCCTCTTTAAGAAATAAACAAAGCCATGGGATTACCTCCACCAACATCACACCCAACCTGACTTGTTTTTTCAAGTAACATCCTGTTTCCGCTTATGCTCCGAACAAAAGCTGGACAGGTGAGGGAAGGACTGTTTTCTCCCCACGTCTCCTTAGATACAAGTGTAAGACCATAAAGAGGGATGGTGTGTTTTGATAGACACCCTGCAGTGTAGTCTGATAACATCTTGCTGCAAACGTTGGGGTCTTTACTCATGTCACAAGTAGTATAGTACAATTACATTGCTGGTTGCCATGCTAAGATGCCAGCCTTATTAAATCAGTCACATTTATGAAGAAAACTAGAGCAAGCTCCCCGGCACCCTCTCTGACTCATGCTGTGTGTAGTCAGTGTTATCACTGCAGATATATTCATTCAGCTGGCTGGAATAGAAACTATGGCACAGATCCTCTTTTATAACAGACACTTAAAATAAGAAAAAGCAGCCGTTTTGTCTGCTCTGTCCCTTCCCTCTGCATCAAACATACAATGAAGCACACGTGAGACAGTTAAATTTTCAAAGTTTTTTTGTTCAGTTTGGTTTCAAAATAAAGATCACACAATTGTTTAGAGACAATCTACAACAGGAGTTACAAAAAATAGTTGCCCAGGCAATAAGCATACACAGGTTCTGTTAACTATACACATATGGTTACAGGTGTGCTCGTAGTAAATATACACAAGGCTGCTCCAAATGTACACCGCGCCGTGGCGGGCTGCCTCTCTCACCCAAAAGGACATGGACAGTATGATACAGCACTTACAGCACTAGAGAAATGCCAAAAAACACAAGAATCTCCTCTGTACAATCCATGGGTTTACCCCTCTGAAAACAGTCATGGGTAATAGAGGGATTTGGGGTCAATGAGTAAAAGATATTTCTCCCACCCAGCCAGCATACCCATACAAATGACACGTTTCATGGGGTAAAGCATTCCTATAAAAAGATCTTAAAAAAAGGTCAAAAACAAAAAACCTTCAACATAAACCAGAAGACACCACTAAGTCTAACAGAACATGTCCAATTGGGAGTCAGTGGGAGGTCGACGTCTTAAGTTAAGCAGTGACAAGATAAAGATAAAACCAAGCGTGGCGAATCTTTGTACAAGTACTACGCTGTATAGAAAGGGCTTTTCAAAACAAAAATTTGATATTACAATTTACAATATACAACAACTCATATGTCACAACCAAGGAGGTGAGAATATACACTGAAATGCACAGGGGTTTTTTTTTTCTAAGATTTTTTTTTTCAGAGTGAGCTTTTTTTCTTTTTTCTTCTCATACCAAAAAGGGTGGTAAAGCACTTTTACATTACAAGGGTTTACAAATGTACAATTATACAGTCAGAAGTATGTGGTCACTACTAGGATACATTATAGATACAGATTCAACATCAAAAACCAGAAAAACTACAAAGTTTTATATATATATTTATATATATATGCAAAGGTCTACACCAAGTATACACGTTATATTTATAGAAGCAAGACCAGAAAACGAATCTCCCATGCTAAATGATCTGTCTGCTGGTTAGCTGATGGCGTGTGTGTGTAAGTGTGTGTGTGTGTGTTCGTCTATGATTCTGTGACGTCTGACAAATTAAATACTCGTTCCATCTCATAGTGGTAAATAGGATGGGAGGAGGAGGAGGAGGAGGAGGGGACACTAGGATTGTGTGTGCAGCAGTAGCAAAAAAGTGAAAATGATTTGAGTTCATCAGAAAAGAAAGGAAAAAAACACAAAAGAAAAGGAGCGAGTGGAGCGATGAGCAGAACGGGTCTCACCTTTCTCCACCCCCCGCCCTCCTTCCCTCCCTCCCCAAGTTCAGTGGGCCTGGGCTCAGGTGGGGGAGGGGCAACAAAAATCTGACAAAAAAAAAACTAAGGCTGCCTGTAGCAACAGGCTCCTCCCAAAGGGTTGCCATGGAAACAAGGGGTACTCGACGTCCTCGGTGAGTAGGATTTGGAGGGGGAAAGTGGGCATGATGCTCTGAAGGGTCAGACTGGGAGAGGAGGGTGGGGCTGGTAAACATGACAGCTTAAGGAGGGTGAGGTGAATGGTGGAGAGTGAGGGGGGGAATCAGGTGGTAGAGGATTTCAGGCTGGAGGGGAGAGAGGGGGGAGTCGGTTTACATGATGCCATTGGGAGGGCCGCAGAGAGGACCCAGGTCAACGCCGTTCTTCATGTAGTACTTCTCCAGCTTGGCTAGGATGTGTTTTCCATACGTGTACTTCCTCAGGGTGGAGATGTGAGGCCGGATCTGTGCAGAGACAGAAACACACATGTTGCACATGATCAAATTGGATATGGGTCGTGTGCACTTCCAACTAGGGCCGCAACTAACAATTATAGTCATTGTCAATTAATTTGTTAATTATTTCTTGTCCAAAATGTCAGAAAATGGTGAAAAATGTCAATCAGTGTTTCCCAAAGCCCAAGATGATGTCCTCAAATGTCTTGTTTTAGATATTCAGTTTACTGTCATAGAGCAGTAAAGAAAACTGTAAATATTCACATTTAAGAAGCTGGAATCCAAAAAAATGACTCAAACCAATTATCAAAATAGTTGGCGATTAATTTAATAGTTGACAACTAATTGATTAATCGATTATTCTCTGCAGCTCTTCTTCCAACACACCGTCTTTGGTGTTTCCTCTTCAGTTGTGCAGGCGATTCACACTACCACAACACCACCACCCATTTATTTGGAAATCAATGCTCACTAGTGCTTGTGTCAGCTTCCGTGTCGTTGCCTAGGGAACCATTGAAACCAGTGACCTGATTTAGATTTATTGATGTGCAGGTAAGTGAAGGGTTGGGCTGATGGGTTGATAAGAGACATGCTATTTTTTCCCCTCTTAAGGATTTTTTTTAAGTCAAGAGGTTGATATTTATTTAGTGCTGAAACAATTAGTCAATCAAAACTAAATTAATCAAATACAATTGTGATAATCATTTGTGGTATTCAAATTGCGAATTTCTCCGCTGTGGGACTAATAAAATATTATTTTATCTTGTATCATTAGTGAGTCAAAAAAAAAAAAAAATGAAGACATCACTGTAGGGCTGTAACTAACAATTATTTTCATTATCGATTCATATGCAGATTATTTTCTCGATTAATCATTTGATCTATAAAATGTTCAAATATAGTGAAAAATGTCCATCACAGTTTCTCAAAGTCCAAGGTGATGTCTTTAAAGGTCTTGTTTTGTCAGTCCAAAACCCACAAAGTATTATATCAAATAAAAAAAGAGAAAAGCAGGTCATCTCTATATTTGAGAGTCTTAAAACAGCATTTTTTTGAAATTTTTGAATGTAAAACTTTAATTATCAAAACAGTTGCAGATTATTTTTCTGTCGATCGAGCAACCGATTAGTCGACTAATCATCACTGCAACTCTGTAGCTCCAAATATGTTTTTGCAGAACAATGGCTCTCAATTGCCTATAAACACATGTTCATAATCACTGAAGAAAGGGTTGAACATAACATTGACTCATAATAGAGTGGAGCGGGGATGACGTATTTTAGTTGGCCAACCAGGAAGTTAGCATCGCCCTGGTTCCCTGAACGAGAAGTCAACGGGATTTTTCCAGTGAGTTTTGTATTATTGCAGAAAATAAACTCTCTGGCAAACAAACGTTTATGATACTTGCACGTTTTGTTCAGCAAGATAATCTCCACAAATGAACACCACTTTTATGATTTTTGTGTGAAGTATGAATGCAATCACACAAGCTAATGTTAGGCTTTAAAAAAACTACACTACGGTCGCATGAGAACGAGTATACACAACGAGGCTCTAAAGGTGGACGAGTCGGCGTGATGACGTTTAATGGTCTCATTTAACCACTTGTTAGCAACCGCCTTTTTTAAGACACGTAAACGCTTCAAAATTCACAAGGGGGATATTTACTGATGTATTTTATGTCGTAGAACAAAGCTGATCATTTCAATACAACATCCACCAGTGAGCCACATCTGTCTAGGGCAAGATTTCAGTTTGTACCACCAAAATAATTTGACTTGAAGAGGTTTGGAACAGCCTCCATTATCCCAGCATTTTGATGGGGCCTTCCTCTCTCCACCTACCTTGTGCATTACGATCTTGCGCTGGGTAGGCTCGGCCACGTCGATCATCTTCTGCACCACGTAGTTGGCGTACTGGTCCTTCATCATGGTGTATAAGGCACTGTGGGGGCCCTCAGTCAGGCTGCACACCTCGTCTATCAGCACTGCCCGTTCTGCCCGTGACGCATGGGTCACACACTTCTCCACCACATTACTAGAAACAGGAAGGAAGGTGTGAGCGTGAGGGTACATTTAAACGAAGAGAAAGGGGGAAAAAAAGGTCTGTGGAGATAGGAAAGAAACCTGTTTTAAATAAAGGAGTGAAGATGAGACTGAAATGTTGTTAGTTGTGGATTTTACCTGGCAAACTTGTGCTGGCTGAGTCCCAGTACATTGCCTCTGATCTCTGCCACTATCTTGCTCTTATCTTCAGCTCGGCCGTGCTCCAAAACGTGCTGGATCACATAGTTGCCGTACTGATCCTAAATAAAACAAACCGCACAGACACATTGAATAAAACGTGAGGACGCCAGCTGGTGCTTCTGACGTCACATCAAACACGCAGCCAGCTTCAAAAATCTGGACTGAGAGACGCTTTATTTGAGCCAACTCGAGGTGTCACTATCCTGAAAAACAGAACTGGTGGAAGAAGAAAGACAGTGCTGGTTTGTGTGTGTTACCTGCACCAGCTGCTCTGTGTGTTGATGGAGCTCCTCCAGTATAGGCAGCGTCTGTTCAGGAAGGCAGTGTTCGAGAATGCGCTGGATGACTCGGCAGCCATAAGGGTGAGTGGAGAGGGCAAAGACCTGAGAGACGCACATAATTACACATGTTTACTTATTCAACCCATACAGCAAGTAGTCCTGGAGCTCGGTGACTTGAATACGGCACTAATTCACCTTTGTTCAAACTAGGGCTGTTCAAAATGTACCTTTAAAGGGAGATTTGTCAAGTATTTAATAATCTTATCAACATGGGAGTGGAAAAATATGCTTGCTTTATGCAAACGTATGTATATATTTATTACTGGAAATCAATTAACCACACAAAACAATGACAAATATTGTCCAGAAACCCTCACAGGTACTGTATTTAGCATAAAAAATATGCTCAAATCATAACATGGTAAACTGCAGCCCAACAGGCAACAACAGCTGTCAGTGTGTCAGTGTGCTGACTTGACTATGACTTGCCCCAAACTGCATGTGATTATCATAAAGTGGGCATGTCTGTAAAGGGGAGACTTGTAGCTACCTATAGAACCCATTTTCATTCAGATATCTTGAGGTCAGAGGTCAAGGGACCCCTTTGAAAATGGCCTTGACAATTTTTTCTCGCCAAAATGTATCGCAAGTTTAGGGCGTTATTTAGCCTCCTTCTCAACAAACTAGTATGACATGGTTGGTCATGGATTCCTTGGATTTTCAAGGTTCATATGATGCCATCTTCACTCTAGCTTTAAAACTGAGCCCGCTACAACCTAAAAATCGCAAGTTGCTTTAATGTGTTAAAGAAATTAGTGACGTTAAAACAAATTTGCTTTAACGCATTATAATCGCGTTAACTTTGACAGCCCTGGCTCACACTGTTTTCACTTGAAAGACACAGAAAGTCTTTGGGATTAAAGCTCCAAATGATCACAGACATACTTTCACACACCTTGCCCACCCCCTCCAGGGAAGGTGAAGGCAAATTCCTGACATGCTTTTCAGCTACACAAACAAATCGTGTAGAGAACATGCAGCTACACAACATGCAAATGTGTCACACATCAGTGATTTTTACTGTCAGAGCATCGTGACAACTCCTCAAAACAGAAACCTTTCATTAGCATCCAACAAAAGGCGCATGCACGGACACAAAAAATCTTTCTTTTAACACTTTATGCTAATGTAACATTTAGCTGGCGGATAGAAGATGGCTGTTGCCACTGGGCTGAGGTTTCTGTTGCCATGGCAACGTACCCTGTCCCTGGAAGAGACTGAGTAAGTGTGTCTATGTACTTTTGGAGGTGACAATATGCTTGCAGCCTCAAGGCAGCGACAGTGTGTGTGTGTAGACAAGTAAATGTATGTGTGTGTGTGTGCGTGTGTGTGGATGTCGGCCAAGCACCGGCAGGCTTCAGTGATTGAATGTGGAAATATTTTGCGAGTGTGCGCTCACAGAGGGGACCCACCTGTCCCTTAAAGGCGTCTATGATGAAGTGCAGCGCGTGAGGCTGGACACACTCGATACACTTCTGCACCACGTGGTTACCGTTCTGGTCCTTCACGCACTTCAACACATGGCCGTCCAGCTCCCGCACCATCTCGCTCTGCAGGGAGGAGGAGGGAGAGGAAGAGGGAGAGGAAGAGGGAGAGGAAGAGAGAGAGCAGAGCAAGAGGCAGAATGTGGAGAGGGACATGTAATTGTTTGTGAGAAATCAAATATTGCCTGAAAGCATTTTCCAAACTCTTCTTCATTTTTCACAGTGGCTCACAGCCCAACAAATAACACTGGGCTTTGAACAGCTGCCCTGGAGAAATCTATTGAAGTCCATTAAGGAGAGATGGATATCTTTCTCTCTCACACACACACACACACTCACCCTTACCTTTCCCGGCTAGAACCCCTGAATTTAAGCACAATCGTTTCCTGTTGATATTCGGCTACATTTATCTTAACACCTGCAGTTCAACATTTGCATATAAACTGTGGTATCATTAGCCTCATTCATTGTTGATGACAGAGTGCCTGCAAGCAACCTGCTGCGACACGAGGCAGCGCCAACATAAAACCCATAATGGAGATGAAAAATGCCATTTCAGCGTGAGGAGCGCACCTCTTTATCGATGCAGTATTCTGCTATATAAACAGAAATTAGTGATCCATGAGCAATGCACCCTCATTCATAACTGACTTATGAGTGCATGGATAATAGATTTAAAATTGAGACATACAAAAAATATTTAGCAATTTTTTTCTTACAGTGACAAGCCAAAATCACAGCAGGGTTATGACGGGAAAGGTTTGATTAAGGTTGTTTTCACACATGACTGCATGTTATGATGAATAATGGTAAAGACAGGACTGTACAGAAGCTCCCAGATAACTGGTACGAATACATAGTGCAAACGTCGGGCAGCGTACTGTGGGGTCGCTTTCACACACTTTTTAATGGAGTTAATGAATTGACAAAGTACACAGAGTCCGATACAAGCACAGCAGTTTTAACAGCTTTTGACTTGTTAATCAGGGAAAATATATGCACTGATGTGCTTCTATACATGACCTTAAATACAGCTCAATAAGATCGCTTCCTGAACAGATTTCACAATCAGCAGATGGATTTATTAATAGTTAGGCTTTTGAAATCAAGCTAAAATCACATATCTGCTATCATAAAATCCTGTGGTTGTTATGTTTAGCTTTCACACCAGAAAACGAACCGCACCAGACTCCACTTGGAAGCGAACCGAGACCCACGGTTTTAGGCGGACCAGAGTTTGATTTTTTAGTCCAAATCAGGGTTTGACTGAGCTTTCACACCAGCCCAAACAAACCGTTCTAGCCGGACAAACGGACATGAGTTTGTTTTAACATAACCAAACGGGTTACGTGTGAAAGTACAAAGGTACAGTCTGTTTGCTTTGTTTATACTTTTACACACTGCAAAGAGATCTAGTGTACTTACAATGACCTGCTGATCAGAGGGGATGAACTCCAGAGCTTTCTGAATGACCCTGCAGCCGTACATCTGCAGGGCCAGAGACAGCACATGACCTCGGATCCTCTCTGCCAGCGCCAGCTTCTGGTCCAAGCTGCCGAACTGAAACAAACGCACAAAATAAGCCTGTAAATCCTCTATAATCCATTTGATAATACACGACACAATGCCACCTACATCACACAGGACACACAGGCCACAGAGCACATAAACATCAGGTGCAGTTCTAGAGAATCAATGACTGAAGCGTCCCTACTATTTAAAACTTGATGAATCAAATCAAGTTTTGTACACTTCGATGATCCGACTTTTCACACACACCTCAAAGAACTTCTGGATGACGTAATTTCCAAAGACGTCCACCATGAGCTGGTAGGCCGCCTGCAGTATCTCACTGAAGACAAGCTGGCGCTCCGCTGAACTGGCTCGCTCCAATTTCAACTGGATAAACCTGTTAGAGACACAGAGGATATGCATTATATTAACCACAGATACCTCTTGTTTTGTTATTCTTCAATTTCATTTCCTTGGCTTTGGCAATGTATAAAAGCCTCTTGACAAAGAACACAGCCGACTTAGTAAATACAGTGGATTCGCAAAGTTTGGATGAAGACAAAGACATATAAACACATCAGACAGTGACAGAGCAATAAAGTGAAACAAATGTACAAAGACAGAGAGAGAGAGAGCTGCTCCTATATCTTTAACCTGAGGGAACAGTCAGACAAAAGGAGATGAAATTTAGAGTGGAAAAATGATGAGGAGAAGTAAGTGAGCAGCCTGTGAGGTGAAGTGATGGATGCCAGGCAAAAAGCAGAGATGAAAAGGACAGTGATGTTGAAGAGACTGAGCAAAGAAAACATCTGGAACGTGTAGACTGGACGTCATGGTGTATTAATAAATCATTTCAGTGGAAAAGTGCATCTGAGGCAGGGCTGGTTCAACCCAGACAGACCCAGAAACCAGGACCCCAGAGTGGCCTCCTGGGCCCCTGCCCCCAAATTAGCCCAAAGTTTGTAAGTAGAGCCAAAACCCTGCTGTCAGACTCGGACCATAATACAGTCCACCTCATCCCTACTTACAGAACTGTTCTCTAATGTAGCACAAACAAAGACTGTAGACCTGCAACGATTAATCGATTAGTTGTCAACTATTAAATTAATTGCCAACTGTTTTGATAATCGGTTAATCAGTTTGAGTCATTTTCTACTAAAAGAAAAGTCTAAATTCTCTGATTCCAGCTTCTTAAATATGAATATTTTTTCTGTTTTCTTTACTCCTCTATGACAGTAAACTGAATATCTTTGAGTTGTGGACAAAATAGTGATGTTTCCTAAAGTAATTCGAGATAAACTGGAGAAGGGATTTGTGCGCATAGTAGATCAGTGCCGAGTCAAAGTGAAAACACTTGGACAGCAATATATCAAAGTTCGTGATTCCCGCATAGAAGTGACAGCTCTGGAGACGAAAAAGATAAATTCACTCCTTCGTACACACCCCTCAGCTAGATATCTTTTTTTTTGTTGGTCCGCTTTACTTTTTGCAGTGTGAAACCGAACGAGACTAAATAGAAAACTAACCAAAAGTAGCAATTTCACTCTGATACGGACTAGACAAACGGATTACGGCTTGTAAAAGCGCCCTGAGAGTACACATTCAGAATTCCTGCGTTGCAGAGTAGGGACGCCGTGTTTGAATAGGTTGCAAAAACGCGGGCATATACGGTCGTGTCTAGAAGGTAACGCACAAGTTCCGAAACTCTCGCGAGCTGGTTGAGGTTAGGCGTTGACCCCGAATGGTTAGGATAGGTCGTCAAGCATTGAGTCTTGCGAGAGTACATGTTTTCCCAACTTTATTCTAAACACGACTAGCATATTACAGTCATTGAATTTGTAATGAAGTTGCATTATGGGAAATGTAAGACCAGTGTTTCAAAAAAAACAAAACAAATTATATATATATATATATATATATATATATATATATATATATAAATAATACAGGCTGACACAGATTACAACTAAGATTATATTAGACCATCTTCCAGGTTCATTGCAAGTCACACACAGTGCTAAGATCACTGTGAATAGGGGTCTGTCGCTATTCAATTTTGATGGTTTGTTGTCTTACACTATATTTTCCATCTGAGATGAAAGGCTCTGTAGTCCAATTGGGATCTACTTGCAAGGTAGTGATGTTTTATTGGTGCTCTGTATTTAACCGATGTGTTTAGGCTCAATTTTTGTGCATGTGTACCTGCTGCCGTGCTGGTCCTGGCTGAACTCCATGATGTGGCCAGCGATGTCTCTGAGCTGCAGGTTGGGGTAGCGGTTGTTCCTGAAGTCCTCCAGCAGGCGGCTCCGACCCGACGGCATCACGTCGGACATGCCGTAGCGTAGCCGTGACGACGGGAACAGTTGACTGCTGGGTGAAAAGAGGGAGGAGCCTGAGCTGGCGGCGCTGCGGTACTTGGCCTCTGCTCCTGGAGCTGCAGAGATGAAGCGCCCGCTGCCATTGGTCAGGCCTCCTGCGGGGTCAGAGAGAGAGAAGAGGGAGGAGATTGTTACAACTCTGAGTCAAATAGTCCAAAAGTGCTCAGACTCAAAAAAAAGCTCCTGAATTAAAGGAAATTAAACAGGCCTGAACCAAAAAGACCATGCAAGATATTTATAAAAAAAACTGAAAGTCAATAATTTGGGGACATGCACACCTTTAAGTCATACTTGTGGACAGTTATTTCAAATTTGCTTTTGTTTTTGCCTTTGTGCATGGTAATGTTTAACAGCAGGGGGAAAATTAATTTCTCCCTCTTGCAATGAATTTCTAAAGCTGCTGCAATGATTACTTGCATGGGTTAACAATATTTTTTTAATTGATGACACTGCAGTACTAAAAAAACATAGCACTGGATGGCAGCACTGTCTCAAATATTAAGCTGGCCAACACTAACAACTCTTATCCTTTAATGCAGAGGTTGGAATAATTTGCCAATGCCTATCTTTTACACTTCTATATGTGAAAGAACAACACAAAGGAAATGTATTAGACGCGTATTAAACATAAGTGCACCATCTCAACACAGAATACCCATAAAAACAATGCAACTGACATTTGACATGATTTGTAACCTGGTGATGTACAAATATTCCAGTTAGTGTTTGTACACAGTGCAGCTGAGGATATTCAGCAGTTCAGTTCACATCTGGATAGTATGACACCTCCAAAGACTGCCAATTGCTAAATCCAGGTAATCAGTCTATCACAGTCATTATGAAGCCTCGACTTGGCTCTGTCAGTGTGTTTGCTTGTTGTTTCATCACACTCAAGTGTTACACTTCAGTCTGCCAACTGTCAATCACGGAACAACACACAGGAAGCAACAAAAGTCTCAGTCGGTAATTAATCCCTCAAAACATGCTGCCTAAAAAATCTGCTGTCACATTTAAGTCTTTTAGTTTGGAAAAGCTTGTTAACTGGAACTGCAGCTGATTTTGAGCTAGGTACGACACGACAGGCTTCGTGCATCTGCCGAGCCTAGGTTGTTGACTTTTTTGACATAACACCAGCAACATGAAGGAGATCAAATTCTGTAAAGGTGGGAAGAGGCACACGTGTTTGTTAACTAGAAAGTTCATGTGTTTTATGGGGTAACGAGACAAGACGAGCTTCCGTCAGCCAGTGTATTGTAAGCCTAGCGGCCCGTAACCTTAGCAAGCGTGCGGTTCAGAGAGAGAGAGGGATGGAGCGTCTGACTGGTGTTGAGTTTGAAGTTATCAGTAACGTTATAGCTGTGAACGTAGCAGTGCAGTGTGTGTACAGTTTAGACTGTTTAGTGAATAAATGCTACAACTCCTCAAGACACAAGCGTTACACAAGTGTTACTCGGGCACAGTTCTTCGATCCATATTCGAGTCCACTTGGAATGGTGGTCTCGAGTGTGGTTCATGTGTACTCGGGTACGGTTCGCATCAGGTGTGAAAGCCAACCGTACCAAAGCACAGAAGTGGACTGCTAGTTAACGGCAGTAACGTTAGCAGTCAGCAAGAAAGGGCAGGCTTTTTTCAACACTGCCGGTCTCCTCCGAAATCTGTAGCCTATATGCAGCATGCGCCGATCTCATCCTCTGAACTGTACGGCCATGAGTGATAAATCAGGAAGGTAGACGAGAGAGTCCTTAAAATATATACTATAGTAGGCATTGGGGTTGAGCGATGTTCGTTTTTTTGTTTAGCTAATATAATGGTCTGCCTCCGAAGAACGAGAGCCGCTCAGCGGGCAGAGAGAGAGAGACAGCGGGTGAAACAACGTGTAGAGCCGGCATATTTTCACATCAAACTCTGTGTAATAAACTCTATTTATTTTGACCAAACCAGAGTTGGTGATTGTTGGAAACAACGACGGTTTTGGTGAGTTTTATTTTGTTTCTGTCAAGTTTGAATGAGGTGTTTTATGGTGCTCCGCCACTAGAACAGCTGATCTCAATATAAACAAATACACGTGGATGATGACGCAAGTGTACTCGGGTACGGAAGCATAATATTAAAACGCCCTTAGTGACAAGCTGCGAGTAGTCATTCCAGTGTTGTTGTTAACTATCAAACTGATTTGGAAATTTTTACACCGTCCCAACTCTATGTGGTGCATATCAACACCATCTAATTTAAAAATCCAGATAGGTCCATGTGTTAAGCTTCAGTAAACTGATGCTGCAGTGAGGCTCATGGAGTCTTCACAGCCGTGTCCTCCACATGCTCAACAAAGGTTTTTGAAAACAATTGGACAATCAACCGACAGGTGCAGTAGATTATGCCAACTGACAGTCATAGCGGGTAGATTCTGGCACGTAAACATAGAGCTGGCTTTGTGTTTGGCAAAAAAGCAGCAGCGCCATTTCCATCGAGTCACTAAGTAGCTACTCAAGAGGCATTACTGTGAAACAAAACACAATCAATGACACTTACCAAGATTGAGGTTGGATGAGGAGCTGTGATTGGACAGGGAAGGAGGGGGTGTGAGGGAATGGGAGGGGCCCTGGTTGGGTAGGGGCATGCCCACGGGGCCAGGGGAAGGACTGAAGCCCAAGGTGCCGTTATAGAAGCCTCCGTGGCCGATTGGGGTGAGGCTGGAGGGCGTGCGTTTGTACAGCTCATTGTTGCCTGTCAGGGAGTCCCGCCTGGAACCGCTGCCACCACTCGAGTTGGCCACTAGAGGGAGACAAAGATAGAAATCAGATCATGGTATCTGGAGGAACAGTGAAATGTTAACCTACTGTTCTTTGTTTAACTATTAATAGCTACATTTTAGTGTACTGCAAACCACCAAAACTCCAGCTAACCACTCTGATAGACTCAAGCATAAAGGTGGAGGAAAGGTGTATTCCTACCTGCAGTGCCGAAGCCTCCCAGCGTGGCCCCCAGTGAGGCACCGAGGGAGGAGGAGGCTTGCTGGCTGAAGCCCAGGGAGGCAGAGCCTGGTCCGGGCTGGCCAGAGCCTTGTGAGAAGAGAGAGGAACTCTGGGAGGAGGAGCTGAGGGAGGAGGATCCGTAGAAGGAGCTTCCTCCCAGAGCGCCACCGGGGCCGCCCTGCTGCTGAGGCTGCTGGGACGTCATGGCACGAAACGGACCGTTGGCCCCACCGCCCAGACCGCCGTTGGCACCACCTGCGGAGGCTGCTGCTGCTGCAACTGCAGGGAGGGATGACAGAATAAGTTATTTACCAGTTTCCTTTCTGGCCCACCAAAGTGTCCTTTCTAACAACTCTGAGTAATTCAATTCAAATTTTATTTCAGACTCGAGGGTCCATAGCAATACAAAAAGAAAATAAGATAAGAAATAAAATGGTCATATAAACAGTAAATACTTATGAATTTCATTTGGACAAGTGTCACAAAGATTCTTAAGTAGATGCATTTTAGGGAGACCACTAACATTAATATAATATAAATATAATATATATGTAATCCAAACCCACATACCCCGTACTAGTGTCTAAACAACACTGACTCATGGGAACTGGCTAGACATGAAGGTACAGTCTCATAATCTCTTAATTGCCTGTTCTGGATAAATGGGACATTGAGAACATGTTCTTAAAGACCACAATGTGAAATCCGTTGTTTTGTGTGCATGACATCCTTCTTTGTCCTGTTGGTAGGAGTGAACAACAGAGACAGACCAGACCTGTGAGGCTTTATGTGCATCGCCGTCTTACCTGCTTGTGCTGCGGAAGGGGATATGATGACGGAGGCAGGGGCCATGAGGCGGACTGGGCCGCTCCTACCTCCAGTGTTGACCACCAGGGCCCCTGTCTGATCATAGTAGGCTGCGGGGGCCAGAACTGGGTAGCCTGCAACAAAGGAATATTCAGAATGAAGACCTAAATGGATTTTTAGCATGTCCATTCTTTCATGTAGCGATGGGTGGTTGTGGGTGATTTCAGTTGTCACTGGCTGAACAGCTTTATAACTAAAGCCCTGTTCAGACCTTGTGCACTACTCTATCCCGCCGGTAGACAATAACCTTTTATTTTAATGTTAATAAAATGTACCCGTATTCACAAATACGTAGGATATTACGTCACAACGTCTGCTGTATTAGCCGTGTGTTTACTACCTGTTTATTTGCATATAGAGCGGGGAAGTGAGATCCGATCACAAGTGGTCACTCAAGACGCCATGTGGAAACGCATTCTAATCCCAGGTGTGAAAAGACGTACTAAAGCTGTCCACTTGTGATCGGATCACCAAAGACGCATGTCAATGCCAGGTCTGAACAGGGTCTAAGATATCGGGAAATTGGAAAGAAATGAAACCAGAGTGTCTGCAGAGGGTCATACTCACCGGGGACTCCTGCTGCTAACCCCTGCCCAAAGGCAAGGGCTGAGTTGACTGCTGCCGCTGCAACCAGCTGGTCATTCTGCTGACCCTGTTGACCTTGGCTGGGGGTCAAAGGTCGCTGGTTGCCCCCAGCACGCATCACCTTTACAAAAAGGAAGAAAAACAAGAGGTATTTGAATTGTCTTCATCAATATGCAAATTAATACAAAAACGGCGCTCCAAACTCTGTTCCAAAGCAGAGAACCTGCGGTGAGCTGTAGACGTCACTTTCTATCACGTTCACAGTCTCCTCTAGTTAACGTCTAAAACAATGTGCCCACACACAGAGAGACAAATGGTGGCATGCAATAAATAGCCAGGATAAGAGCACATTCCTTTAATTAGCATAAGCATATATGAGCACTGCAGGAGTAAATAAACAGCAGCAGTTGGTTTATAATCTAGACAGGCTGCTAAGAGTGTTCTGCTTATAGATCCACGTCCAGCAGCACTAAGACTGAAGGCACTTCTCAACTGGCACATAAGGAGAGTTCTGACAGTAACATCTTGAGCCTCTGGGAATCAGCATGCAAGTTTTTTGGCGAGCAGCCGACTGACCTGCTGTTGGTTCTGCTGGCCCTGGTTTGCCGCCTGCTGATTGGCCGAGTTGTTGGCTGCAGCAGCCTGCTGCTGGAAAAGGTTGGCAGGGTAGACCCCCCAGGGGGTCACACCGTAGTACTGGGGAGGCATCACTGCCGGACCTAGACACACACAAATATACAGGTGAGATAGGACGACTGTGTCTGTGTTTAAGCATGTCCTTACCGTGGGGAATTAATTAACATGAGTGTCCTTCCAACAGCTTCTAAACGGAGCTCATGGTCAATTTAAAAACACACGTCTCACCGAGTGTAGCTGCTGCTGCTAGTCCGGCGGCGTAGGGGTCCGTCCCCGGTGGAGCAGCACTGATGATGTAAGGATTGGGCACAAAAGCTGGGGCCAGACCTGAGAACATAAGGAGGGAAAATGTGAACCAGGGCCAAAAGGTTTTACATAACACATGGAATAATTTCATTGAAATTCCTAGAATGAAGTTTCAAAACATGATAACCATCTATATACCTATATAACTATCAAAACTGTAATTAAAATTCAAAATACTAACAATTAAGCTCAAAATGGTTCTGAAAGACTCTGAAAGATTATTAAGCATTAATTGCCTTTGAGTAAACCTAAGAAATATTAACCCAGCATTAATTAGTTCTCATGTGACTGCAACAACTTGTAGTACATAAAGAAGTTAACATGTGCTCAACCTCCACCTGCTATCACATATTAAAATGCTGCTTATGTGTTAAAGCATCAGTAGTAATATTCCAATAATAATCTAAACTCTCAATTCTGCCCAACAAGTACTTTTACATTAATACTTTAAGTATATTTTGATGCTAATACTTTTTCTTAAGTACATTTTGAACACAGGACTTTTACTTGTAATAGAGTATTTCTACACTGTAGTATTAGTACTTCTAAAGATCTAAATACTTAAGTAAAAGATCTGAATACTTCTTCCACCACTGTTCTTTTCTTCCAAAATGAAAAGCTAAAAATCGCAGCACCCACTGAGTCTCAGTTGTTGAGTCACTAGTACGGACCAACAAACGTATGAAATTCCTGCAAATATAATTATTGGAGTCTTACTTTTGGCCTGACATTTCAGGTGAAGTTACCTTTGTTTTTCTAACTTGCAAAGGCTTAGATAACATGATTCCTGTGTAAAATCGGGTGGTTGCACTTTCCATTCTGTTGTAAAGCTGTGTATAGTGATGTACGTAGGTTAGCATTCCCATCACTACTAAACTAGTGAGTAAAATGTTATAAATCAATAAGATTGATGGCAAAAGCTACTAAAATAAGACAAATGCTGTTAAAAAAATGTGAATTTTCCTTTAATTTGTGTTAAGAGGACGCTGACTGTGACAAATGAATGAAATGTAACAAACTTGTCAAATAACAAATGAGATGTTGACTCTCTCTCTTACCAATGTGAGACTGCTGTGCTGCTGCCAAGGCGTACTGCTGTTGCTGGGCTGCTGTTAACTGCTGCACCGCCAGAGCGTTGTTTCTCTGAAACAGCTGCAAACGACAGAACTACGGGTGAATCACACTTTAATCTCATGCAGAGCTGACCGCAAATGTTTGTATACTTACTAGGGCTGAATCGATTACTGAAAATCAGCTTCTGCCACGGTTTGCGAAGGCACCATCGGCGGTGTACAGATTGATTTTACAGGTGCAACTGAAGGTGGACACGAGGGCTGTCAAGCAATCCCAAAACAATTATTGGTTTGGATAGTTGTAATTGAGTAATGCTGCTGGACAGCACGGACCCAAGAGAAAGAGAGGTGAGTGTGAGAGTGAGAGAGAGAGAGAGACGCCCTTACTTTTATACTCTATGGAACACACTCATTTCTGGCAAAAGAACGTCACGATTGATAAGATGACAGACATCATTTTATTTGTAATAGTGGATATAGCTCCTGTAGCGGTTTCGTGCCCAGACGTTCATTTCAGTTTCAGCCAAGTTCACACTACACAAATTTCCAAGTCGTCAGATTGCTGTACTGTTCACACTACATAACTTGCTGTCTTGTAATTGTGAGTCTTTAAGTCGTTGTGGTTTTCACACTACATGACTGACGGGGAGTCACACATACTACAAGATCTTTCACCGGAAAGAATCCACAATGAGGTCTCCAAACTAGGTTTTGTCACGAAAACTTAGGCGAAAAATACACAGTAAATGACCTGATATCATATGTAAGAACGTTGCCACCGGTTTCCACACACTTTATTTTTTACTATTTATTCCTCTAGATGCAACAACAAATTTGCTCTGTGTTCCCCTCCTCCATGTTTCCCCTCACCCCGTATCTTGAATGTGAGCAGCTCACACATTGGCGCTTGAGCCAACGCCAATTTGCCTCTGATCTGGGGATTTTGTCAGGGAGCTCCAAAAACTGTCGGGGGAGCGGAAAACCAGGGCTAAAGTTGTATAGTGTGAACTAGGCATTAGATGACTCGCGCAACCTCAGTCCGCAGCAGCGCGACAGAGAGGAGAGACGTGCAGCGGAAGCGTACAGGGAGCAAGATCCCTGAAATTTTGAATTTGAACACATCATCATAGTTCGATCAGCTAAAGTTAAAGAACCTGTATAAGACTACTAGTTCATCATGTCCTGATCAGATGGAGCGCGTTTTGCAGGTGGAAAACACAAGGCGCACCGCACTGCTTTTTTGTAGCCCGGTCAGAGTGTTTTTTTGCAGTTTGCTGCGTCTTTTTTCAAATGTTGTTGCTAGGCAACCACCGAATGAGTGCTAATGTAAGCTTAACACAAACCATGGACCAATGGAGCAAATATGATTTAAAAAAAGTTATTTTAATAAAACAGTCACTATATCCTGACAGTACTGCATGTGACTCTGTATCCTCCGGTGCTCCTAACGGCGTCTGCAGGATTTCACAGACCGGAAGAAAACAACCAATCAGAGCCGAGCTGGAGCCTGCTGTCCAGCTTCCATCTATGAGAGTCACGAGTCAATCACCCGCGAATTCCGATCAAACGGTCAAACTAGGCATTGCTGATCAAATATGAATCAACATCCTATCCTGTTAGTGTAATGCCTATTTCTCGCCTCAAATGTTTTCAGAATCATATAGCTCCAGGTATTCAGCAAAAGTCCCCACAATGAGAAAAAACACTAATGACGCTGGGCGCGTTGATTTTTTTTCCAACTCGAGGCGTTCAGGGTGCTCCTGTAAAAATGCAAGGCGGATAAACGTGAGGCGCTCGGCAACTCTCTCTCTCTCTCTCTCCCCCCATCTATCTATCCCCCCCGGACGGTCTCGGCAGATGGCCTTCCACCCTGAGCCCGGTTCTGCTCCAGGTTTCTTCCCACTAATCGGGGAGTTTTTCCTGGCCTCAGTGCGCTTGGTGGATCTTGTTGGGTCTCTAAACTATGGTGTACGGTCTAAGACCTGCTCTATATATAAAGCGTCTTGAGATAACTTCTGTTGTGACTTGACGCTATACAAAAATAAATTGAATTGAATTGAATTGAAAAGTAGTACGTAAAACGCGTCACTCTCATTGAAAACAATTACTAAAAGGCGCCCCAGACTGCCAAAATGTGCTCAGTCTGATAGGGGCCTAAGATGTGTAGCTTTTTTTTTAAAGTAATTTGAAATTATATTGTTTCTATTTATTTGTCTGCATTTCAGAAAATGTTTTATTTTAAACCCAGAATGTAATATGGCACTTAAATGCACTAAATGGGTTTAGTTTTGACCGATTATATTATTATATGCAACTTAAGCAACACAAATGTTGATTTTTCTAAAAAGGAAACCAATTCGTTGTTCATTTTAAGAGACCCGTCTTATTTTCTCTTTTTGTATATTTACTATTTCTCTTTAATAATAAAGCAAATGTTTTTCTAACGGATTATTCAATTAACCGATTGAATAATTGGTAGAATCCTCGATTCCTAGCCATTTTACAGCCCTTTATACTAATTACCTGCTGCTGGTTGGCGTAATCGAATAAGCCCACGGTGGGCGCAGAGTCCATGGGCATCTGGGAGTTGTAGTCAAACTGAAGCGGCTCCATCACTGACTCCATGGGGTCCATGGTGACACCTCCTTGTTCCACGCCAGAGAAGTCCTCAGGAGGTTTGGGGCCTCCACCTCCCAGGGATGTCATGCCATCAGCCCCTACACCCCCGGGACCTCCAAGCAGGTCACCCTCGGGACCCGGGATCGGCATGTTGCCTTGGGGACGACTGCAGGGGTGAGAAAGGAGGAGGAGTTCAGTTTACATCTAAAGAAGCATTTCAAGTTGTGAGAATGTGTCTCTGTCACGCCGAGTCCTACCCAAACTCTTTGACGTCGACGTCAAGGCCGTTCTGCACGGGCAGCCCGTTGGGGTTGATGACGTCGTTGATGACATCAACTTCAACTTCTGTCAACTCTTTCAGTTTCTCTCCTTCAAACGTTGCCTTTGGCTTCTCCCTCTTCTCCTCCTCCACCTCTCCATCCCTCTGCCCCTGTGTGACGGAGAGAGACAAGCAATATAACGGACACGGTGAAAAACTGAGAAATAGATGTGCTGATAATCTGACAGTGACAGATGGCAAACGCACACAAAAGGTACAGAGTGGGAAGGACAGACTGACATGGGCAAGGTAAGCCTGTCCCAGTTTGACAATCCCAGGCTGACGAAAAAAGACAGATGGGGTGTCGAGGTTAAGGTGTGATGGTCGTTACGATTAGAAATAGTGATGCAGAAGACAAATTCAACTGATTGTAAGGAAATGTGAATATGTAAAAGAGAAGAGGACTTACATAAGGTCCTTTTCGGAGGCAGGAATCCAGCTTGTCAGCCGGCGAGGATGAGAGGACGTACTCCACCATGCTAACTCCCAGCCCTCCGCTCTCAGAGCGCGGTGACATCACCGAGCCCACCCCGACTTCACCACCGCCATGGAAACCTTGCCCTGGCCGACGGGACACCATGATTGGCTGAGACACCGAGTGATCTAACATGTGAGGAAGAGGGACTGTTAAATAACATTCATACACGGGGGAACGCGACATTTGCTCCACAAACTGTTCAGGCATGAAAGTGATCGCTTCCAACACATAAGCACCATTAACATGATATTGAAGGGGTTATTTTAACTTTACATTATAAATATTTGTATAAGTTATCACAGAGCCATAACTGCATTTCCCACTTTTCCACACATCACATTTTGCTTAGATGGTGACGCCAGGAGTCTATGAACTACTTGGTACACATGCTCTGCAAAAGACATGTCCAGCTATAACTAAAGCTTGTTTATGCTCATGGCGCAGACCTCCACAGATGGTGCGCGCACGAGCACGCACAAAAGGCATTTATGTTCAGCACGTTGTTCTTTGCAGTATTCTCCGAAACACCAGTGGTCATACAAACAAAATGTTTTGTGAGCAAGCCAGAAGCCAACGAGTGTGACCGGCAAAACGCCGTAAACCCAACTCCTCAATGCCGAGGAGGACTTGTAATTAACTGTAAACTCATAACTCATATTCATGGACATATTTTATCACCTTTATACAATCCCTGTAAAGAAAGGAGTCAAGTATTAAATGTATTATAATGAAACAAAGTTTGAAAGGTTTAATATCCTGTAAACAATTTTGCTGGCAAAAAAAGAGATCTCCTGCTTTTAAAGCATTTAAAAACAAATTGTCCGTCTTTCTATTTCATTATATTACTTCTTAATTTTAGTTATTTGCTTTTATCTTATCTTCGCCGTCATGTCTGAGAAGCCCCTTAGCATGCAGCAAGCACCTAGTTACAAAAATTCAAAAGGTGCACCAACAGGCGCTGTGACCGCTTGCGGAGCCTTCGCGCTTTTCCGCACAATACGTGATGATGTCATTTTTGGCTGGTGCACCCTCACGCCGGGGACACTAAGGCGAGCACAAACCCGGCTTTGGAGTGAAGTGAAGACGGGCTGTTGGATCTAATAATGGACGTTTAACAAGTCCTATTGGACCAATTTTTGGACTTATTTTACAGGACGTCTTTTATTGGACTTTAATCGTATCAGTCTAATTATAATCCCATTGATGGGTTATAGACCTCCTGGGTTTTTAATTTCTTCTGTTAAAACCTTTAGTTCAGTTTTTGTTAATAGTCTCTCTCGCCTACAGCTGCATTAGTGGAACCTGAATTGCCTCTAATGAGGTTTCTCACATTTTTCCCCATTATGAGCAAAGGTATTTTTTGAGAGGATTTCATTGTCTTCTTAGCAAAATTAAGACTGGATCAGAACTGGGTCAGAAGCTGTTCATTTCATGGGATGCTGTATGTGATATTAAGCTATACATCATCAGCAATGTGGCCAAATGCAGATTACATGCCATCAGTTTTATGAAAACATGATGTCTTGTACTGTCCTGCAAGGTCCATCTTTTTCTGTCAGAAAGGCGGCCGCAGGGGGCTGGAGGGCTCTCCATCCCAGTGCTTTTTTTATGTTTCTATGACAACAATATCTTGATAACATATCACCACCATTGCATGATAGACTAGCGTAGCCCCTTTGCTTTTTATTATGTATTTGGTCTACTATCCCTTTGTTTGACATTGTTTTTTCACCATGAGCACCAACTGGAGGATGCTTGCCCTCATACTTTGTATGAGTGAGCTTTGTCACCACTCAATCTGGCAGCTGTAGAGCAAGGAGGACGATCTGTCAGAGACAACGCGTATGGCGATAAAAGCACAACACTCCAGCAACGTTCAGTGTCCACCCAGCATAAGCTTTTTGGTCTTTGTTATGATATCGTCTGTCTGACATATAAATCTCAGGACAGACAGACACAGCCAAAACAGATTCTCCTCCATTTTCTACAGTGACATCACCTGCGTTTTTCTGAAAAGTTCAGAGATTTTCAAACAGAACCGCTGGGAGCGACTGCACAAAAAAGGCGGAGCGCTCAGAAAATAAGACGCTGGGTGCAGCACTTTTTCCCGAGGCGGCCGCATAAGTTTTCTCCTCGCTAGGAACAATTAAAAAAAGACGCTGGCGATATTTCTTTAGTCATCATGTTTACAGAAATAACTGCATTGTGTTGATATGATACAACAGAAATCTCAAATCTCATCATCATCTGGAGAATATTAAGGGTGTTTTCACTTTTTGATTCTGACAGGACTCTAAATATATGTTTTCAACACCACACAGTGATTGTTCTGGTGGTTTCTCGATGTGCTTGTGAAACAAAACTGCCATGTTTCACAAGTGTTCCTGCATTATTATCACAAACATAAGCCAGACTGGTTTATACCTGAGGCACCCCATGCACTGTCCCTCCACTGGTCCAGAAAGATCCCTTTTGGTCCATCCTTCCCAGAGTCATCCGTCTCCCAGAACTTCTTACCAGTTAGCAGCTGCTACAAAGACACAGGAAAACAGAGGAGAAAGAGGAGGAAAGGGGAAAAAAAAGACCAGGTAAAAATGGTTGCACAGATATTGCAAGCACATGACAGAAAAGGCAAAATAAATAAAAAGTATATACATAAGTGATTAGACTGTACTTTTTAGTGTTAAGCTGCCAGTGCTGCATTGCAATTTCCCACACCCCATACAAACAAAGTACAGGCCACTTTCTGGATGAGTGAAGCAGAAACACAAAAACACACTGCCACAATTGAAGCCAGTGTCAAGAGCAACCGTAAAACAATTAGGGCCCATTATTAAAATTCCTTTCGCTAATTATTTTGAATAGTTTGAACTAGGTCTAAGTGTTTGAACGTAGTCTGAGAGACTCCAGCACCTTATCAGCAGCTCATTTGAGTTTTACAGTCTGTTACAGTCATCACAGTTCTCGCTTTTAAAAAGGACCTTGTTGTTTCTGTAAATGTGATCAGTATCTTCTGGCAACAGGAAACTCTTGGTTGCATCAAATCAGATAAAAATCTGAAGATGTGCGTGCCATTTCTAGGTAACATATCAATAAAACTCATTGCAGATATATTACAGTCCATAGCAGCCAAACAATATCCACTCAATAAGAGATACAAACAAATGTACATCAGCACTATGTTCAACAACTCAACGAGCCAAAACTAATTGTAGGCACTTGTCCAACATTAACAGAATGACTGAGTGTAGACTGTTTATGCCAACAGCCAGTCCAACCAACTTCTAAAACAACAACAAAACATCTCTGCTCAGTCTCTTCTCATCTTTCAGCGCTTTTCATTGAGGAACAATAATACCAGTACAAATCCATGCCACTTTTGGCTCAAAGCAACTGATCCATTTCTTTTTCCTCGGATTTCCTGTTTTTCAAGTTTGACGTTCTGTGAGCAACAGCAGCTATCGTGTTTGTTCAGCCAGGTGCCACAAAATACAGGGCATCCATTTTCATGTCAACTGATCAGATACAGCATATGACAGACTTCAAATCCAGTAAATTTAATCCAAAGTTTAAATATCAAAACTGTGCTGACATGCTACGAGTAACCACTAGAGGTTGACCGATAGTGGATTTTTAAAAAGGCCAATAAAATAACGATAGACGATTAATTGCCCAATATCTTCTTTACTTCTGCAGCAGTCTAGTCGGCTACTTTTTGTCACTCCGAATTTAATAATTTGTAAGAGAATATCCTGAAGTGTGATTTGGAGGATTACATCGCTGGAATACATTCTATTTGTTTACATTGGGCGATGCGCTGTTCTGTGGCTTACAGTACGACTGGCCTGGATTACTGCTGTTGCGCATTTCGTACATTGTTTGAGCATTGTCCCGGGGTAAGGAGGATCCTAAAGGTTGCGATTTAATTTCATGAACAGATGGTTACGTGGCTGGATTATTTGGAAGAGAGAACGCCAAATTGGTACAGTAAGCAAGTTAAAGTTACAGCGAATTATTTATTTTCCTCTCTGTCTGCCAGTCTTATATTGTGGACAAAGAGCTGACAGTGCTGCATTATATATTCGAGTGATAACCTTTTTGCTCACCCTCTACCTTGACTTTGTTTATGGAGCCTCTATGCAAAACGGTGATGTATGTCCCCACATGAATGGTGGCGGCTGTGCAGCCATCGGCCACTATCAGAGCCCAGTTCCGCCGATAACGATAGTTTGCAAAACGTCCCATCAGCCAAATCAATTAAATCGGTCCACCTCTAGTAACCACAGCCCAAATGCTCCATTATCAGATGAGGTTTTAAAGTTAAATGGTCACCTTTTTCTAGACCATACACGACCGTCAAACCTAATGTCTCACCTCTCCCATGGCGCGTCCCTCCAGGGCCAGAGCCTGAAAGTCATGGTTCAGCTCGTCCATGGATCGTACCTGCAGACAGACAGAGAGCCCAGTTATGTCTCTCATACAGATTGTTCAAGCTGGCATCAATTAAAATGTGCATTTTGTGTCTGTTTTTTAACATTAAATGGCCACTGAATGCAGTATTTTGTGGGCAGAGAATTTCAATATTTTAATATGTCTAAGGGAAGATTTTATGGTTACCCAAGAATAAATTTTTCTGTGTAGAAATGTTTCTGTGAACTTTGTGTGAGCAAACAGCAGTACATAACACAATACAATAACATCAGTGCTACCACTTGTGCAAAACTGACACACACACCTGGCTGTCATGGATGTTGTCTCCAGTGGGCCAGCGATGTTTGCCGGGCTGTTCACCGTGCTGCCGCTGGAAGAAATAATCTACCATGGCATCGTCCTGGGAACGTCCAGCACCCGCCACACCCTTAGAGACACGCACACACACAGACGACATGAACATGATCCTGAAATTACTGGCAACAGTAACAAGCAGACAACTGGAGACATGCAGGTACAGCCTGGATTTTAAGCATTTACCAATGTTTATAGTGTTGATCATTAAAAACCAACAAACTCAAACATGCCTACATTCAAATACACATGGAATTGAACAGCCAATTACATATACAATGTATAGTAGAAATATCAGGGGAGAAAAGGGCAATCATTACCAACAACACAGCAAAATCAGATTATCCAATGTTTTCAGTAACAATTCATCAAGCATCTTTTTCAACCATATGACCACATAATAGGGAGTCCAAATTTGTCATCTTACATTTTCAAAATCCATCACCATCATCAAAACAGCACCATCGGTTGAGGTATTTAGGCCACATCCTCTCCTCTAAAACTCAAATACGTCCAAATAAGAGGCAGCATTTCTTTTCACTGATAAACGGCAAACGTAAGTCGACTTCCTCCCTTACTCATTTAGGGTAAACACAAAGTTCTCCACAACACACTGTCATCAAAGACTCAGTCAACATGCTCTGGAAACATCTGGGCTTGGTCATTCGCTGTACACGCAAAGCGTGCAGTAGAACGAGTTACCAAGACGTCATTCAATCAGACTAAATTGCTACTTATCAGACTGTTTTTTCAGGCTTAGTCGTGAAAAATGCTAACCTTTTTACAACATTTTGCACTGGCACCTCACAGTGCACTGAAGCTGAGAAATAACATGTTCACCCTTATTGCAGTCTGGTATCGGAGAGTTGTGGACTGCATTTCAGAGGACACTACAGATCATCTTTATTACAAATGTAATAACACAGCTAGCCCGCCTAACTAGTAGCAACTATGAAAGGCTAACAGCTGTCCTACATAACATCACCATCGCCACTGGCCTGGAGATTAAGACAGAGCCATGACTATTGGGTGATGCTCTAACCTAACTAGAGATGCAAATTACGATTTTCTTAAAAATAATACAAATAATGGATTTTAAAATAATATAAAAATAATGGACCCGCACTTTAATCTATCAGTTCTTTTTTTTTTTTCAATTTATCAGTGGCAAATTACCATCATAACTGACCAGAGCCCATGTTGGTGACTTCAAACACCTCAACCATGTTTGATATGATTCCAGACACGTAATGTTCAGTTGAACAATGTCAACACAGATCCCATCTGAATTACTACTCTCTGTCCAGTGTTGTTATAATTTACTTTGAAGCCATAATGCTGCCAAGCAGAGGCTCCTCCAGCTCTACCTTATGATTAGTAGTCGCCCTACCAATGATGATATCTATATTGGGATAACCTAACTTGCATGGTTTAGCTAAGAGTTAAGCTACAGTTGTTTAGTCATTTTCTATTGTTGTGATCTGCAGAAAATGACATGTATAGTTTCTAATAGTTAAGTTAATAAATAGACATTTATCTTTTCACAGACTCTTACCAACTGTAATAATGCAACCATTATTTGGTTGTTTTGCATTTTACATTTTCTTTCACTAGTTTGACATGAAAAGGAGCTTTGTCTGAGCACGCTCATACAAATGTGGGCAACTGTGGTTTAACATGTTGTGATGCAAACTAATAAATATAGGAATTGTGAGATGGCTTGCAAGAGAAGGAGAATACAAATTTCTCTGTCATTATGAATGGCACTTAGATGGCTACAGTACAAACTGCACTGACTGGACACATATTAGAAGTTCCTTATAGACAGATGTTTGTCCATTAATGAATGAAATAGGCGTCAATGTGGTGGGCTTTACCTGCTGGCTGGGGGGGGTGGCCTGAGGGGTCGGCCCAGTTGGAGGGGCATGTCCTCCGCTGCTCAGCACCACAGGCATGCTGGGAGATGTAGTTCTATGGTGGGGGCTGAATGAATCCTGCCAGAGCACTGCTTTCCTCTTCAACACACACACACTGCTCATTCCACCACAGCCTGTCGAGAGAGAAATACACATCTGTCACATGCAAACAATGGCATCCTGGGTCAATACATTGAACTAATAAAATGTTTAATAAGCTCTGACCAGAGCCATGCTCAGTTGTCAGTTTATTAAGTAGACCTACTTCAAACAAATGCAGTCTAATACAACGCCCCTGTAATAAATCTGCCATAAAGATACTTATATTCATTGTAACTGCTGCTGTTTCAATTAGCAATAACTACAGCCTACAAAATTAACATGAAGTTGAATCAACACGAGGGCTGTCGCAATATTGCAATACCATGCTATTGACAAGCCAACTGCAGGGAATGGCAAGCGACCGCCACAACCACTATCTTCACATTTTTTCCTTTTTTAACTCTTTGCAATGGGAGCGCCGAATATTTACGCTACTAAAAAAAACAGCAGCGAGACGAGGCGCCGTGCGTCGATTCTGCACTCAGCGCTGCACGTTTGGTGTATTTTCTGGTCGCCAAGAGATGAAAAATGGTCAACTTTGGGTAAACCACTGCGCTCGTCACTGTCACTTTTTACCCATCACAATGGAGAAGGGTAATAGTGCTGAACAACAACAACAACAACAACAACAACAACAACAACGGAGAAGAAATTCATACACATAGACCGGCGGGTCCCTCCTCTCTACCTATGTGCTTCAGGCTTCCCTTCATTCAGAGCAAGTACTCTACCTTATGTTGACATTTTTACTTATGCGACTATTCCGTATCATAGCAACCAGACGCAGCATCTCAGGTGAAAAAAACACTGCGCGTCATTGGCCATCTGCATTTAATAATACACAAGTATTTAATTAGTGTTAAAACCCTGTCATATTTGTCAGATAAAAAGCAACACTTAACGTAATCATAGAACTAACAATAAATCTTATTCATGTAGCACTAAAATCAGGATAAATTAAGTAATTTGGGCAACAATACCGCATATAGCGCAGATGTGCCAATTATTATTACTGCTGGGGAAATTCCTTCACCACGACAGCCCTAATCAACACCTCACTATAACGGTTTCAACTAGAAAACAAAGAACATGCAAACTTTGCGAAAGTAGGATTGATCGCAGGGCTGTTGTATTGACTGCATGAATTTTGCATAAGTTTAAGTGTACCTAATAAACTGGCAATTGAGTCTAGTTTTAAGCATGCAAACTTGTTGTAGCCAGATATAGCCTATCCAGTTACAGAAATGCAGCAAGTCAGACTAATCTTTGTAAATATATCACACAATAACACATGCTCTGATAACTTTTATTAAATCCTTGTGAGTCGCGCCAGCTTGTACTGTACTAGTAAACAAAGACAAGCTATGATCCATGTTCTCACCGACAGAAGATAAAATATATAGTAAAACAAAAGGTTCATCTAATCCAAAATATGCTTCATGATCAAAATTAAGTCAGTGTTGCTGCTCTATAAATCCCTCCATACATCAGTCCTACATGAATGAAAAAAGTAAGCACCATGTCATCTCATATAAATGGAGCCAATATCTCTCGTCACCTCCCACACTGGACAGCTTCAGGCTACACCAGAGATGCAAAAAATATACACAAATATTGTACCTTCAACTGATTTTCATGTCAAATTACACTCAGCTGTCAGTTTATTTTGGTACACTTAGCTAATGCAGCCTATTACAACTGCACTGCAATAAAAACTACCTTTATGTAGGTTAAAATGCTAATACATCCCATCCAACGCATATCAGTGAGGGTAGGCTAAATATTATAAACACCTCTTAGTGTAATGCACAACAACAGCGCCACAAACTACAACATCAAAATAAGTTTAATCAACACCTCTCAAAAAACTGATTATAACATTCATAAATGTACGGTTTGTTGCAGTGATGGTGTTTTAGATTGCATTAGTTTTAGATAGGTGTACCTGTCATTCTAGCTTGTCGGGAAGAAAGCTAAAAAACGCTCCAAATTATGGTGAGGAAAAACTGGACTGGCCATTTTCAAAGGGGTCCCTTGACCTCTGACCTCAAGATATGTGAATGAAATCTCTGAGAAGAACAGAGTGAATATTGTAGCATATTAGATGAAACAGATGTTGACAAACTGCACAATTTTCAGTTGAAAAAAGGTGATAAATCGCAATATATCTTATCGCAAAACTCAGCATTTCGCAACATGTTTAAATTCGAAATAAGATCATATTGTGATAATATTGTATCGTACGGGCCTCTGGTGATTCCCACCCATACAAATTAGTTTAATCCAAAAGTACATTATGAAAATTGTAGATTGCAGCCACATAAGGGACATCACTATAATTAATCATACAGTAGGTAGGTCTATCTTTCTTGGGGCAAAGTGGCAACCTACAATTAAAGCTACTTAATTGCCGATAATCAGAAGAAGAGAGCTGGGATCAACAGCTACAGATATAAAGCAGAGAATCACTTTACAAGCCAGCTGATTTAACTACCAACCTGTCTATCTGCAGAAGGCATGACATACTGTAACTCTACTGTACTGCTGTATGTGGCTGGAACCAAACATACCTGCCTGGTCTAACTCTGGACCATACAGATTAAAGTTTCCCACACAGGAATCTCATAAAACGTCTCAATGTTAAGCACCCCTAAATACATTTTACACACTTATATCACTGATCAACACACCTGTCACAACTACGTCACCCTTCCTTCCTCAAGGTGTTCAATTTGGTTGTTATGATAAAACCTGTGCAATCATGGCTTTAGGTGGTATGTGGTTGCAGATCACTGCTCATAGTGGAAGTTCACACTGTTACCACCACAGGAGTACATACTCAGTTGACAACCAGCTAAATCAAATGAAGTTTAATACATCAGTCCTGCAACAAATTCTACTTTCATGAAGATTATAATGTCCATTTTTGTTTCAACTGTTTTAGAGAGACATTGATTCAACTTTATGGTCATTTTGGAGGCTGCAGTTTGTAGTGCTGTTGAATTGTAGTGCACTTTACTGAGAGGTGTCTCTGATAAATTTTTTAATCAGTGGGGGTAGCCTAAGGTTACCTAAATCTTCTTCGAGAGCTGGTCTCACTGAATGTCTTTAAAGTGCTTCTAAAAGACTTGAAAAACAAGCACATCTGGCTGTAGATGTTTTTGAATTTGGATGAATATTTTTTCGATACCATATGATTCTGCAATTTGCTCTTTGTCTTCATGTCTGCAACCGTGTAGGGCTGTGTATTAGCAAGAATCTGGTGGTACGATAGGTGTCATGATACAGGGGTCACGATTCAATATATTGCGATAAACAGTAAGCAAGGCGATGTTGCAATTTTTTTAATCTAATTTTAGGAAAACTATAGTGTAAAGAACACATCACCATATGCATGAAATTTGAGTCAAAAAGTTTACTTTTTTTTATGCAACCACAACAGTAGGATCTGCATTTGCATTCATCACAGTCCATGTAACATCCAACATCATAGCACTACTTTGAGAGGGCAACATACACTGAGAGGGCACATCTCTTTGCAAATGAAATAAAGTATTGACTGAGTCTTTGCATGTAAACTATTAATTCAAAATGTATAGTGTTTTTGAGAATCAATACAGTATCAAAAAAAATGTAATATTGCGATACTCAATATTTGGAATATTTTCTTACACCCCTACAACTGTGTAACTGTGCTGCTGCCTATCTTGGCCAGGACACTCTTGAAAAAGAGATTTTTTAACCTCGATGAGTCTTTACTCCTGGTTAAATAAATAAACATTAGAAACACCTCTGAGTATGACAATACAATTCAACAACAGCACCAAACTACATCCTCCAACTGACCCTAAAGTTTAATAAACACCTCTCTAAAACAATATTAATAACTGTAATAGACTGCATTATTTTAAGATAGTGTACCTAATAAACTGGCAACTAAGTGTATTGTGTAAATGGGAGCTATTTAAAGTATCAGTAAGTTTGCACAAGGGAGGTTACTGACTTTATTTGCCAAGAAATTGATGGCCTTTATTTAGAGAAGGTCAGAGGGGCCCAGTCATATAACTTGGGTAAAGTGTGGTGGGCAGATTTGTCATTATGCGAGCAATGATAAACCAAAGAAATATGCGATGTGCACAGACCACACTGTTTGGTGGTCGTTGTCAATATTGGGCAAAGCAACCTCAGTGGTTTCCAGCAGTCAGAGGGATATAATTTGTATTTTTACAACCTCTCCTTATCCAACAAGCTCTAATCTCTGTTAAAATTACCAGTTTCACATTAGTGTCCCTACAGGCCATGAGGACAAGCACTTCTTTTTTACACTGAGCCATATACAGTGATTAACTTAGCCAGAGTCTGTCTGACACTGAATCTTCAACATTAGTTTTAGATAGGTGTACCTGATGAATCCACCACAACAGTGTATACAGCACAGTGCAGTGAGTAATGTTACCTGTCAGGCATTGTATCCTAAAACTGCCATAGATAGATATTTTCACCCCAGCAAAACTATACCAACAGTCCCTCTTTGGTTGAAAATTGTATTCTTAGGTAAATTAACTGATGTAATGTCTACTTTGAATGTAGAACTGCATATCATTCTGCAGCACAGCACTAATGAAATTAATAAAAGTGAACATAAATAGTCTAATTAGTATGGGTGTGTTTTTGAGGGATCAATACAGCATAGTATCGCGATATTTTGCGTGGCAATATCGTATCGATACACGGACGTCAAGTATCAATCTTTTATTATATAAGCTATTAACCTCTTAACAATTCTACAGCCGCTATTCTGTCTCTCAGAGGTTATAGCGGGCTCAGTCTTGAATCTAGAGTGACAATACTGGTATCTTATAACACTAGAAAACCTAAGGAATCGATTGGTACCAACCATGTCATACTAACTTGTCGTGAAGAAAGCTAAATAACGCTCCAAGTTATGCTAAATTTTGGTGAGAAAAAACTGGCATGGCCATTTTCAATGGGGTCCCTTGACCTCAAGATATGTGAATGAAATCTCTGAGATGAACAGAGTGAGAACTGTAGCATATTAGATGAAACAGAAGTTGACAAACTGCATAAATTTGCAGTTGAAAAAAAGATGATAAATCCCAATATATCTTACCGCAATACTCAGCATATCGCAAAATGTTTAAATTCGCTAAATAACGCTCTAAATTATGCAACATTTTGGTGAGGAAAAACTGGCATGGCCATGTTCAAAGGGGTCCCTTGACCTCTGACCTCTAGATATGTGAATGACAGCAACCTCAGTGGTTTCCAGCAGTGAGAGGGATATCATTTGTATTTTTACAACCTCTCCTTATCCAACAATCTGTTAAAATTACCAGCTTCATATTAGTGTCCCTACAGTGCCATGAGGAAATTACAAGCACTTCTTTTTAGCCATATACAGTAATTAACTTAGCCAGAGTCTGTCTGACACTTGAATCTTTCAAAACACATGCAGCTTTCTTTCTCTCCAGTCTGCTGAAACCACCATGCAAACACACCACCACCACCACCACCACCACCTCCATGAAGACAAAAACAAAAAAAAGAGCTGACCCCACACAGGATCAAAACAAACCAGCTTGCCAAGTGATCATTCACATATGTTACTCATGCTTCACTCTTCATTGAGCAACAAGGAAGCTGCTTCTGCTCAGCTTGAGTTCAGGTAGAGAGGAGAGAGAGAGAAACACCCGGAAATCCACAACACTCAAAAGGAAGAAACGGCACACGGGGTTGTTGGACGTTTTGCACACGGAAACGGGCATCGTTATTCAATAACCGGGGGATCAATCCACACCGCATACCGGGCACTACTAGACAGGGGTGTGACTGACAATACGAGCAACCTGCAGCTAGTAGAGACATATAACCAAACATTTCCCTTCCTATAACAAGACATGACACATCAAAACGAAAGAAGAAGCTCCGTGTTATCAGGGGGTTTTCATCCTCATGCATCTGCGTCCACTCTCCCCGAGTGTCGGATGTGTTATGGAGGGTTCAATGCCCATGTCTACCAACAATAACACGGCCTCCGAGACACAGACACAAGCTGAGCCCGGGCGTACCGGTCCGGTGGACAAACAGTGTTTTTAAGGTGTCCAAACGTCACCGTGTTGTTGTTAATAAACACCCTAGGGTGGTGTCTACCTGTCTGCTTGAGTCTGCAGCACCCCACAGGTCCCTCATAGTGACGCGGATGCTAACAAAGGCCCGCTGTCTGGAGCGGAAGAACCGACACAACGGGAGGAAAGAGAGGAGGCAGAGCAGCAACCGCTTCTTCTACCCGCCCGTTTAAACCCCTCCACAGAGTCGCCATAGCAACAATACCCGCGGTTACACGCAGATAAGTAACGTCCAGTGTTACCGCGACCGGGTAGGAGGTGATACTCACCGGCGGAGAGGGAGGATGGACGCGGATTTCGGCCCCAGTTTCTCCTCTGACACCCCAAGGCTTTCACTCCGACAACATGGCGGCTCAACGGAGGAGCAGGCGAGAGCGCTGCATGCCGGGAAGGGATGAGAGAGAGCGTGCGGTTCATTGCGCCAACCGGGAGGGGAGGAGAGGGAGGGAGGGTCATACCGGACCGGGCCCTTTGTTATACTGTAGGTAGGGAGGCTATTTAGTATTATATATAATATAGATATAATATATAATATATAATATATAATATATTATATATTATATATTATATATAATATAATAATAGGAGGGAGGGTCATACCGGACCGGGCCCTTTGTTATACTGTATGGAGTCTATTTGTATTATATATAATATAAATATATAATATATGGTATATAATATATATATCATATATATTATATGATATATATATCATATATCATATATATCATATAATATATATATTTAATATATATATCATATATTGTATGTATATATATATATATATATATCATATATTATATATAATATATATAATATAATATATATACAATATATGATATATATATTAAATATAATTTATATATAATGTGTATATATATAAATGTAAAGTTATGACTTCATTCTCATAATATTGCAACTTTTTTCTCGTAAAGTTGAGACTTTATTCTCGTAATTTTACAATTTATAGATATATATAATATATATATATATAATATATTATATATATTATATATAATATATATTATATATTATATATATATTATATGCCATACATACACTCTAATTCAATTTTTCCTAAATTTGTCTAACTGTAATTATTATTATTTATAATTATTCTAACTATAATTATTACCTTTAATCTGTGTCATACAGAAATATAAATTAATTACTGATGTAATTTTCCTTATCAAAATATAAATTTGTTATCAATCCAGAATACCAATTCATTACCTATAATATAACTTAATCACAATACCAATTAATTATTTACATATTTAACTTAATCATATTGATATAAATTCAGCCAAATTGCCCATTTCAGTGTTAAATTATTATATAATTGTATTTTACTCAGATGCATCGCTATTTAAGCAGCATTATTTTGTTATAGCTGGTGGTAATGAAGCTATTACAAACTACTTTATATATTGTTTGGTAGTTTGGTCTATAGCAAAGCATCATATTTTATTAACTGATCTTTAAGTAACTGTAGCTGTACAGTAAAAGTACAATATATATATCTTTTTAAATGTAATGAAATGGAATCAGAAATATTTATATATATTTATTGATCCCCGGGAGTGAAATCGAGACGATACAGTTGCTCTTATATAAAGCACAAAAATGTAAGAAAATATAAATAAAAAATTATGTTAGATGTAAATTATGTACATAATACAATATAAAATATAATACAATATACGACACAATATATTTAGAGAAATATAAATAAATAAGAAAAATAAGAAATTAGAAATATAAGGAATATGTACAAATATGTGCATAAATATAAAGTACCTCAAATGTGTACCTTACTACAGTTCTTGAGTAAATTAACTTAGTTACTTTCCACCATTACCAAACTGTATATAAAGTAGTTAATCTTAGCTTCATATTCACCAGCTATAACGTTTTGACTTTATTCACATTATTTGTCAATGGAGTAAAAAATAGCTTTTTTTAAAAATCACTAAAATACACCACAAAAAAATATTAATAAACTGCAATAAAAAATATTTTTATAACAGAGGTCGTTAGTTGTACTTACAGTAGACAACACTGTAAAAATACAATATAATTATCTACTTTTATATGGGATATTATGTGATTTGTTTGGTGGGTTGACTGTACACAATGCACCGGGGGTCTCTAGGGTAACGGGGTGCTTTGCAGCCATGGCAACGCGCTGCAGCACACGGTCAGAGAGTGTGCGGCTGCTGCTGCTTGCTCCGTTACTCCTCCGGAATGTATGTGGACGGTGTGAAAAAGGGGAGCGTGTGGCCCCAAATAACAAAAATATACCGTCTTGGCTTTCTGGTAAGGTGCCAGGGGGCGACCCTGAGGCTATACCGACTACTCGAGGAGAGTCCCCTGAACCGGTGTGTGGTTGACGTCATGCAACTAGGTTATGGCAACACTGTAAGAAAATCTATGGAAATGTTATGGAAATTTATAGGATAGGCTGCTGAACATACCTGTGTGGTCCAGTCATACTGGATTTAATAGCCTGAAGTGTGTCACATGCCACCTTTACAGTCCAATTTGATCTCATTTGATCCCAGACCAGCAAAAACATTGCATAATAACCTGTAAATAACAACACCTCCAAATGTTTCCCTTTCTTTTAGGTCAGGGGTCAGCAACCTGCAGCTCCGGGGGCCACATGCGGCTCTTTAGCCCCTCTCCAGTGGCTCCGTGTGGATTTTTTAAAAAAGGAAATGAATAATTGTTTTTTGTTTACATTTTCAATTTTTATTTATCATTGTTGTAGGTCTATGGTACGACGGTACGACGGTACGACGGTATGACGGTACGACGGAGTATTAGGGACACTTTGAGGAAAAAAATAATAAATCTGAGATTTCGAGAATGAAGTCATATTACGAGAAAAAAAGTCGTAATATTATGAGAATAAAGTCAGAAGATTACGAGAAAAAAAGTCGTACTATTAGTACGACTTCTTTTCTTGTAAACTGTATCGGTCAGTTTTAGTGTTGCAATGAGTTATGTTCATTGTAGGGTTGACGAAAATGCTTCGAAGCTTTGACCGTTGCCATGGTAACCGACCTCCAAATTAGTATTAAAATTATTTTTTTTTAGTTTTTATATATATAAGTATGTGATAATAAAGTACGAATCCAAAAATAGCCCATGAACTAAGGAATAATCCCACAACATTATTAATTATTCATATCCAGCATTAATTATTATTAGTTATTCTCAGATAAAGCCCAAAAAATAGTGTTGGTGACAGCCCTAGTTCATTGTGATTTTTTTACTTTACTGGCAGAAAAAGATGCTAAAAACTAGTTATAGTTAATTAAACTTTAATTATTTCTGAGTCAACCCTTGGTAAAATATGAATGCACTTTAACATTTTACCTATGTAATGACAGCTACTTGTTTATAACCATAAACAATAAGCATACATTGAATCACTTTATGAACTCCGCAGTGCTATTTTTGTCATAGCGACCTTTCTATGAACTTATTTTTTGACAATTAAATCCAAACTTAATACCATTAAAATTAATTTACATGAAAAGGTCACAGTAAGGTCACTCTTTATCACTGCACGCATAAAATAAGTCCCTTTTTGACTGTCAGTGTTATTTTTGTAATGTTGGGCTGTCTTTCTATAACATGCATCACATAATTATGACAAAATATCAGTTCACCAGAGTGCATTTTTTTGTATAATCTTCCAAACTAATCTGGGAAAAATGTAATTCCGTGCCCCATAATCCAGATATTAATATAATGTAATCAAAATTAGGAATGAAAGCACTCATTTTATTAAACCTTTAGTCACACACAGTGTGTGTCTACAGATGACGACAGAAGTCATATTTAACGTAGAAAGTGTATTTTTTATTATTTCAAACTTCTCCTTACACCCATTAAGGTCTTCACCTCAAACCTGTCTCCCTTCTTCCCTCTTCATGTCTCCAATTACATCAAAAACTATTCATCATGACATTATGTTCCTCTCAGGGCTCCGTTATCGCCACGCTCCGGTGGAAATCAGCGAATGAGCTGCGGAGGTGAATGTAGTTATTGAGAAAGATGATTTAGCTGCAGATGGGTTAGAAGAGGGCAGCATGAGGATATCCAAGAAGAGAGAACAAGAGAAACGAGTATGAAGGAAAACTTTGATTTGTACCCATCCTCCCCAAGCCCGACCCGCCCCCTAATGCAACCCCCCTTTTCTAAATGGAACCAACAAAACAATCATTGGCTGGTTATTTACATGCACAGTATCCCCACTGCTCCCCCCCATAGACACACTAATGCCTGATCCCAAAGCCATCTGCATCCCTAATCAACAGCATTACATGTACACTAGGCTGAGTTTGTGTCCTGAAAACAAAATATCTTAGCAATGGACTTGATTTTTGCAGTAACCCAGAACGTTAAAGGAGAAGTCTGGTGATATTTTATATTTTTCTCATTGTCAACAAATCCCATAAAAAGACCAAAACCAACAATGAATTGATCCTACTAACAAGTGTGTAGGCAAAGCCTGATATATCTCATTTCTCTGTGAAATCCATTGTACAAAAAATATAAAAAAAATAACACATTAAAGACAGATTCAACTGTTATCAGTCCATTAAATAGGCATTATCAGTCGCTATAAGCACCATAGATGTGGTTCAGTAGGGGCCTGCTACGGCTACTATAACACAAACAAAAAGGATTCTTTAGGATTAGGCAACACTTCTGGGAAAACATCGTGTTTTGGCTCAAAATATCTACGTTTCACAAGGGAAAGCGAACCTCAACGCTTGTGAACTCAAAGACAGTTAAAGCTGCAAGCAGCAATGAACGGGCCCTCGCACCTTCCCGCGCGTCAGGGGTACTGGCGGGACGCTGGTCGACGCAGCTGTACATTTCAGTGACAATCGGACACTGCACGCACGAGTTAGACGTTATTCCCTATGTGCTATGCATGCAGCAGGAACTGACCTATTGCAAATTGTGTATCACTTCCCGTATCCACCGTGCGGTGCTGGAGAACACCCATTAAACATGCATTATGTTGCTGTAACTATACGTTGTTGGTTTCACACGGGATGTGAACCCCAGCCTCCAGGGGGAACAGTCTAATTAGCTGATGAGCCCTACGGTTGCACTGGATGACATGGTCCTTTGTTCTGATGAAGCTGGGCACCGTAGTTTATTTTGAGATGATCCCACAGACACCGTCCTGCTGCTGTAAATACTCACTAGCGCAGCACATGCGCGGCTGGAAAAAACCCTAACCCTGACCCCAACAAATGCACCATTTACAGCTGTTTGAGTGCCATGTGCTTCAATCTACAATGCCACAGCTGTTTTAAGAAATAATTTAGCCTTTTTTTTTTAAATGAAAGTATATTTCAGTGGCTCGTTTTTTCAAGATTTACGCCTCCAGGAGTTATAATGGGCTTGGGCCTGAGAGACACAGACAGGAAAGTTTTGAGAGAGCCTGTTCTCATTCTCAGGGCATCAAATACCTACGCTTTGTCACGGCAGTCGGCGTTCGATACCGTTGCACGAGGCATCCTTTAGCGAGGCACTTGGCTATCCATTAATTACTATGGGAGGGGAGGTGGTTGGGTCCAACAAACACAAGGCTTTCATCCTTTTTGTGTCCCATGTGTTACGTTTCACTTTCACGTTGTTCATCATGTCCCGTGTTCACAACGTCCAGTCAAATTTTCACTTTACAAACGTCGTAGTTTTTTCCCAAACCTAACTAATTGGTTTTGTTGCCTAATTTTAAACAAGTGTTTTTGTTTAATTCACATTGTTAAGCAGGTGTTTACTGCGACCGAAAAAGTGACACCGAGGGGTCTGACAAAATGAGAAAGTGTTGGATGAACGCATTGTTGGTTTTGGTCAATAACAAAATATATAAAATAGCCTGATCCTTTGAGGAGTTCAGGCCAGGTCGGTAATGTAAAAAAGCTTGAATGTCAACGAAGGTTTTAACGGCATGGGAGGAATGAACAATGGCTTTGGGAATGGGAATCGTAAGACTGCTCTAGTTCGACATCACCACATTCTAAAACGACAACAGGTACGAGCCGTGCCTCTTTTTATTATGTGACCCCACCACATACCCCGCCCCCCCCCCCCACCCCACACACACACACATGACCACCCAAAAAATAATAATTCACAGGGACACCGGGTGGTAAGAGTCCAGGGTGCAACCACAAAGCACCAGCTAGTCCTGTGGAGTTACACAATCACACACACATACACACACACTGTTGTGGGAGTGTTGAGAGCTGGCAGTTTAGTGAAGTGTGTCTTGATTTGATGGAGAGGTGTCCCCAACTCTTGTATCTCCTCTTCCTCCTCCTCCTCCTCCTTCATCTCACCACACCTCCTGGCATGCTGGTTTGTCCCTGAGCTCTGTACATTCTACTCAGGGCTGTATTTCTCTTTCTCAGACACAAGCACACATGCACACACGCACAGACGTCTCTCCCTCTGGGTGGGGGTAAGTCCATTCCTCCGGTAAACTGTGACACACAGAGTGAGTGTAATCGAGGCGACCGCCGCTTTCCGTCCACAGTGACACCGTCAGGGTTTGTCCTGAAGGGGGGCGCTACCGACAGTTAACCAGCCCTGGGAAGCAGAGAGGATGAGATCAGGGGAATTCATTCAGACATCAAAGTTAACTGTGTACTGTACTTTGTGTATGAAAGGGGCACTCCACTGATTTTACACATCGAGTGTGATTTACTCGTCATGAGGAAAACATTGAAGTTTGAAAATAACCCTGATAATGTCATTAGGGGTTATCTCGGCTTGGACGTGAGGAGTTTTAACAAGAATCATGCATTACCAACATAGACTGTATATAAGAAGTGGATGTAGTCACCGTGACATTCACCCATTTGTTTGTGGACTGCCGTTTTGAAGCCTCAAGTTTGGCATTTTGGCCGACGCCATCTTGGTTATTTGCAACCAGAAGTAACAGGAGAGGGTGGAGCTAAATACAACCGAATACTGAATTTTTAGGTGACCAAAGTTGAGTTGCATGTTACTTTCATGAAGTGAAAACACAATGTAAAAGGGTTAAAGTTCTAAGATGAAAACACGGACAACTCACAGACCGGATAACGCCGTGGCAGCGACCTGTCAATCACAAGGTAGCCACTCCCTAAAGCATACCCTGCTTTATGGTCTATTTGACTCTAAATGGGACCATAATTTACTAAATGAACATCATGCTGTATTGAAGAAAACTTGAAACTAGCGATTGAGACCATAAACTCATGTTTACAATGTTTACTGAGGTAATAAGTAAAGAGAGAGGTAGGGTCATTTTCTCATAGACTTCTATACAATCAGACTTCTTTTTGCAACCAGAGGAGTCGCCCCCTGCTGGCTGTTAGAAAGAATGCAGGTTTAAGGCACTTCAGCATTGGCTTCACTTCTCAGACCCTGCAGTTGGCCACAAGCTGGAGGTCTGGGGTTGTAGTGGGCATTTAGTTACAGTGATTCCCAAAGACTGGGTCGGGACCCACGGGTGGGTCGCAGGAGATTTTATCAGGGTCACCAAATAAATTTGCAGAATTTCTTCCATTGTCTTTAATTTAAGATTTATATCCACAGTACACCTTTGAGCCACATGAGGGAGCCTGAATGTTCGTATTGTTCTGACAATTGTAGCCTATTTATAACATTGAATCTAATATGAAAGGCTGGCGTACATTCTGTTCGTTTAACTGATGAGACGAAATGAAAAGAATGAGATAGCCTGTTAACTCCACCTAAATGCATTTATTTGCTCTCATTTATAAAGTATTTACCATGTGTATATCTTTAAATAACACATGCATAAAAGTTATGTTATCATTAATTAAACATGTCTCTTCAAAATGGCTGGTTTACCTATTCAAGATAATATAAGGTGATGTGGAAAGGGCGGCAGAAATGGTCAGGAACGTTCATTTACACACAAATTTGTATTGTGAATTGGGTCGCGATGGTTTGTCATTTTTATAAAGTGGGTCCCCAGAATAAAAGTTTGGGAAACACTGGTTTAGGAGGGTAAATAAAGACGCTGTTGAGTTGATAGTGGAAAATGTAGGATTCAGCCTTCAGGATCCACACCAGGGACTAAAATTCTGTATATCTCAGCCTAAACTTTTTAGAAGTACAAAAATAAATCGCTGGAGTACCCCTTGAAAGACACATGTTAAACAATAATTAACAAATTGGAGGGAAAATGGAGGATGTTATATTTGTTACTCACGTGTAAAGAGGCTGCAGTTGCAGATGGGAGGACTTCTGAGGAGGCTGGTAGCCGTATGAGTCAAAGCCACCGATGAAATCAACTTCAAAAGGAGAGAGAAAGAGAAGGGATGACATCATTCCACTTTCCCTTAAATCTGTATTTGTTTTTAACCAAGTATTGTATTTCAAGATCAGATTCTGTTTTGACATGAAAAGGTATCAAATGCTTTCAGTATACCTTTATAACACAGTGACATCAGAATCTGCACAGATACATCATCTGTCTCACTGCCTCTATGTCACTGATACATTGTTCTAGTCTTTCACAATCGATTCAGAGGAACAAACTTTTGTGGTGCCAGCCGAAAAACAAAATAGTCCCTGATTGTTTGTATCAGTGGAGATATAGACCACAAGTTAGGGATCTGACATTTTAATAAAATTACTCCTGTGATGCTGTATTGTTGCAATTCTTTCTTTGAAATATTGGCTGTTTATTGCAGATGTATTGGTATCAGGTGTACATATTGTTCAATACAAAGCAAAAAAATGCAGAACAGAAGATATGTCTGATTTAATTTAGAAACTGTGTTTATCGTCCATAGTTTGTCTGCTGAAAGTTTTTTTGTATTTTTCAAACTGGAGCCTATTTTCTCATGTTTTTGTGTCTAACTGACTAATGGGGACAACAATTTCTGAAATTGGTCCAGTATTGAGGGAGAGCGCTGTAGACGGCAGCTGCTCACGGGGCTACAATATGGTGTTATTGGGGCAAGCTGGCACCGTCATTTCAATAAAAGTGCTTGTTTTTGCCATGACAGGGTCTGATTGTTACTATAAGTGTCTGACATTATGGAAAAAGTCTCACTCAAGGAGAAGTCTGGTTCTGAAATCTGACAAGATGACGCGTTGCCAGAAGACAGCGGTGGAATAGTGGACTACATCCATGGTGGATGCATTGCAAGTGTTTGTTGTGTTGGAGTACGGGAAGCGTAGCTTAGTGTTATCGGAAATATTTTCAATATCATGGCTGAATATTTGATGATTTTCGACAATGTGGATGAGGTCTTTGAATTCAATGGCCGCCTGTATTTATTTGAGCCAGAGTATACGGATATTCAGATTTACATTACAAAAAAAAATAATATATTGTAAAAACTATACCTCAAATCTCTTAGGTATACCCTAAAAGTTGTACAAAATTGAATAATGTACAACTCAGTCTGCATAATATGGGTGTATATGCGTTGCCTGGCTCACAAAACGTTTAACGACATCAGCTAGTTGAAACTAATGGTTGAACAGGGGCTGAAGTGGCAAAGTGAGCTCAGAAGTATGACATCATGTGATGTTTATGTAGAATTCAAACAAAAGCTTAAAATGGAAAAGTGTCTGTTGTTTGAAAACCACAAGTACAGGCTGGCTATTTGTAACTTTAGAGTGAACAACAACAACAGAATATTTGAGGTCATTGGGGTTGGATTATAGAAACCAGAGGATCTGCAACGTTTGTCATGATAATAGCTTGAGAGACGAGTATCATATTTTGTTTGAATGTAAGCATAATGAGTTATTGAGGTATTTGCCAAAGTATTATTTTAACCGCCCATCTATGTTTAAATGAATTTTGTTATAAACCAAAAGTTATTTGTAAACTAGGCGCCTGTTTGAAGAATATCCTTTCTTTGTTTAAGGAAGTGTGCTCCACACCATATGATCATGGTCCTGAGCCACATAAATAAATGAAAAGATAAATTAAATATTATTAATGCATCAAAAAAATATATTGCATTGTTATATCCCTCTGGGTGATCCGAGTGATGTTATCTGTTATGACATTTGTGCGGTTCAGACACAGCGTGACACTTCCTTTTACAAGAAATCAAGCTCATGACGTCATATTCTAACTACAGGACTTAATTTCCCCCGTTGAGTGAGAGTGAAACAGTCACGAGAGGAAAGCCACATGAGGAGAGGATCCATTCAGACGCACAGACGGCACACCCAACTCCACAGACGAGCACCAGCCAGCAGGCAGACGGACATCTCTAAAAACAATCAGAGGGAATCCTCTGTGGTGATATTGCTCGGCATGACTCAGGCAGGAGGAAACAATGAGCACTCACATCCAACGCCGTGGATGGCTAACATAAAAGCCCTCTCTCGACAGTATGACACAAGTAAACCTGATCGGCTGAACATGGCTCAACGAGCTTTTAGGAGAAGACAAAAGCACTCACAGCTGTCCTCGTCATCCTGGAAGACTTTGCTCACGTAGCAGGCGTATACGAAGCCAAAGAGCTGTTAGAGAGGAGATGATCAGAGATTAGGTGACTGTTGCTGCACAGGCTGAGTCACTGCTGACGTATCTGTAGGCTGAGGGTCATGTTTAGAAAAGTGTATTTGTAAATATAAAAGAAACACAGTGTATGATCATTTACGGTAGATGAGTGCGTGTGTGTGTGTGTTAGATACGTACAGCCAATAGGATCTGAATGGCCGAACTCAACACCTCTATGTACTGGTAGTCAAGGAGACAGCCGGACACAGTGATGACATGGTGGTCGTCAGGGGCAATGCGAAAGTCTAGCACTGGCGTTACCAGGCAACCAGGACCATGCTCCATCCACCACGAACGATGAAGGGACGTGTTGAACGTCATGAGAAAGTCCCTGTCCTGAAAACACACACATACATACGCATGAATAAAAACAGGGCTACAGCTAACGATTATTCTCTTTGTTGATTCCTCAGTCGATTATGGGTTTGATTAAATGATTAGTCTACAAAATGTCAGAATATAGTGACAAATTTACATCAGAATCTAATTTAACAGTGAATCCTCAGATTTGAGAAGCTGCAACCAGAGAATATTTGACATTTCAGCATGATTTAAATCAGATGCTCCCAATGTGGGGGTCAGGGACCCACTAAGGGGTCACAAGGTAAATATTGGGGGTCACAATGCAAGATGGTTAAAAGGGTAAGACAGCTGAAAAAAACATATTTCTGCATAATTAGAGTTCATGCTTTCAAATCTTTACTATTTTTTTGTAAATTTAGTGCAGCACCTATTAATCAATTAGTTGTCAATTATAAAATTAATCACCAACTTTTTTGATACTCGATTAATCGGTTTGAGTAATTTTTAAGAAAAAAAGTCAAAACTGTCTGATTCCAGCTTCGTCAATGTGAATATTTTCTGGTTTCTTTACTCCTCTATGACAGTAAACTGAATATCTTCGAGTTATAGGAAAAACAAGACATTTGAGGACGTCATCTTGGGCTTTGGGAAACACTAATCAACAATTTTCACCATTTTCTGACATTTTATAGACCAAACAACTAATCAACTCATCAAGAAATTCATTGACAGATATATTGACAGTGAAAATAATCATTAGTTGCAGCCCTAAATAAAATACTGGATAATTTTACATAAAGTATTCAAATGAAACAATCTCAGGAGGAATAATCACTGCAGATACATCCAGATTGTAATGAGAGGTTGCAAACAGACAGAAGTTCGGGAACACGTGAGTTAAACAATGAATTGATTATAAAAATGTAACTACGCAATGATCTTACTAAAGACAGATGAATTTGAGCTAATGTCCAACAAGACAAACACAACTTACCTGAGACAGGTTTCCAACCTCCAGGTAGAAACAGATAATGAACGAGTTCCACCCCACCCAGAGGACCAGCCATACTGCATACTGCAAAAACAGACACAGAGATCAGTTTCTCTATGAGAGTAACTGCACACTCATGCTTCATCAATTCAAGGTACACAAGCTGAGCATCATCAGAAGGTGAGGGATATATACTCACAAAGATAAGGTATCTGAAGCGAAACTGCACCGTGCCAAACATGCCCAGGATGACGGCCATAATGTGCAGGAAGTTGGCCAGGATGGGGGCCCATTGGTAGCCCAGAAAATCAAACACCTGCCTCTGAAGGGCTGCCACCTAGGGGACAGGGGGAGGGGTCATACACACACACACACACATTAGAGGAAATGCATACAAACACACACACAACCGAGGATATATGCAAATACAACACACATAGAAAACACAACACACAGAAGTGATCACACACACACACAGACAGTGACAGGGACACACATACATAGGTCTGCCGCAGTTGTTTCCATGGTAACTGCCTGGAGCACCAGCCAGTCCAGTGACTGTAAAAGAGGTGCACCCCACAAAAGCTCCCCCAAACTAATGAGAATCTATGGGCCGACTCCTCCTGCCACACAACAACTCATCATCAGCCCTGCAAACAATAGCCGGGATAACAAGCCCTCACGCTGCCGTGCATCATTCTCACTACAGGAATAGCTGAAACACTGGCTCGTATTACACACTTATTACATTTTAAAGGGGATCGTCTCAAGCTATTTGTAGGAGGAACAGCTAACTTTAACTCCAGAATGGAGACCAGATGGTGAACAGGGCCTCCTTGTCCCTCTTGTGCTTAACATTCACATGGTTTTGCCAGAATGGGGCTATCACCCCTCTCTCTCTCTCTCTCTCTCTCTCTCTCTCTCTCTCTACAGACATGCAGGCCACCCTGACACCACCCCCTGCTTCAAAGACTACACACACCCTCGCCTGTAATGTGGCATGGCCCCCCAGCAGCTGCAGCTCTGAGCTGTTTTAGCGTGACTGTACAGAGGGGCTGGACGAAAATGATTAGATCAGATAGATAGATAGATAGATAGATAGATAGATAGATAGTGTAACAGCAGCAGGTTCTCCGGGCAATGTACAGGAACAGTAAATATAATGTACATATCAACACTAGAGATAATATCTATAGTATCTGCAACCATCTTGGACTCTAACCACTGGCACACTTTACACTATACATCCTTTATACCCCTTTATTATAGACTGCACATATGTGCATATTACATTTATTTATTGTACATACTATATTTATTTATTGACGGACTGTACACACTATGTTCACCCATTCACTCTGTATCTTTTATATCTCTATTATTGTTTTTATAATTTTTGTATACCTTTACCTCTCCTGTGTTTCACTCTGTTTGCTGATGTTTGCTGATGTAACTGCTTTGACACCTGAATTTCCCTCCGGGGATTAATAAAGGTTCATCTTATCTTATCTTATCGTATACACAATATAAAGGATATATTAGAATTCACTACAAATATACCAGACTACTACAACTAGCTTAGAATATATAAAATATGAATACAGAATAACAATAACATATATATAGAATAGCAAAGTGTGCAATCACATAAAAAAGTGTGGAAGTTAGAATTTTGTTTTTGTATGTGTCTGTGTGTGTGTGTGGTATGCTGCTCTAATTATAGAATAGATTATATATAAAGGATATATTAGAATACACTACAAATACACCAGACTACTACCACTAGCTTAGAGATTATAAAATATGAATACAGAATAACAATAACATATATAAAATAGCAAAGTGTGCAATGACATTAAAAAAAAGTGTGGAAGCTTCAAATGTGTTTGTGTGTGTGTGCGTGTGTGTGTGTGTGCGTGTGTATGTTTCAGTGTGTGTGTGTGTTAGATAGACAGACAGATAGATAGATAGATAGATAGATAGATAGATAGATAGATAGACAGATAGATAGTGTAACAGCAGCAGGTTATCCGGGCAATGTGCAGGAACACTAAATATAATGTACATATCAACACTAGAGATAATATCTATAGTATACACACATTATAAAGGATATATTAGAATACACTACAAATATACCAGACTACTACAACAAGCTTAGAAAATATAAACTATGAATACAGAATAACAATAGCATATATACAATAGCAAAGTGTGCAATGACATAAAAAAAAGTGTGGAAGTTACAATTTTGTTTGTGCGTGTGTGTGTGTGTGTGTGTGTGTGTGTGTGTGCGTGTGTGTCTGTGCGTGTGTGTTGTGTGTGTGTGTGTGGTATGCTGCTCTAATTATATCATCATGGTGAGTGAGAATAGAGACACACACACAAACACACACACAAATAAACAAACACTCACCAACTGCAGTGAACATATCACCAGCAGCGTGCATCTCCCGTCGCACTTCCCCATCTTGGAGGGCTCAGGACGCGGCTTGGAGCCGCGGAGGCTCCGGGGGAACGACGGGTCCCCGGTCAGATCCAGAGTGCCTGGCCCGTCTCAGCTCACACCATTCCCGGCTGAATCGACCTGCCCAAGGCCGCCACCACCACCTCCACCGCCTCCTCCTGTAACGCTGCTGTGGTAACCCTTCCTCTCACACGGAGTGACCCATCTTGACCGCAGGTTTTGTCTGTAAATACCAATAACGAGGAGGAGGAGGAGGAGGGAGAGGAGGAGGAGGAGGGTCCACTTCACACCGGCCTGCTGCGGTCCGACCACCACCGACAACCGGATCACCTCGGCCACACCTTCCGGAGAGAAGAGGGGACACACAAAGACACAAAGAGAGACGGAGAAGCTGTCATAACGAGCCCGGGGCTACAGACAAGAAATGAGCATCATATGATACCGGATCACACGAGGAGGAGGAGGAGGAGGAGGAGACCGACCCGCAGTGTGTTACTACGGCTAACGTTAACGGCTACATGGTAACGGACACAAAGCAAAGCAGCCGTTGTGACTCACTAACGGTTTTCTAGGAACGGAAGAGTCCTCGTTGCTCCCCTTTAACCCCGTTAACGGTCCAGATAAAGTAGTTTAATCAGCTCACCAGTACCGGGCTCTCTGTGGGCTGCTTCGCTCCGTCTCGCAGCGTCTTTTGTCAACAATTGGTGCCGGGGCGGGCGCAGGAGGAGCCGGGTGGAGGTTGGTGGTTGGTGTTGGTGGGGGCTCTCTCTCAGTCACCGCGACCCCCTCGAGGAGGAGCTGCGAGGATTCTGCAGACCCGCGTGCGTGCGTGCGTGCGCGCGGCCGAGCGGCAGCCCCGCGAGGCGTTCGAAAAAGGAGCACAAAAGAAACGATTGGGGGGGGCTCGCGGTGGTGGTGGAGGAGGAGGTGGAGGAGGTTCAGACAGACAGAAAATAATAGTCTGTAATAGTCTGCCTCCCACTACCAGCCGAGAGCAGGACAGACACAGACTGAGCAGAGGAGAGAAACCCCGAGGAGAGAAACCCGGCCCCGGCCCGCGGTGGTGCTTCTCTCCTCTCCTCTCCTCTCCTCTGCTCAGCCTGCGGTTATTCAGAGCGGAAGAAACACAATTAACAGCCTTGTTTAATCACAGCTACTTAACCACTAGCAGTGCGACAGAGTATAGAGCTCCACATCATGATGAAAAGGCAAGATAATGACCGCTGAGGTGGAGGACCACAAGAGTCACGTAAATAGTAATAAAGCATTTCATTGATTAATAACTAATTGTACAATAAAATAGCCATTAATAAATGTGTTTTTGCACATTTATTTATTAATCTATGAATGCGTGGACTAAATCACAAAGTAATAGATTATTTGACATTTTAATGGGGAATAAAAAGTATAAAGAATAAAAAAAATTACAAATTAAATATGAATCCATCTATGTGTGTATGTATATATGTAGCCTATGTATATGTATATATATATATGTATATGTGTGTATATATATATATACACAGTAGACAGTAGACATATAAACACACACATATGCACATATGCAAACATATACATACCCATATATAGATATATGTATATATCTATATATATATATATATAGATATCCCATATGGGTATGTATATGTATGAACATGTGTGTTTATATATCTACTGAATATAAATGTATATGTATGTGTAGATATGGAAATGTACAATATGTGTACATATATACACCAGTATCCATGGTATATGTAAATTAATCTAATGTACAAACTTAAATACAGCATCCAACCTAGTTGTTATATCTCTGCCCCCCCCCCCTTTTTATTTTTATTATTTTTTTCATTAAATTTTTTTTCTATTTATTTTTTATAATTTCTTATGCCGATTTTGTTTTCTTTTGTGTACATCTTGTCTTGTGCATATATGAAAACAATCTTGAAAAAAATAAAGTACATAAAAAAAAATATGAATCCATCAATAAATAGTTAAGGGATTTACAAAAACACCATAAAATAGTCAATAAGTACATCATTTAAAAATACGTTAATTAATTCATAAATAAATAATGGAATTTAAAATTCTATTTTAATTAATTTTAGATAAATGCAGTTTAAAAAGAGAAATAAATGATTGTATTCACAAATTGAATTAAGAATACAGGTTTTAATCATAACAATGGAAAAAAACATTACGTTATATATAGTTTACTATAGTCAATCTTACATTCACCTTACACACAGGCCTATATTTCTTTAATAAAGTTCTTAAGCCTTACTCGGCACCTGCACTATAACATTATTTCTAGTCTATTATGTTTTTTTCAATTATAACTGGTCCTTTTTTTTTTAAATGTTGTATAATTTTACACCTTTGTTTGTGTTTGAAAGGTGCTAAACAATCTTGGTTGCCGCACAGAGAAAAGCGCAATAATATTTCATTGTAATAGATGAAGTGACCCGTAATCAAAGCCCTACTTAGCCAAGTAAACACATGTTCATTGAGCAATTAGACTGGAGAGAGAAAAAAACATGAATAGCTGCAGTCACATGCCAGTAACTCTATATAGTGCTAATTAAACTGACCTAATTAATTATTACTAGATAGACTAATCCCCAGCTTGAAAAAAGATCAACTCCTGCACTAAAAGACGCAAGATGGAGAAAAAAGACACACCAATGAAACCCCTTTATTATTTTGTTAAAGAAATAAATATATAGAGGTACTTTCAGTAAAATGAAATAGTAATTAAAGTAATAGTGCTCATTCTTAACAATGGCCTCATCCCTTTCAATGACTAAATTATTTTTGGCACAAGGTAGATAAAAAACAATGAAAACATAACTGAATAATAAGACAATATAAGATATTAAAAGTAATGTAAATTTCACTCTATATTGAGAATTGTAAAAAGTTGATTAAAAAAAGGCAACTAATAAGTATAAGATGAGATAAAGTGCAGAATAACATAAAGGGCTAGGAACTGAGAGACAGTTTATGGTACATTTGAGTCATTGCACATAGAATAAATGTGAACTTTTGTCACCTAATTTTCCTCCAGGACCCTGTATCTCCAACCAGAGAGGATGGGCCAGATTAGCTAGGAGTTTTGCTTTCCTTGTGATTTGTTGTCTAAAATGTTAAAAGGGAAGGCTGCTGCTGCTGCTCACCAGTCATTTTACAGCCCACCGTGACAATTTGGCTCGATTAACTCCTGTTTGGCACATTTAAACTCCCGTAACTGAGAGGGTCAGGACAGAATAAGACAGATCTGTAAAATAACACCGTTAAAGGACCAATATGTTTACTATAATAAATCATAAAATGACCATGATATGTCATCAGAGATTAAGGAAACATGCCAAGTTGAAATACTGGCTTCTCCGACATTAAGCACGTTTTTACTGCAACCGAAAAGTGACACAGAGGGCTCATTAATTACGTGTTTATTGCGACCGAAAGATTGACGCCAAGGGGTCTGACAAAGCGTCGGTATATGACGAGATGGGATGAGAACACGATGACCAGTTCCAATGTTTTGAATTTGGACGGCTGTTACTCATTTTAAACGCTAACTGTCAGTCCTACATACTGTATTGCTCCTTTAACTTACTGTCCACATTAAAATAGTTAACTTACACATATACAGTCTGTTGTCCTTTCTTACATACTGCCTCAGTGTTCACTTCTGTATTGATTTCAGCATTAATGTGTTAACCTGTAAGAAGTGTTTACTCGTTTTGTTGAACAAAACCAGCAGCAGGTTGCATGTAAAAGTACTATAAACACAGTAAAGAGTCATGATGACAAACGAATCTCACAAACTCTTTTTACAGAAAACTCAAATTTATTAAAAAGAAACAAATCAGAATAAAAAAAACAAGTCCTTGTGGAGTTTGTTGTGACTGATAATAAACTTCAAACACACGTCCTGAGGTTGTTCAGTGACAAGCTGAAGCACATGAAATTACAGAGACTCCTAACCCACTGTCGAACACCACCCATCCACTTCTAAAAGGCAGGACACTCACTCACACACTCATCCAAGTTAACACACATGCTCACACACACACCCTACTGGATCTCTCCCATGTAGAGCCTTTTATCACTGGAGCCAGACAGCACTGTGTAGAGGGACAAAGAGATTACTGTTAGTCATATTTTGAACTCAGATGAACTAACCAGTCAAATGAACACATCAATAAGTGTTTGGTGACGACCACATTCTGGCAAAACCACATGAACATTAAAACAATCTTCCCTCCAGATCCCCCGGCTCTTTGTTCAAGATAAGTGTGTCAAGACTTCAAATATCACTATTCCCTTCTTCTAACGTGTATAACAGCGAGCACACCCCGAGCAGTTTGACTCACCTATAGGCTCCTCTGGGTGAAAGGCCACTTCGTTGACGGAGCCGGCGTGGCCCGGCAGCTTGTACAGGATTCTACGGGATGTGGTGTCCCAGATATACACAAATCTATAAACACAGACAAGTAAACAGATAGAATGACTCCTGATGTGAGACAGCAAAAAAAGCTGAGACATACGAGACTGAAGGATTATCGTATTTTTGTTACAATACATTTTGTGCTGTGTATTTATATCAAGTTATGCTGCTGTTGGTGGATTAAGAGAAGTTTAAAGAGGTAAATTGCATAGAGAACACTTATGGACCTCTGTTATAATGCGCTATGGCTGGACCCGAATATTCTACTATTCAGATATTCATTCCTTGGGTCGGTATTCGGTTTTCAATTTTGGTATTTGGATCTTCATTTTTCTTTTATTTATTATTATTTTTTTAACCCCTCTGGATTAAAAACATGATAAAACACACCAAATCTTTTGGAAAATTGAGGTACTGAGGTAGGCAGATATAGAGGTAGTCCTGAAGAGCAGCGTTTGTGTCTTTTGTGATCTTGGGTGTTGTTGAGGATGAAATTCAACCGAGGAACCCGGATCTGTTTTGGTTGTCTGGAGGTTATATATTGAGTTGGCTCTTTAATGAGGAGATTTTTGCCTCAGCAAGATTTATAGATAATGCATGGAAACTAGGACAAAGGACACTCATAAGAAGTCCTTTTTGTTTAGGAAATTGAATGTTCTGACATTTTCTCCTTTTCTTTCCATCTTTGAATTTGAGGAACAGTATGTTATGACTGGTCATGTGGCCATCTTGGTTGTTGTTGTTGTTCAGAGTCTTGTAAGTCCATAAAGGCTGGGTACCAAATGGTGCAGAACACTCAAACAAATCAATTCAATCAATTAAAATGCACACACAGAGGGATGATGAGAGGAGACGTCTGAGCATGTGTGCACCGTCCAGCCCCCGGCTGCATGCTTATATCTAATCTTGAAGTAAATTCTATAGAAGCACAACCTCTCAGAGCGTTTTCACAAGCCGTAGTCCGTTTGTCTAGTCCGAATCAGAGTGAAATACTGATTATACTGATACTTTTGGTTTGTTTTCTATTTAGTCTGGTTCGGTTTTACAGTGCACAAATTAAAACAGACCAAATAAAAAAAAACATTTGCAGATGGGCGTTTACGAAGGAGCCAATTTATGTTTTTCGTCTCGAGAGCTGCCACTTCTATGCAGGGAATAACAGACTTTGATATAATGCTGTTTTTTCACTTTGACTCTGCATTGATCTGCTGTGCGCACATATCCCTTCTCCTCCAGTTTATCTCAAACGACTTTATAAACATCACTTTTTTGTGGACTTTATTTAGCATACTCTGTGTGTTCTCTTGCGCAAGATGTAAAGCAAACATCGACTTCTTCTAGAAGTCCAGGTCAGTTCTCTCTCACTCATGTTAACCTGTCGTTTACCTGTGCCCATCTCAACAAATGCCTGCACAGGCAGCCTGCAGTTTTTTAAAAATAAAATAAAATTTAAAAAATGTTGGGCTCCCTCGACTTCTAAAGCCCAAAATGCACAACAAGACCACACTGTCAACCATTATACCAAATTTGAAGTTCCTAAGGTAAATAGTTTTCGAGTTCTGCTCCGGAAACGAAAGTCTGACACGCGAACGGACGGAAGGACGAACGGAAGGACACGCAGAGCGGTATATACCCCAGACTATGTTGTCGCGGGGTTATAATAAACCTTAAGCTCATGTGTGTGTGCAAGAGTGTGTAACTGAGGTGTGTGTGTGTGTGTTTGGTTGCCTCTCACCTGTCAGCTGAGCCGGCAGCGATCTTACTGCCGTCAGTAGACCAGGAGCACCTCAGCAAATTCTGAAAGACAGGATCAGATGTTAGAAACTGCATTAGCAACATCACACAACCATCCTTCATGTGAGCTGCTGTTAACAAGTAACAAGATGATTTTTTTCTTTATTGGGAAGGAGGAGAGTGATGGGAGAGGCAGGAGAGGATGAAAGGAGACGTCATGCAACCGTGGTCGACAGCTGGTGTAAACACCGCCAGCAGGGCTGCAGCGGTTAGTCACTTCGGCTCAAAGTTATAGACTGTATCAGTTCACAGGATGAAAGTACCAAGTGCTGTTTTTTTACGAGTCAGAAAGTGACATGTTTTTATGCCTTTTTAGGAAAAGGAGATCCTTGAAAATGATAGTGGCAAACTCTGCTAGGTGGTAAAATTGATTTGTTCCTTCTGGTATTTTCCCAAATATATACAATCCCTCCCCCTGGATGGTGGGTCAGAGAGTTATTTATGATACCTTCTCAAAGTTGTGAACGTTGCCCTGGAAAATCTTCACGCATCTCTCCTTGGGAGCGAATGGGCGGACATCCCAAATACGCACTACACAGAGACAAATAGAGGATTCAGCCATATAAACTTCAATGTTGTGAGCTGAGAAAAGTCATTTCTTATACTGTAAATATACACACAAACATCCTACCGGTGTTGTCCATGGAGTTTGAGAGAAGGTACGATCCCTCTGAGCTCAGGCTGAGTCCAGTTACTGAGTCACCATGGCCGTGCATATTGTAGATCAGCTTGTTCTGCCTCAGGTCCCACACCTGCACAACACAACAAACAGCTGTTGACAGGGTTTATACACCAGGACATACTGTGTATACAGTAGGCCTATATGTGAAGAGCAAAGAGAACCAGTTGTCATGATTGCAGTTGGAGAGGAAAAAATAAAAAGCAGATTGAGACAGAAAAACAAATGTAATTGTTGAACAGCATTATAAATGATGTAGCAGTGAAATGACCTTTTTTATAATTTTTTGGGGCATTTTTTGCCTTTATGGGACAGTTGAAGAGTGTAGTGGCAGACTGGAAACGAGAGAGGGGTATGACATGCAACAACGGTCCCACGGTTGGATTTGAACCGGGGCCTTTGCGGTTAAGTGGCATGCTCAGCAACCATTCGGCTACCAAGGCACTCCACGGATTGACCATTTTATGGGATTAGCGGCACCTCAGGGAGGCAGTTTCACAGCACACTGACAACGAGCTAAATACTGTATTTAAGCACCTTATTTTGTCGTGCAATTTGTTTTCACCAACTAAAGATATGAGTCTGTAGCTTTGTGATTTTAAATGTGATATACTGCATCCTAAATAACTGAACTCATCGCCCTCAACAGAAGTGTGACCACTGAGCCACCCTTTGTTCCTGCCACTATCACACAAGCCCCCAGGAAGAGCTCTGCGCTTTGAAACAAATTTTCATAGTGGCCAAACGGTGGTACACTATCCCAGGAATGCCCCCCCCTCCCCCTTCAACTACAGTCAGAACACACTGGGCATATTTCAAGAAACACTAAATCCAACAAGGAGAAATAAGCATAAACCAATGGGTTCCAAACCTGACTGCTTTAGTGTAATATTTGGTAGTATTAATGACTATTAAGGCAAACGAACGGCATTTATGTTCATCGACATTAGAATGAGCTGTAGTATCCTATGTTTCGCCGAAACTTGGCTGTATCCGGGATTGACGGTGGACAGCGGCGCTCAACCAGGTGAGTCTTTTTGTGTGTGCCGATCTGGCGGGGCAGTGGGAAAGAGGAAGGGAAGGAGGCGGCGCGTGCTTATGATGAATAATGCACAAGTTGAAGGAGCTGATGGGATTGCATTTCACTGGAATTGTTTCTTGTACGATTTCATGTGACAAATAAATTGATTGATTGATTGATAACAAATTTGCATGCAGATTTAACTTCGCTATAACTGCGAGGAATATGAAATTGCCTGTGATCTGTCTGCTGAGAAAAATCTCATGGAAGTGATGTTGGACAAATTTTCATTGTATAAAAAAAGGGAAATTGTTAAATCAAGTAATATGGCGCTTTCAAGGTCTTTTTATTAAGTTGAGACGGATTCTGTTCAGGGGCTGCTGGAGCCAACCCGCATTCCACCGGACACAGCTGCACCGCAGCAACTTATAAAGGATTTATGTATTTCTGTAGTGATACCTATATTTTGTATGTATCAGCCTTTTTGGTAGGGCTGCACAATTAATCAAATATTAATCACAATCGCGATTTTGGCTTCCCACAATTAAATGAACATGATGGACTTTGATATTAACGTTTAAAATGTGTTCTGCACTCAGAGAGAACTCATTGCATATCAAAGCAAGCGCTTCCTAAACTAACAGCCACCAGGGGGCGATCCAGATGTTTTGGCTTCACTTTTGGAGAGCTGTCATGTGAAAAACTTTCCTGACTGTTGCGGCTGCAGTCCAGAGTAGAAGAGTAATATACTGTATATTTTATTTTTTTTTAAAAATGCACTGATTCCAGGTGAAGAAGAACCATATTTTAAGTCTTATTTTGACACAAAGATTTGTTAAATAGCAGGAATGTAGCACAACATGGAAGTATAAGCAGTGCTCTGTTTATTTAAATGTGTTAATTTTGGCCATACTTTTAGTATTTACTTTTGTAGTAACTTACTTCTGTAGTACTTTTAGTCCCACTTTTTGGTTTACGTCTAGGACCTAACTAGTTTTTCCCATTATTTTATTTCTCTGGAAACAGGAAATAGATGGAATGTGTGTGAATTCCTGGGAATTAAACCCTCCGCTTGATATATTCCAATCTAAACCACAGATATTTCATGCTATCTTGGACATCTGTGAATGTGTCTTCTACCAAATGAATTTCCATGACTTCTTCACAGTTGGTAAAATGCTTTACATGAACACTATCGGCCAGGAGAACTGGACGATAAAATGATCATTTTGAGATACCAACAATAGCAGTCACTGAATGACCCAATTTTGCCACGCTGATATGTTCTGTAAAAGATTCCCCCAGGCACTTCAAAAACATTTTACAAATAAATTACTATTGTCATGGTGTTGTTAGAGATAACCATACAAAATTAGCGTGATATTGATTTTGGGTTCCTAACATCAACAGTACGTAAATGTCTTAACAGCAAATTTGAATCTCTCAATTCTGGTCATATGTTTTAAATAATTTTGAGTGAAATCAGTGTTATCATTTTCAGTGTAAGTCCCAGGTTTTGTGTGTATGCTGGAGCTCAATACCTTGATGTCGTTGTCGATGCCTCCTGACAGGATCTGATCACTGGTGTCATTGAACGTCGCAGCTAGCACCTGGTAGGTGTTCTGGAAAGTATGGATCGCCCCTTTCTTACGAATGTCCCACAGCTACAGCAGTGACAAACACATGTAGAAAGATAAACAGGAGCCTGATCAGACCAACTACTGAACTGGAGTATTTGAGATAAATTTGTGACAATCATTTTCCAAAATATAGTCAATTATTGAGACGAGTGAGTGAGTTAGGGTTAAATCTCCCAAAAATGTAACCCAATGATCTAAGATTAAAAAAATTCTAATTACATATCATCCAATATCTACACAGTCCAATATATTTACACTAATTAGCAGCTGGAAATCTCACCTTGACTGTCCCGTCATCGCTGCCGGTGCAGACGAGCTGTGGTCCTCGGCGGGCCGGGTAGCAGGTGTTAACGAAGGAGGTGTGGCCTTTCAGACGCTTGATCCTCTCGCCTGTTTCACTGTCCCACACACCTACAGTCTTGTCTGTGCTCGCCGAAAACAGCATGCTGAAATACACAGCAAGAAAACACAGTCGGTCAACCTTTTCTAAACACATTTATCAGCCTGCTGGATTAACCCATGAATTAAGAAGCATGAGTTTGACACGTCTCCTGCCAATAATCTCAGCCAGCTAGTAAACTTTGCCAAATGGGAAATGTGTGTTGCCCTACATCGATAATAGAAACTAGATTAAACATTCACTTTTGCTTGGTAGCTTGTAGGGATGCACAATGATTATCGGCACGTCATGGGCAGATAAAAGCTTTTAAATTAAACATCGGCCGGAAATAATCCTCCGATATGATAGGGTGATATGTTGCATACACATAAATATGGCATGTTTTACAGGACTCCAGAGATGCGACCAAAATCTGTCAAGTATGACTAAACATTTTCATTGCTACACTACAGGAGAGACCTGATGTTCTCTGCAATTAAATGGAAAAAAAATATGTGCGTATATCCGTACTGGCCAAAATGAGTTGTGAAATATCGGCATATCAGATATCTGCAAATATCAGATATCGTGCATCCCCAGTAGCTTGGTTTGGACCAATATGAGTGGATAATGTTACGGACTTTTATTAAATTAAAGCTGCAAAAAGCCAATATTTGCAGCTACTGTAACCATTTTTGTCATTCAAAAAGTTCCAAGGATTGTGTGTTACAAGTAATTGTTGCATGCATATTAAACAATGATTACATCATAATATCAAATGAATATAATTTAACGCAAAAAGTATACAGATTAGCACTTATGTACATTATGTTCTCTCTGATTCCTGTGGTGCCCGCTCCTAAATACAATCTGGTACTATTGTAATGCAAGCTAACACAATGAAATTATTATTACTATTTTTGTATACACTTTCATATCTTATATATAAAAACAACCAGCAGGAGATGGGGTGGGGAGGGTGGATTGTTATGTAGTGTATTTTGAAATTGAAAATCTTTGGAAAGAAAAAGTTTTGACTCATACTGGTACTGGATCAGAGATAGATGCATAAATTGTGATTAATGAGAGAATCGAGAAGAAACCACGACCATATTGTAAGTGTTCAAGGTGTTTATCAAAAATGTTTTAACCATTACCACACCTACTAACTGTCCATTATGCCTTCTATTTATTCACCCGCAATTGTCAAATATAGGCTATTCATTTAGCTAACAAAGCTTATTATTTTTTAACAAAGCTTTGTACATCAGAGTAAACCTTTGACATTTTACTTCACCGTGGATCATTCATACCTGCCATCTGTGTTGTAGTGCAGCTCCATCACTGCTCCACTGTGGCCCTTCAGTGTGGCAAAATTGTCACAATCTCCGTACACGTTCCACATCACTGCAGCAAAGAAACACGATGTACACGTTATCCACAGTAACTGCTGGGAGTATGAATGCGATTTACCAAGGATGTGTGAACTGCAGGATTGTCTTTCATTTTTTAATATCTTACATATGAGCCTGTCAAATCCTGAGGAGGCCAGCGTGGCTCCGTTGGGATGAAACTTGCAGCAGTAGACCTCGCCCTCGTGGCCACACATCAGCATAATGGGAGCCTGCAGGCTGGAGCTCCGTGGGGGACCCTATGGGAGACACATTAAAGGTCAAATATAGTGGCTGACTGACTCTGAAGTTAGGGCTGGGTGAATTGTTGTATAGATATATGCTGTAAAACCACAACAAAAAGTCCTTCTTTCAGCCCAACAATAGTTTACCTATGGTGTATGAGTATCAGCACGTCTGTCAACCAATAAGTAACAAGAAATTGCAGTACAGAAATGCCAGATATGGTTAAGTTTATTCAGAAACAGAGACGTCTTTAGACACGTCTGCCAAGTTATATTACAAAACAAATATCCGCTATTCGTCATTGGAATTTTTAGCTCTTAATTATCAATATCAGCCACAAAAATACAGAATCGGCTGGGCTATGTTGAGTATCAATAGTCATTCATAATATCTAATTAGGCAAGTTGTCCAATTGATGTTTATTACAGTGGACTGCATGATAACAAGAGGTCAATCAGGGTAAGCTGGCATTTACAAGAATTGCAGAAATTTGACATTGAGTTTTATGTGAAGTGTCATGTAAAAGCTGAAACCACAGACTCCAAAATTACCATAACAATTTATAAGAAAAAACCTTTAAAACAGTTTCAACAAAAATGAACATCAACCTTCACGAATGTAGGACTTATTGAACGAGTATTGTATTAGACTGCATTAGTTTTATTTAGGGTATAACTGAGTGTACATTACAATTTAACATCATATAACATCATCAGTGTGTCACATAATCTATAAATTTAAGATCCAGTTGATGTTCATCACAGTGGACTGCAAACTGCATTTGAGAGTTTAATGTGTGTCACCTACAAAAATCCCACCAGATAATTACCATGATAGACATTAAATTCTACATAAACTGGGGAAAAAAGATCAGAAACTTGTGTTTGGTGGATTATTTCTCTCTTGTTTCAATGCTAATTGGCATTGTATTTTACATGGTTGGAAAGCCTGTTTATTTACCTCCACAATGATGTCCAACTTGTAAGGATCATGCATTTGTGGGATGAGCAGCACAGCTGATTATGTGGGTAGCGCCCAAGAAAAAATTGCCAAAATGCTCTGCCAGTGGTAAACAGGGTATTCTCCTGTTGGTGTTGACTCTTGTTGTGAGTTGTTTGCACAAATGCATGATCCTTACAAGTTGGACATCATTGTGAAGGTAAATAAACAGGCTTTCCAGCCATGTAAAATAAAATGCCAATTAGCATTTTAACAACAGAGAAATAATCCACCAAACACAAGTTTCCAAACTTCTTTTCCAAGTTTATTGAAGCATTTCCTATCTGAACATGTTGTTTACTCTTCCTGCTCATCAGTTTATGCTAGCATCATAGACCCATTTATGCACCTAAAAGACCATTTCTAGTTAATTTAGTGCACTTAAGAAGATGTGTTAATGTGTAGCTAGTAGTTCTCTGATGGTCTGTATGTTTTAATCTTCTTTAACACGTTGCTATGGGTACTTTTCTCTAGTCACCAGGGTTACAGTAACCGTTCTCTACTCACCATGGCCACGAGTTGCTGTGACTGCGCCGCCGCCACCAGCTCCGTCCGGGCTCGCTTCACGGCGGTAGGAACCACCGCCATGTCCGCTGCTCTCTTCTTAGGTTCAATCATGACGAGTTAGTCGAGAAGAAACAGCAATAAGTGTTGAATCTAATGCTGTAATTTATAAAAATGAATGGACGTCGATCATGGAAAGACGTCGAGCGACGGAAGCACCAACGAAGAACAGAAGAAGTACTTCCGTTTGCTATGAGGCGTCTGATTGGTCGAAGCCTGCACCGACTGCTCTGATTGGTCGAGGCCTGAGCCGGCTGCGCTGATTGGTCCATCAGGCTTGTTGTTAAACACATGTGCCCCGGATGTAGATCTGAACCAGCTCTGCTACGAGAGGTAACACTGTTTTATTTCTTTATTTTCTCCTAAATTCGCGCTGCATTGTGCACTTTATCCTTTCAGATTATGATTCATACTTCACGTACGGATTAATTATGATGTTTATGTTTGTCGGATTAACCAGGTTAGATAGCTACAAGACAATGCTTCATTAGCTAGCTATTGTTAGCCTCAATGCTACTATTCAAACTAAGCTGCTCTGTTGCAGGAGGAGGAAAGTTAAGTTAAGAGAAGATAAGATGTTCCTTTATTAGTCCCGCAGTGGGGACATTTACAGTGTACAGCAGCAAAGGGGATAGTGCAAAAAATGCAGATGATGCATCAGCTAACACAGTAAAAAAAAAAAAGCTAAACAAAGTGTAACAAAATATGAACCATTTAAATAGAAGGAAGTATAAAAATAGGAGCAGTATATACAGTATTGACAATAAACAGACTATTAACAAAATTGCACAAGTGGAAAATTATATTGCACAGTGAGAATGAATGAATGAATGAAATTCCACCTGAAAAAAATCAGGTTATTGTCAGTTTTTTGGTGTGTAAGTGCTCTATTAACTTAACCTACTGCAGCTTTTATCATAACCAAGTTCCTCTGTGCACATGTTTTACTCTCTGAATCTCATACTGTACTACTCAGCTATATTATATCCCTATGTGGGAGAACTGAGCAGCATCTAAACAAGGAAAATACTGTGGAGGAGAGAAGATGTTAAATGTTTCTAATGTTAAATTTCAAAGAAGGATTTAATTATGTTAATCACAGAAAATTAAATATTTTTTAAAAAGTAACTTAAACTATTATTCTGTTTCTATATCCACAATTCTTCATCTTTATTTAAACAAATGCACATACATACATGTTAGACAAAGAAAATTAATAGTCAAAATTATTAAAAAAAAATCAGCATATCATGTTTAAGATTTTTCTCTATATAACCCTCAAACCATTTTGAACCATGTAATATTACGCAATGTGGTTTTTTTTTTATCAATTTATAAATATTACGGGTTATAAAGTTGTGAAGTCTTTATAACTAAGTACAGTGTTTATATTACACTGCTTGCATTTCAAACCATATTTAACGCCATTCCTCCTTTTATAACCTCTTAGAAGCTGATTCTTCTTCTAAGAGGTTATACCACAAGTTTATTAGTTCAGTTAAATTGGAAGGAATGGACTAGTTGGACAGATGCACTGGAATAGAGTATTTACTATATCAAATCAATATTGTAATATAATATACATACATTTGCATAAATCAAGCATATTTGCCCACTTCCAAGTTGATAAGAGTATTAAATACTTGACAAATCTCCCTTTAAGGTACATTTTGAACAGATAAAAAACGATTAAATATTTTAATTGATTGACAGCCCTACTAACAATGTTGAAGGCCTCTTGTATGAACCTTCTTGATTAGTTTTTTTCCTTAAAGAAGACACTAGTGTGTGTTTTCTGTAACTTTTGCACCCAAACACTTGATTTCTTGATTAATCTACAGGATTACATATATGGACAAAAACAACCTTAGATGTCAATCTTGAAAAAAGAGCATTCTCTTCTGTTTTATGATACTACAAATGATGAAATATGTTTCATTATCAATCTTCTAGATCCACTTATTGATACCTGCGGTCCACTTCGGCTGAGACGATGTCTGACAGTGATGGCCCGGCACATGAGCCTGCTGGACTGGAAGGTCTGCCTCCAATACACAGCATTTCAAAGGGAGAGGTGGTCTCTGTGCAGACCTACGGAGCCTTTGTCAGACTGCCAGGATACAAGAAGGAAGGTTGGCAAAAAGTTAATTTATCTCCTATAGACTTTTATTATAAACATTTACAAAGATCAGAGGGCAAAAAAGTCACAATTAATCACAATAATATGAAGAAATAGAGCTGTAAAAGTGCAGAAGAGTAAGTAGCAGAGCTACAACACAATAACAAATAGAAAACCTAATTAGGGAAATATTGTAGAGCTTGCAAAGGGTGAAAACAGTTAGATCTACAGTAACATGGACAATTATAAGAAATCATAAAGCAGAGAAACATGCAGTGGCAGAAAGATGCAAAGTCAACAGCTGCATCCACTGCCAGGTAAAACCACTGCATCAGAGATGGGACTTTGCCAAAAGTAATGCAGAGTGAGTGCAGGTAATGCAGGAACCAAGAGGCGGTCCTCTTTCCCAAAGTATTGTGCATAGTGTCTGTTTCAGTGTATGACAGTGCTGTTTCAGTGAGAGTTTGGAGAAGAGACCGCAGGGCACCGATGCAACATGATGCTACCGGAGTTGGATTTCAACATTTCCACAGAAAACCTTCTCTGATTGCAAGAAGCGGTTGGATGATTATTAGTTCTGTAAAATAGCCAGCATCCTGCAATCTATGGGCATGACACAGCATATAACATATACACAGTGCAAGCCCATGTTTTAATATGTTTACTTACTTTTTATATGTTAGCACAGTCACCCAGTTTGAGTTCTATGACTTCCTAGTAAAAGTTGTGCGGGAGGAGTTTGTGCTAGGCCAGGGTTTTTAAGAAGTGGAACAGATTGATGAAGTGGGATGTAATCTGTCGTGGCTTACTTCTACTTGCTTTCTAAAAGCCACTTAAAACTAGGGCTGCAACTTATGATTATTTTCATTTTTGATTAATCTGTTGATTATTTTCTTGATTAATCGATTGGTTGTTTTGTCTATTAAAAGGCCAGAAAATTGTGAAAAATGTCGATCAGTGTTTCCCAAAGTCCAAGATGACGTCCTCAAATGTTTTGTTTTGTCCACAACTCAAAGATATTCAGTTTACTGTCATAGAGGAGTAAATAAACCAGAGAACATTTACATTTAAGGAACTGAAATCAGAGAATTGACTTTTTTTCTTTAAAAAAATGACTCAAACTGATTAATCAATTATCAAAATAGTTGGCGATTAATTTAATAGTTGACAACTAATTGATTAATCGTTGCAGCTCTACTTTAGACGCCTTGTAGATATAGACATTTCCAATTCCAACATGTTATCTTTCAAGTTATTTGGCTTGCTTTACTTACGGTTGTGGTGACCTGCTTGGCTCGTCAGGCTGGCTTGATGTTGCATGGCTTGTGCGGTTAATAATAAAAAAAAAAATCAAGGTTGTTCCAACACCCATTACATCAATCAAAACCAAATAAAATAAAATGATAAGCAAACTTAAATAGTTTTTATGTTAAACGGTAAACGGCTGAGAACTGTCTCTGTCGGCTTCTTCAGCCTCAAATTGCCCATACCTGACTCTATTAATTGGCTGGAGCCCTGAGGGAATTGTAGTCCTATAATGTTCTATGATCTACAGAGGTCACCATTAGGTGCTAATATTATTTTGACTGAAACAAAAAACAAAACTGTCTATAACATCATTTATATGATCTATATTTACTCATGGGTTTCTTTTTTTATTATGATTTGTTGTAGCACAGTTGTCCTGCATGTCAAACTGAATATCTGCTGCTCATTTTCACCACTGGAGGGCGATATGAGCAAAGTTTACTGGGTTGAATTTTGCATTGAACCATAGTGTTCAAATCCTGACAAAATGATTTATCTTTTTTTAAATGCAACAAAGAAGACCTGGTTTAAATTGTAAGTCAGTGAAGGGAGTTCAGAATGGACGCAATGCGTTGTTTGTCTTAAAGATTTCCAATGGCCAGAAAATAAAATGTTTGAATCTTTGAGTCTTGATGAAATGAAGGCATGTATTTCATCATCAGCAAAACAAAGTCATACTTGCGTGTCAAAATCCTTTGAAAGCAATATCTGCTCAGTGTTTCATGTATTTTTTAGATTGATATCTACAATTTTCACTTGCACATACAGGCCTGGTGCATGTGAGTGAGATGTCAGCCTCGCGGGTTGAGAATGCCTCAGAGATTGTCGATATGGGGGAAAAGGTGTGGATTAAAGTCATTGGGAGAGAGGTAACAACACACACACTCATACACGCACACACGCACACACACACACACACACACACACACACACACACACACACACACCATGCTGTGTCAGTGAAGTGAGCAAGATGACTGCAGCTCTGTCCCCCGTCTCTCAGATTCAGGGTGACAAGGTGAAGTTGTCCTTCTCAATGAAAGCCGTCAATCAGGGAACGGGGCAGGACTTGGACCCAAACAATGTTAATTCAGAGTGAGTGCTTACGGTTTTATTTTGTTATTTATATATATATATATACGTGTGTGTTTGTCTCCACATGGACAAGTGTGTGTTATTATCATCTGTGTGTGATTGCAGGCAGGATGCGAGGCGACGTAAGCAGTTTAGAGATCACACAGGAAACAGGATCACACTGGAGGCTGTACTCAACACAACATGCTCAAAGTGCGGCTGCAAGGGTACGGCGGCGTGAACGAAACAACAATCATATTTTAAAAGAACAAAACAGAGATTTTATTTGTTCCCTACAACTTTCTACTGGGAAATTTGCTTGGAAATTACTTTAAATTTGTGCTGCATTTTTAATGAATCCTTACTCTTTTCAGGTCACTTCACAAAGGACTGTTTCTCTGCTCCGGGCTTGCAGTACGCTCTGTTGCCTGATGAGGACGATGCAGAGCCACGGCAGCAACAGCAGCAGACCCCCACGGTTGCACCACAGCAAGACTCAGACAAAAAGAAGAAGAAAAAGAAGGTCAATATGATGCAGTTAATGTCCTATTACTGGCATGGCTATCACTTCCTTTTTTTTTTTTTAGCTCTCCTCCACATTTCCCTTTTGTCTCTCAGCTGTGAGTCATCTGATGCAACAACCCACATGTCTCTGTGTGTTCAGCTGCTCACACTGAGAGATACAAGGCAGCTTCATGAGAACTGTCCAAAAGTGTATTGACTAATTGTTTAGCGGTTCGGTTTTGAGGTATTGAAACTGGTGTCTCTGCTTGCTACGTATTTCTGCATTGTCGTTGCTCAAGTTCCTTTTCTTTGCACATAACACAAAATGTTCCTCTTATATGTTCATTCTCCAGGAGAAGAAAATGAAGAAGAAGAGGAAGAGGGAGAGGAAGGAGTCGGAGAGCGACAGCAGCAGCAGCAGCAGTGGCGAGTGCAAATCCAAGAGGAGGCGCCACGAGCACACTCACGACAAAGAGGACAAAAAGAAGAAGAAGCACAAGAAACATAGATCACACAAACACAGCTGAGACAGCTCTAGACACTCACACTGCAGCTATCAGACAGACGCAAAAGGGGAAGTGGGTAGCGGATGGAGTGACAGACAATAATCTTGCCACTGAAAGCTCATTATAGAAACCTTCATCCATTTAAGTTAAGTTTTCCTTATTGTCTCTCCATGCTATTGGAAGCACATTCAGACTTCCTGTCAAGTTTAAATAATCACAGTAGAGAGAAAGCGCTGCAAACACAAAAATCAGGTGACAAGGCCCACTTGTCCTTAAGTAACCTCAGGCTCCCCCCTCAGAGGGAGGTGTTTACACATCATACTGTATGTAACCAGATAGGTGTAACCAATAAGGCAGTGAATGGATATCCCTCTTGGAATCAAGATATTGTTTTACAGCTATCCGGCTCCATTAAGCCGACAAGGAGACGGTAAAGCTGAATCATGGGGGGGTCTAACATGAAAACCCTTCAAATAATTCACACACACACACAGACAGGAAGTAGTAAAGACAAACAGGACGTGTAATGCAGCACAAGTGAGCATGAAAGGAACTTGAAGCTGTTATGATATCCTGAGGTTGTCTGCCGCTTATTGTCCGTTTGTGTACATGTATTTTGGGACTGCTTGCAGTACACACAACCCCTCCTTCCTGCATGTCAGCTGTTAACTCCATTAAAGGTGTTTTTATTTGTGAAGATAAAAAAAAAAGTCTCTTGATGTCTTTGTTCTTGGACCTTGAACTAATGATGTTGCTGTTAAAGTGAGTCAATAAGGGACCAAAACACACACAACAGAAACTCTCAGGTTGGGTCAGGTCCACCCTGGGGTTATTTTGTCTCAGGCGAGGACTGAGCTGAGGTATTTACACAACAGGTCATGTCCCAATAGGTGAAAGTTGCAAAAAGTTGACAGAGTTGCTTTTGTAAGATAACCCCCTGACAATATAAGACAAGATAAGGCGGTGTTAAGGAATCAGCGTCTTGTTTCTTTTGTGCTGTTTTGACCTTGTCTCAAACCTCCCACTTGAAGGATTGTGGAGTGATTGTTTCCAGCTGCAGTGATTTGACGCAACTCCAGTTCAGTCGGTCTCAAGACTCCTCTCTGTTTTCTTACGTTCTCCTTTCTCTTATTTGCACCAGACAGATGTTGAAGATGAACTTTATTGGGCTAGTTAAATGATCTCGAGCTTGCACAACAAAGAGTTGTGAGCTTGTTGTGTGTTTTTGCATATCATTTGAATGCAACAATGAGTCAACTTAAAAAGTAAACTCTACTCTACATATTTGCTCAACTTGTTTTACAATGTTTGATTTGACCTTGGGAGATATCTGGAGGTTTTTTTCCCACCGTAAAGGACATCATTGATTTATCTAGTTAATGTTTGCACATTGTGTTGGAAAGAGCAATTGTATTGCAATAGTTTAAATCAAATTTTAGGATAGCTGTCATAGTATAAAGAACACACCAGAAATACACCATTTTATAATAGCCAATATAACACATTTGTACTGCATGCAAAAAAAATGCATGTTTTTTTCCCCCCAAACTGCATGTGATTATCATAAAGTGGGCATGTCTGTAAAGGGGAGACTCGTGGGTACCTATTTTCATTCACATATCTTGAGGTCAGAGGTCAAGGGACCCCTTTGAAAATGGCCGTGGTAATTTTTCATCGCTAAAATGTAGCTTAACTTTATTTTGCCTCCTTGGCGACATGCAAGAATGACATGGCTGGTTGCTTTTCCTCCTCCTTAGGTTTTCTAGTTTCATATGATGTCAATAGCTTCATTCTAGCTTTAATACTGATCCGGGCCGTCGGATTTTTAAGAGGTTCATTAAAAAACGATACAGTGTTTATGAGAATTAAGACAGTATCAAAACACATAATATTGTGATATTCATGTGAATCGATATTTTTTTACACCCCTAGTAATCCTGGCATTAACAATGTTCAGGTTTGGTCTTCCATACAACGAGTGTCAGAAACTGGATTACTTTTAGCTATTTATATGTTCTGCTCGCATGCTTTCTGTGTATTTTTCTTCCTAAACAGAAATATGTGGATATTGTTACAGTAACTTGTATATGATACAAGAACGCTATACACATAATCTCTATCTAATGCATTGCGTATGGTTCACCCTTTCTTGTGGCCTCTAGGTAACTTGGAGGCAGAAGGAGTTCGTCTGAGCCCTTTCACCCCTTCACCCTGCCTCTAGTTGGCAGCCTGTCGCCAACACATGATGACATCAATCTAATGTGGAAGGGAATGATCTGAATTTAGAAAGCACACACGCACACCTAATGTATAAATACTGAACATAAAAGTACCCACACACCTACAAGCCTTAACAAAACTTTCCTCTCACCTAGCCAGGGCAAGAACACGATAAACACTTCTATGTACACACACAGGAGCTGGAGCTGTTGAGGAGCTATTATTAACTGAGTCCCTGAGTAAAACCAGCTGTGATGGAAACTCTGGTCACATTATTCATACTTGTACAACTGTGTTGCCCTACTGAACTCTTTAGCTCTGCTGTTTTCTTTGAGACACAGCGAACCATGGCTCAGACTGATCGCAGTTGCTCAGACATTAATTTACATGACACTTTATTACTAATATTCTACAATAAATGAGAATAATGGGAAATTTCCCTCAAGAATATTTGCTCATTTCAGTCCCAGTTGAGTAAATGTCCTGTACCTGGACCTACCAACTGCCATATACGAACGTTAAACATCTCAAGAAAAAAAAAAAACAGCCCGGAGCATTTTCATTGTTTGTGTAGACGCTTTATTTATTTTTTCAGGTCTCAATATAGAAACTTTCAAATTCAAACACTTTTCCAGGTTTATCATAGGCACAGTGCATAACACATTTTTTTTAAAAAAAGTAAAGAAATTATGCAGAACTGGATTTTTAGAGAAAAAAAAAACAACAACAAATCATTGGAATTTATTCAGTGTTTCTTACAGTAGGAGGAACAACAGTATAAAGAAAAGAACAGGGAGGTCACAGTCAGCAGTAACGTTAATACTGAGCGTACAGTATGAAGGGACATTGAGGGGTGTTGAGGAGTTTGGGGGTGCAGGGCTTTAGCTGACGCAAGTAGATGCTGAAGGGAGGTTTCAGGCGTCTGCCTTCACGTAGTGACGTGTGCAAACAACTTCATCCATTGTAAGTGTCTGTGATGGAGAGAGAAAGACGGTTAAATTACAACGAACGCACACGTATTGTTGAATGTACGAATTTTGTTTGAGCACTGACCAGCGTGAGGGCGTTGCCGTCGACGGCCCTGACAAGACTGGTCTCCAAGCCGTTCCACTTCTGTACGTGCACCAACTTCCCATCAGCTATTGTTACAATGGACTGCAGCAAGCAGAGAGACAAACACAGGGAGATTATTACACCCAAGCGTACAAGATCATATTAATCATGAATGAATGTTTTGGTCAATTGAATGTAACTAAGTACATGTATTTATGTAGCTACAATTTTGAGGTACTTGCTTTGAGTGTTTCTATTTTATGTTACTTTATACTTCTACTTCACAGCTTTTCAGAGGCAAATGCTGTATTTTTACATTTAATTGACGGATATAGCTAGCCTAACTTGTAGATTAAGTTTTCACATGTAAAACATATGATGGTTATTAATCTACCAAACAATAGGTCTATAAAGTAGTTAAAATGAGCTCTGCCTAGACCAGCTACAACAGAAATATGCAACTTATTTAGCGAATTAATGTAAATTTAGCTGAACAGCGACCTCTGTGGTCACAAGTAACAATTATAAGATGATGGTTAATGCTAAAACGCTAGAAATAGAATAGGAGTAGCACGGACATTGAACTGTTTTCCGTGGTCATTTAGTACAGGGCTGTCCTCGACTAAAGAAATTCTTAGTCGACTAACACTCGTATGATTTTGTCAACTAATCGATGAGTTGATTTGAAACTGAGTTTCTCCACAAAGAATCACACAAAAGTACCACTACACTGTGACAAGAGTGTGTGGATGAAGCATTATGTCGTTACATTTTACTCATTTACTCTGGCTCTCTGTGCTTAGTTACTACTCCATTGCTTGTTTCAGTGAGTACGCGACTTTCCGTAAGTCGGTTCAGTTTATACGAAAATGTATACGCAATGGCAAGGGTACACATAAAAATGGCCGCTGCTCTGACCATCCTGCTATGTTGATTTGAATGGGAATGTCTGTTCTACTCCTATTCCATTTCTATGGATAAAAACGTAACGTAACTTTAGCATAAATAGAGAAGAGTCGTGAGGTCCGTGAACTGACTCAAAGTCAGTAATGTCAGTTATAGCCCACATCAACATCTAAAGTTTGCAAACGTTAGCTAACATTAGCCACCTTAAGCTCCTGGTGAAACCAGACCGTAGTCCCAGAGGGTGCGTTTTATCGCTTGTAAATTGAGATTTTTGTTTGTAAAAGGAAGAAGGTGTTATTTCTTCTCTCAAAATATACAGTGTCACTTTAAAACATCAGTAATAATAAGCCAATAATATACGTGACAATCAAACATGCTGCTTGTACTTTTGATAGGCTACTTTAATACAAGCAAAAAAAAAGTTATTTTTGCAGTTTTTTTGCCCATTTTGTGTCTTAGAGTTTTGAATCACACTGAGAAAAGATTTCACTCCCAATGAGCCACAAATAAGGATGTTTCCCGTCTGTGGCTTCGACAAGCAAAGCTTCATCTGCTCATTTCTTTTCTTCTCCGTAGTTCCAATATGACCACTTTAAACCCTACTGTACCCCTAAACCACAGGTAATTCCCCCCATCCCTCTATATTAGAATAAGGCAAGGTTGCTGTGTATTAGGTCTCAAATTATGACCAATCCATCTTCTCTGACCCTCACCTCTCACCCCTGACCTCTCTGACCCATCTCCTCCTGTTCACATCCAAAACAAGAATGATTAGCAGTCAATCATCCTCATGACTGGAATTATCTATAATTATATATTTATGGATACTTCAGCATTTTTAGGTGTATAGTGGGTTTCACAGAGAGCCACTTAAAGACTCTTTATCAATAATCACTTTGTTAAAGTATGGTTTTGCCCTTGAGTGAGCAACCTGACCTTTGACCTCTCACCTTAACTTTCCTGTCATCGGCGGTGGTCTCGTCAAACTCCTCATCCAGCTTGAAGGAGAGCTCTGTGTTCTTAAGGGTGCTATGGGTCTTCACCGTCACCTTGTCGCCTTCCACTGAGATGATGGTAGTGGGCTTGGTCAGACATCCCACCTGACGTGTAGCAAAGCTCACACCTGTAGAAAACACATGGGATATGTTACTGTTCTGGGGGAGGATATAGTATAATATAGAGTATATAGGGTGTTCAAAGTGTGAGGCGGGCCTTTCAGGGGAGGCTCAGTGAATGAAAGAGAAAAAATATTACATTAGTTATCAAAAGAAGATCACATAGACTAGCCTGTGTGATTTGGTTAAAGAGGTAGTTCAGAGATGCAACACTTTTGGGGAATTTGACTGTTTTTCCAACGTTCCCAGAGTCAGACATTAATAAATGCCTTAGGATAGACCTCTTTTTGCATATTTGCTGTAGGCTGAAGTTATGCCAAACAGCAATATTAACCCATTTGTGCCCACAACTGAATTCTTTAATTTCCTTTGGTGGAAGTGTCTTGTGGGCTTGCTTTAGCACAAATGTGAAGACATTTTTAAAATGGGTCAAACCGTTTGGCAGAAAAGTGAGTTTTTCTTATCATACTATATCTAGTATTTGGGCACATGATGGGACTACTGTTTTTGCAATAATCTATTATATTTTAGGAAAAAACAGTCGTTCCATGTGCCCAAAGACTAGATTTAGTATGATAGGAAAATGGTTGTATATCAGAAACTACAAGGAGCACAATCAAATTATTTATTTTTATTCATAAATTTGAAGAAAAAAAAAATTATACTTTTTATCTTATAATTTGTATTTATTTAAATATTTTTGTATTATTATTGTTTTATATTATTATCATTATTATTTTATTATTATTATTATAACCTTTTTTTCTCCCCTTTGTTTTTGAATAGTTTGTTTCTCAATTTACAGTTACTATCTGTAATATGCACATGTTATTTTATATGTTGAGGTTTAGGTTGTTGTGGTCTTTTTTCTTAAGGATATGCAGTGTAAAGAAAATATTTTATCTCATTTTTCAAAAATCCTGACTTTGACTTTTAATAAAAGTGATTTTTCATGTGATCTAAAAATTGTAATGTTGCACTGTTAGATACTTGTCCAAAGTATGTCTGTACCAAATTTCAAGACTTTTGACCAATTAGAACAAATGTTGTGTAATTTTTCCTTATCATACTAAATGTAGTCTTTTGGGCACAAATGGGTTAAGCTATCTTGGCTCAGTTGTTGAGTCTCTATGGGATCAAATAATATCATCATGCTCTCTCAGAGGGATCCAGGAATTGAGCGAAAGCTTTGTCTGAACGGAGGCCCACAGTCTCAGACTTTGAAAAGCCCTGAGGATATTGTTGCCCTGATGCATACAATGAAATAATAAACAAGACTAAGAGCCTCCAGCCACGCTAGCAGCTCTGTGAGGCTGTAAAGCTCAACAAATGAGATCAAACAAACTGATAATGATCTGACCTGCTGGTGGCGCTACATGTGTGCACCTATTTTCATGGCAATCCATCTAATAAGTGGTGAAACTATTAAATTAATACTACAAGTGAGAATATTATGTGCCATATTTTGAAAAAAGTTCAAAGCAGTAGCCGGGCACTTGTCCTTTGGGTCTCTTTGAGCCAACTCTTATCTCTATTTGTAGGCTGTCCAAACTTGCAGTTTGTTCTTCAAACACTGCAGGGTCCTGACCTGACTGCCTGTCTGGACATGTATGTGTGCAAATGATTAATCGCTTTCCATTTAGGGTGTGTGTGTGTGTGTGCGTGTGCGTGTGCGTGTGTGTGTTTGTGTGTGTGAGGGATCAAGAGAGTTTATTTCATTGGGTAATAGTGACTCACGCCCTTTTCTACCAAATGATCTGTTCTTTTCCAGGCTGATGATCCAGTTCATCGCCAAGAGCTAAAACAGCTCCTTTCCCACAAATCAATACAAAAAAAAGTCACTTTGTGTGTGTGTGTGTGTGGGGGGGGTAGACGCCTCATTGATTATTGGGGTTAGAGGTTGAAGGGTCTCTTGTTTCTATGGTGACCAGAGCAAGCAGGTTGATGTGGCTCTGAGATCAGTAGGCATGATTCTCTCTCACACTCACAAGTGGCCTCATTCTTCATGGTTGTAAATGTCCGAGCACCTGCCCCCATCACACACACACCGAACTGTGTGTGAGATATTTTGAAGCCCACTGTACATTCTCGTCCCATTAGCTCCTCGGTGTTGGGACCATCTTAATATTCAACCCCTCCCATGGCCTCTAACAATGAGCAGCTTTCAGCGAAGGTCACCCACATTATGCTCAAGTGTGTGAATGCCAGTTTGTTGCCATTCAGAGTTTCTCACAGTGGGGGGTTGGAGGGTTCTCCACTAAAAGAGAGCCCCTCCCTCATTTCCAGCACTAAGTCCATGCGGTCAACCACTCTTCCTCTTTTTTCCTCCCCCTCTGGTTCCCATCCTCCCCCGTTTTCTCTCTTTCTCGCATCTCTTTCCTCCCATGTTTCTCTTTTCTTCCATTCTCCATCTTGGTTCCTCCCTTATTTACCCCTTCATTGTATCCCTTAATCATATTTACCTTTCCCACAGCTGCTTAAACAGGTTAAACCAAAACACGCCCTTAAAAACATTCATCTTTCCTTTGCCCCATTTTCACATGTGCTCGCATGCAGCACTGCATCCTCTCCTGTTAACCCACACATGCGTACACACACTCACATGCATACATATGTGTACACACAAAACACACACACTTACCCAGCTTCTTCATGTATTCATCAAATTTCACGCTCTCCTTGAGGTTCCATGTGCCAACGAAAGCGTCTGCCATTTCTGCAGCGGTGTGGAGGCCTGAGGGTGTGAGAGGCTGTGAGAGAGAGGGTGTATGTGTGGTTGAGGCGGCAAAGCAAGGCAGAATAAGAGAAGAGGTAGAGAGTGTAGTCAGCACCACAAGCTGTGCTGCAATCCTACTGGCTGGATTTATACCGGCTGTTCATGATGTCATCAGGCTGTGCAGAGAGCACAGGGGAGGAGGGATGGAAGGAGGAGGGGGATGGAGACAAAGAGACAAGCAGAGTGTGTGATATACTGTTATTTTTGCAAAAATGGCTACCTTGCAAATTAAGTATATTTGAATATGAATTATGTATTACTGCCCTTGGCCACACTGTACTCATTTATAGAAAATTTACATTTTTTAGAGTACGAGAGGGAGGATCAGTGAGAGCCACAGGGCCACCGTAAAGACACCCAAGCTTAAGAGAATAAAAGGCAGTGTAAAGAGAGGTGGGGGAGGATGAGGAGAAGGAGAAGGAGGGGTTGATGAACAAGCACCCACTGTCAGAGAAGAAAAACAGATTGAGCCTGAAGGGGAAGGAGGGGGAATGATTGATTTGTCTTGCAGGGGGGTGTTGAAGGTTGAAAAGAATCTCATGATAGTCCTCACTGCCCTCTCTTCTTGCTTCACTACTTTTCTCCTCTGTGACCCTTATTCACCAGGTTCTCCCACCTGCTTTTGTTCTAGTTTGACTTTTACTGACCTCCGTCTGGCCCGCCAGTGCACAGTGGGTGAAAAGTACTGTGTGTGCGTGTGTTTGTGTGTGTGTGTTGTGCATACCCTTGTAATCACACGTGCACACTCGCACGTGATTGAGCTCTAGTGTCAAGATAAGGGTGTTGGAAGGTTGGTTCATTACTACTGTGCTTATTTTGCACACACACACACACACACACCACACACAGAAAAACTTGTTTTTGTTGTATATGGTGACATTGCACTGACTTACATTAAAGTGGGGTTAGAAGAATATATATGGCATCATTGGGCAAAAATTCCATAATAACCTTTCAGCATATTGTAATTCAAGTGTTCTGAGAGAAAACTAGACTTCTGCACCTCCTCATGGCTCTGTTTTCAGGCTTGATGGGAGACTTGGGCCAAATCACAGGTCATTTCAGAGAGAGAGCGTTCCTATTGGCTGTTCATTCAACAAAGGCAGCTGTCAATCACTCGCAAACTTTGACCAAACGGTCAAACGAGGCCACGCTGATCTAAAATGAATCAATCCTCTGTTACTGTAATGCCTATTTCTCACCTCAAATGTTTTCAGAAACATCTTGTAGTGTACTGTTTAGCTGTAAAAGGGGAACGTTTGCTCCGGCTGGTGGGCGGTGCTTGGTATTTCAACTGATCTCAACATGGCGGCCTGGTCATAAACTTTCTCATATAACTCTCGGCAAGAAAGCAAATAAGTGTATTTCCCAAAATGTCAAACTATTTCTTTAAAATTAATTCTAAAGCCTTAAAGCCAAGTCCTACCTCTTTGAAGTAGTGAGGACAGGCCAACACGTCCTTACTTGCCAAACACTTCCCCACTCCCAAGAGATAAAATTGAAATCGGTCCTCACATGCTGTAATATACCAGTGGGGACACACACACACACACACACACAGCAGCATTGATTGATAAGTACAAATGTCCACTTATCGCCCGCATGTCTCTGATGAAATCTGCAGATGGTCTGATGATCTCTGGAAGTTGTGTAATAACACGCACACACATTAAAACTAACACCCCGTGCCATCACACACACACACGCTCTGAAAAAGCATGGATTGAGGGGGAAAATAGTCAATAGCTGTTACATCACATCACACGGTGTCACACACCCCGTCCCACTGCCCTTGTCCTTCAGTTGCCTCCCCTCCCTCTTGTCTATTGGCGTAACCAAACTGACACATGTGTGAGGAATCTGTGGCCTGTCATTTGACTTAAACAGGTGTGAGAGAGGAGGTGAAAGGTCAAAATCATTTAGCTCTGGCCTTAAATGCGTCCACAGGCTGACTGTGCGAGTGAGCGTTACCATGTGTGTGTTGTGTTTGATCTAATGCAATCCTATGATATAGTGTTCTGGGATGCCACTGAGGTCGTAAAGTTGGATTTTTTTCCGGCAAGAAATTTCTTGCTTCATTAAAGCTTCTAACACATGTGTGGAGAAAGCTTTAGCTATGCTGGATAAAACCATGCATTCCTAGTGCTAAATAAGCACTATCTATAACACGAATGAACACAGATGGTCACATTTGTATTAGCAATCACATTATCAGCGGCTTTATCCTGTTTCTATTGAGTTGAACTTGTCTGGTCAAACACAATCAATCTTTCAGGCTAGACTGTTGTTGAGGTTGTTGACCAAGTTGACTGCTTGTGTTTGGCCTCAACACACACTACTTTATCTAAGCAGGCATGAGTGTGTGTGTGTCTAAAATCATACATTGAGCTGACATAAGCAGAAAGCTGGTCAGCCTGGAACAGGGTTAAATCCTCCAACAGCTGAAGGAAGAGTGGGAGCGCCATAAAACCGAGGAATGTTGATACTTTTTCCAGCTATCTTACGGCTTTCCTGCACATCTGTGGGACTGTGGGAATAATACAACTAGATAAACATCTGGACTCTCCCTTTTCTAACACACACTTATTTGTTACAGTCTTTCATTCCGCAGCCACTCCCTACACTTCTCTGGCTGCGCTCATCTGCACACTTTCTCACTCCCTTGTCCAAATGGAGCTTGAGTGGAAAGCTAGAAAGTTAATTACATGAATGGAGGCGCGTGCCTGAACAGCATCAGGACTCTGCATGACTCAGATTACAGAACAAATTGTAGACTTTTAAAACATGCATTTATGGGTTATTATTGGGTGCCATTTTTTAATAAGACACCTTTTATAAACAGTATATACTGTAGGCTGGAACTCATGGCTTTATTAATGGTTGAAGGCTAACAACCCATTAAAACAGGACTTTTTAGAACAAGCCATCGAATCTATCCATGTTAAATCATCCAGATTTTCTGCAGCTCTTTTCTACAAGCAGAAGGTGTAAAGTAATTAAGTGTATTTACACAAGAGGTACATTTTGAGGTGTACTTATTATTTCCATTTTATGCAATTTTATACTACTTCATTACATTTTGAAAGCCAATATTGTACCTTTTATACCACTACATTTATTTGATAACTTTGATTACTTAAAGAGGACCTATTATGCTTATTTTCAGGTTCATATTTTCGGTTTCTACTAGTCATAGTAAACAAGATAATAACACATTAACGCAAATTTGTTTTAACGCCAAAAGCTAGAGTGAAGATACTGGCATCATATCATCATCATGAAACTACAAAACCTAAGGAATCCATTGGTACCAACTATGTCATATTAGCTTGTCGCTAAGGAGGCTAAATAACGCTCCAAACTTGTGCTAAATTTAGGCGAGGAAGAACTTGTCATGGCCATTTTCAAAGGGGTCCCTTGACCTCTGACCTCCAGATATGTGAATGTAAATGGGTTCTACGGGTACCCACGAGTCTCCCCTTTACAGACATGCCCACTTTATGATAATCACATGTAGTCAGCACATTGACACACTGACAGCTGTTGTTGCTTGTTGGGCTTCAGTTAGCCATGTTATGATTTGAGCATATTTGTTATGCTAAACGCAGTATCTGTGAGGGTTTCTGGACAATAGTTGTCATTGTTTTGTGTTCTTAATTGATTTCCAATAACAGATATAGACATACATTTGCATAAAGCGAACATATTTGCCCACTCCCATGTTGACAATTATTAAATACTTGAAAATTGAAGTTTGCCTTTCTGCCAAAAATCTCCTTAGGTTTAGGCAACAAACCTACTTGGTCTACTTAAAATAAGCCCTTTCTGGCAAACTTCTCCCACGTGTTATTTACACCACTACATTTATATGATAATGTTAACTAAGTTACTGAACTATTTAGTTACAAAATAAAAATCGAATTAATTATGATGTATTATTATGGATTAAGCTACCTGGTAGTATATAAAGTAGTTAAAATTAGCCCCACCTTTACCAGCTGTAACATTAAAGTGATGAACACATTAATGCATCACTACTTGGAATCCAGTGATATAATATATATCATCCTGAAATGGGCCATTTTGCATAATGAGTACCTTTACTTTGGTACATTGATGTTACCAACAAGGGGGATTTGTTTTACAACCTGGCAACCCTTATTAGAAAGTGGTACCATTTATTGTGTTAGCAGTTATTGGCACACACTGAACTACTGCAGAGTATGCGTGTGTGTTTTGTGTTACCTCTGCATATGAGCCTGAGACTGCATTCCTTGACTTGGTCCATAAATCCTCTGTGGAGCCAGCAGCAAGTTAAAAAAAGAAAAAAAACAGACGGTTATTCAAGGACACCACATTTAGTCAGTCAGCATTTAGTTAGTCAGATTTCCCTCCCTCTTCTTGGAAATTTCTATGGTGTAGTTGTCAGAATCAAACCTGTATCATACCACTGCATGCCACTAAGGAATTTTACGACTTAATCTCAAAATATAAACCTACTATGATTTAACTACAAGATAAATTGGTTCATGTTTATCCAGCTGGGTAGTTCTTCCAGGGAACCACTTTACCATGCCTGCTCTCTGGCTGCTGGGAAACACAGTAGACACGCTGGCCTCCTCTGTTGGCCACACACTGGTAGTGCATCATTAATATATTTGCAGCTCTGGGCGAGATACTGCAACATTAAGATTATCACCTCTCATAAAATTTGAAAATATTATTTAGCCAAGATTACAACCCCAAAATTATCAGTGTTTTTATGACCATGTAATGAGAAATCTTAGTGCTGTAAAATTACAAAATGACCCGTAAACATCCCATAAAATAAAACAAATAATCAACATTTTTCCACCCAGAGCCCAACTAGTTTTCACCACAATCTTAAAATGTTGAATAAATGTGTCTGGGGACTTTTGTTGCATCTCTCTCCCCTAGTTTCCTCTACTATCACTCTGTAATAAAGGTGTAGAAATACTCTAGAAAATACTTTAAAAACAGTAGAAATAACACCTTAAACTATGAGGGGAAAATAAATGAATGATTATGGATTAACGCTATTCAGCACTTTTGTTTTTGAGATACTTTGGAGACAGCAGACACACTGTTGGGTCTGAGTCCAGGATAAGAAGCCGGAATAGGAGTTGGTGTTCCCTGATCCAATATTAACAGTATCCTTGGAGATGGAGCCATGGGGGGGCAGCGTATTAAAAGATCAACCGGACACTGTGTGTGTGTGTGTGTGTGTGTGTGTGTGTGTGTGTGTGTGTGTGTGTAGTAGTAGAGTATTGGATTCCATCAGTGAAACTATGGTTACTAACCCTCAGACTGGCAGCTCCTCTCCCCCCTCTGTCAGTGTGATTTTACACCATAACTTTCTTCCAGTCATTGTGATACAAACGGTTTTGTGTGATAAGTGATGCATTTTTTTAAATCCTTCACTAACTCTCCAGTTGACACAGAGAATAGGGATGCACTTTTTCAGTCCCGATACCGATAGCGATACCTGGGCTTTGGGTATCGGGCGATACCGAGTACCGATCCGATACCAGTGTTTAATTAATAAGCTGTATGCCTCACTGTGTGGAAGCGACTGGGATCATTCTTTTATGTGTAAGGCAACATTAGGCTTGCCTTAAACATTGCCTTCCTAACTTGGTAAAACAAAATGTGACCAATAAATACATTGATAAAAATAGATACTGAATTTTTATTTATTATTAAAATAATAAGTTGTACACCAGCAACTTGGTAGAAATTCTTCAAAATGAACAGAAATTCCAATTCAAGTGTAAACCTTTTTAATGCTGCAACAACTTAGTCAAAACTTAAATAGGAATTGAAATTACAGTATATACTGTACTGTATATAATATATAAACTATAGAATTGAATTGAATAGATCGGCCCCATTGTTGCCGATATCCGATCCAGCTATTTGAGTCAGTGTTGGCTCGATATTCGATCCGGTATCGGTGTATCCCTAACAGAGAGGCCAGTAGCTACCATTGAGGACATAAAGTTGTGTCCTTGTTGTTTCTATGAATTTGGAGGTTTTAACAATCTGAGGAGGAGTTTACTTTCTACAAATACACACTAATAACAGGCTACATTGTGGGTTTGTTAGCTTTCAGTAATTTAGTTTCGTTTAATTTACTTTTATTGTGACAGTAGTAAGCTGACAGGAAATCTAAGTTTCTCCAAAAAAAATAATTTTATTTTGAAGGCAAAATCGCTCCACTTCCGGTAGTTCTCCGCCTCTTGACGTGTATCCATGGTAACCAGTGTAGCTACACCAGCAGGTCCGGTCCTCTCAGAGCTGCATCCCGTTCATCCCGTTACCTTTTACTGGAAGATAACAGCCGAGGAGATGACAGCAGCGACTTATGGAGGAATAAAAGCAGTTTGTTTTTAGTTCATATGTTGTTTTGGAGAGTCATGACGCCCTCACAGAGAGCCCGGTATGGATGCAACACTAAATGGAGAACAACAGGTGAGTCGATGGCAGGATTGAATGGATTTAGTTTACAGTTAAATTAATTAAAACAACTTTAAGTGTTACAGTCAAGCCTGACTTTTACACATAATCCTTTCACTGGAATGGCTACTATGCATTAACCAGACAACACTAACTCTTTTAAATATTGTGACCCCATCTGAGCTGAGAAAAACATTAAATATTATGATTTATGTGATGTTTTACTAAAGAAGCGTCCTGAAATTGTTAGGCTATTTATCCCCCACTACAAAAACACAAACACACACACACACACAGTCAAAGGTCCTCTGAGGTCCCAGGACCCCCCAAGAAAAGGCTGATTCAGTCTTTCTTTTTTAAATTATTTTTATTACTACTACTATTATTATATTATACTACTTTTTATTAGAATTAATATGATGTTGGTTTTTATCATCCATCTCTGGCCATTTTATTCTGCTTTCTAAATTGTATTTTACCCCCAAATGTTTCTTGTTTTTATGATCCCTCTGTTGATTGTATTTTATTCTTTGCTGATTTTTTTTTTTCTTGTCTTTTTCTGTAAAGCACTTTGTAACCTTGTTTAGAAAAGTGCTATATAAATAAAGTTTATTATTATTATATATATATATATATATATATATATATTATTTCTTGACTAGTCACAGCTGGCTCTTTATGAGATGTTTTTCCTGTGTCCACTGTGAAAAGCTTTTATTGTTAAGTGTGTGTGCTGTTTGCTCACTCTCAGGGGGCCCAGTGGTGTCGTGTTAAAAAGGAGGGCACTGGTCACGTTAGAGCAGCGGTTCTCAACCTTTTGTAACTTGAGGTCCACGTCTGATTGTTAAAATAATTCCGAGGACCACCTTCCCAAATAAATGACAAACTGTACTATAAATATGTGTTATGCCACTGTCAGGTGTAGTAACCAACATAAATATTCAGCTTACCCTCACCCATCACTGCCTGCCATTATGAATCCAAACTTATATAGGGTCATATTTCCTCACCACACGCGTTCAAGCTTTTACTGGTGCAGGGTTGTCTCCAACTCTCCACTTTTCGTTTAAAAAAATGCTCCATTTTGTGTCACTGCATCCGAGAAATATATGTCTGTAAAGGTGAGACTCGTGGGTACCCATAGAACCCATTTTCATTCACATATCTGGAGGTCAGAGGTCAGGGGACCCCTTTTGAAAATGGCTATGCCAGTTTTTCCTCGCCAAAATGTAGCGTATGTTTGGAGCGTTATTTAACTTCCTTCCTGAAAAGCTAGCATGGCATGGTTGGGACCAATGGATTCCTTAGGATGTTTAGTTTCATATCATTCCAGTATCCTTCCTCTAGCTTTAAAACCCGCCTGCTACAACCTCTGAAAAACAGAACAGCAGCCGTTGGATTTTGAAGAGGTTAATCTAACCATTTGTCAGTACCTCCCAGTAGTTGAGAATAGCTGTGTTAGAGGTATAGGGGTCTTGTGTTTCTGTCTGTTGTTCTGAATCTGGAAACAAAACAACCTCCCACTGACTGGACGGATAGCATCTCTCTGTCTCCCTCAGTACCAGAAAGTGAAACGTCAAAGATGCTGTGTGTGTCTCTAATGCTTCATTAATCATGCAGATTCAGCTGAGCCCTAACCAGGTCACGCAAGCTTTTGTTAAGTTGTGTGTGTGTGGGTTTGCATGACTTAAGGAAGCCTAAATAATTCAGCCGCTGGAGCAAGGTGCTTGAAGAATCTCAAATGGCCTCTTGCACTCCATGTGATGGAAAACACTCAAATCTGATCAGCCGGATTTGTTTTCACACACACGCGCGCACACTAACACAGGATAAGGTGGAGCTGGTGTTGTGTTACTTATGAGTTTTCCTTTGTATACAAGTCTGTGATGACATCAGTGTTATTAAGTCAATAATCCAACTCTCGCTTTCTGTCTTTGTGCCTCCACCCCTGTCCTCCTTTTCTCCCTGCTCCAAGCTCCTCCTGTCCCCTTGTTGAAGCGTGCTGGTGGTGCACCACAACCATGGCCCATTCACCCCCACCCTACGGGACACGTCCACAGGTCCCACTTCCCTCCTCCTCCTCCTCACATTCCTCTCTTCCACACCCGCCATGCAGAAGAGAGTGCAGAGAGGCCCCATCTGGTCACCATCATCCGCCCCTGTGGTCAAAGTACACTACGCAAGGTGAACTCAATATTTACCATTTACAGCAGCACTTTAAAATAAGGCGCAATAGTGAATGGCTTTATCAATGGTTAATAAATCTTTTACTATTATTTAATTATAAAACCAATGTGTGGGTTGAGAGGTTGTGGGTGTTTATCGCTGCCACCCGATTCGACTGTTATCAGGCCATTAAATAGGCATTATCAGTCGCTCTAAGCACCATAGATGTGGGTCATTAGGGGCCTACTACACCTCCTATGTTGTAAAACTGAAAGTGAAACTTAAAAGCAACACGTTCTAACATGTTGCAAAACTTAATGAAACGTTTTGAACACAAACAAAAAGGTTTCTTTAGGTTTAGGCAACAAAACTACAACTTCTTCAGATTTAGGCAAAAAAAACAGTTTGGTTTAGGCAAAAAAAACTACAACTTCTTTAGGTTTAGGCAACAAAAACTACAACTTTTTTAGGTTTAGACAACAAAACCTACAACTTCATTAGGTTTAGGCAACAAAAAGTACAACTTCTTTAGGTTAAGAAACAAACTACAACTTTTTTAGGCTTAGGCAAAAAAAACAGTTAGGTTAGGCAATAAAACTACAAGTTCTTTAGGTTTGTCAAATAAAAAAGATTAGGGAAAAACATTGTGTTTTGGCTTAAAATAGTGGCTAGTAGGCTCCTGTTGACCAACATCTATGGGGCTTATAGCGACTGATAACGCCTATTTAATAGCCTGACAACAGTCTAATCAGCTGGTTTATCCTTTCTATCTGGTAATAATGTAGTCATAAATGTTTGTAACACACTGATAAGTCCTCATGGGTTTTTCACTTGCTAATAAGCCATCAGGCCTGCAGTTTTAAATGTTGATAAGCTGTTATTAAATGGATTTATTAACTGGAAGTACTTTTCAGTTTGGCAGTCCATTAGAACCACAATCCATCTAGTGTGTAATTTACATGGGAAAGGATTACATAACTCAACTGTAATGTTTGTCTCTCTGTTTTCAAGGTAACAGTCCTGTTGAACCGTAGAGGCGTGGTGTCCTTCGAGCAACTGCTATTGGATATCTCTGAGGCGTTGGGGTTTCCTCGCTGGCACAGAGCCAGAGTCACACGTCTGTACACGACCCACGCACGGGAGGTGAGGCTCAACCACGGCCACATTAACCTGGACCATTGGACCTGGAGCTTTCGAGGATCCTGAAGTCATGGGGCCCCAGGGCTTTGTCCTGCTTTGAGCTTAACACACCTTCTGTTATGCACTGATCTTCAGTTGACACCCAAATACTGAGCGGGGCAAATAAATAAATAAAAAGGGCAGCACATGAGGCTGAAATTTGGACACTATCACAATCCCAATGAGAATTTAGAAATGTAATGTTCACAACTTGCTTGCAGTTATGCTACAAAGCTCTTAAATGACGGTTCTCAAAATCAAATTACCTGGTCGTTCTCTCCTGGGAGCGCCACTTCTTTCTGCTGTCATACTGCATGTTTAGAAGAAGAGTAATGTCGCCTGAGATTGTATTCCTGGAGAGCAGCCACTTTCTCCACCTCTCTGTCACATTAAACTCTAGCAAAAAACAATAAAAAAACAACATTTGACATGTCACAGCAGGAAAAGCACAGGTGTATTTAATACCATTAATGATGGCTGCATTCCACTTAGGGCAGGTCCTGGTGTTGTGCATGCTGGCTCACTGGGACACTTTATGGAACTGAGTCATCAACGTTAATGTCATCAGTTTCACCTGTGTTTTTCCTGCTGTGACAAGTCAAAATGTCTGCTGTGAAAAAGGGTCTATTGTTGACCCTTCTTGAAAACGCAGTGTACTCTAGATCAGCTTTTCTTTTAGAATACATAGAAAAAGACATTTTGGAATTTCTACACTTTGCAGCATTGATTTAATTTATTTAATTAACTTAATTTATTATTATTAATTTATTGTATTTATTTAATTGATTTAAATAAAGGACAGAGGGTGTTGTATCCTGTACCGATTGTAAAGCCCACAGAGGCAAATATGTGATTTGTGATATTGGGCTATACAAATAAAACTGACTTGACTTCTCAGGGGCCTTATGAAATTGTCTTGTGGTCCAGATCTGGTCCCACTGCCTGTCTTTAATTGTCCCTTTTTCTCTATTTTTTTCATAGGTGAAAGGTGTATGTGATTTCTTCCGAGGAGAGGTGGCCTTCCTGGCGCTGGGAAAGTCTCGTCCAGAGCTGAGCGGTGTGCAGGAGGCTCTGGAGGAGCTGTTTCCAGAACATTCCCATTACCGGGCTGACGCACTACGGGCCTGGGAGAAGAGACTTCGCCCAGCGCCAGATAAAGCAGCTAAGGCTGACAGCGGATACAGTGAGGGGACGGACAGCAGCGAGACACGCACTAACCAAGAGACACAGCAGGACACAAATATCAAAAATCATACTAATACACACACAAGTACACAGCCGCCTCACCATATAGACACCCACCGGCCTGAAAATTACAACCCAGATGTTCAGAAGTGTCATAAAAAGAATTCATGCAGAAAACCGGCTAACCTGCCCAACCACCTGCAGAGACTGCGTGTGAGGGGCGGGGTCAGAGAGCGACAGCCTTCTGTCATTGGTCCATTTAAACATGAGGAAGTTCTTAGAGAAGCAGACATACCTTCTCCTACGCTGTGTGAAGACTGCTTGGCAAGGAGAGTTAAACATCAGGGTCCAGAACGGCTCAATGAGCTGTCAGGGAGGGTCCCACTTCCTCCTGTGTCGAGGAAGCAAAAAGGAAGTTCGTATATAGAACAGGAAGTGAGAAAGTTGTACATTCACATCAGCCCTCCACCTCAGCCAATCAGCAGAGATGAGGAGGAGAAAAGTGTTGCCCAGTTAGTTTCAAATCCACTTCCACATGTGGGTCAAGTACACAAGGACATACAGCAGAGGACGACCTTTGACCTCCCCTCAGGCGGCAGTGATGTCACCCTGGCAGATATCGAGCGTTGCTACGAATTTGGGCGCGTGGTTGGAGACGGCAACTTTGCGGTCGTGCGAGAGTGCCGCCGCCGCGACAACGGACAAACCGTCGCCACGAAGATTGTTGAACGCTCCAAGCTGATTGGTCGAGAGCACATGATGCAGAACGAGCTGAGCCTTCTGGGTAGCCTCTGTCACCCTCGCATAGTGCGGCTGTTTAAGCACCACCACACACCCACTCACTCCTACCTGGTGATGGAGCTGGTGAGTGGGGGGGATCTGTTTGAGGCCATCAGTGAGAGGGGGAAGTTTCCAGAGGCGGAGGCAGGACTGATGGTGTCAGATGTGAGTGAAGCACTGAACTACATGCACTGCAAAAGTATCGTCCACCGAGACCTCAAACCAGAAAACCTACTGGTGAGTGTCACTGTGATTTGAGAATTATATGTGAATTTGTATGTGATTGTTGCATCTTTAAAAATTATTCTGATGGCATACTTTTTGTTTGTAAAAGGTTTAGGCAACTCTTTATATTGCCACTAGGGAGTGCCAAAGATATAATTGTTTAAAATGAGTGTCTTTAATATTTAAAAAGCAAAATGATTCCTTACAAATCTATTTCTTTGTCTCATAACATCTTATATCCAAAATGGACATCAAAGATTATCCATATTGTTTTCTATCAGATCAGCAAATCTCAACTAAAACCCACAAGTTTTGAGTCTCAACGCCTCCGTTCCTGACTCTGTTTCTGTCTGTCTTGTTTTTCTTGTTCTGTCTCAGATAGAGCACGTGGCTGCTGGCATTTGCAGGCTGAAGCTGGGAGACTTTGGTCTTGCCATGGTGGTGACTGAACCAGTCTTCACCATATGTGGCACACCCACGTATGTAGCTCCAGAGATCCTCTGTGAGACAGGTTCGTGCTGCATAAATCACTGATTTACATTCCTTTTTACTTTTAAATAAGTATTTCATCACTAAATATGTGTGTTTCTTAATTTGAAAATCTTCCTAGCACTTCTTTTGATCAATTTCCAATCTGAATTTGAATAATATTTTCAAAATTAACTGTGGTTTGACCCAACAGGTTATGGTGTTGCAGTGGATGTATGGGCTCTGGGTGTTATTCTCTATATCCTGCTGTGTGGATTTCCCCCATTTCGCAGTCGGGATCGGGACCAGGAAGAGCTGTTCGGGCTAATAAAACAGGGACAACTCCACTTCCTATCCCCCTACTGGGACACCATCTCAGAAGGTGAGAATACCACAAATGCCTACACACAAACACAAATAAGCAATCTGTTTCTTACTCATGTGTGTGTTTGTGTGCAGACGCCAGAGGCCTTGTCAGAGCTCTGCTTCAGCCAGATCCCACAGTGAGGCTGACAGCAGAGCAGACCTTGCTGCATCCCTGGGTGAAGGCGATGGCTTCAATCTGCAGGCAGAGGGCGCTCACAGACACAACTCAGAGGGACGCAGCAGATACTGGAGCAGAACCAGACAAGTCCAGACAAGTCCAGACATTAGCTCGGACCAATGCAGCAAAAACAATGACAGACAAAACACCAGGACACACCAGCAGTGAGAGAGAAGTCACACAAGATGAGGACAAACCACCACGGCCACAATCAAAAGAGACAAGTGCAGCTCACACCATATCTCCACAGATCCAAGAACACACACCTTCAGAGGCCACACCTGGTCAACAGAAACCAGTGTGCACCACTACAGACTTCGGGGAGCCCAGCAGGCCAGAAATAAAGGATCCAGGTCCCCCAGACTGTGGCAGCCCAAGTGTTGAACTCAATCAAACCGAGTTTCCATCCCAGATTAAAACACAATCAAAACAAAACAGCCAACAGCAATCACCTCCATATTCACCTACTCCCACCAATACAGCGCAACGAACCACGGCGGGTCACTCAACGCAACACCACCCATCCTCCAACCCAGCAGCGGCTTCGTCATCTCCCTCTCTCCATCATCAGCAGAACTTCACCTCTCCCCTGCACGACCCTGCCACCGCCACCGCTCTAAACCATGACGAGGCGAACGTTCACCCCACCGCCACCCACCCACCCACGCAGTCTCAACCTCACTGTCAATCTCCTGTTTAACCGTGTGATTAGATCAGGGTCATCACTTTCATTGTTCCGGACAATACCGCTGATTTCCCGGCAGATGAATCCTTGAATGACCTGTAGATGATGTGATTTGTCTCTTGAGATTGAATAGGGTCTGATTGATGAGGCTAGATAAATCTCATAAATGTGCGTAATCCATGTATCCTGCAATCACAAATTAATGATGAGATGTTATGTAATAATGACCAAGGTATGAGGATGGGAAGTAGTGAAGCACTGTGAGCACATAGAGTTGATCAAGTAGGACTCAATTTGGATTTAAACATATTGCTGTTTGTCATTGTTTCTAATGTTGTGGTGTATTCATGAAAATACTTTTTTTGTAGTACATTTCTGAAGTGTTTTTGTTTTGGTTGTTATATTTTTCTGCAAGCCATGTTTAACTTTGAGGATATGATATGTTATCGTGTCTGCCAAGTGGTAGCTATTTTTGATTTGCTTGTGTGACGACACTGACCCATCCTCCTTTTTTATCGCCCTTCCCCTTTAAGTCAATTCCTAGAAGTCTGTGCTAGGATCGTCTATCGAGCAACATTTGTTTACTATACCTTCATAAACTAAACGTCTGTATGTCTGTACCAAGAAGTCTTCGTTTTAGTCCTGGTAAAAGTTTGCCATATTTACTAAACTCTTGAATGCCATCTTTCTGACAGTGTGTTTATTATACATATTTACATTAATAACCCTGTGATGATTAACAGCCAATGAATTAGCAATCAGTGGCAATATTCATGGACAAACTACTGTGTGGTAAGATCAAGTGGACAGTAATGGGAATTGCCCGGCATTCAGGACCACATACTGGCTAAACTGTGTGTGCATAGCTGAGGGTGGTATGGCTCCACTGCCATTCCACACAGCCCAAATAAGGCATATCTGTCCGTCCAATGGGAGTGGTTAGGCTTGCAGACAGCTGACACAAACATCCTGCCCCACCTAACCCAAAGGACACACACACAGCCCCCCATCGTGTACACTAATGCAACCCTCCCAGCCCTTGAGGCTGCTATACCAAATATCTGGGTTACTGAAGGGATGAAAAAGCTTATAAATGGTTCTGACCTAGTATCAGTAACCAAGGTTTCTTCGATCACCCTGTTTTTCTGGCTGAATTATTTATGCATCCTTTAACACACAAACACAACACCCTTACAACCAGTTGAACCACTTTCATAGATAGAGCCATAAACATGTCAGCAGAAACAAGGTGTTTCTGTTATGAAGTTCTGTCAAAAGTAGGGGTGTAAGAAAATATCGATACACATGAGTATCACGATATTATGTTTTGCGAAACACTGTATCGATTTTTAATTAACCTAAAATTCCGTCTTTCGGAGGTTGTTGTGGGTTCAGTTTTAAAGCTAGAGTGAAAATACTGGCATCATATGAAACTACAAAACCTAAGGAATCCATTGGTACAAACTATGTCATACTTGCCTGTCGCCAAGGAGGCTAAATAACGCAAAGTTACGCAAAATTTTGGCAAGGAAAAACTGGCATGGCCTTTTTCAAAAAAGTCCCTTGACCTCTGACATCAAAATATGTTAATGAAAATGGGTTCTAAGGGTACCCACGAGTCTCCCCTTTACAGACATGCCCACTTTATGATAATCACATGCAGTTATTTGCATGCAGTATAAATGTGTTATTTTCGCTAAACAGTCTTGGAATTGCATAAATTGGGTTCGGCTCCCTGTACATTATCCTTTACATATTGAATCGTTACCCCTGAATCATATCGTTATCACCAGATACTTGCCTATACACAGCCCTATAGTGAAAAGTTGTTGATGTCACAGATTAGTGTAATTAAAGTGTTATAATGTGTAGTGTAAGAGGCGGTATATTGTACAGCTAGTGGGTCATTGTTCTGAAATAAACCCCTTCAGGGCGATGCAAGACCTTGCCTGTCAGGGGTTTATTTTACAACAATGACCGGCTCCCTGTACATTATCCTGTATCATATCGTTATCGCCAGATTCTTGCCAATATACACAGCCCTAAATTAAAAGTTGTTGATGTCACAGATTAGTGTAATTAAGGTGTTATAATGTCCTGTGTGAGAGGCAGTATAATCTACAGCTAGTGGGTCATTGTTGTGAAATAAACCCCTTGCCTGTCAGGGGTTTATTTTACAACAATGACCGGCTCCCTGTACATTATCCCGTATCATATCGTTATCGCCAGATTCTTGCCAATACACAGCCCCTATAGTTAAAAGTTGTGTAATTAAGGTGTTATATAATGTGTGGATGTGATTCATAAGCATTGCATTATGTATAAAGGATGTTGTCCTCTGTTGGATGTTTGGTAGTGGAACTAAATTTGTCGCATATCAGGTTTGGTCGGGGTTTATTTTACAACAATGACCGGCTCCCTGTACATTATCCTGTATCATATCGTTATCGCCAGATTCTTGCCAATACACAGCCCTATAGTTAAAAGTTGTTGATGTCACAGATTAGTGTAATTAAGGTATTATAATGTGTAGTGTAAGAGGCAGTATAATCTACTGCCTGTCGGGGGTTTATTTTACAACAATGACCGGCTCCCTGTACATTATCCTGTATCATATCGTTATCGCCAGATTCTTGCCAATACATAGCCCTATAGTTAAAAGTTGTTGATGTCACAGATTAGTGTAATTAAGGTATTATAATGTGTAGTGTAAGAGGCAGTATAATCTACTGCCTGTCGGGGGTTTATTTTACAACAATGACCGGCTCCCTGTACATTATCCTGTATCATATCGTTATCGCCAGATTCTTGCCAATACATTTAAAAGTTGTTGATGTCACAGATTAGAGTAATTAAGGTGTGGATGTGATTCATAAGCATTGCATAATGTATAAAGGATGTTGTCCTCTGTTGGATGTTTGGTAGTGGAACTAAATTTGTCGCATATCAGGTTTTGGTCACCTTTCCAAGTCGCCTGCCATATAATACTGACCCGCAGGTGCTCACTGCGCATGCGCTGTTAAAAACTCTTTAAATACCCCCCAAGTCATCTGCCACAATAAAACATTCCGCTGTCAGCCAACACACACGGCTGAGCTGAAGAAGAAGCACTCAAGAGGAGGCCACAATATTTACTTTTAAAGACGCTGCTTGTGTTATTAACCGGAGGAGAAGCTGCTGCCTGAGTAATAACAACAACGCGTTTGACCCGGAGTCGTTAAAGGGTGAAGTCTGGGGAGGACGGACAGGAGAAAAACAAAGATGGCTGTGTAGCCAGAGAGAGAGAGAGAGAGAGAGACGAGGAGAGGAGTCCCAGCACCAGCACCAGCAGAACTGTGTGTCCTATAACCACCAGGTTAATCACCAGGTCTCCGTGGACAGTCAGTCAGACGGTTACCGGAGCAGGGGGACGTTTAGACGAGCACCCGAGCTGGGTTGTAACATCGTTGTAAATCTGCTGTCATTGCGAGAATAACGGCGTCGCGAGAGAGAGAGAGAGAGAGAGAGAGAGAGAGAGAGCACAACAACAACAGCTGAGAGAGACGGTGGTTGTTTTTGTTCTGCTGAGCTAAAGAGAGAAGACTGCTGTGTTAGATAACTGTAAGTCTACTAAACTAGTCAATTAAGTGGTAGTTACACTATTATACTGGCTTGTTAAATACAGAGTTAGTAAAGTGGAGTTAGGTGGTATTAATAATACTATTCTCTTGACAGTAGCTTAGCAACTGTTCAGTAGCTTAGCAACTGACAGTAGCCGTTAGCCTAACTGTCAGCTGACCGTTAGCTTGACAGTTAGCACCAACTGCTAGTATCTCAACGGTTTCTCGCACCTCCTGGTTTAGCAGCAGGTTCATCTCTTCATCTCCATCGTCATGTCTGGGATGGAAGAGAGAGACGTTGTGGCTGCTCCTGGCTCCTCCTCGGGTGTCGGTGGTGTGGCAGCAGGAGCAGGAGGAGCGGTGGAGTCTGCTGTCGGAGCCGGGGTCGCTGCAGCCATCATGCAGGAGGACGTCGGCATCGGGATCGGGATCGGGATGGGGATGATCCGGAGAGAAGGAGGGCCCGAGCCTGACCCAGACGAGCCGCCACCCAAGAAGAGGGTGAGGTTGCTCGAGGGAGAGTCAGGCAAGCTGGAGGAGAGACTGTACTCAGTGCTGTGCTGCACCGTGTGCCTAGACTTGCCCAAGGCGTCTGTATACCAGGTAAAAACGTTGGTGGCAATCACAAACCTTACCCCCCTTCATCATAATAACCCTACCGTCAAAACAACAGCAAACTCATACTAGAGAGGCTCCCTATGTGTCCCAACAGATCCCCAGAGTCAACCTGTTGAACATGTTGGCCAGCTTATTTTTAGTGATACTAGATATACAACACAAGGCCCCAAGTGTCTAATGCTGCAAGCTGAGACGGAGACACACCCAGGCCGAGTAGCCTAGTGTGTTGGCCCAAGTTTATGACATTATACTATGAATTATCCTCAAATATCCCTCAGCAAAAGCCACATCCAAGAACTCAACCAAAGCCACATCCCCAAAACCCCACATCCAAAACCTAAATTTTAATTCTGCCCTTCCTTTCAACCCCACACCAACCTCCTTCTTAATGACCTCAAACTGCTCTCTTCAATGTCAAGTGAACACATTTTCTAATTAATAATTGTTCAGTTAGTCTTAAACATTTACTGATCCCCCAGAGAGTCAACCTGTTGAACATGCTGGCTAGCTTATTTTTAGTGACACTAGATACACAACATAAGGCCCCAAGTGTCTAATGCTGCAAGCTGAGACCGAGACACACCCAGGCCGAGTAGCCTAGTGTGTTGGACAAAGTTTATAACATTATACTATGAATTATCCTAAAAACAAAACTCAGCGAAAGCCACATCCCCAAAACTCCACATCCAATACCTACATTTTAATTCTGCCCTTCCTTTCAACATCACACCAACCTCCTTAATGACCTCAAACGGCTCTCTTCAATGTCAAGTGGAACACATTTGTAATTAATAATTATTCAGTTAGTCTTAAACATTTACTGATCCCCAGAGTCAACCTGTTGAACATGTTGGCCAGCTCCATTTATTTTTAGCGATATTAGATATACAACACAGGCCCCAAGTGTCTAATGCTGCAAGCTGAGACTGAGACACACCCAGGCCGATTAGCCTAGTGTGTTGGACCAAGTTTATCAATTAAATTCATCTTTATTGACACACTCGAAGTCCATTAAAAAACATACAACACAAACAACAATACATACATTAAAATAGAAACTGACACTTTTTTATAAAAGACAGTTATACCAGGGTTTCCACAGGGGTGACTGGTATCGTATAACACTAAAACAAGGATTTGACAGTATCATGACGATGGCGTTCTGAGAATCGTTTAGCCGACATAAATTTATACATCAGGTTTCTCAACAGAGCCTGGAAAATGTTGACACCTGCATTACAGAACAGCTCGCTTGCACTACACCACCTGGGTTTCTTAAGTAATATCCGCATGCAGTCATTGTAGGCAACCTGAAGCTTATGCATGCTCGCCTTTTTAAACTTGACCCACATTATAACATTATACTATGAATTATCCTCAAATAACCCTCAGCGAAAAGCCACACCCCCAAACCTCCACATCCAAGAACTCAACCAAAACCTAAATTTTAATTCTGCCCTTCCTTTCAATCCCACACCAACCTCCTCTTTAATGACCTCAAACTGCTCTCCAATGTCAAGTGGAACACATTTGTAATTAATAATTGTTCAGTTAATCTTAAAACATGTATATGCCCTTCTGCACCATGCAGCACACATGTTTTAATATATTTTCAACAATACTGTGTAAAACACAAGTTGACATTCTTTCCATTCACAATATTCTGCCCTTAACATAGATACAGTACTTATCTTAAAAACGTACTGATTAAGAGAAGCATAACAACTAAATAACATTGGGTCAGTTAATCCATATATATCCTACTGAACTTTGTCACATAGAACAGTATACAACTCCAGATCTCTCTCCTAAAAAATATAAAAATACATCATACATTGTAATCTTGCTGTTATATTTCCAATGGCGCAGCCAGACTTTTTGTTGGTAACTCTATTATTGTTGGGTGGCTTTAGCCAAGCCATTGTTATAACTTAAATTAAAACGGACTGAAATATGCCTAATCTTAGCTAAACATGTGTAATGACATTTCCCCCAAATTATGTTTTGATTTGAATATACAATCCTAAAATAGTCTGTTTCTTCTGAAGTATTTTCCCAAAATATAATTTTTTTTAAAGCAATCCCAATTATAAGTCTCTAAATACGCCACAACTGTAACAAATGATGTCCACATTTTTGTCATAACATTCAACAAGAGAAAGTTTAATTCCAATTTTCCAACTTAGTCCTTTCCAGTTTGCACTAACTCAAATATATTTGCCATTTTCTCTCTGCCTCTTCCCACTTAGGATCCACCGTAATGATTTTTTTTCCCACTTTCCTCGTACACTTTGTTTGACTGTTGCCTCAACTATTTTTTTCCCCACCACAGTGTACCAACGGACACCTGATGTGTGCGGGCTGTTTTATCCACCTCCTGGCTGATTCTCGTCTGAAGGAGGAACAGGCCACGTGTCCCAACTGCAGGTACACCAAGTTCCCTGCAGACACGAGCACTTCCTGGTTAGTGCACATAGAAATACCAGCTAGCTATTCAGTCCAAAAAGCAAAAGCTAGTTACCTTAGTTAATGGCTGTATATCTGAACAGCATTGTGTACGGATATTGATACATCTAAATATGATATTTTGGTTATATACACCTTTCTGAGTGTTCCCACACTGGTGTGTCAAAACAGTTATACTGTCCACAGACACTTGGCTACAAATACTTACTTCTGCAGCCAAATAATGTAGATGTTATTGTATATTTTGTCCAATTAAATAACTGATCCAAAAAATTCTGATTTGTTTTTCTGCCAGTTCTGAGTCACTGAGTATGTGATGCTATCTAAAAGCAATTAGAGCATAAAAAAAATCACAAATCCAATAGAGCCAAGGCAAGATGAGAATAATATCAAACAGCAGAAAAAACATGAATGCATTGATAAGTGTAAGATGCCCCCAAAAGCCACTCTGGACTGTTAACTTAATAAAGTTCTCAGAAGGTTAAATAACGCTCCAAACTTGTGCTAAATTTTGGTGAAGAAAAACTGTCATGGCCCTTTTCAAAGGGGTCCCTTGACCTCCGACCTCAAGATATGTGAATGAAAATGGGTTTTATGGGTACCCACGAGTCTCCCCTTTACAGTCATGCCCACTTTATGATGATCACATGCAGTTTGGGGCAAGTCATAGTCAAGTCAGCACGCTGACACACTGACAGCTGTTGTTACCTGTTGGGCTTCAGTTTGCCATGTTATGATTTGAGCATATTTCTTATGCTAAATGCAGTACCTGTGAGGGTTTCTGGACAATATTTGTCATTGTTTTGTGTTTGTGTTTGTTTTGATTTCCAATAATAAATACATACTAATATTTGCATAACGCAGCATATTTGTCCACTCCCATGTTAATAAGAGTATTAAATACTCAACAAATCTCCCTTTTAAGGTACATTTTGAACAGAAAAAAATTTGCGATTAACTTGCAATTAATCATGGTTAACTATCAACAATCATACGATTAATCTGGATTAAATATTTTATTTGATAAAACTAAATTTTACCAAATTACTTTTGCATTCATTACTGATGCATGGGCACAGGGATAAATAACTTGATTGATTTGTTTTTGCATTTCGACAGTAATTTCACCACCAAGAATTGAGAAAAGCATTACGTAAACGCATAACTAGTTATTCATGGTTGCGCATTGTTCACGAACTTGTATGAACATTCTTTACATACCACAAATGTCATCACTGCATTGAGTTATGATATGTGGTTTCCTGTGTGTGCGTGTGTAGGTGTGAGATCAGCAAGAACCTGTGCTGCAGGAACCTCGCCGTGGAGAAGGCTGTCAGTGAGCTGCCGACAGAATGTACCTTCTGCCTAAAACAGTTCCCCCGCTCCAGTTTAGAGAGACACCAGAAAGAGGAGTGCCAAGACAGGTATACACCACACACACACACACATACACAAAAACACATTTTTTCCTAGAAGAAATCTACCAAACTTGTAATTAACGCTTTTGTGAGAAGCGGCTCAAAATTAGTTTCAATCAGTTTTCCCAAAAATGAAACAGCGACAAACGCTTTCAGTAAGCGAGTTCAGAGCAGACTCTTCAAATTACAAAGGAGTGAAACAGAAACATGAAAATGGAAGCTGTGCGCTTACCTAACACACACACACAATGATGCATAGGTGTGTGGTAACAGAATCACACGGGGTTAATTTGGGGGAAGATGGGGGAGCATGTGACCTGCTTCTGCTGAGGAGGAAACCAGCTGATGTGATTATTGTGTGCTCGTTGCGTGTGACGCTCAGACTCAGTTGAATTTGCATGCATGAAATCTTATGGGGTTATTGCTATAGCAACAGGTGACCCTGCTTAGGACAGCTGTGCCTGTGCTGATGTTACCATGACAACGGCCAAGGCAGTCACCAGGCTTCTGGTCAGGTCAGACAGAAAAATGTGCTGGTCTCCTCTGAGGATGTGACTGCTTCTTACATAAAGATGATGTTGTTCTTCTCAGGAATGCCACCATTTTTATATATATATATATATATATATATATATATATATAACGTTACAAGTGCTGTGCCCGTTGAAAACATGCCTGTTCAGAACAGACCGAATGCTCGCAGTTTTCTCAAGGACCGCTCATAGAACTTCACACTCGACACTGCACTTCCTTAGGTCCTCAGCATAAACTGAATTACGGTCCCGTTCTATTTAGTGTCACAGCCACTCCAGTGAGCCAGCATGCACGATACCGGTGTTGTGTCGAGTACTGCTTCTCGTCGATATGTGTTCCCCCCTACCTAAACCTGAACCAACCCTGGTGCCTTCAAAAGAAACTCGTGAGCTTGTGTTTACAACATGGGAAGTCGTGTACACAATATGCCTGACGTTCAAGTGGTTAAGCCGTGAGAACACGTTGCTAAGCTACGGCAATATTAACGTTACTGTCGGCGTCTAGAAGCTACAGAGCCTAACAGTTTAGCAAGCTAACAAGCAGGTAACACAATGCAGTAAATGCAAAGGCGTAACGACAGAGGAAAAGGATGAGGCCGTTGGGAATATCAACATTTTCCTCAAACCTATTATAAAATTACGAAGAAAAACAATATATGACTAAAATTACAATATATTCAATCTCTACTATTTCTGACAACATCAACAAACATGTCGCAACTCGTGAACTCGTAGCTGTCAGAAACGTTCCACTTGCGGGGTCGTGAATACCACAAGAGGGGGGGCGTTCATATGGACTCTTCTCGTGAACACGGTAAACACGACCCCATTTGAAGGCACCATTCTCCCCAACCCTAACTACCGGGGGCGCTATCATTTTAACAGGAGGGAGACACTGTTCGACGAGGGAACAGACTTCAAAATAAGACCTTTGCCTTGGAACAGGTGAAAAGGACTGTGGTTCACAGGAAAAAACACACACATTCACGGCTACTCAGAAACACAGGTGAAATACACTGTGGTTCACGGGAAAAAACACACCCAAGTGTGGGTACTCACGGTCAGAAACACCGGTGAAATAGGGCGTACAGTTAGTGGATGTATTCATTCCCAAATAGGCGTATTAGTCGCTTTCTTTTGTCATAACCTGTGCTGTGTGATAGGCATGACGCGCACGTGACATTGAGCTGGTCTGAACTTTTTAGGGCGCTCCAATGATGCAGTGAAGCGTCAACCAATCATATGTTTTTGTCTGCGCAGAGCCCTGAAGCCGCGCCCCTCTGCTGCTTAACAGAGAGAGCGCCGTTTGCTTGTTTATTCAAAGTTTATTAAAATGAAATGTGTTTGTGAAGGACATACCCACAGACAGACTACTGAACCTTTCCAGCTACTTGGTTATATGTATAAGACAAAACTTTGCAGTGAACGTAAAATGAATTACGTCAGTGTGGTTTGAATTATCCTCGGTTCACTACAGAGGCTAACTATTACCTTTCACTTTATTAATGCCTCACTTTTACTGTTGAGAAAGTAACAGGTATTCAATGAAAAGCACCTGATGTAATTGATATAAATCCAAGTCTTTCTTTCCTTGAGGTTGGCTCTCAGCACAAACGTATCATTAGTACAGTATTAATTAGCCTTGGTTCACAACCTAGGTTAATAAGCAGCTTTTGATATTATTAGTACCCTCCACTCACTGCAGGAAAGTACATGTATTCGTCACAAAGCACCTCTGTAAAGGATCTAATTTATAGAAAGCCACGTCTTTCTTTCCTCCAGTTTGTCTGTTAACTCACCTCATGTTGCCAGGGTGACGCAGTGTAAGTACAAGAGGATTGGCTGCCCTTGGCAAGGTCCGTTCCACGAGCTGCCAGCACACGAGAGCGAGTGCTCCCATCCCACTAAGACTGGTACAGAGCTGATGGGAATACTGGGAGAGATGGACCAGAGCCACCGCAGAGACATGCAGCTCTATAACACCATCTTCAGCCTGCTCTGCTACGAAAAGATCGGGTTTACAGGTACATGCAAAAAATATATGAAGACAAAGACAAATAGAGTGAGGTGATACATCTGTGGAGTGTGAGAAATTATCTTAATGTAGCACATCCCCTCCTTATACTAGACAAACTCTATCTTCAGATGTTATATCCCTTTGCTTCTTTATACTCTTTCCCTCCCACTTGTGTCCTTTCTCCCTGTTTCTAATCTTGTCCTCCACTTATTCGTCCATCCAGAGGTGCAGTTCAGGCCGTACCGCACCGATGACTTCATCACTCGCCTGTACTATGAAACACCGCGCTTCACTGTTCTCAACCAGACTTGGGTGCTGAAGGCCCGCGTTAACGACTCGGAGCGCAACCCCAACCTGTCCTGCAAGCGCACCCTCTCCTTCCAGCTCATCCTCAAAAGCAAGGTACACACTGTGCTCAGTCTGTCCATGTTTATTTCTGGTGGGTGCTTGTTTGGCCTGATAGTTACAGAGTGATCACTACAGCTAGCAGAATTGAGGAGCTATTTTTTTTGCTGCCATCCAAGTTGGTTATTTCTCAATAAGAATTGCGTCAAAGCAATAAGCCCGTAACTTTAACACATCCGCTTTGGTGAAGTTGAGTAAACACTGACGGTAGCGCTTCCTGCTCTAATGTTCGTGTGTGAGCTCTACCATTCTCTCATTCATGTCAAAATCACAAATTTGCCTCAGAGGAATTTACAAATCTGTACATGTTACGACACCCTTATGGTACATGTCCACAAGGGCGTTTTTTATTGCGAGGGATCCCCTCGCTTCCCGGCATCGGACGCTTGATGGGCTGCCACCAGACACTTGCTACTCGGCACCTGATTGGACGAATGCTTTCCCTCGTGGGCTGCTGCTCCCAGCTTTCAAACTGGAACCAACATGGCGGCTCGTTTGGAAACTTTCTTCACTTATATTATGAAAAAAGTTCACAAAATGGGTTTCTGAAAATATTTCATGCGAGAAATAAGCCATGCAGTTGCTGAATCTGTCTTTATTTTGGATCAACAACGCTTAGTTTAAAAGTTTCTAGGGAGTTTCCAGAGGTGGCGAGTCGCATCGGACGCCCGTGATTTGCATAAAGTAGTCTAGACCTCAACTTTCAGTCAACGTGACACCCCGTCTCTCGAATCGCGCTGCCACGCTACTAGAATGCATTGCACGGCTGCTTACATAGACAACTAATGGGAAGTGTGGACACGTACCATAAGTGAAATTAGTCTGTGGGACAGATGGTAAAGCTCCGGGTAGCCCTGCACTAAAATGATAAACTTATCCTCTATATATTTACTGTAGACTGATAGTTACGGAAGAAAGAAAAGATATCTGCCGGCTGTGATTGGTTGTTTCTCATCTCATGACATGCGGTGTGTGCTGCAGGGTTCCAAAAGTTGGAACTGTTTTTATCTCGGTGCGCACCCGTCGCGCCCTGAGAAATAGTCACTTGGGAACGCTTATGCGTCGCGACATCGTCGCTTCTGCTTTTGAGCACGCCTGCTGCGCGTTTACATTGACAACAATGGATTTGAGGGCGCAAAAACCACGGCATGTGAACGGCACCTTAATGTTTCACCCCTAAATTGAGATAAGGAAAAATGACAAAAAAGGAGAGGAGGAGGAATCTGTCCTCCAGAATGGACAGACATGCAATAGATGTTGTATATTCAGAGTAGACTGATACGATAATAGTAAAATGAATTGCTATGTGATATATGCTTTGAATAACAAACCGTTGGTACTGTATGGACGCAGTTCTGATCTCGGGTTCTGGAGGACCATTTTTGTGTTTATTTCACAACAATGACCGATTCGCTGTCCATTATCCTTTACTTACAAACCCCCCCAAAAATAGAGTCTTCTGAGATCAGTATCAGTTATTACATTAGCAGTGCACTGTGACAAATACATCACAGATATCGATCTATATCGACCTATAAGTAGCAAGAAATGTCAGTACAGAAATAGCAAACATACTGTATGATGGAGGTCATTTAGAAGTTGTCCACCAGAGAGCACCGACAAGTTATTTTTTAGCCAAATTGCCAGGATTCTTATCAAAAGAAAAAAAAGATAATTATCATACTTGGTGCATCCCTAATCAGCAGATGTTGTGGCTAATACAGCAACACGTGGATGTGTGTGTGAGTGCAGGTGAACTCGGCCCTGGAGTGCTCCTTCCTGCTGCTGAAGGGGCCGTACGACGACGTGCGGATCAAACCCGTCATCCACCACCACTCCTTCTGCAACGACGCCAACGAGACCGAATACGTCCCTCTGCCCATCTCCGACTCGGTGGAGTGCAACAAACTGCTGGCCGCCAAAAACATCAACCTGCGCCTGTTCATCTTCCAAGTCCAAAAATAAAGAGCAAGTGTAGAGGAGGAGGAGGAAGAGGAGGAGGATGGATGGAAAGGACGAGGAGGAAGATGAACGGTGACGGAGGGCGAGGGGCTGAGAGAGATAAAGAATAAAGAGAGACACCACTGAACCACTGATACCTCTTAACACCTACACACACAAATATACTCACACACACACACACACACATTCACGCAGGGTACACACGCCTCCACACACACATATACACACACACACACACACATCACTAATTACACTTACCTCCTTTTACAAGATAGTGAGACCCCTTGCTCGGGGAGCTGTGAGTTGCTATGGAGATGGGTGGGCATTGTTATGGGATGGGGGTGAAACCTGCGAAGGCACAGGCGGGGGTGTTGGGGTGAGGGAGGTGGTTCTGGGATGGTCGGGTGTGTACCTGTGGAGGCTCTCTGAGGTCAGGTCGTCTCTGACCTTTCACCCCTGATACCCCGCAGCCAAAGGTAGCACACACACCAAACAAAGCAGGATTTGCTGGGTGCATTAGTTGCGTGCATGTGTGTGTGTGTGTGTGTGTGTGTGTGTGTGTGTGTGTGTGTGTGTGTGTGTGTGTGTGTGAGTGAGAGAGAAAGAGAGTTAAGTGACGGACCTTGTGGTGTGGCCCAAACTCTGCTTTTATGTTGAAATGTCCCAAAGACATGATAATGTGAAAATAGAGCGATCGACTCTACTGAGCTGTTCTTTGGACACGTGAATGGATGTGGACGGCGTGTGTGCGTGTGTGTGTGTGTGTGTGTGTGTGTTTGTCCCTTCCCTCTGCACACTTTATGCCTGATTCTAGTCAACGATTTCTTTCTGTTTTGGTAAAAGCGTCCATTTGGTGTCTCAAGCTTTGCCAGAACAGACGAAAAGACGGCGTCCATCGATGACCCCCTTTTACCTTTCAACACGAGGAGAGACGGCCTGGCTGCATGCATATTTTAGTTCTTCTTCCTCCAGCTGTGGTTATATTTAACCTTCAACACTAATACCATTTTTATTTCTCTTAACCCTAAATATTTAAATACCTGTGAACTCTTTTCTTTTTCTTTTGGGTTTTAGCGTGTGATTGCCTGTGTGAGTGTAAACAGATCATAACTGAGAGGTTCTTGTGAACATGTCCCTATACGAAAAACAAGTACAATTCTTGAGGACCTTCAGGGGCCCCAAAAAGCCCAGATTCACTGTGTGTCGGCTGCTTTTTGGTAATTTGATTATTTGCAAATTGATCAACTGATCCGATACCAGTGTTTAATTAATAAGCTGTATGCCTCATCATTCTTTTACGTGTAATCAGGCTTGACTTAAACATTGCTTTACTAACTTTGTAAAATAAAATGTAACAAATAAATACAGATATAAATTTAGTGATTGTTATTTATATTAAAATAATAAATCGTACACCAGCAACTTGGTAGAAAATCTTCAAAATTAACATGAATTACAATTCAGGAGGTAAACCTTTTTAATGCAGCAACAAATTCGTCAAAACCTAAACAGGAATTAAAATTCCAGTATGTAATGTATATAGTATATAATCATAGAATTGAATTTAATAGATCAGCCCCATTGTCACCAATACCTGATCCAGCTATTTGAGTCAGTATCGGCCCGATATCGGTGCATCCCTAGTTATATCGTGCTCTTATTTAACAAGTAATTAGCTAGATTTATAAATCAGCCCGGGCAATATATTAGCAGATGTTAACTTATTGCAGCTATATCAGTATCAGTGTATGTTGGCTGATAATTAACAAGAAATTGCAGTACAGAAATGCGAAACTAGTAGTTTTGTCCACCAGAGAGCACTGACATGTTTATTTTTTAACTGTAAAACATCCCTCTCAGTGTGTATCTCGGTCACAAAAAAATAATCTTCAGGGATCTGTAACAAGACTGTTTGATTATGTTATTGGTTTGTTAAAATAAATAATCATATTTTTAAAGATCCCGTGTCAGTCGGACTATATTAGTATTATATTTTCCCCAATCACTTGATATGTTATTTCCTGTCATCATGGGAGAAAGATTATTTTTTAGTTATACATGAATTTGATTGAAATGCTCCTCAAAATATTACTAAAAACTCCAGCTTTTCTAATCCAGTGTTATTAATGAGGTTTTCTTTCAAATTACCGCAAACTATCTGACATACAGAAGCACTGGGCCGTGCTTTATTCCAGAGTATAAGTTGGATTTTGGGTCCCTGTGCAAAATATAATGAAGACGCCATCAATAGTGTGACTGAACTTGGAGGAAACGGGGGCCCATGAGGACGAGTCAACACCGATCTGGACGAAGAAGACTCCTCTGGAAGATCAGACTGTGGGTGGTGATGGTTGGATGATGTGTGTGTGTGTGTGTGTGGCATGGGTGGGGACGGGTGGGGGGGTTTTAACCTTACCACGGTGACATATTAGTGTTAGACTTACTTGAACGAGAACGAGAAGATGTTACTTAAGTAGACTCTACTGTAAAGCAGATAGATCTCTCTCCTCCTGACCTCTACTTCCTGTATTTCTGTGTTTTAATGCTTCGTCTCTATGCCAGTGGACTCACTCATCTCACTATGGCTGTACATGTGCCTTTTATTAAAGATCATGAACCTGCACGGCTCGGCTGCTCTTTTTCTGTGCGTTTGAATGTAGAAAGGACAAAAATAGAGCCGGCTTTCTTCGTATAAATATTGCATACGACGCCGCAGTTATGAAATCCGAATTTAATTTAAAGCCTCGTGCCGGATGATGGATATGTTTCATTGAATTTGTTGGAGGGAATATGAATCACTTTCAGTACAAAATGAATTACACGGCATCTGAAAAATAACCCATTGGCTTATCAGTTATTGCTTGCGTGAAAGAGAAGAGTAGTGTAAAATCTTGAAGACTTAAAAGAGAGCATTGTATAGAATGTAATGTTTCTGTAAAGACTAATTTAATTTGATATTGATCTGTATATTTGAGTAGACCATTTTCACATATCACAGTAGGAAAAGCACTTTAACATGTAGCTGCTTCAGTTTCAGGCTCCTCAGGCTGGTGTTGTGCATGTTTGTCTCACATTGTCATGACTAACTGGAGCCATCGTTAGTGTTTATCAGTTACGCCTTTGCTTTTCCTGCTATGGCAAGTTAAAATGTCTGTTGTGAAAAAGGCCGATTGAATGTACGTTATTTCTGCATATATAGAAATAAGAGTTTAAATGATTATCAGTCAATCGACATGAAATTAATTGGCACAAATTTGGATAATTAGGTGATTGTTTAGGCAACTTTTAATGCAAAAAAATACCCAAATTTGACTAATTCTAGCTTCTCAAATGTGAAAATTTGCAGAAGATTAATCAGTTAATTGTGAAATATTTTAATCAGGAGTGTAACCAATTGTTAGTTGCAGCCCGAGAGCCGGTGTTACACTGAAATCTGCGACTGCAGAGAGCCAGGAACACATAAGGTTTCAGAAAATGTGACCCCCACTGAACCTATCTTTTGCTTTTCTTTTCCGTTTTGTGAATATATCTTTAAATTAAAAACATTAAAATACATTTATGTTTTTTAAACAATTTTGTTTTGGGTGTTTTCTGTCACATATTTGCTTTGTTTATCATACAGTTAACAGTGGGGGTCACATTTTATGACGACAGCCGTCAGAAAATGGTGACCTCATGTGTTGCTGGCTCTCTGCAGTCACAGATTTGAGTGTAACACCGTGCAAACTGATGAGCAAATGAACAAGTGGTGAAATGACCTGCATTGTTTTACATGTGAGGACAGTACACTGAGTCTTTGAGCAGCAGGGGGCGCTAACGTCTTATAGTGAGAGTCCCTCAGTGGTTTGGTGGAATATACGGTAACTGTTGGTCTCTGCTGTTTATATAATTTAAAATTTTCCACATTGATTTGTTTTTTTGTGAAAACCTGAGCGTTATTGCTCGACTTTATGAATGTATTAGTCTCCTCATAACATCAAGATTCCCTAAAACTAAATGCCCTTAATGATCAACTGTGTTAATGTAAAAATCTTTCACATGCTTGTTAGTTATTCAGACATTAACATTCATCTCCCATTTATGAACTCAGTGGTAGGTTAACAACCCACCATCTCTGCTTTCCCACAGCGCACACATCATTTTCATTATCATGTTGTGAACAGAGAGCACTTTATTTTCCCGGTGTATGTATCTCGCCACGTCATCGTCAACATGAGAGGAAACAAAAGAGCCGGGATGATATAGAAATGTGACATCGTCAATCCAGCCACAGCACTTTATTCTATTCACACAGTGCATTTCCTTGGAACACAATATATAATTTAATATCAATATAAAACTCCATTTGTGTATATAAATTATGCATTCAATACAGCAGCTCTGATATATACTATTAAGCTTTGGTACAGTGGTACATTTCTGTGTGTGTGTGTGGGTGTGGGGGTGTATGTGGGTGTGGGTGTATGTTGTGTGTGTGTGTGTGTGTGCACATGCTTGTTAAGAGTGTGAACGGCGTGCACCCTGTGGGCGTCGTCAGGGGGAAGGTGGGTGTAAGTGAGGGAGTGTGAAAAAAGGGTGTTAAGAATGTGTGCATGTGAGTTCACGCAGGAACTCGAACGTCGTCACTCCACCCCTCGAGGCATCATCAGTACTGTGCGCTCCAGGCCGGGGCGCTGAGGTTGGTGCAGCTGGGAGGATGGCAGCTGCCGTGGTGGGGGGGTGGGGGCACCACGCAGCAGTAACCCGCCTCCCCACCAACCGCGGTCACAACTTTACTTTGTGGATAGGACACTGAAACACCTCCCTGCAAGGAAGAAAAAAGAAAGTTGGGAGTGAAAAATTTGCTTCCACAAGCACTTTCTGAACTGCTTCTTCTGGAGGGCTGAGTTGTCGGAGGGCTGCCGCAGAACGAGACCTTTGGGTGCTCTTTGTGTTTACCTGAACTATGCTACGCTGATGAGAGGCCATCGGTGAGTAGGTCCCCAGTAGGGCCTGGGAGTGTGAGGACGGCTGCACCCCCACAGCAGGGGCGTAACCTGCTGCAAAACACACAGTTATATACGAGATTATTAACAACATATTTCATCACTGCAATTTGTTTAGCAAAAGGTTAATATAAGCATTAAGCCACAAGAGAGTTTTACATTGATTTTAGAATAAATAAGAAGAGTCGTGAGGAAGCTTCAACACAGCGTTAACAAAGAAAATGTAAAAAAAAGAGGGCAAATTGTCCAGAAATTCTTGATAAATGAATATTAAAAAAACCCACATTGATTCATTATTTTCTGGCTGTAAGACCTTGTGTACTTTCAGTTTCTATTACTATTCATTTTAACTTAAACACCGACATAAAAATCATATATAGTTCATATAGTAGTATTTGGTTGGATATATTTTAATTTATCAATTTATCAATCTTTATTGGCAACATTAAATGATAAAAGCAGCAAAAAAGCCCTTCTTAGGAAATACATACATATTTTTCCCACCATTCCTGCTGATGGAGTCATTTGTATTTCTGTTCCGATGTCGCCGCTTTGAGACTTGTATAATTATATACATTAATTGTTGTTGCTTAGAAGGAGTTGACGGACGGTCTGCAGCTGTTTCAGATACATTCGTTCATTAAGATGCTCTAAATTCGAATTAACGACAATATTAAAACGTGTCTCCTCTCCTCTGTCTTTGTCGTTGCGTTGAATAGAAGCAGCAGGAAAAGAGACCGGTTCACTGTGAGACCCTCAGACTACATCTCTGACAGTGTAACGGCCCCCTCCTCTACTGCCACGGCCTGCGTCTGTCTGTCTGTCTGACACACACACACACACACACACACACACACACACACACAAAGACACACAGGTGGAAAGTACCTGTTGGTTGTGCTGCTTGGCTGTGGATGTGCTGGCTAGGTGAGACAGGCCTGCATGGGTGCTGAGCTGAGGTAGGGTACTGGCCGTAGTAATACACAGGCAACTATAGGAAAATAATATGAAAAATACTAGCTTTAATCTCACTATCATTTACCTTAAACTCTTCCTTTAATTGGTAAATCAATTTGACTGTATGACCAGAATTTAAGCTACTCAATGCAGAATTTAAACATATTGTTTTAATATTTAAAAGTATCTTACATGACCATAAAATGATCGATTCATGTATTTAATGAAAAAAGGGGACATGACAAATATGAAGTGCATGAGTACCCGTACCGAAGGTGAGGGCTGGCAGTAGCTGGGGGGGTTGGGAGGTGGAGGAGGAGGGGGCGGAGCTGCATAGATGTAACCCTGACTGGCCGGGTAGAGAGGCGGCGCTTCACCCGTCGACTGACAGCTCACATGAGCAAACTGCGAGGAGAGATCTTCAATCTGTCGGCCAAGAGAAAGGAGGTCAACACGCACATGGACGCCCGTAAACATGCGTTCATACTGTAAACGCACGTTATGTGCAGCAGTTACGACTGTGTACAGTGATACATACTGTGGTGTATGGCTGTGAGGGAGTGACAGGCAACATCTGTGGAGCTGTGTAAGAGACAGATGAGTACTGAACCACCTGAGAGAGACACACATATGGGGGACAGAGATAAAGACACAAAGAGCGACATGTACGAATGTCGGTCTGAACACGTCTTGCATGTCAAACACGTCCTGCTGTGTGCGTACGTGCGTGCGCTACCTGCTGCTGTTGGTGCTGAGGGGGAGAGCTTTGTAGCTGAGACTGGCTCCTGATTGGCTGCTGGCTGTCCGGAGGGTTGTACACAGCGGGGGTTCCATCAGGGTTCAGGAAAGGCTGCCCTAAAAGGTCAAAGGGTTGAGTATGATAAATCTGTATGTGTTGTGTATGTGATCTTACTGGTGTGTGAGTGTGTTACGTACCAGTATGTGGGTTCACTAGTATGCTTCCCGGTGGGATCCCGTTCTCTATGATGTAGGCAGAGTTAGGAGGCTGCTCATCTATGATGGGAGGAGAGGGGGGGTGGGGGCAAGTGGATGGCAGTCTGTAAAGTGAGATGGAGCCTGAGAGAGAGAGTAGATGAAAAAAAAAAGAGGAAGAGCTTTATTATCACAGCACATAACAAATTCACATTTCAACACCTTAATGTGATAAAAAACTAAACACTCCACCCGTCTGTGCTAAAAACTGACTGAGGAAGACAGTAAAATATCATGGGAACATCACTGCCACAGATTCAGGACTTAGGTGTTATGGAGGACACCAGCCATCCAGCACGTAGTCTATTCTCATTATTATTTCCATCAGGAAAACACCTACAGAGCTTCAGAGCTCTGACCGGCCGCCTCAAAGATAGCTTTTACTCCCAGGCGGTTAGACTACTGAACAGCTAGCGCTTTAAAATATCACACGAGCACATTAAATAACGATGATGATTTGTTTATTGTTGTAGAATTTATTCTTCTGTTGTCTCTTATTTATTCTTATTATTAGGGCTGTCATCGATTAAAATAGTTAATCGCGATTAATTGCAAATTAATCGTACATTTTTATTTGTTCAAAATGTACCTTGAAGGGAGATTCGTCAAGTATTTAATACTCTTATCAACATGTGAGTGGGCAAATATACTTGCTTTATGCAAATGTATGTATATATTTACTATTGGAAATCAATTAACAACACAAAAGAATGAAAAATATTGTCCAGAAACCCTCACAGGTACTGCATTTAATATAAAAAAATATGCTCAAATCATAACATGGCAAACTGCAGCCCAACAGACAACAACAGCTGTCAGTGTGTCAGTGTGCTGACTTGACTATGACTTGCCTCCAACTGCATGTGATTATCATAAAGTGGGCATGTCTGTAAAGGGGAGACTCGTGGGTACCCATTGAACCCATTTTAATTCACATATCTTGAGGTCAGAGATCAAGGGACCCCTTTGAAAATGGCCATGACAGTTTTTCCACGCCAAAATTTTGCGTTAGTTTGGAGCGTTATTTAGCCTCCTTCTCGACAAGTTATTATGACATGGTTGGTACCGATGGATTCCTTACAGTAGGTTTTCTAGTTTCATATGATGCCAGTATCGTCACTCTAACTTTAAAATTGACTACGGCTATAATCTAAAAATCGCAAGTTTTGTTAATGCGTATAAAGAAATGAGTGGCATCAAAACAAATTTGTGTTAACGTGTTATCACGTTAACTTTGACAGCCCTACTTTTTAAATATAGTTTTAAAGGGATGAGAGAACCAAGGTACTTTTTAATGTATATGACAATTAACTTGAACTTCAAACATACTGTGTGCAGCCCGTTAGCAATGATGTATTTTTCTTCCTGAATATGCGAAGAAGACTGGAAGTGTTGTGTGAAAATTTACAGCTATGGTGTGAAGGTTCATGGATTGAGATTTTCACACCAGGAGAACTTCCACTGCTTTTTGTTAATTAGATGCTGCTGACTAAAGAACAGACATCGTTTAATAAACAGCGTTTTTCCCAAGTGTGGCGTGCTGATTAAATCTGCTAATAAGTTTGCTTTCACACAGGTAGAGAGGAGTGAAGAGTCTCACTCTCGATGACTGAATTTACACCTTTAAGGTGCGACAGAGAAGTGTTGAAAAATGTCATTCTGACTCGAGGTTTAAAAAAAAATTAAAAAAAGACGCACCTGAACCACGTGCGTCCCAGCTGTGGTTGGCAACTTGGCGGGGTTTCAGGGCGGGACTCGTCCATTGGTAGGAGGAATCGGAGTCTGTGCTGCTCCAAGGTCGAGGGTCGTTGCTATAGCGACAGTCAGTCTCAGTGCTACTCTGCCTGCTGCTGCCTGTCCAGCTGGAGCCTGAGTTGTCACGGCTCCCCCTGTGAGGCACATCCACAGTTATCTTACAACCTTATCACTGCATGCCATTTATGTGAATGGGGGACAAAAGTGCTGATATGCCACACATAATGAAGCCCATGAATTTATTCACTGACATAAATTATCTATAAAAACTCTCCTTCCGTTATTTTAATTCAGAATGTACAAGATTTCCAAGAATACTAAACTCTGATACAACCCCCAAAAAAAAAATCTAGGTCTTCATTTTGTTTCCTCTGCAGATTGTGAGAAGCTCTGTTGCAGCCCGGCTGACCAGATTAAGATGATAAATGACTACGCATCTGTGCAGACGGAGCTCTACCTGAAGAGCTGCCTTCTCCTCTGGGTCTCAGCATATGGATTGTACTCCTCCACAGCCCTGCACACAGCACACACACACACACAGACATATATTAATGTCCTCATCTAAATATAAAAAGCTGAAAAGGCACATGGAGAGAATATACTGCCGGCAAGGTTACCTGGTTTCTGCATGGGCGCTCTCCTGGGTGCACACCGGCTGTAAAAGTACAGCGGAGAAATTAGTGAGTCTCCTATATGTCTTTATGTCATATCTGCCTGTCTGTCCTCCTCTCTCCCTGTCTTACCTCCTGGTTGAAGATTCGGTCTCGTGCCCGTTGGTACTCCTCCTCTCTCTCCTCCATTGACTTGCTTTGCTTCTCCCGTAAGGGGTGAAGTCGGGTCTGCAGGGAGAAGGAACGAGAACGGGTCAAAACGCTGATAGGGTACGATCAATGCCAATTATAGAGGAAACTCCACAGAGACGGGCAGCTATAGAGAATGGAGGACAGACAGACCTGGTCATCGGAGCTGTTGTCTCTCTTCAAAATAATTTTCCACCGGTGGATCTCGTCTGTTTTGTCCTTATGCACCTCGTTCAGGAAACGCTGCTCCGGTCTTGAAGAGAAACAAGTAACAACCGCCGTTATTTCACTATAAAGACTGAAAGGGCAAGGATTTACGTGCCATGAGACGCTGCTTACATGCGCGTGCTGCTGGTCCTGTTGATGATGACAGACTTGCCTGTCTGGTCTACATTGTGCTCCATGCCAAAGTAGGCCGCCACCCGATGGACCAGCATACGGTGGTAGGACGACATGTGAGGGAACTTCTTAAAGGGACTGAGATGTGGGAAGAGAGAAAAAGGAAGGAAAAAAAACGTAATGAAAGGGGGAAAGAAGGAAGGAGACAGAGAGGAAAACAACTATAGAACAAGGACGCGATGAAAAGAGATAGAGGAGAGAGATGGGACAGAAGGCGATAGATGGAGGTAGATTGAGGCTGGTTGTATTTTTTGGCTTAAGTCCAGTTTCATCCCCGGTGGCTCAATCACACCCACACTAACATAGCTGGCTCAATATATTGATCAGTACACTAAATAAGCTGTATGGACAGAATTATAATACAGGGGCTGGAAACATATTTTAAATTAGCATAAGATCGTCTTCAGTCTTAGCATGCATACAAGTTTTTATTTCAGCCTGTTTAAACAGGTAGATAGCTCAATGAGGACCCAAGGTTATACTCTCCTTCACACACACACACACACACACCTATTGCTGGTGATGAAGTCGATCATGTCCTGCTCCAGTTTAAGTAGCATCATGCGGTCTCTGGGGTTGCTGTTGAGGGTGTCGACGATAAACTGGTGCAGGTCTATGCCGGTGGAGTCGGTGTACTCCACGCTGGACTCTGAGAGCGACACAGGCAGGGAGGATGTATTACGAGACAATAAAAATACAAAAAGCACACCGCAATATTAAACACCCCCGGAGAACTACATCTAAATAGTGACACTGAATCCCATTTTATTACATTTTATTTGCTTTCTCGTCTCTCTTTTATGAGATATCAATCACACACACACACACACCCACCTTTGGACAGTGAATGTTTCTTTGGATCTGTGCTGTTCTCCGGTTCTTCCTCCTTACAGGACGTTCTCTCGTTGTCATGGCAGCTAGATGTGATGTTTGCGTCTGGAGATGTCTGAGTGGGAAGAAAATAAAAAAAAAAGTAATTTAAGTGTGCTGATGATGAGGAGGTGGATGATTATCTGGCTATGTGTGTGTGTGTGTGTGTGTGTGTGTATTACCTGGGTTTCTTCAAAAGGTGCGGACTCCTCGCAGACAGCCGTACTCCGCACTAACTTTCCTTTGGCCTGAAATACACACAAGCAAGCAATATTACAAATTCATAGAGTATAATGCAATAGATGGTTCGGTAAGAATGAATAATGAGAGGCAGAATTGTTTTAGCTTACCTTCACTTTTTTCTTTGGTTGCACCTGGTTACAGTTTTTCTGCGAGATAGGACACAATTTGTCAGAAAGCGAGCACGTGAGGAGTCGTAGTGGGGGTGGTGCATAATTTTAATGTGGTATATTTTGAATGCGGTACGCTATATTTCGTCGCTCACCTGCTGCTCCAGCTTCTTACTGTCATGGTGATGCTCCTCGTCCTCCTTCTGATTGGAGGACGGACATGGCGGGGGGGAGGAGCAGCTGATGACATCACATGATGTCACATCACAGGGTTTTAGGAGGACATCTGCGCTTTCTACAGCTGCTTCAGTCATCCTTCTAAACAATGCAAAACATGGACTCATGACGCTGTGTGTGGGTCTGCATTTGTATATTTTACTGCTGTTTATAGATGCCTGCATTTGCATGAGTCTGCGTGCATGTGAGTGTGTGTGTATGCTTTTCCTACCTATTTGGAGTTGTTTACTGGAGAGCCTCACAGGTGAATGATGAGGTCATATATCCCATGTTCCCACAGGGCAGCCAGAAACGCAATTATCCTCTCCGCCCGTGCTCGCTTTCTCTACTGTTCCTCTCTCTGCCGGCTCTTTACTGGTCAATGGAAAATAGCCTGAAGAGATCGAAAAACACAGGAGAAAAAAACAGTGTTAGCGGTCATTGTGTACAACAGAAACACCACTACGCTGTTTCACACAAACACACACACACACTTATATCAAACAGAGCATAAAAGCATAGTTGCTGGAAATGACATCAAGTAGCTAAGCTTGTGTGTATATGTGTTAACCTCTGTCTAGGCTTCCCAAATGCTCTCCTGGCTTGACAGTTAATTGCAGCTTAAAGTGTATTACTGTAAGCGCGTGCCGGTAACATACAGTCCTGTGCTTGGACGTGGTATTTGCTTGCGTATTTACATGCGTGTAGCTCATGTGAACGCATGTCTGGTGTGTGTGTGTGTGTGTGCGCGAGTGCGTGTCCTCGAGCTTTTCTTAGAAACAGCAGCTGTGGGGAGTATCATCCGATCCGCCAGCACTGATATTCCCAGAATGCCGAGCTCAAGTCTCTGATCCCGGTGGTGAGAATATTGCCGAGACCAAAGAGGTAGACGCGCACACGAGAGGAAGTGGCATTCCACCATCTTCTCCAAAGGGCCAACTGCATTCAGTGGGGACGCATTCCGCTGTAACACGGAGCTCAAGGGGACACTTATTCCTGTAACACCTGGGACAGAATAACGAGCTCGGAGGATGCAGAGTCCCATAACATGGTTATTTAACACCCGACTGGAGATAATAGCCCTTTTTAAAAAAAGACCTGTCAGTCCATGTGCAACCAAAGTGGTGTTTACTTCCCATGCCGCCTCAATGAAACACAATACACGACAGCAGTGATTCCACCCGGCAAAAATATTCTTAGTATGGTAGTGAGGCGCCTGAAATCTCTGCTTGTGTCGGTCTAACATTTTATAATGGGAATATCATCAAACTTATATGAAAAAAATTATTACAATTACAGTATAATTAGTTTAAAACATACTGTACTTCAGATGTTAAGTGTCATAACATAACCCTGTAGTTCGCAATGTTTTTATTGATATATTAATTGACGTTTTCCAAAGAAATTAGTCATGTAATGTGATGTGTAACAACTAGTCGATTAATCGATTAACAGAAAATTAATGGGCAACTCCTTTTCAGTCATAATTCAAGCAAAAATGCGAGACATTTCCTATTTCCAGCTGTTCATATGTAAAGAGTTGCTGCTTTTCTTTGTCTTGTATAATAGAAAATAGAATATCTTTGCATTTTGGAATGTTAGTCGGATAAAATAACCAATTTGGAGATGTCACCTTGGGCTCTGGGAAAACGTGAAAGGATTTTTTCTTACAGGCAAGATGAATAACTGATTAATCAAGAAAATAATCTGAAATTTATTAGAGCAGAAGAGTTGCAGTTTGTCGACCTGTATCACTGTTTTAGCTTAATGGGCGTCTGCATACTGCCTAGCGAGGACACCTAAACACTATATAGGACATAATGACTTGGGAGACTCCCAAGTGCATGTGCAGTTGGCGAGTTCTTGCTGAGCTGTCCTTCAGTCAAGCAGGCCAGCTCCATGTGTGCTGCACTGTAACTGACCCTGACCTTAGACTACACAGAGGGGAGGGGGCGAGGAAAACACAGAACATCTCCTTTAATCATTACGATCAAAGAAAAATTGTGTATAAAATAAGAGAAAGCTTGAACTGTATTACAGGTGTGAATTGAGAGCAATACCAGAGAACGGGAACATGACATAAGCAGGGCAGAGAGAGGGAAAAAGACTGATGTGGAGCAGATGCACTACAGAGAAAAACAAGATGAATGGGAGGCGAGGGAAGCAGAGGATGAAGAGAGATGAGGAAACAGTCTGCAGGGACTTTAAAGGTGAAGAGGGGTGAAGGAAGACGACGGAGAAAGAGGGAAAGTGAAGAATTGGTGATAGAGAGGCTTGCAGCACACAGTCTGTCTCCGGGCTTTTCAGCCGATGGCCGTGAATAGGGGATTTGAGTGGAGCGACCAGTTTTTGAGCTGAGCGCTGCAGAAGCGTCCGGCCGCCCGGGGAGAAGGTGTGACACGATCATTAGCGCGTGACGGATGGCGGCGGGAGGCAGGGAGCGCCAGTACCCGCTACATCATCATCCATCTGCTGCTCTCCCCGAAGCCTCCAGCCTCAGAGCCACCTACTCACCAGGACACCTTTCTTCTCCAGCCAAAAGCTGCCTGGCTCACAGGCAGGCCAGTGGGAAAATATCCAAAAGCTACTTTAGATGGCCATTGTCAGCTCGACCAAGTTACATTGAGTGCTTATAAGCCCAGTACAATCCTGTTTGTAATCACGACTACTGAAAAATCTATCAGGACTATAATTATCAGTGGCTCTTGCATCGTTTAACACTAAAGTGTACCATTGTGTACCTTGTACGCTTGGGTTTATCATCCTGCCCTCTCTGTACTTGTAGACATTTATGTACATTTTCTGCTTTCTTTTTTTTATTTTCACCCTTCCATCTCTTTAAGAAAAAACGGAAATCATCACCCGCCTATGGCTGCAGAGCTGATTGTGTTGTGTCTCTGAGGTTGCAGCTGAATTTAAAAAGGGGGATTTCATGTTTTCTCCCTCAGCTCGGCAGCTCATTAGGAAATGATTCAGCGACTCAGACTCTGAACGAGGGAGCAGGTCTCTCCGGTTTAAAATAATAATTGAGAATTTTGAGGCAAACTCAAAAGCATCCAGCGCTTTGTTTATCCATAATCTGTGCAGGCTTTGCCCCGTAGTCAGTAATTGGGCTGCTTTCCTTTTCCCTCTTATATACAGTATAGGGTATTTTGATGTTTCACTTACTAATTATTTTATTTATATATATTGTACCTGCATTTTTTTTTTTTTTTTTTTTACATTTGCAGCTGAGTCCTTCCCCTCCCCCTGGGCAGATTTTTATTTTATCTCCTTGCTGTTGCTTCATATTTAAGTAAAACAATAAATGCATTATTACGCCCTACACTTTAAGACAAAGTGAAGAGCAGAAAGTAGGCTACACACATGAGAGGAAATGTAGGTTACATCGTCCTTTTGAGTCATCAGCACCTGGGCAGCCACCGCAAGCTTTAATACCAAAGTGACTTGTGGCTGCGACAGCTGCGTGTCTCTGCAGCTGAAGTCAAAAACCTCAAGATGGGGAAGAAAAAACCTGCACAACACACACACACACACACAGTATATAGTGTTTGGTGTTAAAGGTGCACAACACACAGTATATGGTGTTTGGTGTTAAAGGTGCACAACACACAGTATATGGTGTTTGGTGTTAAAGGTGCACAACACACAGTATATAGTGTTTGGTGTTAAAGGTGCACAACACACAGTATATGGTGTTTGGTGTTAAAGGTGCACAACACACAGTATATAGTGTTTGGTGTTAAAGGTGCACAACACACAGTATATAGTGTTTGGTGTTAAAGGTGCACAACACACAGTATATGGTGTTTGGTGTTAAAGGTGCACAACACACAGTATATGGTGTTTGGTGTTAAAGGTGCACAACACACAGTATATAGTGTTTGGTGTTAAAGGTGCACAACACACAGTATATAGTGTTTGGTGTTAAAGGTGCACAACACACAGTATATAGTGTTTGGTGTTAAAGGTGCACAACACACAGTATATGGTGTTTGGTGTTAAAGGTGCACAACACACAGTATATAGTGTTCGGTGTTAAAGGTGCACAACACACAGTATATGGTGTTTGATGTTAAAGGTGCACAACACACAGTATATAGTGTTTGGTGTTAAAGGGCTATTTCACAACTCTTTATAGCTCAGTTTCAAAAACTGATGGCATCTCGACTGTGGTTAAAGGATGCGATAAAAACAAACAGGTGTCATCTTCATGCACAACTTCTGTGGCATCCTGTTGACCCACATTATAAGGGGACATAACGGGGTTTGTGTGATCTACTCTCGGGATGAATGCAGAGAAACCCGGTGTCTGACTGTTTGTGTGTCGCATTACCGTGACCCAGGCTAAGCTGACACACCGGGCTATTTATACACCCGGGGCAGGCAGGGAGTGGACCTCCTGCTCCGGGACTTCACCGTGCTGTCAGCTGCATGTGGAGCTTCAGAGGACGGTGGAAACACACCAGCAGCAGCAGCAGCATGGAGCACCGACATGAACTCATAGTGTTAGATCAGCTACCAACAAGAAAGGGGACTTTCCTTATAGACATACGGGGGCGAATAGGCAACTTAAATCACCTTAAAACTCACGTTTGTACTCAAAAACACACACAAGCAATATCAAGAAAGATAGCTGGTCAAAAATCTGTTAAAAACCCTAATAGTTAAAGTAACAGTGAGCTAAAATATAACAGATTTACTGGCTCCCTAAATGACCGTTATCATTCCTTCAGCGGTGTTGCTACCGTTACTGTTACTATGCGACTGATAGCGGCGCTCCGGGCAGCCGTTAGCTACCGTTAGTTAAATCCCGGGCGGCAGTTAGCTACCGTTAGTCAGATCCCCGTAATGTCAGTAGATTTTCGGTTAAATTACAAACATTTTCTTAACCCAAATGTGTTCTTGTATCATCCTAACTCATAACCTGGTGTGATTCATATCGTAAAAGTACAAGAAAGAGGTAAAAACAGCATGAAAAGACGTCTAGCAAGAAAGCGTCCGTTTGAATCAGTTAACCGTTAGAATCAAGCTAGTGTCCTCGCGGTGTGTCCGTTAGCTTACCGTTGAGGTGGATGTCTTCCTCACTCCGTGGGGCTTCTGCCGGTGTAGCCTTACCGACCGACCGACTGTACTGCCGTACACCCCAGTGTCTGTTCACTGTGAGGTCCGTGTGCTCCTCCTCCGCCTTTTGCCTGTCTCTGTCGGGGGAGAAGTGGGGAGGAGGAGGAGGAAGAGGAAGAGGAGGAAGAGGAGGACGGCCGACAGCTCTGAACCCTGAGCCACGCGCCCACACACACACACACACACACACGCGAGGAATGCACGAGAGCCCACCAGCCCACTCATCTCTATCTCTGTCCCTCTCTCTCGCTCTAATACTGTCTCTCTCTCTTTGTCTTCCATTTCAACTCAATTACATTCCTCTTTACTACTGCAATATTACTGCAATAACTGACTTCAACACTTGAGGGGACACAACAAGAAAATACTCTCTTTTTTATAGCGTTATATCAAAGCTAAACATATTCCTCTTATGCATTGGTGGAATGGACATTTTAGTGTAGTACCTATACAGTAAGTACACATTTATGTGAACTTCCAACACAGTCTCACAATAGTCACGAAATGTAATCTATTTGATTCATGTACAGACACGATTTTCCCTTTTTTTTAATTTCTGCTCCACTCTTTTCAAAATATAACTAATTATGTTTAGGAAAAGATCAACTTGGTTAGGTTTAGGCAACAAACCACTTAGTTAGGCTTAGGAAAAGATCGCAGTTTGGGTTAAAATAACTCCGGAAGTTGCGTAACTTAAGTACAGCAGTTACGTGACAAAAGCTAGATAGTTAGCTTTAGGAAAAGATCGCAGTTTGGGTTAAAATAACTCCGGAAGTGGCGTAACTTAAGTACAGCAGTTACGTGACAAAAGCTAGATAGTTAGCTTTAGGAAAAGATCGCAGTTTGGGTTAAAATAACTCCGGAAGTGGCGTAACTTAAGTGCGGAAGTTAAGTGACAAAAGCTACTTAGATAGCTTTAGGGAAAGATCGCAGTTTGGGTTAAAATAACTCCGGAAGTGGCGTAACTTAAGTACAGCAGTTACGTGACAAAAGCTAGATAGTTAGCTTTAGGAAAAGATCGCAGTTTGGGTTAAAATAACTCCGGAAGTGGCGTAACTTAAGTGCGGAAGTTAAGTGACAAAAGCTACTTAGATAGCTTTAGGAAAAGATCGCAGTTTGGGTTAAAATAACTCCGGAAGTGGCGTAACTTAAGTGCGGAAGTTAAGTGACAAAAGCTACTTAGATAGCTTTAGGGAAAGATCGCAGTTTGGGTTAAAATAACTCCGGAAGTGGCATAGCTTAAGTACGGAAGTTAAGTGACAAAAGCTACTTAGATAGCTTTAGGAAAAGATCGCAGTTCAGGTTAAAATAACTCTGGAAGTGGCGTAACTTAAGTATGGAAGTTACGTGACAAATAAATCAACTTTGACTTGTGGTTTCACAAGGGACACGAACACCGGTCTCCTGGGTGAAAGTCCTGTGTTTTTCTATGTCCTGTGCCGCCGCTCTGGGGTTGGGGTTCAATCCCCCAGAACCCTAACTCTAGCCTCGTAAACCACAACACACATCAACCATCACAATGGTTTTAAGGCAAAGATTAAGATTTTTTATTTTCATAAATAACTGTATTTATTATAACATAAATAAACAATTGGCGCGTTGATATTGTTGGCTTTAAAGTGTTTCAGTTTCACTACAATTTACACTTTTAATAACAAATGAGTGCGCCCTGGCAGATGAAAAAGTGAGAGAGTTACAGGGGATGAAAAGTGTATTTATTCATTTATTTTTTTAGAGGTTGACCAGCACCTCCCCAGAAGGTGGTGCCCTAGATGACCGCCTATATGGCCTATGCTTTAAGCCGGCCCTGCTAATATATACTTTACCTAAGCGACATTGTCAATGCAGGACTTTAACCTAGCATTTTTATATTGTCGCACAGTATTGCTAATTCAACTTCAAAGGATTTGAATAACTCCTCCACCAATGCTCTTATGTACTGGAAGAAACAGGAAGTTACCATGGTCAAATTAAGCTGTAATAAATCAATAAACACTGTACACATTGAAAGCATATGAAAAGACAGCCTTGTAATGTTTGATAAGATTCGGCAGCCTCTCATCTGTTACCTAGAGACCTAACATTAATCCTTGGGACCAAGAACTGCATTTAGATTTGAATTTTATGGTATTTGTATTCTCTATTCAAAAGACTGTGAATGTCACTTTCATTTCATGTTTAATATGACAGGTAGCCTACTACCAAGTCATATTCAAATATATTCATTTCATTGATAACAATGATACTTGAATCATATTCTATGGAATATGGATTGTGCTGTTAAGTAAAAAACAGTCTTAGCGCTACATTGCTGGATCATTTTCACTGCTTTATACACCGTTGTGTGGTTTGATCTATATTTTTTCTATATTCACTGTGTTCCACCCCTTTCTCACAGTACTACACGCACCTTTACACATGATAAACAGCGTTACCCGTCTGAGAATAACTAATAATAATTCATGTTGAATATGAATAATGAATAATGTTTCGGGATTATTCCTTATTTCATGGGCTATTTTGGGATTTTTTTGGGGAGAATTTATACATTATTATTACATACTTACAAAAAAAAATAAAAACAAAGCATTTGAATACTGATTTGGAGGTTGAATACCATGGCAACGGTCGAAGCATTTGGGTCCGCCCTTATCCAAGTAAGGAAATCTCTTTTATCAGTGGTTTTATCTATAAAAAGGCATCATATTTTATTGAAAAAAGTATAATATTCCCCTCTAAAAACTATTGAGCAGAAGTACAAGGTAGCATAAAAAGGAAATACACAAGTACTTGTAATTGTACTAAATACGGGATTGGGAGCATCAACATGGCAACGGATAGCCGCAGCTCAAAGCTAACGGTACTAACAATGCTAAACAGTACAACACAGTCCTAAACAGTGCTAAACAATGGCGAAAGAGCTGCCAGAGCTAACAGTGATTACTTGAGGGGGAACCGGAGGCTGGGTGCTACGCTTCCGCAATGGAACCATCGATCGGGACCGGCTTTATCAGCTGTAACCGCCGTATGAGAGCGGTGCAGTATGGCAAGCCCAAAATACCAAAGATCGTCACTTTTACCTAATTTTTCACTAAGAAAATGTTGTAACAAGCGGCATTTCACCGGTACACGCTGTAAAATGCAGCGTCCTGACAGTTTGTACGCCACTTTTTACAGCTTTTCCTTATTGAAAAGTGAGGAGAAAGTGATGATCTTTGGCATTTTGGGCTTGCCATAGTGCAGAGCAGCGGCTGTGAGGTAGCCAGTACGCTCACATGCACAAACATGCACTAAAAGCACACACACGGCCAGCCTGTCTATGCAAACAAAGCACAGAGAAGCTCGGATTACAACACACACACACACACAGAGACTTCATTCTCTGATCGGGTAGACATTACTCCTCTATATCTTTACATAGCAAATAAGTTATTTGGTGCTTTATTAATGCTCTGGGTATTGAATTTAGCACCTTTAAAGAAATGTACTTACCTTCCATCACTGGTGATAACGCCGGGTGTATTAACAGTCAAATTTAAAGATCTTCTGTCTAAAAATGATCAGAATGCGCCTTAAAAAACCCAACATGTGTAATACGTATTACAGAGCAGGAGACCTCAGTGCCCTCTGTGGTAGCTAAAGCTTTGGGCAGGAGACGAGGGTATTCTTACCCGCATGTCTGTTTGGACTTAGAGCCCATCTGAAGCTGAATCATCAAGTCTTATCTATCTTTGGTTTCACCACAGCAGACACAAAGTAATAACATATCTTTTTACATGGATGGCATCTTGTTGAATGTTACCAAGCTTTATATCTGTATCGCAGCCAGTTCCATTTTAAAAATACTGAGGTCATACGTCCAAGTCCAGTGATAGCTCCTTTACAAATATGATTAATTGGGGGGAATAACCTGTTAGGATCCTGGGTCAAAAATGATCTGTTAATCTCTCATTCCTTCCCTTGCAATGTGTACAGTTTCTTTATGGTGCCATCTGTGTTTAACTTCTGCTTTTTTTGCTTAGTTATAAGAGAAATGTTGACTTCCTACGAATAACATCTTCAAGTTCCTGCAAATCAGAAAAACAACTTCCACGCCCACGCAGCTAATTTTAAAAGTGCCTCTGTTTTTGGCACGTCTCGTCTTATAAACAGGTCCTGCTTCTATGATGTTTAACAATTCCTACGAAAGAAGACCAGAATGAAGTGGAAACACAGATCTGTGAGGAGATAGGAGCATCAAGTCCCGAGCAGATTCATTCTTGTTCCATTAATTCTTGTCTCATTCAGTTCAAAGTCATTCACAGACTCCATTATTCAAAGACAAAATTACACGAGATATAAGCCCAGATCTCGCCGATATGTGATAAATGTAGCCTGGAGGAGGCAAACCGACTTCACAGCTTCAGCCCTTGTCCCAAGATAGAAAATTACTGCTCTGAACTTTCTGAAATATCTATATTGAACCAGACCCTGTTTTAATAGTTTTGGGAATCTCAGTACTGATTTCAACACTTAAGACAACAACAAATTCTCTCTTAACGCTTGATCAATGCTAAGAATATTCCTCTTATGTAATGCACGAAAAGGAAATTCCCATGGTTAAATTAATTAACTAAAAAACACTGTACACCTTGAAAGCATAAGGCTCTTGTTAAAGGATGGACTTTTAGAGTGTTATCAAATTTAGCAGTCTCTCATCTATTACCTAAAGACCTAACAATAATCGTGGGGATCAAGATCAAGAGCATTACTGCACTTGAATTGTATGTTATTTGTTATTATTTATTAGAAAACTGTAAATGTCAGTCTCACTTCAGGTACTACTTGTATTCCATTTTAATAAAACGTACCATAACCATCCCTAAGTGACAATAAATACTGTCTGGACGCATCGGTAGCTCCTTAATTTCGATGATGCTGCATATACTATGTACAATAGGCGATTCATAATGTACAATGTATGACATATAAGGGGCACCAAACATACTCAATGTTATAACCACAAACTACAGAGATGACTGAGCGCGGGCCTCAGGATGTGCGTCATCCAAAAGCACACATTGCGATGTGTGTGCATCACTGCTCTCTCTCTCTCTCTCTCTCTCTCCACACACACACACACACATTGACACGGGTTTGTCATGATTGAATGACACTTCAATGACTTACAAGGAACGATTTTACATCGTGCGCAACACAAATGCAGCCCAAATTGGAGTCATCCATAGACAACTGGTGTGTATATAATCTAAAATCTGCCCTAGAAAGTGGCCTATGACATACAGACACACACACACACACACACACACACACACACACACACACACACACCTGCTGTCTGCTGGTTCTGGCACTATGGTTGGCATGCGTGCACACAGGAGACTCGATGGCGCTCATTTCCCGTTGCGCGTGCACAGTAATACCGCTACTGTTGTGGCTTGTTATATAAACACACCTCGTTAGAAAGTGCACAGCTGACTGTGTATGTGTGTGTGTGTGTGTGTGTGTGTGTGTATGTGTGTGTGTGTGTGTGTGTGTCATACTGTTACATCAGTTCCAGAGCCTCGCTGAGGAGCATGGATGTCTGTTTAAAGACCTTACTGGAACTGGGATCAGAGTGGCCCTCCTCTCAGGCAGGCCGTGAAGGGTAAACTCACTACCTCTTCTGGTAGACGCATAAAAGGAGTCCATATAATATCAAATATTTATCGACCAACACATTACCCTTTAAAGTACATTGTCAATGTTACATTGCTGCGTAGACTTAGCATGTGTCTGTGTTACTCAACAGCGAGTTCAAAATTAACTTTAAGTGGCAATAGACAAATTCTTTTGCTTTGATTTATCATTATGAAGTAAATGTTGACTGCATTTTGTAATGGCTATAGAATAATGACACCACCTGCGTTTAGATTGGTTCCCTGTAAGCCTCGCTTTCACAGTGTAATTCTGTCTGCCACCATGTACGATCTCCCGGCAAAATGAAGGCTAGATTTACAGCACAAACGAACCATAACAGGAAGAGGATAGCGCTTTTGTTTTCCCCTGTAGTTATCCCCAGTTACCAAAGAGCATCAATGTAAGTTCTTTGCAGTTACTATCCCCAGTAGCAAAAATGGCAGACAATGGAGCAACCGAAGTAAAGGCCTTTACACACCGGAGGCGTGGCGAATAAACAACGCAAAAATGCAAAATACTCACCTGCCAATATTATATCTCTAGGGCTTTTATTGTGAAAGGTAAGAACTGAAAGAGTGGATCTGGTCTACGCTGCCTTTGTCAAGGTTAAAAGGAGTAATAAAGTTTGCTGTCCTTGCTCGGACTACGGAGAGTCCGTGTTGTTGTTTATTAATTATAGGCGCAACTCAACTAATCACGCACCACGTGATTGGTTGCGGTACAAAAGCTTGGAAAATCGACATCATTCTTGTGACTGATTTGTGTTCCGTGTGAAAGTACTCAGGACAAAAACAACAGTTTGAAAAAATATATTGACAAGAAAAAAAACATTGCTAGGCTTTGAGGAAAACAGAAAGCGATCCGGTTGTCTTTACGACAGTGGCGCCAACAGTAATACCACTAGGAAACCCTCGGGGGGGGGGGGGGGAGTTGTCTACTGCCACTTTAAGAAGCACTTTTTTTATTCCCCATGGTAGCTATTTAAAGGGATAGTTTGACATTCAGAAAAATAAGCTCAATAAATGTCTTGACGAGAGTTAGACGAGAAGATCTCACATGTCTGTACAGTAAATATGAAGCTAGAGCCAGCAGCCGGTAAGCTAACCAGCTGCTGGCACTAACTTCTAATATCATACAAACATGTTTCTCATCTAATTCTTGGCAAGAAAGCAAACAGGCATATTTCCCCAAAAGGTCAAACTATTCCTTTACAAGTTAGTTACTCGATAAATACTAGTTTTATGGATGTTATTTGATTGCCACAGTTTCTATTTACCATGACATCACCACTCCAGAGTAACTTACACCATTGGTTATGTCGACATAGCTATCTCCTTTGATCATCAGTGTGTGTAAATGTCTGTGTGTGCATGTGTGTACAAGAGATCGAGTGACACCTCAACAAGTGAAGCTCATAAATATTAATAGGGGCCTCATGAATATTCAGAGGGCGGTCTATGAATATTTAAACTATGATGGAGCATGTGGCCGGGTGACTAGACAGCCACAGACAAGAAACAGACAAATAGACCTCCTCCTTTGCTTCTTAACCTCAGCGAGACGCAGCAGCGTGGCCTTTCTTTTAGGCTACATTAATTCTAATTAAGAATACATAATTTTTATGATTTTGTTTTCATGTGAACTATGGCTCAGGATAAGAATAATGGCCCTGATGATGTTTTGCAACAGACTTCCAGCTTCTCTATTCAAATGAGGTAAACCTGCTGAGTGGAGGCTTCCTAATTCAAATGCTGCACACTGTCCAGATCACAAGAATAATATATAAATAGTACACATAGAAGTTGGAAAATGTGGAACTAACAAAAACACTGTACAATTCATTACCTTCTTAATTTGCTTAATTTGCTTGATCTTATCTATATTTTACTGATTGTATTTAACTCTGACCAAACTGTACATGCTGCTTTCTGTTTGAACTGTTTATCACATAACCAGACTCATATACTATTTCTTGGTTTCTGTACATATTTAATTATATTACTGATATATCATTGCTGCATTAATTTGTTCTGTGCATTTTGTATATTGTGTTATTAGATGCTAAACTGCATTTTGTTGTAGAGCTGCAACGATTTATCAGTTAATTGTCAACTATTAAATCAGTCGGCAACTATTTTGATAATCGATTAATCGGTTTGAGTAATTTTTTTATGCAAAAAAAGGTCAAAATTCTCTGATTCCAGCTTCTTAAATGTGAATATTTTCTGGTTTCTTTACTCCTCTATGACAGTAAACTGAATATCTTTGAGTTGTGGGCAAAACGACACATTTGAGGACGTCATCTTGAACAACACTGAACAACATTTTTCAACATTTTCTGGCATTTTACAGACCAAACAACTAAATCGAGAAAATAACAGATTAATCGATAATGAAAATAATTTTGTTGTACTGGTACTTACCACTGTGTGCAATGACTACAAGTTCAATCTAATCTAATCACTTTTTTTTAAATGTAAAAAATCTTTGATTATATATTATGTATGAAAGAAAATGTTAATCCCTATGATAAAGCATCATTAATGCTTATGTCAGAAAACCTATTACTTTAAAATGATTCAAAAAGTAATAAAAAAATCATGGTAATTTACATTTAATGGGTTTCAGAATGCTATCACTATTATTAATATTCCTACAGGAGCTCGTTTTATACGGTAAACAGTTAGTGAAAGATCCTCTGAAAAGATCTTAAAATAGTGTGTGATCTACCAATCTGCATCACAACAGTGTTTACATTAGTAACAGAGACATCACAGTTCTTATTGGTAGGATGCAGGCAGATGTCATGTGCTGTTTTTTGCATCATGGATGGAGAACTTGCCTCCAAATGTACCTAAAGCTGTTGAAATCTTTAATGAAGTCACTGTAGGGACTAAAGAAGGAGCAAAACATAGGAGTACAGATTGCATTGTAGGGTCCAGGATATAGGAGACACCCATTGAGAAGGTTTCAATTCACTGATTTCATGAGGATTGACTATCCTAATTAGAGGTATCATTTGGTGCCTCATTTCCCCCCCACAAATAGCTTCATTTGATGGGGCTCCTGTGGTCTAAACTGTACCTATATATGGGGTTATGTGAGGTAAAAAAACAAAAAGCGCACAAAGCCCTGATGTAACCCCCTAGGGGAAGTGGATGATGAATTTAGATGCAGTGCGTCAGCAGTCAGAATTACAAAACTATGAGCACAGTGAGGAATAATATGGGTTCAAACGTGGGTTGGGCTGAGAGTGCGCACTCACAGATTGTGCCAGCGCAGAGCTAAAACAGTTAGGAGCTCAGGAGCGAGGTGAAGGAAGCATCGGTGTGAAGAATCCTCCTGACTGGTTTTATTTTCTGATCAATGAGTGTGACTCACTGTGGATCACCTCCCGCTGCATGGAAATCATCCAAGATGGGTTTGTGCTCTGTGGACAAGGCTCAAACTCAGTGTGCGTATGTGTCGCCACCTACACACGTATACTGTAGAGTGCATAAGAAAAATGTGTGTGAAGGTGAAAGCAGTGCACCTGTTAAGTGATAGACCTCAGCAGAGCGATGGCTGTGTGGGTTTGTGGTCTATAACGGATGTTTGACAGGCTGACGAGCTCTGGCACTCACACACTGCTTCCTCCACACATTCTCCCCTCCTCTGCCTGTCTTCTCATCTCTTTAGGCGGTGGGCGTAAAACTCCCTCCTTTTCTTCCTAAACGCCGTCTTTCCATCTCCACTCTTTTTCTCTCCCGCTCCTCCAATCCTTCTATGCATGTTGTTTTCCACTGATTGCGAGTTTGACAGGTTTTCAGAGCGCGAAACGCAGAGGGAGAGGAATCAAACAATCTCCTCAATTAGACAGCCCACACAAACGCGCGTCTGAACTCTATACCATCTTCATCAGTTGTCGCAGTTTTCATCTTTCAGTCGCAGACACCTTTGTTCCCGAGTTGAAAACACACTGTTCACAACAAAGGCAGAGAAAACCATTTAGCTTTGAAGAACAGAAAGTCGCGCAAGCTTTTAAGGTTTATTTGCATCGAGAGGAGGGGAGTTTCTCTGCTTTTTTCTGCCTTAATTGACCAGTTTGCTGGAAAATTTGCAAAGGCCACACGGCGGCCACTGATGCGAGGGTATTCAAAAACTGCAAATGGATGTCTGATTGTGTTATAAGATTTAATATAATCTCACATTTAAAAGGGATAAATTTCAGCAATTAGCGAGGAAAGGGGAGATGAGGAAGTTGCTGTTATGTTCCAGTGTTGTGCAATAATTACGCCTACTGACTGAAAAATGAAGAGATTTCTGATGTAAGGAATAATAAGATTGCACGTTTGAACAGGAACCAGGAGTACACACAGCCTCTTTGGTCTTATGTCACTAACCAGACTTTCAGCTGTCACTGAGAGTTGGTGACTAAAATGTCAAAGAAACACACATAATCTTAGAGGTGCTGTCTCACTTACACACACACACATTGAAGAGAGACCGTAGGCTACAAAGGAAGAGAAAGAGAAAGTAAAACACAGGAAGCAAAGAGGCAGTGAGACAGATGAAGTCCATACAGGACCCCCGGACGTTCAACAATGGGATGAGTCAATACTGTAGTAATACTGTGGTGCACTGCAGCATACCTGGAGGGGCTCAGACCTGTTGATGCAATCAGTGGTGGATGTCTCGAGTTTTCTCTTTGCTCCCATCTGTCTCCTCTCCACTTGGCTGTCAACCTCTCTCACAGCCCCCACTCCCATCTTTCCTCCCACAGCTCCTGCCGTCCTCTCCTCCTCCTCTCCTCTCCTCTCCTCTCCTCCTCGCTCATTATGCACGTCGCTGGGAATAAGAAAAAACGCCGGTTCTGCAAAAGTCAGTTCTTGGAGATGAAGAGGAAAAAAAAAATTCAGCCATATTTCCACAAGTCATTCACACCATCTCATTATGCTATTTTAGTCATGCTTTCTTTTGCACTTCTGTTTTGGGATTTTATCTTTATCTTGCTTGTATGTTGCCTGATTCTGTCTTGTGATTTTATTTCATTGTAAAGCACAATGTAAATTCACTGTAACCATTTATTACTAAAATCTCATGAAGCTCCCTTATACAATTTTAGTTCAAGCATAAAAACAAACAGGTTGACATTTGAGACACTTTCGTCAGACAACAGTGAATCTTTCTCTCATCTATCTTCATCTTTCTTTCCCACACATATATCCTCCTCCATCCTCAGGAACTCAATCTTTTCCCTCCCTCCATCCAAACCTTCTTCCCTCCTTCCTTCCTTCTAATTCTCTTAAAATCATTTCCTCCATTTATCACTCCCCGTTTCTCCGCATCCTTACTCTCATCCTGTATTGTTGACCTGGAAGACTCTGAGCCTGTTCGCTCAGCCGTGGGCATCATGACCATAAGCTGAGTCGCAAGGCTATTTATATTTGTTCCTAATGAGGTGAGATTTCTCTCCGCCATAGCAACGGTCTCTATGGATACCCTGCACTTGGATACCAGATCCCATCCTGTTTTAAATGTCTTATTATGGGCTGTGCCTTCCCCCGTGTATCGTAGCCTAATTAATTCTGAATTATCGTCCCTCTCTGTGTGAACGGTGCAGAAATGCCCTCAAATTACCACCAAGCTGACGGCATTATCAAGTTTACATAAAAAATACAGATTAGAGTTGCACTGGTCAATTTGCAGCATCGAGTAGATCAATATTAAAGCACTTAGGCACGCAACCTGATGCACAGCTCAGTTTTTTTAAATTGTCAACTTGTGCAACAAGCGAAAGGGAGTATGAGACCACTACAAGTGCTCTCATTATTTGATCTGAAACACACACACACAGGAGGAGTATCTGTCATCTGTGCGGTGCGAGAGGCTGATGTGATGGTTGTGCTATTGATCAGGTCTGAGCCAAGTGAGGAGCCGGTTGCAGCACAAGACCCAGGCAGCCGAGCTCAGATCATTAGAGGAGCTCTCTGCGGCTGGGGTCACACAGGTGTTGGGAACCGCCATCTCATTTCCTGCCACAAAGCGAGACAACCAATCAATAAAGTGGCAGCACAACTTCTGGAGAAAGTCACAGTAGTGAACACACACACACACACACACACACACACACACGTATATGGATGGTCTCCGTGCCTTTGTATTTACAGTAAGACTTGGAAATGTTCCCTCCTTTCTCCTAATGACAGACACTCTGAGACAGCTGCATGCACATGTACTCACACAGGTACACACACAAACACACCCTGACAGGTGCTGCATTGTTAAGGCATGTCCAACTCTGGCAGCTTGTTTTTCCTCAGACCTCTCACCCTGCGTGATGACTCAGAGACGGGGAGATGAAAGGAGAGGCAGGGACAAGGGGGAGGAGAGGAGTGGCGCTCTCTGACAGGAGGGGATGGAGGGCCCGAGATAGTTTGAGCGTAAGAAGGTTAAGTAAATCATATCATTAATGCCATGTTAAGAGATTGCTTTGACCTCTGCTTGGCTGTCTGCATATGCAGTGTGTGTGTATGTGTCTGGCCTTTGTCCCACTAAAGCAGGTGGCAGCAATGACGTCCGTCTTCTTTCCCAGCAGCACACACAAACACACACACACACACTTTCTCTCTGTCGCTCTGTGCTCTCTGGTGTCAGTCCCACTAGATTCTATCGTGCTTGAAATTCACTCATCATATCGGGTGGCCTCACTGTGCCGCTCGCTGACACAAGTGCGTGCACGCATGCAAAGACACCCACGCACGCACGCACGCATGCAGGAACACAGCGCGGTCTGGACTGACTTGATTATACAAGCAGAGCATCTCAACCTGACAGAGGAACAAGCACCAAAAAGGAAACACGAAAAGAATATAAAAGGCTTATTTGCCCGTGTTGTATAAGCATGTTTCATCTTCCCACTCTCGCCTACCCTCACCCACACAGGTTAGATCCAATAGCTAGTGCCAGGCCTCTCTATCGTGCAACACAAACATCTCCGTGTGAAGGAATATTGCAGTCGAGTTCTTTTTCATAATCTCTTCCCTCTACACCCACACATGCACATAGTGAGGGGGTGAGAGGGAGACGGGGGTAAAAAGGAGAGCTGGTAAAGGAAAATGAAAAGAGAAGAGGTGAGGGGGGGTGGGGAGGAAGAGAGAGAGAGAGAGAAGTGCTCATGAGAGCCAGGAGGTAGTTGTTATAGTAACTGAGTCTCTATACCTGTCAATCAGAGCTATTTCAGGCATCTCGCTTCTATGGAAAAAAAGCAAAAAAAACCTCACACACCAGGGCCAGAGAGCTGTTCCGTTGAGGCAAAATTATCAGCCAACGCACATGCACTGATACTGGCAACTTGTAAGCTGATAGACTGATCAAATTAACACCATAAATGAGATTTCAACACTATATCATTCTTACTTTTTTTTTTTTTAAAAGATTCTCACATTTCTACTTCACAGTGCGCTTTATGAAAGGAAGACGAGAAGCGGAATGACAGCCAGAGCATCTGAACACTTTGCTGCACCAAAGAAAGGTTATCACATTCATTGCTTTCAATTACACAACGATACAACCAGGTATAAACAGGTATGTTAGAGCAGTGCTTCCCAACCCTTTTTGTCTGCCCGATCAGATCTGTCAGATGTAGTAAAGTACCCCCTCATTGACACCACCCGTCATGTTTTTAATTTGTTCATATCAGTTGATTTTAAACTGGATGATATTTAACACTATCAATTAATAAAAGTGGATATTGTTTCAATATGATTTTATACAATTTAACTGCTTATGTTTTGGTCAGTTTGGTCTGCATATGTTGTCATAGCTGGACGTTTCAACCAACCATCTATTATAATGATGATTTATCCATTACTTTTAGCAATCTGTTTCAACCATTGTAAGCTAAAAATGAATGAATATATTGCTTTAATATATTTAGACTATTTATGTCCACTAAGTTACTTCTAGCTTTTTCACTATTTATTTACTTTTAGCCAATCATTTAGCCATTACTTTTAAATAAATATCTGAAAGGTTTATTCATTCTTTTTAGTTAGATATTTCAATGATTTATCCATAATTTCAGCTACCTATTCAACCATTTATTCGTTATTTTTAGCTAACGTTAGCTAACTCTTCCAACCGTTTATCCGTTAGCTAACGTTAACTATTGCAACCATTTAATGTTGCCCGTTGCTTTTAAATACCTTAAAGCTGAATGGTTTATTAATTACTTTTAGTTAACTATTCCAACCATTTATCCATTACTTTTAAATAAATATCTGAACGGTTTATTCATTCTTCTTAGCTAGCTATTTCAATGATTTATCCATAATTTCAGCTACCTTTTCAACCATTCATTCGTTATTTTTGGATAGCTAACGTTAGCTAACTCTTCCAACCATTTATCCTTTAGCTAACGTTAACTATTGCAACCATTTATCCAGACTTTTAACTATTTCAACCATTTCATGTTGCCTGTTGCTTTAAAATGCCTTAAATAGCTGAATGGTTTATTAATTACTTTTAGTTAACTATGCCAACCATTTATCCATTACTTTTAAATAAATATCTGAACGGTTTATTCATTCTTTTTAGTTAGATATTTCAATGATTTATCCATAATTTCAGCTACCTATTCAACCATTTATTCATTATTTTTAGCTAACGTTAGTCAGCTCTTCCAACCGTTTATCCGTTAGCTAACGTTAACTATTGCAACCATTTATCCAGACTTTTAACTATTTCAACCATTTCATGTTGCCCATTGCTTTTACAGTAAATACCTTAAATAGCTGAATGGTTTATTAATTACTTTTAGTTAACTATTCCAACCATTTATCCATTACTTTTAAATAAATATCTGAACTGTTTATTCATTCTTCTTAGCTAGCTATTTCAATGATTTATCCATAATTTCAGCTACCTATTCAACCATTTATTCGTTATTTTTAGCTAACGTTAGCTAACTGCCAACCGTTTATCCGTTAGCTAACGTTAAGTATTGCAACCATTTATCCGTTAGCTAACGTTAACTATTGCAACCGTTTCATGTTGCCCGTTGCTTTTAAATGCCTTAAATAGCTGAATGGTTTATTAATTACTTTTCCAACCATTTATCCATTACTTTTAAATAAATATCTGAACTGTTTATTCATTCTTCTTAGCTAGATATTTCAATGATTTATATTATAATTTCAGCTACCTATTCAACCATTCATTCGTTATTTTTGGTTAACGTTAGCTAACTCTTCCAACCGCTAAATATTTCAACAATGTGACTATTTTCAGCAAACTATTTCAACCCTTAACGTTAGTTTTAGCTAACTATTCCAACTGTTTAACCATTACTTTTTATAAATAGCCATTTGAACAGATTCATTATTTTTTAGTTAGCTAGCGATGTCAACCATTTACCTTTTAGCTAACATTAGCTAGCTAACTAACTGATAAACTAGCCGTCCTAGTTTACGTGTTAACTAGTTTTCACACTCAATTGCAACACCTAGCTAGCTAGGTTCATCGTTACAGCTGAATATAGCTTATATATGTCTATATAAACTGTAAGGTTGTATGTTTTAATCATAATTTATATTTTAAATGAATTGAGCCACTTAAGAATCTTTACACTTACACCCACTGGCAAATGCGGAAATAGCCTCTGGGGTACAAATACCCCTTGTTGTGAAGCATTGTATTAGATAATATGCCTCCTTAATCGAGCATTTTTTTGTGTAATTATCAACATCATAGCCAAAAGAAAACCCTCGATTCAGCCCTATTGCGGGCAAACACATGGTGAGGAGGAGAGATAAGCGATGAGAGAAAAGGAGTGGGGGAGTATGAATAGTGTGAGCACCAATATGGCTGAGTGCTGAGTTTGGGAGCCATTAGGCAGAAGGTAATTAATACCTGTCACCGCAGTGCTCTGTTCGCTGCCTTTATTCTGTTTCAGACCAATTAAAATATGACACTCCTCTGGTGGAGAACGTCTTGTTAAAATTAAGCGCCTGAGACACCTTTGATAAACACATCCAGAGCTACAATTGGCTTTGGCAGCAACGGCATGCTGTAGATAGATAGAGAGGAACATGGCTGTGCGTGTGTGTGCGTGTGCGTGTGTGTGTGTGTGTGTTGTTGTCACTTCCAGTAGGGAGATGCGAGTTGTTAGATCTGATTAAAAGTGTGTGAGTTTCACTCTCAAACACACACACACACACACATACACTGGAGAATGACGTGATGTTATGAGACGTTTATGAGCCAAGAGATACTGACCAGTGAAGACAACTAGCACTGCCAACGATTTGCGGCTTGGGCAAGCAAGGACGGGGGAGAATGGTAAGCAAAAACAGAGCCAGGGGAGAAATAAATGGAGAAGAGAGCAGCAGCAGCTGAGGATATAAAAAGACAGGTGGTATACAGAAAAAAAGCTTAGAAGCAAATGAACATATGATGAGGAGGAAAGGGAAAACAAAGGATTGGAGAGCGCAGAGGGGAAAGTGAAGTGAAATATGGTGTTTTTTTTTTTAGCAGATAGGAACTCGAGAAGAACAGATTAGACGGAGAGAATAGAGGGTAAAATGGAGAGAGGTGGAGTGATGGATGCAGGCAGGGGACCAGCAGCTCTCTGCCAACATCTCCATGCATCCTTCCAGACATCACACTGCGCTGCCATCTGCCTCCCTGCCACACACACACACATATACACACACACACAAGGAGGAGATATGTGAAATCATTAGCGTCTCCTGACACTGAATAAATATCTGGGGATGAAATCTGTCTGTGGAGAAATCACCTGCGGGGAAATATGATTGGATGAGATCACGACCTCAACTGGAACGGAATTTGCATGTCATCTAAATGGGATCTGCCCCCAATGCTCGAGAGGTCAAAGGGCGTCCGATTAGTCAGATGGCACAACTCACTCCCCAATTGGCTGAAAAGGAGAGACAATGGCAGGTGAACAGCTCCCTCTGTGAGCTGCAGGACTGCCCTCTTCTGGCTGCTTTACAAACCTCCACACTTTGTGATTGTGAAAACACGATTAAAGACATCCAACATGTAAAGACGGACACATTATGGCTGGCAGTTGATGTTTTTTTTAATCACATTAGAGCTGAGGAATAAAAATAAACACAAAGAGCATGAGAGTGCAGCACACAAAGTGTCTCGGTTAACCACGTACAGAGTCTTATTTATACATATATTTATATAATAGAGCCATTTCTCCCACTTGTATAGCATCTGATTGTAACACAGAAATAAACCGACATTCCCTGGGTGAGAGAGAGAGAAAGAAAAAGAGAGCAGATCTCTCAACAGTCATAATCTACATTAGAAAACCTACAGGCCATTCGTTTTTATAGGTTTATACATCAGCGAGGCGTCAGTATTCATTACAAAAATAGGAATATAGTTGATATGGGGGTTGATTGAGTGGGTGGGGGGTTGAGGATGTGGCTGTGCCCTCCTATCAGACTAGCAATGATCACCTGTCCGCCCACCCAACACATAACACCCAAACCAGGAAACGAAGAGCCATCCCAGGATTCGTGCACCTCCATGAGTGTTTACAGCAGTCCAGCCCAGACAGAGTCCGTGGAAACCAGTTAAAGGTTTAAGTTAAACAATTAACAAAACCATTAGAAAATGAGTATGTAAAAAAATAACAGGCAAAAGAGGGGTTTAGTGCATTAATGAAAGTTGAGGAAAAGTGCAGTCAGAACCCAGAAAACATGAGCTTGGATAGAACAAAGAAGAGGAAAATGAAAAAGGATAGAGGTGGCAAAGTAATAAAGGGTTTCAGAGAGAAGTGCAAAGCAGCTCTGAGGGTCTTGGGTTTCTATAGCTGCTGTTAGTGTGAGAAAACAAAAAGATGAGAGGGGAGGGAGCTAATGGAGATGAAGTGTTATTGCTGGGGGTATTTTTTATTTGGTGTTAACTTGTGAGAAGAGGAATGAGGGGATGTTAGATGTTAGAGGGGAGTTATTGCTGAGGGTAGTAGGGCTGCTGCTGAGGGGGTTGCTGGGGGTAGCCAGGGTAGGGCTGTCCGGTAGGAGGGGCTGCTGGGTAGCCGCCTTGTCCTGGAGTCTGCTGGTAGGACATGTAGGGCATGTTGGGCATGGTGGGCATGTTGGGCATGTTGAACTGGCCGTAACCATACGCACCGTAGCCCATAGGCATCTGGTAATACCTGCATGGACATCACAACAGAGAAAACAAACATGAGAATAATATTAACCAAAATTAAAGCGTAAAAGGAATAGATCGATACAACTGAGCAGCATATTTCCCAAACTATTCCGTTAATGTATTACAAGTAATTTCTAGCCACAACATGCATCAGAGCAAATCAAGTGCAGAGACATGTGTTTTCAGAGCTCTGGATTCTAAGAAGGAGCTAGTAGGAGGATGAAATCATGTTCACTCTATCCTGACATCAATACACTAATGGTACGTATCCACAGGGGCGTTTTTGGACGTAAGGGGATCGCCTCGCTTCCCAGCATTGGACTGGTTGATGGGCTGCCACTAGGCACTAGGTACCTGATTGGACAAACGCTTTCCCTTGTAGGCTGCTGCTCCAGGCTTTCAAACTGGAACCAACATGGTGGCTCGTTTGGAAACTTACGATAATAACGCGTTAATGATAATTCGTTTTAACGCCACTAATTTTTTCAACGCAATTTGCAACTTTTAGGTTGTAGTAGGCTCAGTATTAAAGCTGGAGTAATAAAACTAGAAAACCATTGGTACCAGCTTGTCAAGAAGGAGGCGAAATAACGCTCCAAAGTTACGCTAACTTTTGGCGAGGATAAACTGCCATGGCCATTTTCAAAGGGGTCCCTTGACCTCTGACCTCAAGATATGTGAATGAAAATGGGTTCTATGGGTACCCACGAGTCTCCCCTTTACAGACATGCCCATTTTGGGGCAAGTCATAATCAAGTCAGCACACTGACACACTGACAGCTGTTGTTGCCTGTTGGGCTTCAGTTTGCCATGTTATGATTAGAGCATATTTTTTATGCTAAATGCAGTACCTGTGAGGGTTTCTGGACAATATCTGTCATTGTTTTGTGTTGTTTATTGATTTCCAGTAATAAATATATACCTACATTTACATAAAGCAGCATATTTGTCCACTCCCATGTTGATAAGAGTATTAAATACTTGACAAAACTCTCTTTAAGGTACATTTTGAACAGATAGAAAATTTGATTAATTTGCAATTAATTAATATTTGAATCGATTGACAGCCCTAATAATATGATGAAAATAGTTCACCAAAATGTGTTTCTGAAAACATTTTATGTGAGAATTGCTGAATCTGTCTTAATTTTTAGATCGACAACAGTTAATTTAAAAGTTTTTCAGGATTTTCCAGAGATGGCAAGTCTCACCGGACGCCCGTGATTTGCATAAAGTAGCCTAGACCTCAACTTTATGCAAATGAGGAGGGGGCAACGTGACACCCTGTCTCTCGAATCGAGCCACCACGAAACCAGAATGCATTGCACAGCTTCTTACATAGACAATGAATAGGAAGCGTGGAAAGGATGGATCCTGTGGACATCAGTTAGGTGGGTCGTTTTGTACTCAGAAATCGTGATGTTGTGATGGGAAACTCACCCTGGATAGCCTTGATAGCTGGGGTAAGGTGGCCCCTGGGCCTGGTTTGGTGGGGCCACAGGTGGTGGGTTGCTGTTGGGAGGGCCAGTGGGTGGTGCATTGGTGGGAATGGTGGAGGCTGCCTGAGGTGTGAAGCTCGGTGGAGGAGGCCTGGCTGGGGGCATGGGCTTCGCCTGGGGCTGCTGCTGGGCTTGAGGTGGCTGCTGGGACTGGCAGGTAGAGAGAAAAAAGACAGACAGATCAATAGCCAGCCATCAGCCACACATCTGCTGCAGTGGTATTGAACGTGTGGCTTTGTGTTTGTTTGTTTTTTGAGTGGCTGCTTACAAAGACGGTCCTGGGTGCAGGGGTTGGGCCACCAGCGGGGGCAGCTGGGGTGCTCTGATAGGCAGGAACGTTGAAGGACGGAGCACTGGGCTCTCGGGCGATGCTCTGCTGCAGGTCCCTGAAGCAACAATCACAAACAATGACTGTGCCGTTTCCTTCATGTTCATGCATTTATCTGCACTCATTCTTACACTTCAACACACTTTGAACTAAGGCTGGAATTGGCGGAGAGTGTTAAAAGCTAAATCAGGCAACAAAGAAACAATAAATATATATAAAACTGCTGATTGGCCTACATTTACTCCCTAGCCAGCTCATATTACTGTCACACAAACCATCAAATAGACAAAAACAAGGAGAGTACATACTTAAGTAGTTCATCCCGCTCTGTCTTGCGAGCGAAAACGATGTCGCTGCATTTGTTCTGGAACTTAAGCAGGATTTCTGTCAAGTCGTTGTAGAACTGAGGAGGGAGAAACAAAAGGGGAAAAACATAAATCATCTGGCTTGCAAACAAATATAAGTAGAAAGTTTCCGACAAGATGTGCATTACTGCAGTACAGTGCATCCTCGCTGAGGCACGTGTGTGCCGGGGCATTGTGCTGAGTGAGTACCTTGGTGCCTTCGCGCAGGTTGTTGCTGATCTCAACGTAGCTGTCATGGGCTGAAGCCAGCTTCTTCAGGACCTCCTCCCTCTGGTTGGCCTCCGTGTTGGACTGCTTCAGACTGCTGAACTCCTGGTGGGACGTCTGGAAGGAGATCACAGATTAACCGCTGACACCTGTGTGATCTGCTTGCATGTGTTTTTTATTTGATATAGATGCTTCATTGATTCCAGTAAGGAAATTCATATTTTGTTTGTTGTACTTCACAAGAAGGTCAAAGGTAAAATGTCATTATTAGCTCACTCTTTAAGCTGGTAGAGGGTAGAAAACTGCTGACACGTGACCTGATTAAAGGCTGTTACACACTGGCAGCGTTTTTTTCGTGCAATTAATTGGCATGTCAATATATTTTTTCGAACTGTTGTTTTTGTTATGAGTACTTTCACACAGAACGCAAATATTACGTTGCGAATAAGCACGTTTTTTTCATAATAAAAGCCCTAGACATATAAGGGCGAGTATTTCATATTTTCGTGTTATTAATCCGTCATGCCCCCGGTGTGTGAAAGCCTTAAAAGCCCCAGACACACCAACCCCACATCAGAGAACTAGCGGCGACGAAGGCCGCCTGTTGAGTCGCCTCAGGTCGCCTTTGTCTTGGCCAAAAGGTTGCACTCTAACACACCGCATAGACTACAGCTGACGGCCAGTTAGCACGTACATTCTGCGCCTGCGTGAGATGAAATAACTCTCCTCACCAGAAGGTCGCGGTAGTATGTATTCGTCTTTCAAAAAGGGAAACCGGAAGATCTAGGACGGCGGATATACAAACCGTGGTTATGATGCGTACATGAGATTAAGCAGCGTCTGCCGACTATTTTCACACCACCCTCAATCACCACTTAGCTTCATTCCAAATGGCCACGTCGTTGTGAAAATATCCATGTATTGGAATGATCAGATGAGATGAAGATGAAAAATGAGAAGAGCCTTCTGTGTGTGCCCTCTGACTTTACTCAGTGGCTTGCTTTCCTCACGTTCGCTTCTCTTCTTGTGCACTGATTTGTTTAAGCTGAACAGCCAATCAAAGGTATTTATCTCACCGACAAGCTCCAATTCAACATGCTGAATCGGCCAAAAAGCCTCCGACACGGGCAGACTAAGGCTGACGGTGCGGGACACACCGCAAAAACTAGGCCAACAGACGCTCACCGACGGCCCCAAACTGGTGCGTCAGGGCCTTAAGAAACTGTCTCTTTAACTTCTCTAATGGCTCAATAAATATTTTGTTTCTGAAACAACATCAATCTCCCCAAACTGTGCGTGTTTATATACCTGAACTTGTCCCAGCACTTCTTCCTGCGTGCGGATGGTGGCCTGTACCCTCTGGTTGTAGGCGCCGTACAACTGGTCGAGCTGTGAGAGTGACAGCTGCTCCTCGCTGATGGCTCCGTCCTGGGCGAGCGCCGTCAGGAAGGTGGTAGACATGTCAAAGGTCACACCCTTGATCTCTCCCTCCAGGGTCTCCCTCTCCTTCTTCATCTCGTCCAGCTGGGCGAGCTGGGCGCGCAGCACGTTCACCACCTGGGTGAAGATGGACGAGTTGTGGATTGGACATGCACATACATCTTGACTGCTTCATCCCTTTCAGTGCTCTATCCTACATGAATCCCTGACCCCTTGCCCTTATGATGACTGCAATACACTGTTGTTTTTCACTTTAGCATGAATACAGTGTAGCTGTGCAGAGACGTGCACTTCTTCCTCGTGCTCTCCCAGTTCTGCTTGCTTCGTTAGTTTAAGCTCCCCAGTGACACACAATGCAAAGTCAGCAAACAAAATGAAAAATGGAGCTACTGTGGGGAGGAGGGACGGGGCCATAAAGCACACAATGTCCACTGGGTGTTTCTGTACAGCAGGAGTCTATGTTTACGTGGCACACTAAATACCTTGGGATGAGGTGACACACCCTGAGCTCAAAAACTAACCATTACAATGAAAAAGTTTTACATTATCTGGCAATACAAAGATATAAAGACATTAGTACAAGCGGACAGACCTCGCTGCCCTGCAGTGTCTTGGTCGGGTTGGCGGAGGGGATGGCAGCGTTGAGCTCGTTCTCTGGTTTACACAGCAGAGCGATCATCTCACAGTGGGTGTTGTAGCGGTCCCTCACCACCTGGTCCGCCTGTACGGCCTTGTCCAAGATGTTGCGGAAGTTGGCTCCCTCTGGGGGGGAGAAGGGAGGAAGGGAGGTAAGGTTAGAGGTGACAAGAGAGGAGGAGGAGGAAGGAAAGAAGAAGAGACTAGGAGCATTGTAGATTACATGGAGACAAACTTCATGAACGAAAAAAGGAAACAAGACTGACGTGTTTTAAGTGTGTGTGTGTACCTGCACGAAGGGGCTTGTAGAGGTCTCCAGAGGGGGTTCTGTTCCAGCGCTGGTTGAACTTGGCTCTCAGATCGTTGTCGGTCGTCTCTTCATCATCCAGCATCTTCAGAGACTGAAGACGAACACGACACACAAACATACCGAAGACTTTAACAACACACACAGTAGAGCCTCAGATGATTACACCTTTATTTCTTTTGTGGTATTAAGTATTATCTGACTTTGGAGGACTATTTTAGAGTATAATGTCTCAGCCATCTCATTGCAGCTATACAGACCATAATTTCTTGTAGGGCAGCAACTAAGAATTATCAATTCATTTTATTGATTGATCAAAGAAGCATTTTGTCTATAAATTTGTAAGAAAATAGTAAAGTTCAGAGAGCTCAAGGAAATGTCTACTTTCACACAGAGCGTGAATACTACGCAGTGAAAAAGCGAAAAAAAAAATTTCGGAACAAGGACAATTTTCTGAGCTTTTGCACCGCAAATTAAGGCATCAACAAATCACGTTGTGCGGAACAGGTTGAGTTGTTCCCATATTTATGAAACAACAACACGGACAGCAAGACAGCAAACTGTATTACTGGTTTCAACCTTGACAACCTTGGCAGCACAGACCAGATCCACTCCTTCCTCACATTTCACAATAAAAGTCTAGACTGGCAGTGACAGAAGACAGAAGAGCAGCAAACCCTCACACTTTAGAGGCTGGAAAATATTTGGTATTTTTACATGATAAATAACTTCAATGATTATGCGATAATCAAAACTGTTGACCATTTTCTGTGTCCGTTCAATTTTCTTTCAATCAACTGATTAATTGTTTCTGCATTACTTTCATGTGTAATATCCAGAAATGCTAGTAAATAATACAAAGTTTGGCCAGCAGAAATGTACTTTAGTGTGTTTTAGCCAGTTAAATAAGTGCGCAAGTAACGCCATTCACAACAACAGTTGCAGCTGTTGTCTTATTGGTTGCGCTTTGAAAGGTCAGCAGCAACCGAGGTCAAAGTTGAAATAATTTGAACTTTGAGCGCAGCACTCTGTGGCAATTTCGAGCGGTGCGCCACGGCCAGAGTAGCACTTCCGCCTAGTCGGGCGGCACCACTCTCCTCATAAGAAAACAATGGCACAGCCAGCACAGAGCGATTTTATCATTCATCATGTGTGGGCGGCTTTGTTGCTCGTTGTCTTTAAAACAACACAACCGACTACTTTTTTGGGGGAAATAAGGACATTTTGGGTGTGGACTTTTCAACTCTGCCAACAAACTTGGAAGCAGTTTTATGTTTTTACTCCCGTCTGTTTATTTGTTTGTCAGCAAGATGTCTAAAAAAATGGGTTGGCTGAAGCTGGTGGACAGACAGTCCTTGGCCCAAAGATCAGTGGATTAGATTTCAGTGATGATCCTGATCTGGGATTTCCGCCATTGGGGACGATTATGAGTTTTTAGCATTCATGTGTTCTTCTGGTAGTGATGGCAGAAAAGCTGCTAACCAGCATTACATTCATATGCTTCTTTGTCAGGAAAGCAAAGCCATATGACAAACAAGCTGTTACAAAAGCTGTAATTCTAAAAGTGCCTGCGTTACTTTTAAAACTAATTTGTGGTTACGGTTAGATCACTGGTTATGTGCAGTAGCATATCTATTATTCAGTGTGTTTATGGGTGTCTGACCTCATCCAGGATCTCTCTGTTGCGGGTCAGAAGCTCAGGCAGGTCTCTGATTAGCTGCTCGATGCTCTGCAATCCTCCCAGCTGCACGATGGCTCGGGCCTTCTCAGCAATGGATTGTGGGATAGAGTCTCCTGACAGGTCCTCCAGGGCAGCGGGCAGGTTTAGGGATGCCAACACCCTGATGAACATTTACAAAGCATCTGTCAGTTATTATGATCTCCAAACAACAACTTGTGCACTCTTGTGCACTTATTGGCGCCATCTAATAGAGTGATACAAGTACTTGACTGCTATTAAAAGGCACTATACTAAATACACAAGTTATTCTATTGACATTTTAATGGAGCCTGGTACATCATTACGTTCTTAATAAACGCATCCATGCATGGAGACACAAGCACTTATGGACATGTCCATAGGAAGACAATTTCACCTGCATAGTAACAAGCAACACTCATAATGTATAGACACAGGACAGCGTACCCGTTGCAGAGATTGGTGGCCTCCCTCATCGTTCCCACCAGTCTGTTAACAGTCTCAGTCTTCCTCTGGCCGTAAATGCCCATAGACTGCTGCACCGCCATGGGGACCATCTTCTCAAACAAGTCTGAAGAGATAGGAACAACATAAACAACTGATTAAAAAAAAAACAAGCCTTGCAGAGAGTGCTTTAGTTAAGATCCCATCTGGAGTCATCCAGTCCCTATACAATAAGTTTGGGGTCATGTTTTTAGAGAGTTTGGATGGGGTTGTGCGAAAACAAAGAGGGTCAGTAACTTAAATGGAATGGGACGCTGCTGTCTTACATTTAATGTCCTTGAATGGGAATTTGCTTCAGAAATTCTCAGGGTTGTTTTTACAACATCTGAGTAAATCACAGGAAATATGTTAAAGTAAAACTTCTGAACAAATTGTGAGGAATGAGAAATGACTGGGCAGCATAAATGCTGACAAATTATCACAGATATTTTTTTATTTCATCTTTATTTAACCAGGCAAGTCATTCAGAGCAAATTCTTATTTGCAATGGCGGCCTGGCAAAAGGCAAAGCCTCTTGAGGGAAGGGGGTAGGGGCGAAAAAAGAAATGTCAAAAGTTAAAAAGGCTGCAGCACACATCCAAATATTTCAAACACACCCACTACTGACATACAATTACAACAAGCATTATATGTGACAACAAGCATTACATTAAAGATATGCAGACAAGCATACAAGCAAAAGATATGCCATTAAAGCAATAGCTTCTATTTCGGGATATACAATTATTTTCTTTCATGCCAAGGGTTGGATGAGAATAACAATACCACTCTCTTCTGTCTGTGAGAAATACAGCTAGCAGCTGTTAGTTTAGCTTATCATGAAGAATGGAAAACAGCGAGCCAGGCTCTATCTGAAGGTCACAAAATCTGCCTAGCAGCAACTATAAAGCTCACTAATGACATATTACATCTTGTTTGTTTAAAGGCAGGGTCTGTGATCTTGAGAAACTGGCAAGAGTACACTAGATTTAAAAAAAACGATCCAACCGAAAAACCGAGTTCAGTGTTGCCAACCCTTTTTCAATGACAGTAACTAGCAGCACTAGCTCCAAAAGTCTCTAAATCTAGCGAGAAAGTCGCCAAGTTGGCAACACTGTCTGATTACTGTTGGGATGGAATGATAATTTCAGCTTATATAACAAAAAATGTTTCTAAAATTAGGGATGCACCGATACCAGATCAGATATCGGTGACAATGGGGCGGATCTATTCAATTAAATTCTATGTTTATATACTATAAACATTATATACTGGAATTTTAATTTCTGTTTAAGTTTTGACCAATTTGTTGTTGTTTTTTACACTTGAATTGTAATTCCTGTTAATATTTAAGATTTTAAGTTGTTTTATTATTTTAACAATAAATAACAATTGACTATGATATGTTATCTGTATATTTATTTGTTACATTTTGTTTTGGAAAGTTTGGAAAGCAATATTTAAGTTAAACCTGATGTTGCCTTACACATAAAAGAATGATCCCAGTCACTTCCACACAGTGAGGCATACAGTTTATTAATTAAATACTGGTATGGGATTGGTACTCGGTATCGGGACTGAAAAAGTCAGATTGGTGCACCCTATCTAAAATCTTTACCAACCCTACCTTTAATCTGTACAAAAACTGAAGTGTAAAAACGACAAGTTGCAGTTTTACGGTGTTTTGTGTGCTGGACTTTTTCTTGACCAAAAGCAGTAACTAAATTCTCCCCATGAGGTTGCCCGGCAACCAGCAGAGAAATCTAACTCTTGACAAATAACAGAATGAGTGTATTTTACGGAAAATCGCAAACTATTCATTTAAAGTTTCTGATGTTAACTGGATCAAAAACAGACTTTGACACAACATTTCATCTCTTATACTCAGATAGAGAGACATAAAAGTATCTACAAGTGTGTCAAAGTGTCTTGACAATAAAAGGACCGTATTGAGTGTTTGTGTATTGTACCTGTGAATTTCTGGCTGAGTGGAGGTGTGATGGTGGTGGATTTGACCAGAGCTGCCTTGCCAATGTGTTCTACATCCTTGACCTCAGGCACGCGGTCGTGGTAGATAAAGTCATTGTCTTTTCTGGCTGCGGTGAGGGCTCGGTTTATCTTGTCACTCAGGTCCTTAACGCTCACATATTCGTCGTAAGTAGTCGCCACCGTCTTCATCAACTTTGTTGCATGCTGGAGGGATGAACAGACCAGAGGAGAGAAGATGGAGGAACAAAATTTGCTTCATGAAAAAGTTTTCTAGTTTTTGATGTGGAACTTCAAGGCATGTATGTCCACTTTTTGAAGGTTACATAAGACATGAGAGATAGGAATCAATGTGTACCTGCAGGCGAGCGATCTCCTCTCCAAAGCGCTTCTTCTGCTTGGCCACGGCGCTCTGGTGCAGCTCAGCGTTGGCTTGCATGATGCAGTGCTTGGCCGCCAGCACCGGCAGCACTTCCTGAAAATAAAAATACTGACCAGGGAGAGGCAACCACAGAGCAACACGCAGGCACGCAAACAGATATATATACACGCACACGCACGATGGCAAGGCAAACCACAAAACGGCAGACGCACACCAGCGAGGTCAAATCACAAATGGCACCACGAAAGCCAATCACAAAACAGGCACAAGCGGTCAGAGGTGCGCAAACACAACACAAGCGCGCACACACACGCACACCCAATGCCGCCACCACCACGAGGGATGCAGAAGGAAAGGAAGACAACGAGAGAGAAAACAGAACAGGCCATGAGTGTTTAATCTTGCAGCAAAGGCTGCTACACCCTCATCAAACGTCCCATAGCCATTGTGTGTGTTTGTGTGTGTGTGTGTGTGTATATATGTGTGTGTTTGACTTTGACAGTGTCTGTGTTTGATTTTGTGCACTCAGGGAGAACACAGCTATTTTCAAATATGGATCGATTTACCTGTCCTTTTTTTCTGTGTCCAAACTGAACAACATCTTTATTCTAAAGAATTAAAAACTAAAAGGCTCAAAGCGACATAATTTGACATAAATTTACACGCGGAAAAGGTTTTACTATACGATAGTATGTTTTATTTGAATATATACAGGGAAATATAGTTTACGTTGCCTTTCAGTTAATGGTTTACCATTTACAATGTGCGTTACCCTTGTCGTTTGACGTCAGACAACTGCTTCTTCGTGAAGTGGGGTAGACGGATTTGCTCCGAGTTTACAAGTAGGAACTCCGAATTTGCGTGGCGTTACATTGTTGCACTTTATCTAGTAGCAGGTCGTAAATTTTCGAGTTCCGAGTTGTCTGAAACGCACCATTATAACGAGGCTAATTATGAACTCACTAACAGCTGGTTCAAGTTACTTATTTCCTGCTTTTCAATTAACCTCAAAAAATAAAATCCATAGTGTGAACTTGAGGTAGTGTGTGTGCATGTGTGTGTGTTTCAGTCACAGTGTTAGACAGACTGTAAGTACTTCAGATGCCCATGATTAGATGGTAAGAATGAAAACAAGTCAAACTGCAGCTCAGTAGTAACCAACCAATCAGAGTGAAGACAGGATGGAAATGGACCAATGAGAACAGAGAGAAGTTGCAATTTGGACAGTCCCACAGCCTGAGTACCACTCTTCAAGTCTATTTACCAGTAATACACACACATACAAAACAATACACACTATCAGACAGACGATGCACTCGCCAAACCACACAGAATCCAAACTCTGTATGTATCTTCACCACACTGAACACATGGCTGATTTACTGCCTTGTTTCATACCTGCGGTTATAGGTTAGTATGTAGCTGTGTGTGTGTCCTTCACATACCTTGGGAAGGTTTTCTTTGTACTGGCATTGCTTGTAGGCGTCGCCGTAGAAATCTGCTGCCTGATTGGCCAGCTTGGCGATGACAGCATCTTTCATCTTATCTATTGGGTGAACGAGAAGCCACTTTAAAAAGTACATATCAAACAAAACGCACTCAAGATAAGAAGCTGTGTTCTTGAAAACCACACATCGTCACTAGCTGATCAGAACATCTGTGTTTTGCTAACTGATTACTGACATTTATACATTCAGTTAGTTTCTCCAAGTGGTTTTCAGAGCGGCCTGCTGCTGCTGTCTGTTGTGTTACGCATACACTCATTTCACAACAGTGTCTCTACATCGCCCTGATGAAATTGCTCTTACATTATACAAAGTGTAAAAACTAATTAACAACAAAACAACTCACCCCCCTCAGCAGAAAATATATATATATATATATATATATATATATATTTTTTTTTAATGGGAGCTTAATTTATGATGTAACCTTCAAAACGGTTGTGCTTAAAAACTCTAATAAGCAAAATTTTGCAGACAGAACTGGGACACAGGCTGTGGGCAACCTGGATCAAAACTGCCTACTAGCATCGCTATAAATGATCTTAAAGCAAAAAATTTGCATGATTAAAGATGCTATTTATTCAAAGTGCAATTGCTCTGCTTCCCTTATATCTGGGGGACTGGCAGATTTGTGACAACAGTGTCCATAAACTTTTTATAAAAAGACTAAGCACGTCTATGATGCACTTTTAGAACTAGATAATCATAATAGTGCACTGAAAAGGATAAAAGTCTCTACAGCAGTTTATGATGTGATAGTCTCTAAGTGAAGACTGTGTTTGGACCATAGACTGTATATAAAGATAGACGCATGACAACTCCCCAAAAGTGAAGCCAAAACATCTTGATACCCCTTGGTGGCTGGCTGTTGTATAGGTCATAAATCCCCCCCCCTCCATGTTAGTGGATGGGACATGAGGGCAGGCTGTGGCTCAGAGGGTAGAGCAGGTTGTCCACCAATCGGTAGGTCGGTGGGTAGGTCAGTGGTTCGATCCCCGGCTCCAGGTCACATGTCGATGTGTCCTTGAGCAAGACACTTAACCCCAAATTGCTCCCGAAGGCATAGCCATCGGTGTGTGAATGAGTATTTAGATTAGATCCTGATGGGCAAAGTTGGCACCTTAGCAGCCTCTGTCATCAGTGTATGAATGTGTGTGAATGGGTGAATGCTGACATGTAGTGTAAAGCGCTTTGAGTGGTCAGAAGACTAGAAAAGCGCTATAAAAGTCCAAGTCCATTTACCATTTACCATGAGCCAAACTAAAAAGTCAAAGCACACAACAAATACATTTTTCCCAAAGATGGTTTCTGTCGTTTTAGGTAGTTCTTATCACGCTGATGTTTGTTCAAGTGTTCATTGTTCTGATAAGTTGGGTTTTAATTAGTTATTTGATGCTATAAAAACAGGGCGAGATGTCAAGTTTGACAGCTGTGATTGACAGCTGCTCTGAGTGAAGTAGTCGCGGAGCCGGAGGCTCGAGAGGAGATGTAACTTTAACTTTCCATAACCATCACGAGTCTGTGTAATAGAACACGTGTCAATTTGATCATAAATGTAATTATAGAGATATTATAGTTGTTGTTGTGTCTTTCTAGCCAAACAGCTACCGTGGTGCAAATGTAGCAGCTAGGTGGCTCACGCTATCAAGCTGCGGCCCATGATCGACTTGTGATTGGCTCGGTTGGGTGTGTGGGCGGGACCTCGATACCGCAGCTCCAGCCCCCTGATCACTACTGCGCAGACTCTGGCTCCATATGACGTCAAAATCTCAAGATGCCATTTTGGCTTCACTTTTGTACAGTGGGAGGAAGTTGAGAAGTGTCGCCCATCTATATCAGTATATCATCTATATATAAAGTCTGTGGTTTGGACCCTTGAGGTGTCTGTCCTTTGGTACCTGAGGTGGCTTTGAGGAAGAAGACCTCCTGGGCCTGGGCCAGCATGATGTTGCTCAGGGTACCCACAGTCTCGGGGGAGATGTCCATGGTGGGCTCCCTGTTCAGTGCTGACAGCACCGTGTCCTTGATGTGGCCAAACGCTCCGCTGGCCAGCTGAATAGAGAGACAGATAAAGAGAGAAACAGATGAGACACTACTGCCAAGACTGTCACTGATTGTCGGTGTAATGGAAATTCTTTCAGTATTCCGAGATGAGTCCTAATGAACGTTGAAATCAAGATCCCAAACAGATGAAATGTCTTTGTTGTATTTTATTCTTGCAAGAAGAGGCACTGGTTATACAGAGTCACACAAAGTCTGCAGAAGAGTGCGCTGCCGGAGATTATTACAATGTGACTATATAGAAATCTACAACAGGGACTGTGAGAAAAGGAGTTGTTTTGCATAGATAAAGAGTTGTTTTACCCAAACAGTGTCCCAGTAAAAGTCAACACTCAGTACTTTCCCACTACATGAGACGAAGATAACACAGACAGTAACTTTCAAATGTTGCATAAAGAGACAACAGTACATACAATGTAATTTTCCATTACATCGGTCACAAAATAGCAGATTAAACTGCAAGACCTCTCACATGCTCGAGTCACAAGCATGGAGTTTATTTTGATTAGTGAAACATTTCAAAGCTAACATGAGGGGAAACAATCTCATGTTGCAAATTTGTTGAAACGTGCCCCAGGTCTATGTCTGCCAGAGGAGCTTACATCTCTGGACCGCAAAATTCACTTCAATGATCTTACATGAATGTATATCAATGACAAAATTTACTGACAATTTACCTAAAGCGCATGGTGATACATTTACTTGTCTTTACATACATTACCGTTCAAAAGTTTGGAATCTCCTGCCGCAGTAGCTTGATTGGGTACTACTCTATATTTTTGAATGGTCTTTCATGTTTTTAGGTTGTAAAAAGTACACATAGATTTTATTTTGTATGAAGGGTTTGCAAAAAAAGTAAAGTTTTGTACATGGCGTTTTGCTTTAGCAAAACTATTCTTAAAACTTCAAAATAGAAATAGAAGGCTAGTCTAGGGTTTGCACTAGGGCCCAAAGAAAACAGGTTCACAAGATATTTAGAGCCCAATTGCTTCCTTGTAGCTCAATATTTATCTAGGGTTACTTACGCTTTTCTGGACTGGAAAACAAATTAAAAATCGAAGTGTATTTGGAGGGAAAAATGGTTCCAACATTATTCTCCCCTGTCATGCAACACATCGACTAAATGGAAAATTTAAGTATTAATTATTCTTAATTTTGCGGCCAGAACTTTCAAATAAAAAATACGGTTGATGTCTGAATTATACGTTTTTTATATCTGTTAAATGAACATTATTGAAGGAGAGAAGAAAAACATTGATATAATGGGTGATTCCAAACTTTTGAACAGACGTGTACAGAGAGTGAAATTAGTATTTCTTGTTTGTTTAGGTCACGTCCCTGTCACAAGTCTGAGAAGCAGGGGAATGAATGGGTTTCCTTCTGATAAATATTCAGGAAATACAAGCACAAAATAAGAGATTATATCATATTAAAAGGCGTAAATAACTGTAGTATCAGTTACAAATCTTAAATGCAAATTTATATTCAATATGCTTGTAAAACAACAAATGTTGACAAAACAATATTGTCAATGTAAACAGACTCCTAAAAGACGCTTCCAGTGAACATCTGAACCACGACAGAGTTGATCTGCATAGATCTGACTAAACAGTATAACAGTCCTAAATTCATGCAGTAATTTCCACCTGGTTTTCTAAAATCAAGCAGTACATGTTACTGCGTGTGTTAGTCGGCCCACCTGATAGAACTTGGCTGCAGCCTTCAGTCCCTCGTCGTTGTCCAGGTTCTGCTCAGAGGCGATCTGACTGGCCAGAGCTGCTGCGTTGAACAACACGCATGTCTTCTCGTAGCCCAAACTGGCCAAAGCTGCAATACACAAAAACAAAAACAAACAAGAAATTACTTGTCGGAGTGCCTTTTTGTTGTCTTCATCTGAGTCTTAAAATGCATTCTGGTTATTTTCAGGGATAATTTGATTTACAGAATAATACGCTTTCATAACATGCTGGCTGGTTTCAACTGAAGACTGATTGTAGTTTTGTTCCCACAGCTATAAAGTGAAGACAGAGGGGGAAATTGACATCTATCTTTCATTCCTTGTATACTGTGCCAGATACTGACAGCTTGTTTTTTGTGTGGGGTTGGTATTTTCTTCAACCAACACTTTCTTTCTACTGCTTCATTCTACATTTTTCTCACTCAGAGTAAACTGGAAAGAAATCCCCACAGTCATGAGCTCCCACAATTCACCACAGTAGACAAAAGATTCAAGCGTGAACAGTGAAGACTGAACTCAACAAAGAGCAGTCTTCAACATGGGAATATTTTTTTCTCTCTCGTTATTCCTTTTTATTTAGTTTGTTTATTTATTGCTGTTGACCCTGACACACACTATCTTCAGTGGATAATTTGTATTCAAACCCTATAAGGCACCTTGTCAGACCTGTTTCTGGATGCAGAATAAAACCTATTTATGCAAGACAGCTTTGTTTCTCATTGGGTGTGTGTGTGTGTGTGTGAGAGAGAGAGAGATAGAGCCAGATAGACACACAAAGCGACAGATAGTAAGAGATAGTATAACAGATATGCACCCTGGGGGCAAGAACTTGTTTTGATATGCAGAATGCACTGATCTACTTCCATGGACACAAATGTATGTGAGGTTGCGCTTACCAAGCTTGACTGAGCCACCGAACAGCGATCCTTTATCAAAGGCATCCTTCCATGTGAAGGTTAAGCAGAGCTGTGGAAACAGAGAGACGCTTTGTGTTCAAGTTCTTCTGTTTGGGAACTAACTCTAACCCGCATGTGTGCTGTCCAATCAGTTACCTGGTTTTCAGAGAAGGGGAACTTGGCCTCGACAGCACACAGTTGGTCATAGTATCTGGAGAGAGAAAGAAATGGCAGGATTAAAATAATGTTTTCTTATGCGCCGTGTAAACCTAAACATACCTGCTCTAATTGTTTTCTACAGATCATTTGAACTTAAGTTTAGGTTAAGTTAAGTTTAAAAAAAAGGGATATAAGGGAAATAAGAGATAAGGCTGTACACTAAATCATAATTGAGAAACTAGGTAAAAGGGTAGTAATTATTATGACATAACTGCAGATCCGAGGTCTGAGGAAGCTCTGTCATTTCAGAGACACTTGACAATGAGTCAGGAAAAAATATCAGGACAGGCAAACACACTGCAGTGTGCACAGACACAGAGTCAGTGACGGCTGCCTCAGCTCTTTGTCTTATCAGTATCTATACCGGTGATGTGGAAAGTTATTTTTAGAAATGACAACATGCATAATGGCCGGTTTGGGAATCCCCTTTCACCGGTTCATCCACCCATCCAAAGCCAGTCTTTGTTTATGTGCAAACTTAAATAAAGACTGGCTTCATATACAGAACTACAAACATATAGAGTGTGTTATCCTTATGTTTCCCCATTCAGATACACAAGGACACACATGCACAGAGGAAAGCTGAGATGAGGTGTGTCTAGCATTTTACTAAAGAGAAAAAGAAACAGCCTGGACAAAACAATGGTTACCATGGTGACTCACTAGCTGTGTGTCAGCCGGCTTTGAAAAGGATAGGGCCCGTTGCCCAGGCTACCTGGCACATGGCTGACGGGCGACATGTGCAGAGAGCCAAGGAGTGGTAATGCTAACATGATAGCTTCCATCTTGTTGCCAATACCATGACTGTGCGTCTACTAACCCAGTAAAACAGTCTAAAAAAAATCCATACATGTAGGTGGAAATTCACAAATATATGTCCTTTGAAAAACGCAAAGTTGATGTACAAATGATGATATACGAGATGTGAATTAAAGGCATAGATACAGATAGATATTTACAGGTACAAATCACTCTGCATTTATTTGTGCATTGTGTTTTACAACTTACAAAACTTGACATTTGTTTGTGAGACTGTTTTGACGCCATAGTTATATTGCCAGATTAAAACAGTGGGCAAATCATTCAGATCCTGTTAAAAATATTTCCTTTTCAGGCACTACAGATGACATTTTCTGGATTTTCTGTCACTATTTCACTCAAATACTGTCTTATAAACTGTTGACATAAACCAGGCAGGGATACACCTATCCAACAATTTGTCTCCTGATACAAATGTTGGTACCTCAACTCAGGTTATATGTCAATAGATCTGACACCAGCTCTCTCTTTTCCCTAAATTTAGAATCTCACAGGATAGCATTACAAAGTCATATGAGTGAAACCAACCCATTGTGTTAAAAGGAAAGTACATTTTCTGCATTACTCCAGTTTAGCTGTTGGACTTTAACACTCAACCACGGCTGGAAATAAACTTTTTTATCAACCAGCCACTGTGGCTGGTGGACACCAAAATCTACAAATCTACTCAATAGATTACTATTGTTATTTTGGCTGGTGAGTGAGGCAAATCTAGCAGCCACTTACATATTTTACAAGCATTTGGCTGGTGGCTGGTGCTAATTTCCAACCCTAAGAGTCAACACTAGGGATGTGCATTCCAAGCAAAAATACTATTTGAAAATCACTGGGTATTATTCGATTATTATTTGAATAATAAAACGGTTAATACAAGGGAAATATATTTTTTTAAGATGGGACGAATAGTCGCATTAATTATTAAATTTTTTAATAAATAACGACTAATCAAAAAATCATAACTCATCCCTAGTCAGCACCTTGAGCTCATATCATTTTCAATATAAAGAGTTTAATCCTGACACTCGCTAGACAGTTCCGCTTTGCACTGTGGGTGGAAAACAGCTCACAGTGGAGAAAAATGGAAGACCGGCACCCTGCAAGTGCATACCTGCCTGACGTAATCTGGGCGAACCCTGAGCATTAAATAACTAATGAGTCATAGAGAAGAAAGACTGACAAGAGAGAGGGCAAAGTCTGCATCTGCATGTCACCTTGGAATTCAGTATGTTGGGTTATTAATAAGTGTATGGTTTTCATACACGATATGAAGGATAAAGAGCATTAGTGCATTAGTGCTCTGTCATTAATTTATTATAAGTCTGTTTACTGGTAACTGGATAACAGCAAGAAAGCAGTCAACAACAGCCAGGCGGGGTGAATGGAGCATTAGACACAGAGGAACTTTGTTAAACAAACATAAATCCTATTTCTGTCCTAGTTCCTCTACGCAAAGTGGTTGGCAGTGTGACCCTCCTTTGCTCTTTGTGTATATACTGTATGTTACAAGTATTTTCCAGCCAGAGCAGCTATTTAAAACATAAAATCCACTGGCAGAGCATGTACAGGCCTTCTCTGTAGCTCATGCTATCTTACCTCTGACTCTTCTAGACACACAGCTGTTATGCTCTATCGTATTCATCTCCGATTGCTGATATGAAAAGCTGTAGTTCTCTTTTCCAGCCACCCTGGATGTCTGATCATGTGGCTACACGTGGACTGAAGGCCTGGACTTAACGTGGGAACCTGAATGTGACTGACATCTGACAGGAGAGCTGGCTGTGCTTGGACTTTCTCACCGGTGCTGTGCAGATACAGTACATAGCTCATGTAAGGTGCTCATGGGTTTGAATATGTGTGAATGGATTTGAAGGCTGGTGATCTGGGTATATTCCTAATTTATTGTTAGTAGCTGTGACCTCTGTTAATGTCATAACCAAACAAAGGAACAGGATGAGTCAGAGGATGATCAGTCTTAAAAATTGATGACTGTATGTACTCCAAATGTTATGAAATGCTGTCACTGACGTATAGTTTTATTTAAGCTTTTGTGGTGAGTTTTGGTATGTGTTATATATATATATTTCTATTTTAAGCATTTCATCATGTTTGATGTCTGTGTTTCATCGTGGGAAGAATAAAGTTTATCCTGAACATTGAAGCTAATTCTGTTTCAAATATTTTTATTATGAAGCATGTGCATGTCAGTGATACAGACTTCTATGGGGTGTGTGTATCAGGCCTCATTTCTGATATATATATCAACAAAAACAGATAATACTAGGAATTAAGGGCCAACAAAAATGGAGAGAAGCAAATACAAAAAAACATAAGTAGTAAAGGGATGTAAATATGTCCTTTTTTTGTCTGTATAATAGAATAGATAATTGTGTAAGCGAATGTGTCTAAGTGGATATGTATATGAATGCGCGTGTAGGCATAGACATATGTATATACTGTATGTATATATATATATATATATATATATATATATGTATATGTATATGTATATGTATATATATATGAGGTTGGTTATATGTATATGAATATGAATATGTATGTAGATGAATATGAACTTATCTCTTGACACTGCACTATTACAACAGGTAGTATTTTTTTTTCTTCTTATGTTTCGTTTTTTTTGTTTATATATGTTGTTGCTGCTGTCTGTATGTCCCTATACAAGTATGTGTATGTATTCCTTTAACCTTAAATAATAATAATAAAAAAAGAACATAAGTAGTTAAAGGAAAAAAAATCAAACAAAAACAAAACAAAACAAAACAAAACAAATAAATACAAAAAACATCGACAACACCTTAAGGCACACAACTCAGGGAAACATTGGCGACATACAGTATAAACATAAACATGTGTAACCCTAACATTGAAGCTAATGCTAAGGTAAACCATGCAACTTGGGAATACATAACTAAGTTAGCTCAACTAACATGACTAATATCATTATATAAGTTGCTGACAGTTCAGTTAAAGAAGCTAAACAAGCTAGCTGAGTCTGTGTCAGCCCTTCAGGGGAAACTTGGCATGGCTCTCACATGAGTCAGTTATTATGGTGAGAAAAGCCTAACCCTAACCAGGCCATCAGACTTTTAAATAGATAATTCATACGACACCTTCTCACACAAAAATATATCTTATACTGTATATGTTCTTAATGTATATATTCTTAATATGCCCTTGTACAAAGTATTTCCTTTTGTAATTGTAATATAACTTAATTGTAATTGTAATATAACTAATTGTAATATAACTAATTGTAATTGTAATATAACTTAAAGTATTTCCTTTTGTAATTGTAATATAACTTAATTGTAACTGTAATATAACTAATTGTAATTGTAATATAACTAAATGTAATTGTAATATAACTTAAAGTATTTCCTTTTATAATTGTAATATAACTTAAAGTATTTGTAATTGTAATATAACGTAATTGTAATATAACTAATTGTAATATAACTTAAAGTATTTCCTTTTATAATTGTAATATAACTAATTGTAATTGTAATACAACTAATTGTAATTGAATATAACTAACTGTAATTGAATATAACTAATTGTAATATAACAAAGTATTTGTAATTGTAATATAACTAATTGTAATTATAATATAAAGTAATTGTAATATAACATAATTGTAATATAACGTAATTATAAAATTGTAATATAACTAATTGTAATATAACTTAAAGTATTTGTAATTATAATTGTAATATAACTAATTGTAATATAACTAATTGTAATATAACTTAAAGTATTTGTAATTATAATTGCAATATAACTAATTGTAATACAATTGCAATATAACTAATTGTAATTGTAATATAACTAATTGCAATATAACTAATTGTAATATAATTGTAATATAACTAATTGTAATTGTAATATAACTAATTGTAATATAACTAATTGTAATATAACTTAAAGTATTTCCTTTCATAATTGTAATAAAACTTATTATTTTAATGGAGCTTCCCAGCATTTCACATTGATTGTACCTGTATAACTGTATAACCAGCTGGTGACAATAAACATCTTGAATCTTTGAATCTTTGAATCTGTAAAAGTCTCCTAGCATAATTAGCTTGTTAGCATAATTAGCTCCACGTTAGCTCCCATGTTAGCCACTAGAAGCTAACACATCTGGGTGCGGCAGTGAGTCTCACTAACTCACCTCGACAGGTGAAGAAAGGTCTCTCTGAGTGATACTAACACGGTGGATAGTGTTAGTGAGTTGTTAAAAGAGTGTTTTCTAACCTGAGCAGGACCTCCAGGGAGCTCTCGTGTTTGTCCAGCGGCCTCCCCAGCGCGTTCCTGCGGAGCTTGTTGAGCTCCTCCACGGCTCGGAGGTACTCGACCTGCTCCTCTCCGGCCGGGTATGTAGCCGTCACAAACTTAGACAGAGGCTTCACTAGATCCACCTCAGACGACTTCTTTAACGGGACTGAAATAAACGTCGCCATTTCGGCCTCGCAGAAGATCAGTAAAAACACAGCCGACTAGAGCCGACGAACAACAACAGCCGAGAGACTGCCACTTCCTGGTTTCTGACAGGCGCGTCGAATTACGTCATGGGAAACGGAGAGAGGAGAGACGCACTGCGCAGAATCAGAATGGTTTAATGAGTGATGGACTAGACTAGAAGATAATGAGCTTTATCTGCTCACAGCCACAGTCTTTTATTCCCACGACTCCACACCATAGCCGGATTAATCTTTTAACCCTCCTGTTACCTTCAAATTTACTAACATCTTTTATCCTTGGGGTCAATTTGACCCCAGCAATTTAAACCTCCAGAAAACGATTATAATTCAAATTGTTACCCGAGTTTATGTGTCAGGTACTTTATGTTTGTTTGTTGACTACCTAAATAGCCCTTTAAATAAAATCAATATCTTCACAGGAACCATATTTTGCCGCCCCCAAAACGTGGGGAAATATCAAGGTTTTCGCGAGAATGATGTTTCCCCTCCCCCATGTCGTGTGAACTATCAGTGGTTCTCGCACTACTACAGTTATGGTTATGTTAGGTTAGGGCCCTAAAGCTTTTTGAAGATTATAAAGTTGCATGTTATAGTGACCTCAATATCATCCAAAACAAATGTGTGTAAAATGTTGATATTTTTTATGTTGTTTATGTTACTATGTTTTATACAGCTAAAACAGTCTGGGGTCAAATTGACCCCAAAGAACACCGATGCGTACAGCATGTATACAGGACATTGAAAACATATTATCATTTTAATTTTATGTTTACCCAGTTGTCCCCATTAAATTAGGAAAAGTCATTCAATATGAAGCAAAAAAAATGATGTGGTCAATCATTTATTAGATGTTAAACATTGAATGGGGTCAAATTGACCCCAAAGATAATAGGAGGGTTAATCAAATTACCACAAACCAGCTGCTACACAATGAACCCGGGGCTTTGGGGGCCCAGTAGGGGGCCCGGAGTCCCAGAGCAGTTGCCCACTTGATAATATATTAATATGCACCGTATAAACACAACATATGTAAAATAAATGTAGTTAAGACTGTTAAACCAGATGGAAAATTAAAAAGGCTATAATGCAGAAGCAACTGGGTGACCTGTAAAACAGCACATACACTCAACGACACGCCCTTCAAGCGTGAACTACCAGCTGTTTTCGGTCCACCAGGATGCAGATAAACTGCTAGTTTTCTGTCCTGTCTGATAATTGATTGCAACAGCTGTATTCACGCTTCACCCCAGATGTGATTCAGCCAGTCTGACACAATTGCTGGGGTGAAAATTAGCCTGATTATGGGTCCTAAACATCTGCTTTGGGAGAGGCCTTGGCAGGTGTTTTATGCTCTCAATCTGCTCAACAGACTGAGTCACTAGGTGCTTCTCATTTCATAATTTTTCGCCTCCTCGTCTCCTCGCTCCTCGATCCTCCGGCTGTGACACGGAAATGGACATCCCAATTCATAAAATGCGCATCGAGGAGCGAGGATCGAGGAGCGAGGAGGCTTGCTGGAGGAGCCATCAGAAACACTGGAGGATACACCATTGTATCCTCCAGTGTTTCCTCCACGGATGTTTTTTACCGACCGACACGCCCCCTTATTGGATATCAGTTATTGATTGGACGCTGCTGCTGATCGGTTTGATCTGATACATCAACATCACTGGAGTTTCATACCGGAGTGAAGACAGATCACAGATTAAACGTTTTATAGTTTAGTTGTCTTCTGATTCACCATCTAGTTATAACCTGTGTTAACTGTAGGTGTGAACAGCAGACGGACCATGTTGATGGTGAAGTGTTCCAGCAGCAGACGGACCTGCAGGAGCTCTACTTCACACACAGTCACTGAAGGGGTCTGACACTGAAAGGGGTTTATAATAGCTGACAATGAACAGACCTAAATAACTTTCTTCATTTATTAGAAAGAGTTTTCTTTTGATCATCTGTTATTTCCCCCATTAACTATTATTATGGATCCAGTTAAAGTCAGAGAGAGAAGGAGAGTTTGTCTTTTACACCTTTTACATCATTTATCCTCATTTCCATTCAGTCACATGAGGCTGATAATTCCTGAGCGTCGGGTTTGATATGAGTTACCATTTCACTTTTCCATGAAACATTCAGCCTAATACATAACTTCTACTATCAGAATATCAATAACTACAGATGCTAATAATGAATAAATAATATAAAGATATTGTGCCAGTAGAGATGGTTCCTGGTCCTCTAAGCAGGACTCAGTCCACAGTAGAAATACAGACTGCAGCTGTTATTCATGTGCAGGTGTTTGTTAAACAGGTAACAGACTACAGAGAGAAACACTGCTGCTCTCCCACTGAGAATAACTGTGTTTTTATTAGTATTAGATCAGTTCAGACATAAACAGCTGTTAAAGCCGACTGACTGGCTGTGATCAGCTGCTGCTGTCATCAGAAACGGACGTCGCTTCACGTGACGCTTCAGAGGAAACGACGTCTCATGTCTCTAAAAACATATTTCCTCGTTTCCTCTGTCCTCGAGTCTTTTCCTCGCCTCCTCCACTCGCATCTCCCGTGGGCGGGACTAAGACGCGAGGAGATGGGAAAGACCCACTGTGCTGTCATCTAATTGTCCTGCAACAAAAGGCCACTGTTTTGCACTTTTGCTATCATGCAATACTGCACAACAGATTAATTGTTATATTTGTGCCTTATGGCAAGTCCAAATATGATTTTCCTGCATAGCAAATTAATGATTTTATGGATCATTAAGACAAAAAATAGGTAATTTAGATTCATAAGTGCCCCAAAAGGTGTACGAACAAGTTTATCTGGATTCCTTTAAATAAAAAAATTATCATTAAAGGGGCAATCAGAGTACTACTCAGCCTGTGGAAACAGTTGTATAATGTCCTGTTTGTCTTTGAAAGACCTCTAACATAACATATAACAGAAAGCCTACTTTACCATATGTATATATGCAGTTTGAAAGGCAGATATGGGTCTAACGCAAAGATACTAAATTGCAGAGGTACAACAATCATGCCCTTTTATCAATTTCTATGTCCTTTTGAGTCAAACCTACGCTACGATTCAAAGTAAGGAAATATGATATATCAGGACACCAGAGAAAGTTATGAAATCATTTATTCCCAGCACGTGGTTGTGTACATCTCCAGCATACGATACTGTGCACATGAGAAGCATCATCATTGACATTAGGCTGTACATGAACAGTGGTCACCTCTCCTGCTCACACTCTCTCACACACACTCAGTCTCACACGGACAAACAAGACGACTGGTCAGGCCTTCAGGGGGACCGAAACTGCTCACCAGAGTTTTTGCCTGACTTGGTATCACATCCGCTCTGTTACTGAACACAGTTCACTGTGCTGTGGTACTCATCGTGTCCTTGTAAACACCACAAGAGCTACAGTCCTGGCTCTGGCGCACGGTGAGACAAAAACACAGATGCTTTTTTTAGTCTCGACATTCTTCTTTTTTTTTTGTTCTCCTTCTTATAGGCGGGTAAGAAAAGGGTGTGGCTGTAAGACTACCGACTACACATCGAGCTTGAGTTTTGTGATTTCTCAGTGCAGACTTGGTCTCTAACAAATGGAAAAACAAGGACTCGACAAATCAATCCCTCCCTCCCTCATTTCCCCATCTTCCACATGCTCTTTACTAAACAGCAAGCTAAACACAGTTTCATCAAACCAACAGGAAAAAGTTTATGACAACTACTGACTGACATAATTAAGTTTTCTTTGCAAGAATGAAAAATGATACACATGCACACACTCACACACATTCTGACACTTATAGGCGTGCAAACTGTATGCACTCGCAACACTGCCAGACACTGTGTACCAAAATTAAAGGGGGGTCAACTAAACCAGCGGCGACTCCGAGGACCTGTGTGAGATTTCCTGTCACTTTCCAAAAGGGCACGACCTGTACTTCCTGTGTTCGGCTACATTAAAAACACAAGATTTTGAAGATGGATGTGGCGCTGGATTTCTACCAGCCTGCTGTGTGATGGGTTGTTTCTTGCAGAGCAGATCCTGGAATGGAGGGTTTATTACTATGTACATGCAGCGCACAAGCAACTCCACTAGATGAGGGTTTAATTCGCCATCTGATCATTTCTATGAATGCTTCTAATGACCAAGATGTACAGAGCCAATGAGGCTTTTCCTAAAAAAAAAATGCCTATCAATCTGAAACCCGTTTGGTCCACATTATAGAAGGTTTTTGGATAGGCGTTAATGCTCTGTATGTCAGTCCTCTATGGAGGTTTGCTCCTCATTTTCTACATATTTATGGCCAAAATCCCAGAAGGTGTAAACCGCATTCCTCTAAACCAGTGTTTCAAAGTCCGCACAGAAAGCAGAGGAGTCGACGACGAGGTGCATGTGCACTGTGTTTGTGAAAGTGAGGAAAAGATCGAGCGAAAATGGCACCAGAAACAAGTAAAATCAATGAGAGCAATAGAACGAGCTGATCCATAAATAAAGCATCAACTAAAAACAGTAAAAGCGCAAACAGGACGTACGTGAAGAGAGTTGAGCTGAGTGTGATCAGACAGAGAGATATGGCTGGAAGTCTAAAGTCACATAGAATGACTCTATGTGACAAGAGTTAATGAAATCAGTCCATCTGACAGAGTCCAAGAAAAAAAAAAAAAAAACGTTGGTGTCAACATCCACAAATGACGCCACTTCCACAAATTTAGCCTGGATATTTCAGGGGTTACCAAGCTCAGCTGATCAATAAATGGATTATTAAGACAACCCCATCAAGAGTGTTAAACAAGCAGAGTAAATTCTGGGATTCTCATTGAAGCAGGTTAGTATGTTGAGATCGCATGCTGTTCAGCAGTACAGGTTATCAAATACTGGCCTAGTGCTGGTTGTGTAAGAAGGGCAACGAGCAATAAGGAAACTCTGCTTTCTTTGCTTCTCCTGCCGGCCAGAATGCCACTCCCCCTCTCTCCTGGAGCAACCCTACCCCCTTATCCCGCAGAAACCATATAAAAAAGACAAAAAATAAAATAATAAAATCAAAATACATACATCATTATCTTTCCCCTAACCCCATATCCCCCCCAGTCTCTCCTCTTTCAACTAAACCTCTCCATTAATAGTGTTTTCAATATGAAACAGTGGACACACCCATGTCAGATTCTAACATTTACATGGCTTTAGCGCAGTCTGACTGCTTCCCATCGAGCGATCGTTTAGAGAGAGCGGGAGGAAGTGCGAGGAAAGAGTAGAGGCAGGCGGAGAGGGACAGAGGGAGGCTTCTGCTCCAAAACAGAGGGTGGCGTATTAGTGATGCCATCTGTCCTCCTCACTACTTCAGGATTAGATGGAGTCCTTCGCCCAGTTCATCTGGAGAGGAAAGAAGAGGCACATTAAATCCTTGTCAAATAAGGGATCTAGTGAGCCTTGTTTCACGCCAAATTACAACGCAAGAGACTGGAGGCTACTGATGCATTGTGAGCTCACCTTTGACAGTGCTGATCAAAAAACAGCTCTCGTCAGGCAAGTTGTAAACCATCTAGAAGAGACAAAAAAAAGACAGAAATGTGGCTTAAATCAAATGTCCCTTTCAACTTATAAATACATAGTGGGTTCTTGGTACTTTAGTGGTGACTGACAGGAGAGGTGGTCATAAAAGCAGGAGTGATACAGTACAGTATGTGTGTGAGAGAATGTAAATCACATGCAAATAAGTGACAGTTGATCCTGGTCAGACTGCACACAAATTAGTGACGCACATCTTATTTCTTCCTCTCTACAGGATGAGTCTCAATCCCATTCTTGCCCCATCCACCAATACGGATACATATATTTCTGAAGCACGTAAGGAGAGAGGACGGACCTGCCGATCTATGTGGGCTCATGAGGTTTTGTGGGCGAGGAAACATCTTGACTGTATGATTGTTTGGTTCATATACAGATTCAGATCAACTTTATTATCCAACACAGGAAAATGTGTTTGGTCCACCACAAATATAAGCCTACTCATAATAATAAAAACATTTGATCACATCTTTGTGGTAGGCTATTTGTCCTGCCCCTCCTCCACTGTGATCGGACAGCTGGGTAAAATTTGACAGTGAAGAGCGTCGTGTTTTACCCAAAGTTGAACATTTTTCAATATTATGCGACCTGAAAGAAATGCCAAATGCGCAGCGCTCAGCACAGAATAGACGCTCAGCACCTCGTCACGCTGCTGGCATTTTTTACCATAGTGTAAATACGCAGCGCTCCCATTGAAAAGCGTTAAAAAAATCTATATATGCTGGCCTCGGGGGAAAAAAAACCTTTGGTGGACATCAGTGGTTTGGATAGGAGGATTTAGACAACATTCACAGGAAGTGTAGTAAAGTTAAAATGAAAAGGGGAAAGGTCTTAAACCCATCGTATTATAATATGTGCATGACACAACCCGGTCTCCCACAAAATTACATTCCCATACAACTAAATCGCAGTTGCGGATTAAGGCTGCAGTTTGAAACAGGTTTTAACATGTGGGTAACGTCAAAAATTGAAGCAAAACAAAACAAAAAACGCAACAACACTGCTTAGTTAGGTGTAGGCAACAAAACTACTGTTTAATAAAAAACATTATTGTTTGGCTTAAAATGACACATGGGACATGAACAGCGGTCTCCTGAGGGAAAGTCCTGTGTTTGTTGGACCCTTCCACCACCCCACTAGTAGTGTACTTTCTCGCATATTATACTCTTTATACCAATAACGTTTATTATGCCATTTAACTTTCATTAATGGTTGCTCGATATACTGCGTCACCTGCTCTGCACGTCGCTCGTTGAACTACGTCACTTTCTGCAGCTGTCCGTGGACTTACAAATGCATTTGTGATACGTCAAAGACTAATGTAATCCACGACAAAATACGTTCCCTTCCCAACATAATTGAGAATGCAGATTAGTTGTAGGGGAACGTCATTTTTAGGAGACGGCCGCATTACATCTAAGTAAAAAAAAAAAAAAGTACCATCTACTTGGCACACGTGCTCATCATTTTGCAGATGCTATACATTTATAACAGCAGCACGAAATGTATCTCAAAAGCTGAGCAAGCAGAGTGTTGATAAGTATCCATGGTGATGGTTTCTCCTGGTTATAGCAGAGAGTTTTGAGTGTATCCCACCATTTACCTTTTTAATTATAACACCCCCCTTAATAAAGAGCCCTCCACAGATGAGAGTGTGATACTCCAAATATTAAAGTGCTAGTAGAGAGGAACAGATTGTGTGTGTTTGTGTGTTGGTACCTGGTCACTGAGCAGGATGTGTATGCCTGTAGGACCCTGTCTGTACACCTGGTTGATGGTTCCCAGTGGAAGGTTGCACACACACGCCATCTTGCGGATCAGTTCTGCAGCTGTGAGGTCCTCTAGGTACAGAGCATGATACACTACACAGAAACAGACCAGACAAGATGTTAATATTCACACATTGCATTTCTCCACGGAATAATATGTTACACTGCTGTCAATTAGCGCTGCAACTAATGATTGATTTCATTGTCGATTAATCTGTCAATTATTTTCTTGATTAATCGATTAGTTGTTTGGTCTATAAAATGATGAAAAATGACGATCAGTGTTCCCCAAAGCCCAAGAGGACGTCCTCAAATGTCTTGTTTTGTCCACAACTCAAAGATATTCAGTTTACTGTCTCAGAGGAGTAAAGAAACCAGAAAGTATTCACATTTAAGAAGCTGGAATCAGAGAAAAAATTACTCAAACCGATTAATCGATTATCAAAATAGTTGCAGATTATTTTAATACTTGACAACTAATCAATTAATCTTTGCAGCTCTACTGTCAAACTCAGAACTTGTTTACCGTGTAAACTAGAGGAAATGCTGTGTTCTCCATTTTCATTGGTGGCGTGTCTCTCCAGCAGGGGGCTCTCCTGTTGGGACTCCTGACAGACGTACACTGTCAACCTGGGACGCACTGACCTACACACACACACACACACACATCAGAATGAATGCAATGAAACACACTGGCACCTTCATAACGCTCACACAGGTGTACGCAACCACAAAAACTGACACACACACACACACACACACTTTGTAACACACCTGGATTTAAGTGCATTGAAGAGTCTGATTCCATCTGCTGGCCCACAAATCTGAACCAGATCGTCCCGAGTTAGCTTCAACAAATCAGAACCTGAGGAACAAGTCAGAGGACCGGTCACTTGCACTGCAGAGTTTACAACATTACATCCACGTTTTGGCGTGTTTGACAGTGTGTGTGTACCTGAGAAGTGAGAGAAGAGCCGTGTGTAGGAGTTGAAGCGGTTTTTCAGCAGCCACTTCTGTGCGTCCTGTATGGACGCTGTGGTGCTCAACTGCTGCAGAGGACGACAAGAGACGCACACATGGCGTCAACACACTTCCACACCTGGATCTCAGTTTCCACACTAACTCAGTTCTATTGAGGAATCACACAATACGGCAGTGGTTCCCAACCTTTTTCCTCAAGGGACCCCTTTTCTATCATTGGCTGAGTAAGTGATATGTTTTATGGATATTTCATATTATATTCAATCCATAACAACAACAGTACAGAACAACTGATAAACTGTACAATTAACCCGAATAGTTAACACAGTAACTGCAGAAAGTTTGTGTAAAAGAAGCAATTTGAATGCATTTTAAGCAGATTGTTTGAATATTGCATCAGATGTGAGTTTTCCTGTTATTTTTAGGAACTGTTAATACAATTCTCTGTCTGTATTATGTATTTCTTTAAAATTTTGACAATCATACATAGTTAATACGCTCCTTTTCTTTTTACAAATTCAGTGTTTAGCCATCTCTCTATTGGCTCTTTGGATGTTTTAAATGCATACTTTTCTAATGCAGAATGAAGCTGTTTAGCAGAGAGGGATGGCTCTGTGAATATAACTTGTGTTCAAGTCTTCACCGTGCCCTTATCCTGAGATTTGTTTGTAAAGTTTGTATCTTAAATAATAATTCAAATTTGAAAATAACAATTTCATGTAGTTTTCTTCACAGAAATTAATGAAATGCTGAGATATAGGCCAACTGTATATATTTTTTAAAAAGTTGTCTTTTACCTCTTAAATCTAGAAGGCCTCCAGGTTGGGAACCAGTGCAATACGGTACAGATGGTTAATGTATGCAGGGATGCAGCTAGTGATGCGTTTCTTTTGCCACTCATCTACCAGTTGTTTTCTATCATTGGTTAAGTATTTAAAATGTCAAAAACAACATCCGTGCTTCTCCTACTGCCTAACATGTCTAAAGGTCTACAATGAAAAAAAAACATTTAATCATTTACCTTTTCCACCATTTCGTACAGGTGAGAAGAGTGGAGACTAATCTCCGAGTTGCCATGGCTACCAGGGTCTGCCTGGTGATTGGGTGAGGACGAGTCACTGGAAAGCAAGAGACGACATTTAAGAGAGGGGAGACCAACACAGTTAAAAGGTAGGCTTGCTGCGGTAGTCAGTGTTACACGATGGTCGGGCACACAACGATTACATTACGTATCCACCATACCCACCGCCGTTTCGCTTTTTTAAAATAGAAATTAAACCCATTTAGTTCATTTTTGGCGTATCAGCGGCGTGTTATCAGTACATAGTCGGACGACGGACGTTACAAACTAAAAGTGAATGTGTCTGCTCTGTACAGAGTTTGAACACAGAGTAACAGGTGTCATATTTCACACATGGGATGAGAGAGAGTTGACGGACAAGACGATGGCGGAGGATGTGGTCTCAAAGCGAAAAGCAAAAGCGCCTATTTGGCAATACTACGGATTTAAACCCAATGCTATAAGGGAACCATAACGTTAATGAGGCAATCTCCTGAATGCAGCTCCTTGTGGAAACCTGCAGCCTCGCAGCGAAATCTGGACCGGAGAGGCCAGACACACAGCCACCCGACGGTGAAGATTAAAGTAAGCGCTCTACAAATATAGAGCGCCGTCTTTTCTTGTAAAATGCCCGGTGTAATTGGTAACACCGGTGTTGTCACAAGTATATTAACCAGTGGGGAAATTTCTTCACCATGACATCCCTATTAAAAGTTCACACACACACACACACTTACCTGTCCGGTACTGAGGAGGTTGTGTAGGTGGACAGCGGGGTCGAGGTGAAGGAGGGAGTAGCTGCCTGGTTGGGGCTGACGTAGGCGTTGTCTGGCCACGGGGAACACTGAGAGGAGACACATGTATATGAACACACAATTAACCAGACATATTGGGTTATAAACACTGTAGACCAACTCCAAATATCCCAAAAGAAAAGGCATAAAGGTTGAAGAAAAGTCAAGGGTGGATTGGGGAATTTAGCTATGCACCGTCTCCACCCCGCCTATGTCAGATGTCAGATACATTAAAACATCTCCTTCCCTACAGCCAGGTGTCTACAGAGGGGGGGTGGGGGGCAGACTGTGGATGGAGTGATGGGGAGGAGGAGTGGAGGAGAGGCGAGCAGGGTGCTTACACTGCCTCTCTTGGCCAAGGAGTCGCCACAGTCAGCGGGAAGTGTTCGCTTGCTGGACTTTTTCAGCTCGTGGTCACCCGCATCCTCTATGATGGGTTCAAGCCTCGTCTACATACAGACACACAGCAGAGGTTAGCCAGCCAGCGACCAACACACAAACACAACCAATAACCTGAGGGCAGTCTTACTCTGGCATATAAGTGTAGATAAAATTACTGTTTTTTTCCCCCACAATAAAAGCCATGATAAAAACCCTCTGTGACACAGAAGACATTGTAATATATACTTAATGATTAAGACGTTTAAAGGGATAGTTTGGGTATTTTGAAGTGGGGTTGTGTGAGGTACTTATCCATAGTCTTTCTTGTCTAGTCTTACAGTAGTATTACCTTCTGTAGATGACAGTCAGCACGCCCCCAGTTTGGAGAAACAGACAGGAGTTACCGCACAAAGCAAAGCAATGTAGTGCTGTGGACGGGGCCGGCAGCCAAACGTTTTTTTAGCCACCTAAAAAAAATCTATATCAGTTTAAGTGTATGCTATATTTAGAATATTTTCAGCAGTTTACCTTGCTGTCAGACGGCTATACAGTCTATGTTTCTGACGGGGAACTGAAGCCGTTATCTATGCTCTTGTCAAAGCAACCAGACTCCATTGAAAACACGGGAGTTGCTGGTCTGCGAAGCCTCGATCGGTTAGTTTGTTTGTGTTATTGTGTGACTTTGGTTAGTTTGGATTCACCAAAGTCACACAAAAACACAAAGAAACTAATCGATAGAGTCTGGTAGCTTTGAGGAGAGCATCGATAGATACAACTGCTTCAATACTCCATCTGTGTCTGACGGCACAGTAAAGCGGAGAAATTATTCTAAACATAGCATTTACTTAAACTGATACTGTTTTTTTAGGTGAGCCTCTCTTTAAGGTGTCTAAAATCCGTTTTGCTGCCGGCCCCGTCCACAGCAGTACATTGCTTTGGTTCCGTGCGGTAACACCCATCAACTCACCATTTCAAAACACCCAAACTATTCCTTTAACAGCCCAATCAATAGAGCAGTGTTTTTGTCAATTTTAGCATTTTCCTCTGTGTTATTATTGTGGAAGTGGGCTACCTCATCTAACATCATACAAATGATTGTAGTTTTGTGAAATAAAACATTAGCGTTCTTGGAAAAAAAGAGCAGAGTGTCTATTGTTTAGACTGTCCTCTACAAACTAGATCATGAGACGCATCAGGATCCAGGTAGCTTGCCAACTCAGCTAAACTATTTACATTACTTGGGGAAACCCTGACGCTCAACATTACTGCCAGCCACTTTCCAAAACATACCAGACACTATACCGTCTCAAAAACCACCCCAATTTGTTTCAGTTCATGTTACTACAGAATGAAATACCTGGCTGAGACAGATAATCCATCACACCTGTCACATTGACTATTGTGTCAGGTTGTATCATCATCATGAACAACAGTTTGGTGCACTGCAGTTCAAGAGCAGATTGCTGTGGTGGTTTATTGATGTTCCTATGAGAAGCTTCGCCATCTAACATCAGCAACGGCATTTTAATTCAAGAGCTAAATGTTGTAACTGCAGCTATTTTGACATTTCATTGCAGAGTAAACACAGGTGTAATTGATAACATTAACTATGGCCCAGTTCCATTTAGGTGGGTCAGGGCCCTGATATTGTGCATGCTGGCTCACCGAAATGGCACTTACACCTGTATTTACCCTGCTATGACATGTCCAAATGGCTGCTGTTAAAAGGGCCTATAAGAATGGCAAAAGGAATTTAAGATATCATGTGAATTTGGTAGCTTCTTGTATTTAAATGACTGCTATTTGGTAGTTTTTTTAGGGTTTTTTTTTTTGTCACTGGATTAATCCAATAATTGGTTGGCAGAAAATGAATTGTCAACAATCGTGACAATAGATTATCATCAGTTTGTATTTATCAGGCACAAATGCCAAAAAACTCTAGTTCCAGCTTTTCAAATGTGAAGATATTGCTGGGGAATATGACGATATAGTATATCGTCAAAATGATGATCTATCGTATATCGTTTTATCGCGACATCACTTTGAGCTCTGATGAAATAATTGTTAGTCGCAGCCGTGTAATGGATGGTAAAAAAACAAAATGTTCATAAATCTAAAGTGTTCAAACATGTTTGAGAAAATGGTTGGCAGTAATGTTGTAGAGCACCAGTATCGCTTTGCTTTACTTGGGTGCATACAGTTTAACATGGATAACCCCCCCAAATGAAAACTGGACGCTTGCTAATACTTTAGCCTAGCTTGTGCTAAAGCCACGTATTTGTACTGCATACTGACCTCTGACAGGATAGTGGTATCATAAGAAGGCTGGTACTTTTCCTTCTCTTGAGGTGTGCGTTTCTCCATCTTTTCCCTGTCCGTCTTTTGCTTACGGTCCGCCCCCTTTGGCTAAACAGGAAGCAGAGAAGAAGAGACCGGGGGGAAAAAAAGGAAGACGGGTTTAATTTGCAGAGAGGGACCGACGCATGAGGTGGTGTAAAAACGTCCCGCCATGAGAGAATGAGTGTGCACCTTAAAGACTTTGATTTGGCAGGAGGCAGAGTGGAGGTGCTCTGTGTACTCTCCACAGTCTCCCTGGGCGAACGTGTCGAATTGGATCCTGAAGGGGACGCCCTTCTCTCCGCCGTGCTTCCTGGGAGTGAACTCTGTGCTGATGCAGTGCACCTGCAGACAGCGGGGAGACACGAGTACGAGTGTGATGAAGATGTGTGTTTGATGCGGAAATTCAGTGGCATGCACAACAGATGGCACAAAATAGAGCTGAAGTGTGTGTGTGTGTGTTACCTGCACAAAAACAGAACTTCTTTTGTTCAAGTCCCACAGGAACTCTGCAGCGTTGAGCTGGGAGAGGTGAGTCTTCGGCTCCACTATGCCCACTGACATGGGGATATCTGTCTCACACACACACACACAGATATTTGAACTCCAAATCACACACATGGAACGGTTTAAGTAAACATTTCTCGCCAGGCTTCATTACCGATGTCAAGGAGACGGTCGCCAGGACGATTCCACTTCCAGCCCTCCAGTTGCTGGTGCTCTGTGTACTGCAGCCGGCGGTCATGAAACACCACACGCACTATGCTCTGCACACACACACCATGTTAGGTAAGAAGTGTAATTGACGTAAGAAGTAAAAGTTCCCTCCAGCTGTGAGGATCCTCTCACCTTCACCATCTTGTTGGTGAGCTCTGGTAACTCTTCCTGCTTCCTGTTGTCCAACATACGCACCTCGTAAGACTGGCCTGAGAGAGAGATAGAGAGAGATCACAACATTAGAAGAAAGAAAACAAGACTCGGTCAAAACTGAGTATATGGCTGGATCCTGTACGGTCAGTCTGTGAATTTGTGGCTTAATTGTTACACAAATAGTCAGTGATCGTGTTTATACTGTTAAATGTAGCGGTACATGTCCACCAGGTCCGGCGAGGACACTCGGGGACGCGCTGCTCCGGTCAACTGGCTGTTCAAGCAGTGATGTACCATATCGTGGAAAGCACGAGATTGGTCCCTGGTTTTCGGCTTGCCGTTTCATAAACGCTCATAAACTTCCTGTTATTAAGTCCAAACAATCCACCAAAATCTAATTCGGAAAACATTTAAGCGAGAAATAGGCAATGCCACGGCTGAATCTCGTTGCATTTTAGAACTGGATTGCCCAGTTTAACAGCTTGGTGCAAGTTTTGTGAGCTGGACGCGTCGGGGTGGACGGGCTCATTTGCATAAATGATTGTTCCCCACCTTTTCTTTTTGAAAGAGCATCAGCCAATGAGGGAACTCCAACAATCAGCCGACCAATCGTGTATCTTCATCACTAAGTCACTCACTCAGCCAAAAACATGATGAGAGGTGCGAAAAATGAGAGCTACTAAAAACAAACAGTGGAGTGAATGCAACTATTCCCTGTCCTTTAACCGTCTCCACCTCAAAGAGGATGTTTTTTTGCTTGTTTTGTAATTTAAGCTAAGTCCATTCTATGTTTTTATAGCTCATTATATGGTTTCACATTGTATGATTATAAAAGACTTAACAAGCAACATTTTCGTGGCAAACTTTATTTGTAGAGCTTGAGACAGAGCTCTAGGTTTCCAGTGTAATGTTTTACATTTTACACTGTGTGATTTGGAGTTGAATCTGCCTTTTTCACTGAAGTCGTCACAGGTGTAAATGGTGAAATCAATGATGGCTGAATTCTATTTAACTGCTTTGATTTCGTGGTCCTGATATCGTGCATGCTGGCTCACCTTCACTGTCACACTTGAATAGAGCAGAGCCATCGTTCGTGTTATTAGTAACAACTGTGCTTTTCCAGCTATGAGAAGTCAAAATGTCTGCTGTGAGAAAGGCCTATTGGAGAGAAATGTTGCTTGGAAATCTTTGGTTTTGGATTGTCAGCATTTCATGTTGTCCTCTTTTCCCATGCCTTGACAAGCTTCACAGCCTCCTCTTCCTCCTCTTCTTCTGAGTTTTTTTGATGCATAGAAGTGCCACCACTATGGCCGAACCTTGTTTATTGTTTCGCTCTGTTTTCAAAATATGGGAGTGGTGCAGATGGATGACGCAAGTTGATGCCATACCTCTGCATCGGTTTTATCTTCATTCACATTCTAGAGCTGCAGGTATTCATCCCACCACCTGACAGCGGTATATTTGTGTGTCCACGTACTGTAGGCCGGGCACTTGTATGTGCATGACACAAAAAACTAGAGCTGCAACGATTGATCGAATAGAACTATTAAATTAATCCCCAACTATTTTGATAATTGATTAATTGGTTTGAGTATTTTTTTAAGGAAAAAAAAAGTCAAAGTTCTGATTCGGTTTTCAAGTGAACACATCCCATCAGAGGTATTTTGACCAGGTTCACACCATCTCAATAAGGCTCAACAGTAAATGTTGGCGTCACAGAATGACTCCTGTCTCTATCAGACCTACAAACACAGTACAGTAAGCCCAGAACATGCTCACTGATTATTTTCCAGTAAAGTGAATTGGCAAGTAAATCTCTATTTGTGCCATAAAGCAGTGTAGCAAAGTCAAACTGGTGGTGCGTCACATTAAAGTGCTGAGTAGAGGCCAGAAGAGGCTGCCATTCGCATCAGCAACGGTTTTACTTTACAGTAATTATTCTAATGTGCAATAAATTAATGTGGGAATTATTTATTAATGTTAAAACGATGGGTGTGTAGCATCAGAGAACAAAGAAGTGGACTGCGTATGTACAAACCACCTTAGCGACCGTAGCAAAGTAGAAAAATATAAATCATATTTTACAAAAAAAAATTATAAAATGAGGCGAAAATAAATAAAAACTTTTTCTTGAGTGCATGTACTTTGTGTCTCACCTTGGTTCAGGTATGTGAGCGTCTCGTCGTGCATCTTGACTGCCGGCGAGGTGGCGGCGCACAGCACATACTGGAATGGGGGGTTTTTGGTCTCGCTTTCAGGAGGAAGGCTGGAGTCCTCCTGCTTGAATATGGGCAGAGCCAGCACATCGCTGAGAGAGACAGAAGAAACACAAAGAGAAAGTCAGCATGGATGTGATGCAGAAAGGACACGCAAGATGAAAACCATCATGAAAGAACAGCAATATTATTATTTTCTTTTTCTATTAAAAGTTCTTATTGAATCTCCAATACCATCCTGATGGCAACAAATTCACTGTGACCTCCCTTAAAGCAAAGCCTTCCTTTATTTCTCAGGTTTTCTCCACTTTGCAGTTACCTCTAAAAACACACTTTGTGCCATTTAAACTGTTGCACGCTCCACTTTTGGCAAGACAATACTTTACCTCCTCATAGTGTGGAATTATTAAATGGATCGGCTTATTTTAGAAGGAGTGATGAGGGCTCTCCATCGATCAAATGGCCCTCTCTCATTATGTATGCATGAGACCGCGGCAGGATAAATGAACAAAAACACCCAGAGATAGCCTGAGCTGCTGACACACACTATCTCTCACACTTGGCAGCCACTCTAGACAACCGACCCGTCCTCAGCTCACCCTGACAAATGCTGCAAGAGTGTCAACCGGTGCACGGTGAACAGGAGCGTGTGCGTAAATATCAGTGGCTCTGCAGAAAAGGAGTCCTATACATGCAAACAAATGCCGATCATGGAGTCTCATTACCTGGGAAACTTTTTGACAAGTCATGATGCTGCTCAAAACCTGAGCCAAACTTTTTTTTTTGACAATTTCAAGGTATTCCTGCAGGACCTTACTCCAAACAACAGACTTCAAATCTGCTAGATTTATTCAGTCTCAAACCACTCTCTCTGAATCACTTGCTGCTGTGTTTTCTCTACGGAGTGGGTGCCCACACAGAGCCAACCTGGGTGCCACAGCCCTGTTAATCCCCGCTGCCCAGGAAAACTACATCTGCTTCCTGAAATCTGAGGCGCTGGTTCCACTGAAACATTCTGTTCCTACCAGCTGCTGACTCCAAACATGCCCCGCAAGCAACCCACCCCGACACCACAGATAGCGCTGCTCCTGGAGCCACTGGAGCCACTGACACCACGCTCTCTGTTTTCACTAATTCAATTACGTGCAACCCATCGCTTGAGTATTGGTAAACTTGCAGCCCCTCATAAGAGACTGACCCACACTTACGTCACGCTCAGATAAATATGCGCTAAAAGCAGATGGACGAGGAGGCAGCTGATAAGACACATGCAAGTCCTGGGAGCTTAAATGTCAACACCTCCCATAACCTGCCTCTTACACAATTCAGTGCGCTCATACCGAGAGTTACTAATTGAACAGGTGGTTTACAACAATACCCCCATGTGATGCAAACGCATTCCTTCTTAAACCATTTAAGAAAGGCAGACACAAAAACATATCCATCCTCCACAGACACAACAAGTAGTGCTGATTAACCAGTGTTTCCGTCAGTCATAAGATGTCACATTTAGGGACAAAAGTTGGAATCACCTGAGTGACCAGAAACTTGTGGCATGGCATCACAAGTCATTTAATAAAATGTGACACGAGAGGGCTGCATGTTTTCCATTTTGGGGATAATGACAAAGATTGTGTGTGGCTACTAGAGCTGGTTATCATGTGAAAAATTTAGATTAGATTGTGTTCCAATAAAATACCTGTTCTGTCAATAGTGACACCAAAACAACCCTTTTCCAATACCATAGTTTGGGTAAGATAAACAAGTTTTTTTTAAATGAAAATATAAAAAATGCAATGACAACTGGACGGACTCTGTTGCTGAGGAAGGTTGTGTGATTCGATCAAAAGCAGCAACTTATTCATGAACCTTGTGGGGAGATTGTTTTGTTCAATGTTGAGTAATCTGACCAACAACTCTTGTGGTATTGTGTTAACGTGTCAAGAGTTGGCAGTGAATGCCTGGTCAGATTGTTAGGTTTGTTTACTTATTCTTTGACCAGACATTTCCACATATGAAAATCAGGAAACGTTTTTTAATTTCAGACGATATTTTGAAGGAAAAATCCTTATTTAACACTGATGCGTTATGCAGTTTGGCGTATTTTGTTAGACGTTAGGGAAAGCCAACGGTTCTGAAGCAATCTAACTGAGCTTTGATAAACATGGATTATCAGTCAGAAACGCCTATTGTCTCTTACATCATCACTGTAGCAGGAGGTTATTGAAGAAAAATCCTTTATTATTTCCAATAAAAGGATGGCCAGGTGCTTCTTAAGCTGCATGAGAGTGGTACGAAGTGCTGAAGCTTCTGTCACTTCCAACTCTTTTAGGAGCTTTCCTAATCACAAACACTAAAATCAGACCCATCACCTTGCACATGATGTTATAACCCTTTGTTTGCACACACCACTGGTCTTTAGAAAGAAAAAGTCATAGGCCTGTTTGACCAGACATTTTCACATATAAAAATCAGAAAACGTTTCTAAATTCAGACGGTATTTTTAGGGGGAGATCCTTATTTAACACTGATGCGTTACGCAGTTTGACATCTTTTGTTAGAAGTTAGGGAAAGCCAACAGTGCTGAAACAATCTAACTGAACGTTGATAATCATGGATTATCAGTCAGCAACACTAGTGTCTTATAAACTACTACTTATCTACTCGTGTCTGTATAAGCTTCGGTGAGAAATTGTCGAAGGTATTCGAAGCTTCGCGGAGCAGCAGGCTGACATGTTCTTCTGTCTGTCTGTCTCCATCTCCCCAGTTTCAGTACTGCTGCCGCACTATTGTAATGAATAATAATAATAATCAGGAATAATGTTGAGGGATTATTCCTTGTTTCATGGGCTATTTGGGGATTTATACATTATTATTACATACTTGTATATAAAAAACAAAAAAAACAAAAAAACTAAGCATTCGAATAGTGATTTTGAGGTCGAATACCATGGCAACGGTCGCAGCATAGATCATTACTGTAGTAGAAAGTTCAAGAATCACGACTACCCCATGGCTGGACACTTTAATGAGTATCACAGTGCTAATGATTCCTTGTTACGCATAAAGGGCATTGAACATATCTAACCGCTGGTCAGGGGGAGACAGGTTACTACTAAACTTTACCAGAGGGAGACTTTTTGGATCCATCTACTGGATGCCTTAAAGTATCCTGGTCTTAATGAGGATATAGATTTTACATGTTTTCTGTGAGCAATAATAAATATTTAAAACAAATTATATATATTTTTCTTTTTCTGTATAGGCTTCCATGTTTGCTTTACAGCCTCTGTTGCAAAGTAGTAGTTGGTTCATTTATGAAGGACATGAATTACATATTTCTGTGATATCTCATATTTTCTTTACATTTTGTAATATTATGATGATCGTGTGATTGCCTCCCATTGGTTGTTGATACCATACAGGTGAGGCCATATCCGTTATAAATGTTTTAACCTCTTAGTTTCCACACACCACAGGTCTTTTAGAAACAAAGACCTGCTCCTGATAACTCTGCCAGTCTGAGGGGTCTAAACAAGGCCTTTTTCCTGCAGACTACCTCTGTGTTATCTTGATATGTACACAAAGTTTAGGGTCTCTTTTTGGGGCAACACACACATATTATCTGAGCAAACTCTTTTAGAAGCTCTCCTAATCAAAAATACTAAAAATCACACCCATCACCTTGTACATAATATTATAACCTCTTTGTTTCCACACCCAACAGGTCTTTAGAAACAAAGACCTACTCTGACAACTCTGCCAGTCTGAGGGGACTTTTTTTTCTGCAGACTTCCTCTGTTTTATCTTCATATGTACACAAAGTTTAGGTCTCTTTTTTTGGGGCAACACACACACACACACACACACACACACACACACACACACACACACACACACACACACAATCTGAGCAAACAGCATGAAGTGATATAATGTCTTTGTCCCTCAACAGTGTAACCAGTGTAACACGTGTCCTTTCCTTTGCTTTTTGCAGTGGCTTAGGGGAAATTAATCTTTGTCCCTGATCGTGTGGCACCCTGCGATGAAATCCCAAAACAAAGAGCAGCCATCAGTACAAAGAGAACAGGCATGAGGGGGATGTAAATGTGAACACTTCCAGACAGAGTTGTCCTCTCTCTACTGTGTTATTATGAAGCTGTGGTTGTCCCTCTCCTGGTGTCTCTAACCTCATGCTGTAGGCTCCAGCCCCCAGCTCCTGCCCGATGCCGGACAGGCTGGCATCGAAGTCGTGCACCAGCCCCGACTCTATGGTGGCGTCGTCCATCTTCAGCACCCAGGCCAAAGGCACCAGCTCCTTGTCCTCGGCTTCTACTCGGAGGGCCGCCAGCTTGAATGCAGGTACGAGAGGGTTGGCTAGCGAGGAAGTGCAGTGTGACACACCAAGAGAAGGGAAAGTTATGCTGCTAGCTTTTAACCCTGCTAGCCGCTCCTTGGCAAGCTGGGCGAAGCAGCGAATCGGTCCACAGAGACTGGATGTGTCGCCATATCTCCAATATATCCACAACTGTCTGGAAGTAATGAGAGTCCACTCAGCTAGCTAATGTTTAGTCGTGACTGAAGCTGCGAGCTGACTGTCAGCATGCTAACGTTAGCTAACTAGCGAGCTAGCTAGCTTTATGAAAGGCAACTTTAAAGCAAGCTAGCTCGTCTCCAAGCAGCTCCGTTGTTACTCCAGGTCTTCAAGCAGTCTAGTTAATGTTAGTCCAACAAAAAGCAACAAGCAGAAGAAGGTGATTTCTTTAGTCCCGCACAGCTGTTGCTACCTAGCAGACAAGCTACCTAGCAACCAAGCTACCTAGCAACAACTTGCTTCTTGAATCGCCCGTTGAAGCTCAGAGCAGCTCGCGCTCTCTTTCTCTCTCCTGTTACCACCTCAACCTCGCTCTCCGCTTCTCATCGCGGTGCTGGAATCACCGCCGAGACTCCTGCAGTCCTTTAACCATCCAGAGTGCAGCGGTTGACACAAAACCAGGCATCAACATGGCTCCTCTCTCTCTCTCTCTCTCTTACTTACTCACTCTCTCTCTCTCTCTCTCTCTCTCGCTCTCCCTCTCTCTCTCTCTCAGCGTTACATTACAGACTGTCTGCCTCCGTGAAGCCTGCAGGGGGCTGCTGCCAGGACGACCCGGCAGCCAATCAGAGGGCTGCATTCTGTGCCCAGCGCAGGGCGATAAGCCAATCAGAGGGGGGTATTCTGTGCCCAGCGCAGGGCGATTAGCCAATCAGAGGGTTATATTCTGTGCCCAGCGCAGAGTGATTAGCCAATCAGAATGTTGTATTCTGTGCCCAGCGCAAGGCGATTCAGCCAATAAGAGGGCTGTATTCTGTGCCCAGCGCAGGGCGATTCATCCAATCAGAGGCCTCCGAGCTTCCGTCATTGTGTCCAAACTGTACTTGCAGCTCTGCCTCCCAGTAAGAAGTGTAATCATAAATGCATATCTGAAATTCAGCACCGGTCTGTGTTGCACAAGACATAAATGTTACATTTTACACCACAAATCTGGATTAGTCCACTTTACTAACTTCTGTGCACATTTTCCTGCAGGTGCATGTACTGACTTTCTAGTTGGACGGCTTCTGATTATCCAATCAGTTTGGCCTCCGAGCTTCCGTCATTGTGTCCAAACTGTACTTGCAGCTCTGTCTCCCAGAAAGAATTGTAATAATAAATGCAACTACAAAGTCAGTGCATGCACCTGCAGGGAAATGTGCACTGAAGTTAATAAAGTGCACTAATCCAGATATGTGGTGTAAAATGTAACTTTTATGTATTGTGCATCACAGACCGGTGCTGAATTTCATATATGCATCTGCTCTCTGCTGTAAATGTAGGTGCAGCTAAAGAGGATCTCAGAGACAGCACCAGCCTGAAGTCACCTCCTAACCAGAAAGAAGTGTAATAAATGCAACTAGAAAGTCAGTGCATGTCATAGCCTAAGAGACAACCACAACAACAACAACACATAATAGTTGTAACTCACACTCTGCCTTTTATTTACTCCCATACTTCATGTTTTTTTCTTTTTTTAAACATTTATCCTTTGATATTGCAATATATTGTTATTGTTTTTTTATTTGTTTGTTTTATTGACACAAAAAACATTAATTACTTCTTTATTGTTTTCTTTCATTTACATGCATGTTATTTTTAAATATCTATACATTGTAATTTGCTTAATGAATCGTATATATGTATATATACATGTTTTTGTTTTTATTTTGTTCTTGTTTTTTATTTTTATTTATTATTGAATTGACGCTTTGACAATATTGTTCACCTGACAGTCATGATCAATAAAGCAAATTGAATTGAAATTGAACTGAAGTCATTAAAGATGAACACTTTGAGAGCAAAACAGTATATATGCAACCTTTCTATGTCATGCACACGACATATAACCAATATAGTTATTGATTAGGATGTTAATGCATGACTATTTTGGTGCTATTTTTTTGCTATAATTGTCAGTTTCATTTGAAGGATTTTTAGATGCCAGTGACTGTTTTATAAAAACAACTTTTTTTTTAATCATATTTTCTCCATTTCTACCCACTGCAGCTTTAATGCGCTGTCTGTCCTCAAAAAGTTAAATTATAAGATACTTGAGTATTTTATGTTACTCTATACTACTGCAGTACAATTCAGGGAGAAATAACAGCTAGTTTACTTAACAGATTCAATGCAAAACATGATCAGCTTATAAAACATGATGCACAAACTGCTGCAACAGTAAATGCATGCTTACACATTAAAGCATGAGTAATAACAATCCAATAATATTTATTTATAATGTAAGATTGTAATTCTGCAAGTACATTTTGGCCCATTATGTTTGCTCTGTTCTTAGAACTAAATAAACACTTATTTTATTTCATATAGTTACCGTGTGTAACTGCTGCCATCGTGTCTCTGGACGGGGGCTCTGAAGTTTTCAGTGTAGGACTGCCAGAACAACATCATGTCCCACAAAACAGCTGTCTGTCGCTACTCCTGTCTGTCTGTCTGTCTCACTCCAGATAAACACGACCCAGCCTGGTACCGAGGAAGAGGAGGAGGAGGAGGAGGTCCAAACAGGAGGTCATGTCTGTCTCATGTCAGTGCTGAAGAGGAGTTTGCACAACAGAAGTCTCTTGGAGCTGGTCTTGTTGTCTGGTCAATAATTATCCACCGGTCAGACCCTGGACGTGCAGCATGGCTCACAGTCAAGTCTTGTGGCTGGCAAAGTTTTTCAGAGCTATTTTGGCCCCAAGGAGGGGGAAGACCCGCCTCAGGACTTTAATTACTGTCCCCACGTCTGACTTCAGGACATGGACGTCAACACACAATAGACTTTAGGGCAAACAACTCAGGACAGATCAAACATAATGGGCCAAAATGCACTTGCAGAATTACAATCTTACGTTATTAATAAATACATAATATTATTGGATTGTTATTACTCATGCTTTAATGTGTAAGCATGCATTTGCTGTTGCAGCAGTTTGTGCATCATGTTTTATAAACTGATCATGTTTTGCATTGAATCTGTTAAGTAGCTAGCTGTTATTTCTCAGAATATTTTGGAGGATTTACGAGATGCCCAAAGAGAGAAAAGTATTCAGTGTTTCACAACAAATTACAAAAATACACATAATTTTGTGTATATATTTTTTTTCTTTCAATCTTATCCCTTTTATCATCAGCTGTGATATAAAAGAAGAGTTACTACGAAAAAGGACAGAGGTCTTTGTTGCAGTTTTAAGCTTTAACTAATCGTACATGTTTTTCACTATCTCTTGGTTTACGGTACGGCTGGCGATAGTGGCTCTTTAGAAGATATACTGGAGATGGTTTATCACTGATCCTGGGTCAATTAGACAAATAGTTTGCAACCAAAATGATCAGTCTTCAGTGTTGAATTGCAATCAGTAAAGATGTTTAATATATCCCTTCTGTCATTAACATTTCTATCCACCTCTTTTTTTGTGACTCTTCTCCACTGCAACAATCAAAAGAGACAGCAGGGCTCGTCATGATCTGTACACGTTCTTTATTTGTAATGTAAGCACAGCTTTGTAAATGCACGGAGGAAACACAACAGTGAAAACTAGAATGTTACAAGAAGAGGAGGGAAAGAAAGACACGATGAAGAGAAGAGAAGAGAAAAAGGGTGACGTGACGATTTCGTTTTCAGAGCTGTAAATAATACATTTCTACAAATTTCTCAGCAGAGAAAAAATAAGTGTGAGAGAGAGAGAGAGAGAGAGAGAGACTACGGCTAAAGCGACAGAGAGAGAAAATAAAAACAAGGATGGGCACAGGTGCGCGTGTGCACCTCCCCGGGGAACTCTCCTAAATGACACAGTTATTGGATATCCCATTTTAATATCATATATAGATACATATCCACTATGTGATAATAAGCCATGTCCTGTCATACTTCATGTAGTAAGCAGCACGCACACATCTTCCTCCCCATGTTGCCCAGAAGTGGAGTGATCCGAGATGAGCCGGGAGAAAACGGAGAACACCGTGAATGTTTCTGAAAGGGGTGGACATCGTTCACATTAATTTAAAACCCCAGTCACACTATTCTGACTGTCGATCCAATAAAAACGTTTAAATTTAGTCTCATGCATAGCCAAGCACGTAACACCTCCTATACCTCGGGATGTACTGTATTCGCTATGAGCAGGCGTGACCCGCTGTGACTCGTGTTAGTGCTGTGCACGGTTGCTTGGTTGGTTGGTCGTACCTTTTAGGCTAATCAGCACCTTTTTGAAAGTGTGTGTATATGTGTGTGTGAGCGAGAGAAAACTCCAAACATTAAAAACCGCTGCAGTAAAACCTCATCGCGTAAAATAAATCCAAACTAGGACACAATGTAAATTTACATTCCTGTCTACCTGGCCCCGGTTACTCGCTGTTCAAGAAAGACACAAGACGGCTCCATTCGTTCGTCTCAGCCCTGTTCTATGAACCTTACCCCCTTAAAAATGAGAACCATGCAGACGCACCGCTTACTGTTGACATCGAGATGTTATTCAGAGGGGATACTGTAGTGTTCGGGATAGAGGACGGACGTTTCTTCATCCTTGAGTGATTAGTGACAAACCGGGTGTGACTGGATGTGTGTTATCTGTTGGTGTGTTTAAGGGTTCAGTTCAGTCTGAGATCCTCAGCGATGGACAGGAGAACTACAACACTCCTCTCTTCTGCACCGCAACTCCCATCTTGTACAGGAAATGTATGAGGACCGTGTGTACCTGTGTGTGTGTGTGTGTGTGTGTGTGTGTCACTCTGCTGGCCAGAGTGCAAGCGTAGGTGTGGGTGTAAGCTCCGGTGAAAGAGTGTTAGGATGTGTGGTTTTGTTCTCGGTCTGTGTGGGTGTGAGCTCATGAAGGGTTGTTTATGTTTGGTGGGCAGAGTTGCAGTTCTGTGGTTGCCCTGTGGGAGGGCGCTGTATCTCCTATAGGCCCTCAGTCGGGGGTTCACCGCCGCCGGAGCCGGACTGAGCACGCTTGATGTACAGGTTCAACAGCTTCAGCTGCGGACAGATAAACAGACAGAGGATAGATAGATATGTAAATGTATGCGTCTCTAGAGGTTGCAAGGAAGTCATACAAGGTGTATTACTGAGGTGAGAATCGCAAGTATTCAAATATTAGTTATTATTAGAGAAAGATACATTATAAAGAATGGATGGAAGTAAGTGCTATGATATTGTATAAAAATACAGCAAAAAGACCACACTGGTCTCCCACTAGAACACAAAAGGTGTTTGCTCCCATTTTTGAATGTGTTCAAAACACAAATGTATCCCAAGATGCCACATTTCAACCTGCCAAGACGCCAAAACTTGGTGTTTTAAGACATGGATGAGAAACGACACATTTTTCAGCCAACTGGCTTATGCTAAATCTACATCTAAATCTACGTTTCAAATGCTTATAGGTCAGGTTACCTTGCTGCTGGAGAGTTGGCTGAGGTGCGGTTTGAGGTCCTCTCCGATCACTGCGTAAATGGCCACCAAGCAGAACACACAGGCTTTCCTTACACTGCTCTCAGAGTTGTCGTAACCCTGTTTAACAAAATAAAATGGATTACAAACCTGCAGGACACTTTAAACAAAACAAAGGAATCAAGAGAAAGTATCCATGTATGAATGTGTGGATGGTGTGTGAGGATGGGATGTTTACAAACTTTATGAAATAAATGACAAAAAATAGCCACTTATGGTCAAGTTTCATAAAGATCTAGAATAACTAAGAACCATTGTTTGAACAGTAAGTGAATGCGTCCACCAAAGTGTTTTTTTCCCAGCTGAAACCGCCAGGCGCTCTTCTGAAAACGAGAGCGCTTTTTGAGACTGAGCGTTTTTTCAGCTGAGACGGTTTGGTTGCCTCTGATTGCTATGATACGGAAGTAAACATGTCAGCTCAAGGTAGAGTGCTCTGACCCTTGCTCTGGATGGAGATCTATGTGGGTTCATGAGATTTTGTGGGCGAGGAAACATCTTGGCGAGTACGCTTGTTCGGTTCAGATACAGATTCAAATCAACTTTATTATCCCACACGGGGAGAGTAGTTTGGTCCAACAACATACTCATAATAATAATAATAAACACCAATTCAAATAATTTAAAGAATATACTGGCCTCAGGAAAAAACACTTTAGTAGACACGGCCCCCAACCCTCTACAGCGAAAGATAAAAACAATTCCTCTTACTTTTAAATAAATAATGCACCTAACATTATACTTCTAATAGTGCTAGATCGTAAAACAAAAACAAAGTTTTGTCTGTATGTGTGTTACCTGTATGAGTCCTGGCACGATCTCAGGCAGGAGGCTCATCAGGCCCTCGCGGGGAACCCTCTCCACCACTTTGGTCTGCATTTTGATGGCAGCCAGGTTGATGGGGTAGTCAGCTGACTGGATAATGGGACACAACACCTTGACACACTGGTCTGGGCTGATGGACAACGCCAACATGGCTGCCGTCTCCTCTGCTGCTCGTACCACCTGCAGGACATAAACATTATCGGTGCTGATGTTCTAAAACAGTAAATTGGGCTAAAAATCACACTCATTATGTAATTTGATCTATTCATTTGAAATAAATATTAGCATTTCATAATCACGTAGCAGATGAGTACATGTTTTTAATCTACTAAACACTTTGATCATCCATATATAAACTCAAAAACAACTTTCATCTTTTCACGCTCTCTGAAGTCCTCTTGATAAAAATTAGTTTTAAGAGAACTAATTTCTGAGTACCTCCTTGTGGGGGTCTTTGTGAGCCTCCAGGGCCTTCATGATGGTGAGTTCTGCGTAGTTTTTGAACCTCCACGGCTGCTTGCTGAGAATCTCCCTCAGCACCCGCAGAGCCAGCGTTCGGATCACATGCTGGGAGAATTACAAGGATTTTAGAAGTTTAAAGGAAAGGAGATTTAGCACGGTGTTATCATAGAAACGAAGCGAGTGTGTGTGTGTACCTCTCTGTCGCCCATTGTTTCCAGCAGGAGCAGCAGGATGGTCTTGAAATGTTCGTCCCACACCTGCAGGGTGTTCTCGCGAATCAGCTTCAGCAGTTCGCACAGCGCCGCCTTCCTCTCCTCAACGCGCTCGTTGTGATTGGACAACTCTTTCAGCAGCTCGGCCACCAGCTCCGATTGGTCCAGGCTGCTGTCTGTTAATAGATAAACAAAAAAAAACATATGGGGCAATTATCATATTTATTATATTTTTATATTTTCTTTATATATTTTTTTCTGTCACAATGCGTCTATGTACCGTCTGTGAGGAGCTCAGAGTCGTCCATGCTGGTGTCTTTGCTTCTGTGTTTGAAGGGAGAGTCGGAGAAGTGGTCGCGAGCTCCTCGGGGGCTGGAGGACAGCAGGGGGGTGTTGAGGAGGGACGTCTTGTTGTCCAGAGCCATGCGGCCTCCGTCCACAAAGTCTGACACTCTGCTGTCTGTCCCGCTGTCTCCCTGCAGAAACGCAATAACAATTGTTAAAGAGGCTCCGACTTTCAGGTCACTTTTTGGCTCATTTGGCCCGAGACCAAATTACAAAAATCTAACGTTGTTTGCTTTTATTTCCAACCAACGAAACCAAGAGGTGTCACAGAGGAATAAAACAAAAATCAAGCTTTTGACTGACATTAATTCATGCTGCACCTTGTGTTCGTTTTCTTAGTTGTCATACAGACCTCACAAAAGGTTAATTGATTATGAACACTATTAGTTGAGACTGCAACTTGACCTCATCTGTCAAAAATAATAAAAAAGGACAAAAAATAAGGCGTCTTGTCTGAGCTTTTTCTTATCCAAACTGAGGAGTCTAGATGACATGATTGATCAGGAACTGCTAAAATACTCAAAGTAGGACAACATCACATCATATCACTGTTTCATCTCCTTTCTGATGCAGTCTCAGTCCAGTTGTTAAGTCCGCACCAGAGTTAAAATGACAGCTTTCACAACAGACTAAGGCCCTGTTCAGACCTGGCATTAACATGCGTCTTGAGTGATCCGATCACAAGTGGACAGCTCTAAGTACAGGTGTGAATGCACTCAAGGTGCATTGAGATCCGATCTCTCAGACCACATTCAGAGGTGGTCTGGGCCGCATATGGCCACATTCTTTTAGCAGTGTGTACACGAATGTGTCCTGGGCCACAATGAAGGACCGCCTACTCAACTGACCTGTGTGTTACTCGAGAAAGGTATTTTATGAAGGTAATAAAATAACGACAAATACTTTATTACTCCCACATTGTAAACAGCAGCGCATAACAGCTTCACACTTTCGTTGATAAAAAACCTAGACATATAGCCTACACTGCATACAGAGGCAATTCAACTAAATAGCTTAATATATAGCAGCTCTCTGAAGCTCTGTGCTCGGTTCGGAGGTCTCCAGGGACCACCAACAACCTTATATTTTTATGTTCATAAAATGTACTAATGTAATGTATTGTATTATTAATTCCGCTGTCTCCTGTTGGTTAAAAACAACAACGCATTTGGTCTTCGCAAAAGGAAATGATGTACGTGTTTATTTGCATATAGAGCGGGGAAGTGAGATCCGATCACAAGTGGTCACTGGAGACGCCACGTGGAGACGCATTCTAATGCCAGGCATGAGCAGACGTAATAGGTTGTCCACTTGTGACCGGATCACCCGAGACGCATGTTAATGCCAGGTCTGAACAGGGTCTAAATATACCAAACCAAACAAGCAAACACACCAGAATCCCTTTGACGTGCACTAAACAGGTTGGGTATAAAAGCATCCTAAAATGCTGGGCTATACGCTGTTTCAGCCGGTACAGATACTGGTCAAAACAAAAGGAAACACACACTCTTAATTTAGTCATCTGGATCACTTTTTTTGTTGACGGCATGTAGTTCTCTAGATGTCATAAAAACAACCCAGTGTTGGGACCACCAGGTGAGAGGTGGAGCAGGGTGAAGCTGGTTAAGGTGATCTTGTTTCTGTGTATATTTACACTCAAACCACTAAATGCACTGTCTGAGTGGCGGTTTGATGGGTCAGGTGCACTTTGGCAGGATGATGACATGTGGGCTGGTTAGATTTCAGATGCATTTCATGGGGAAAATGTCAGGGGGTCTGACCTCTGTACTAGAGTACACCGTGTCCTTAAAAGGGGCCGGGGTTGTGTTGGTGGGATTGTAAAAAGACCTGGCATGACGTCTGAAGTCATGAATTTGGACTTAACAAGTATCTAGATAAGCACTGGTGAAAATATTAGGGGAGGAGGTTCTTGTTGAGAAAATCCTCACGGTGTGATTTTCAGCCACTGGGATCACAACAAACAATACACATGATTTTATCAGTGGCTATAGAGGATCCAGTTCACAGTCGTCAGTCCCATAAACACTTAATGTACTCCTCCCAGTTCCCACGCTGCAGGGGGAGCGGTGGAACAGATCAGATGTCAGGGTCACATACAGTTAATGGAGGTAGCTATGTTTGTGCATGTGTGTTTTTTGCACGTCTTGGAAAACATGCTGCAAGGCTGAACAACACTATGGATCAAAACCCATTACTGTTTGAGTACCAAGTGAAATATGTCTGCAGCTTTGAGTAGCAAAAGTGCATCAAAAGTTAGCATCGAACACTTTGTCAGATCTTGTTTATTCTGTGATCAGATATTTTCTGATTTAAATCAGAACTTTGACAATTTTGTCAAACTGTGGCAGCGGTCTTGTATGGCTGCTTGTGTCAAAACAGTATTAAACAGTACTGTTTGAGACGTTTCTTTTATGTTAAATAATCAAAAAAACAACAAAATTGTTTTGGTATTGTTCCAAAAAAAAGGCATCGTTCTGAAAGTAGTGTAAAATTTTGAAAACATTTCCCCACAAACAGGACTGGCTATGTCATAAACCAATCAGTGTGAACAGCTCGCAGCGATGTGGCAACACTGAGCAAGTTTATTGATTTATCATCTTATATATCAGTCGACCCGATCCCGGATAAGCGGTTGAAGATGGATATCAGTCAGCGTCAACACACGACGCACCCTGTTGCACAACACCTAATAAAAGTGTTGCCTACAACAGAGAATCAAAGATAATTGTATTTCTGAAGAGTGAACGCTTAGATCTGATTGAACATTAAACTACATTCAAGTTAATTTTTTCTTTTCCTAACGCTTCCCCCAACACCTCTACTCTTTGTATTTGTGGCAGCGTTAAGCTCAAGTTTCATCAAATAATATTGTCTGACTACAACAACAGGCTCCTTCACGATAAGCGAAATAGATGAAGTGTGAAACTGGTTTTGGGGAGTTTCATGAAGGAATTTTTAAAAGTTGGCAGCTTGGTCATTTTAAAGTCTACTCTTCTACTCTTCAACAACATGGTTGTTTGCAAATCTTGGCTGCTCTCCTTCATACAATCGTCTGTAAATGTTTCACTTTTGTTCTCAGTCAAAGTCATGTCATCGTGTCTGAGGAAGAAAATGTCACACCATGTAAAATGTTACCTAAAACTAAATGGTGCTGCCAACAATTACAGTGAATAAACTGATTTCCTTCCTGTTAGACCAGCAACTCTAATGGTTTCATATCAGCCTCGACACATACTGATGTACACTTCACATCAACACACACACACACTATCAATCCGTCTGCTCTACTGACCTCGTCTCCGTCCCGCCGGTGGACCGGTTCATTCATGTCCTCTTGGCTGCGGACGCTGAAGTTCTGGATCGCCTCAGTGACACCTTTCAGTGAGCTGTAGATGTCCTCCGAGTTCATGTTCTCTGTGTCGTAGTCAAATGCACTGCACACAAAGGAGAATTAAAAAAAAGGACACTGAGCTAAGGCTGCACGATTACAGTCATCAAACTGTTATACCCCCACTTATGATACATATTTCATATGGAATCACATGTTTTTCTACTACACATTTAGAATAAATCTGATTGAGATAAATGTGAAAAAAAATAATTTCAACGGACTACCAAAATTCAAAAATCTAACTATGAAGCAAGGAATCTCTGTCGGTTTGTTATTTGCATATCTCGAGAACCGTTAATCCGATCTACTTCACACCTGGCGGATGTATTGCTGGGGAGTGCTTTTTTCGAATTTGGTGCAATATTGGACACGCGACACGTTCAATATTACGATTGCAGACTGAGACGAGCATGTCGTCTGCAGCGGGCAGACCGCGGCTCATTACAATTCACTTTTGCGGCTCGATCCTGGATCTACAGCCTGCGAACACTAATGCTGGATAACGTTGCAATCAAACTTTTCTTCACTTCCCTGGGTCAAAGAGCACAAGCATATAGCCAACAGGAGCAGTGCCACTCCGCCATTACAACTCAAATTGTGTACGTGTTTTGCCATACAAACTTAGAACTTTACCGCCGGCAAAATACCTCCACTCATTAAATCCATGCTCTACTTTATAACCGCGCAGGTTATGTCAAAGCAAGCGACTAATACATATACCTATTTGGAAATTACCTCAGCTAAGTGTATTCCACCATTGTTTCTGATGGTGAGTAACCGCGGCCTGGGTGTGTGATGCAACTATGTCATGGCAGGTGTATTGCTCAGGACCCAAGGAAGCACAGTGTCGAGTGTGAAGTTGTTCGTATGAGCGGTTCTCGTGAAAGCTGCAAGCAGCAACACCACAGGCCGAGCATTCAGCCTGTTCTGAACAGGCATGTTTTGAATGGGCACTGCACTAGTTACATAAAAAGTACAAAAACAGTATTGATCATATATCCCCAGACTTCCTTCTTTTAAATTGTGACCTAGAGACATAAAGGAGAAGGAGCAGCAACACCCTGAGCCATACTGTCTCTAACTAATGTGGTTTAATTTGTACGAACATCTGTAGACTTTACTCTTTTCTACTGTGCACATCTTGGCCTGTATTCATGCTAATATGTGAATGATTGTTAGATGGATTTTCCAAGTGTGTGTTACCTTGGTGAGGGGGTGTTCTGGGAGGTGTTGGTGGGGGATGTGACCGGGCTGGACCAGCTTGCTGGGGATCGGGGCGTGTGGCGTGTCAGAGGGCTGCCCATTGTTGCCTGAAGAAGTGACAAAAAACACACAAGTTAAGTTAAGTTAGAAAGAAGTACGCCATTGATGTTACAGTATAATGATTCACAGCCACAGCGTACCATGTGTGTCTGAAACACAAAACCTTTGTTACCTGTGCAGCGTTGCCAGTGTTCTTCAGGTGGTTTTGAAGCAGCTTGGTGGCTCCGTCCTGAAAGGTTTTGGGCAGAGCTGCCAGCAGCATGGTGAACTCTGGAGTGTTGAGCTGGAACAGTGAGATCAACACCGACTGGGCTGCCTGTAACACACAAAACACATCTCCATCAGTTAGAAAAACTCTACTAGGTTTATCTCATGAGAGTTAACTAATGGAAAAAATTTTGGAGCTGGTGGAAATTTGTGTGTCTGCACCTTTCTGACATCAGAGCTCTTGGGTTCAGTCGTCCAGGTGATGATGCGGGAGATGGCCAGCCGAGTCTCACTGGAGTTCACAAAGTCTGGAGCTTCCATCTGTAATGTCAGCGTGTCGATATACTTCAGAATGGCCACCTTCACCTGCGACACAAAAATGTGCATTTACACAAATCATTAGTAAGTTGACTGATAACAAAGAAACTGAATGGCCAATATTCACCTGCAAAAACACAAATACAGTCATAACAAAAAAACTACAAAACACACACGCATGAAAAAGTGACCACCAATGTTCACAGTCAGCATGAACAACCGCAGCAGATTGTGCATCTCTTGCAGGTCTGAAAATCAAATGATCTGATGAATCAGTGAGAGAAGTGCATTCATGGTCATGCTTCATCATGAGGGAAAACAAAATCAATCAAAAAGAAAAGCGATGACAAATAATACACAAAGGAACCAATAAATGCAAACATTCACCGCAGGCTCCGAAAAACGCCACAACAACTGACTCCTGTCCTGATTTTCCTCCCTCTCTCTACTCATATGCACCTCAAGGACCAGAAACTTCCTCCAAATCACTTAGTAGCATTGCGCGGGCCATATAATTGCTCCCCCCGGAGCGCACTGACCTGGGAGGACTGGCTCCAGGCTGCGGCCTGCTCGTCTAGAGAGCATGCGTGGCGCCGCACTCTGGGGGGGAACAATTTTACACCGGACCCTCCCCTGCCTCGCCCTCGCCCGCAACACGAGCTCCGTACAGGCTTCAGAGAGAAAGAGGAGAAGCACCGCGTCAATCAACGGAGGGAGAAAGGGAGACGAGGACAGGGGAGGGCAGAGGGAGACAAGAGGGGAAAAGGAGGCTGGGGGAAGAGGGAGGGAAGGGAGGAAGGGAGGGAGGGAGGAGAGTTTAGAGGAGTAATAAGATTGGAAAGTAAATTTGGGCGATATTGAAATTTTATGATATTCTGAAATTCACAATGTAATCGTTTAGGCCACATGATGGCAGCAAAGAGCTGTGATGGCTAGTTAGTTTAACAAGAAACAGTGGTTCATGAAGCTTCATGCAACAGTTTATAAGATGGATAATGACTTCTACGCTGCTGAAATGCTCAATATTGTATCAACATCCTTATAATGTGTGCACACTTATCAGTGTTACAAGGAAAGTGTATGACTTGACCTTACAAGTCACCACAGGCAGCATATTTAGGGTGATATTTGATTTTTATTGTCTGTTGTTGATACATTTTTCTGGAAATTCAACTGAGAAACTGCTTTTAGATAAAAGATCCAGTCCAGTGAATTGCGTATCAGAAAAAAATCCAGGTACTTCATCGCATCAAATCTGTAGTTAAAGCGTCTTTGAGTCCTTGTAAAGCGCTATATAAGTTGAATTTATTATTATTATTATTATTATTATAAATCCAAGATTGGCACATTGATTTGCAAAATCCCCACACAAACATATTTCTACTGTCTCACGGTATATGTTGTAGAGCTACAACGATTTATTGATTAGTTGTCAACTATTAAATTAATCGCCAACTATTTTGATCATCGAGAAATAATCGACAGATTAATTGACAATGAAAATAATCGTTAGTTGCAGTCCTAATATATCGTCATATTGCCCTCCCCTGTGAGCTGTAACGTCAGACTGTGAGCCAACAGAGTCTGTGTTTTTTGACTATTAAGAGTTTCTTCAGGCCACAGAGTAGGTCCATGTTCCACAACTGTCCTTTAAGCGGCCACTTCTGACAGCAGACAGCAATAACAAAAAGCAACAGCAAGCTACCTGTTAAATAACAGAGGTGTTGAAACAGCAGAGACATTTTGCCAAGTCAAATCGAGAGCAAGAATAGCCTTGAGGAAATTTATATTTCGGTGAAATTGGGATGCTGATAATATCTTTCATTGCCCAAATCTAGTTGGAAGGCAGAGGAAGAGAAAGACTGATAAGGAATGAAACAGTCGTGAGAATGGGGTGAAATATCGGGCAGGAACGAGTGTGGGAGGGGGCAGATAAGGGGTTAGGAGAGCGAGGAGTGAGGAATGAAGGTAAGGAGTGAGGGGCTAGGTCATACAGGTGAGACGAGAAGTTGCTCTAACAGAAGGGTTAGTGAGAAGGAAATTACAAGAGGATGGATACGGAGCTGGAGGAGGAAAGCTTGAAGGGAGTATCCACACTGTAGCAGAGCAAAATGCCGGTGGAGATGCCAGATCAATCGCTATCCAATCACAGCCCAGGATTCAGGGGTTTGGGCAGGCATGAGGTCATATCAGTACAGCATAGTTACCATGGTTACACAGTCCCTGAGTTTCCATCCTTCCATCTCGCCCCTCCCTTACTCCGACCTTTACACACTCCACTCTCTTTCTCATATAAACACACACACACACACACACATTAAATGAACATTTACCTTGAGGTTGGGCGTCTGTGTCTGGTCCACAGTGAACCTCATGAGAATAGTAAACTGGAGGTCATTGGGGAAAGACTCTCTGTCAGAGGGGGAAAAAAAAAGATTACTGTGTTACTACAAAAGTCAGAGGTAAACAATCATTTGTATTATTATCCTCTTTGTGTATGTGTAAAAACATAAAACAGAGAAGGCAGTGTTGATCCTCAGAGACGTATCTATTCTTTTATATGTACAGGGGTTAATGCCCGACGAGGTTTCCATTATCAGGAATTAAAGCCTCCGTACACCCACACAGGTGTTTTCAGTTAATCTGGCTGATTAGACCTCTGCTCAGGACTGTGTGAGCGTGTATAGACTAATTGAGTGAAATCTTCCTGAGTCTCCTGTTAGCTTTGTTGAACCTGTTAGGGCCGGACTCATTAAACCTTTATCGTTCTTATTGGTAGATGAAGATTTGTAAAAACAACCAAAGCCATTCATTTATATTTTCATGCGTTCCCATTATTGCAGAGAAAATAAACTCTGTGGCAAACAAACATTTATGATACTTACACGTTTTGTTCAGCAAGATAATCACTATAAATGAACACCACTTTTATGATTTTTGAAGTGTGAATGCAATCACCAGATATAAAAAGCTAAAGCTAGGCTGTAAGGGAACTACACCACGGTCACAGGAGAGCGAGTATACACAACGAGGCTGTAAAGGCGGACAAGTCGGCGTGATGATACCCATTGACTTCCACACGAGGGAACTGGAAGTGCTAACTCATTTCTGGGTTTTAGGACTCATTCCTTTAGCACTCTATGTCAGTCTGTAGTGTGATAGTGTGACACCCACCGTGTGACATCCAGGGCTCTCTGAACTTTGGCCTGTACGGAGCCCAGCAGGTCGGCTCCCATCTTCTTCAGCAGCTGTGTGAGCAGGACGAACAGCCAGTCCTGTAGATCTTCCTTATGGACCAGGATGAAATCTACCAGCGTCTCCAGGAACATACTGAACACCTAAACACAAACACACAGTTTGGGTCACACAGCGACTCAGTCACTCAACCATTTTACACATGTTTCATGCACTCATGCATGCACACAAGTAGTCCTGCATTTATAGTGTAATTACAGGATACAGGGAGGTTATGCTCATGTGAGAGTAGCATTAGTTCCCATTGTGAAGTTAGTGGTTATTCACTCATCATTGCAGCAGCCCACCTTCAATCCCAATCACCAATCAAACTTTAATCACCCATATTAATAATAATAATAATAATAATAATAATAATGTTAGAAGACAACCACAATGAGACAGTTAAACACCAATGCGACTGTGTGGTTGACATCTCTACATGGTTGATTTCAGCAGGACAGTGTAGTTACAGGCAACTTTATGTGAGGCAGGTTAGTGAGTGAGATTTTCATCCAAACACAATGTATAAATACGATAACACTGATTGGCCAGACTTACTCTCTACAGAGAGTTCCAGAGCGGGGTGGCATGGGGGAGAGAGAAACACATCTGTTAGCATCCTGACAAAGACGACCTGAATGAACTCAGCGTCTGCGTGCACGCTCAAAATCTCCATTTTCAATCCAACATTTGCAAAATGGAAATAAAGTCATATACATTAGAGCAAAAACATTTATAAAAAGTGATGTTTTGTGCACACTAGGAAAGAAAACTGAGAGAGACGTTGGAAAAACAAGGGAGATGAGAAAAAGGAAGTGGGATAGAGAGATGAAGGCAGGAGAGGGATCCATGGTGAGATGCAGTACCTTGAAGGAGGCTGAGCTTATACCGGATTCTGCCGTGCCGTACACCCTGCCGCAGTCTCGCTGAAATTCATCAAATCGTCAAACGTCAAACGAAGGGGGGGGAAGGGTAGAGGCTCTCACACACCTTACGACAAGTGCGAGGCAACGGGGCACTCAAAAAACGCCGAAAGAAAAGTGGCAGTGTTAAGAGAGGGCGAAACGCAGCTGGTTAGTCAGAGAGAAGAGTTGGCAGCCCCAAATATCGGTGTGTATGTTTAAGTGTGTGTGCGGTCAGTGTCGTCGCCTCAGATTGCAGGGAGGGAGGGGGAAAGAGAGGGGAGTGGCATTGGATGCAGTGAGCACAGCCTGCGGGTCGGCCGCTACAGTGACAGAGCGATCCCACAGGACGGCGGAGAGGTGTGAAGTCACACGCAAACTCAGGCGTGGCATGCCGTTAGAAAACAGTCCGTCGCACACTCTGCATGCCTGTGATGCTATGTTTGAGTGTGACTATCCATGTGTTTACATCTGGGAATGCATTCTGACCCGTTTATCCCGTCTTTATCTCTAAACTTATTCATATTTAACACATGTGAGCGTCTGTGTGTGTGTGTGTGTGAACAAATGGATCCTTGTGTTTGTTTTGGCAGAATCCGGTACAGTGGAGGATGGTGGGGGTAAACGAAACATTTGGAACAAAAGGTAAAATCAAAGTGGGTGAATGATGAATCTATTTGGCATGGTGTTGTAAATGAGTGTGCATCTTTGTGCGAGTACTTGCGCTGTATGCGCTCATACCTTACTGTGAGGGTCTGCAAACATCCTGGTGAAGATTTCACACAGCCTCTTCAGCTCTACCCGACTGCAGGTCAACAAACAAAACAAAGTTAGATGAAAAAATCAACAACCGATTTTATTCTTTGAAAACACATCCGCCTGTTCTGTGGCTGACCTGAGGGTGCGTTGGTTCTTGAGCAGCGCCTGCAGCCCCAACAGCCCCTCCTTCCTCTCGGACCAGTTGGCACTGGCACAACGGTTCAACACCTGGTTATAACCACAAATAAAAGACACACATGTTGAGACTTCTGTATATACAGTATATAATAAAGGCACAAAGGAAGTAAAGATTCAAGACATATTGAGCCTGATACTGAAGTGTCATTGCTTTCCAATTCTTGCACTACTGGCACTAATTTCCTCACAATCCTTACCTCAAACTTGTAGTGTAAAAAGACAAAAATCCAAATTTCACTGACTTATAACCCAACTTGTATGTTTATAGCTCAATCATATATACACACTTTACTATACTGTACCACCCTATACCATATTACATTTGATATTCTGTTATACTGCTGCACTATACTATATTATGTTATTACTTATATTACTACTATCACATTGCACCTTAAACTATATTTTGTACCTCATACTATACTATATCGTACTAGGGCTTCACAATTAATCAATTTTATTGAAATCAAAATATGGCCTACTACAATTTTCAAATAGCAGGAGGCGCAATATTTGTTAAAGGCAGAATGTGTGTCAAGATACCATTTTAAATTAAATATTGTTGTGCTGCAGAGATGTCCTGGCCTCCACATCATATTCTACAGACTTAAGAAAACATCTTTGTTTGGTAAAGATCCCCACAAAAAACACAACATAATCATTTTAATATGTTTTTCAATGCTGCTGTTGCCGCCAACCTCAGCTACGTCTTCCGTCTGCCGCATGTAGGTGGGGATGGCTCCTCCGTTCCTGGAGCTGTAGGACCTCTCTGAACAGGCGCTGGATGCATCGCTGTTAGCGTCATCATCAGAGTACATGCTGTAGTTCTCGTACCGCCGCCGTGCTGGCTTCTTCTGCGGGTTGGAGGACAGAAATCCAAAGGAGATGAAATTAAGCTGAACGAGAAGACGGGAGTAACACCAGGCACAGGCTAGTCAAACATGCGCTAACACACACCTGCTTTATAGAGCACAAACACAGCTAAACACACACAACACTACACACAGGTAAGAGGCAGGAGAAGGAGCTGACCTTGGACCGCATGTCTCCCAACAGCTGACAGCGTTAAACAGAGGTAGAACCAGGGGTTAGTTAACACACACACACACACACTCCAGGAGGTGTGAGCTGCTTACTGGAAAGTGAACAGAGTTATCAAGCATTTTTTTAATGTATATGTGTTGTGTTCATACCAGTGCGTCTGCGAGAGCCTCTTCTACGTCTGAGCCAGGATTGAGGACCCTCATAGCACTGACTGAAGACGAGAGACGACTGGACTGACTGATGCCCAAACCTGATCCTACAGATAGAAAGAGTGGAAGGATGGAGCAGGAGAGAACATGTTAAAAAATTACTACTTGTCTCACTCGTCCACTGATGGTCGCCATCATCCATTCACAATCAACACACACTACATTTCCCATGAGCCAACCCTGTGAGTTGATGGGATGACTTGTTAGGTGACATTGCAGGTGCCGCTGGGGGAGAAAGTATGATTGACAGAAAACACTGAAGAACATGTTGGTGTCCTTGCGGAAAAAGAGGGGCAGGGCTAAATAAAGAAAAACAAATGGTGAAACTGGGAGAATGGTTGTCAACTGGCAACTGAACGGGCGGAAACATGCTATTCCACTGGAAGGTTCGACATCCTGGAGCAGAATAAAAAAAACAAAAAAGAAACACGGAGGCTGATGGACAAGAAAAGAAACGGACAAATAACATAGGAGAAGATGCTTGGCACTAAAGAGAACAAAAAGAAAAATACGGGTGAGCGAACACAAAGTAAGGTGACGTGGGTGGGTGAGGTACGGAGAAATAGATGTACTCAGCCTTCACCTGCGGCACCAAAAACGTCAGGTGTGTGGAGAGCTCCGGTGGAGCGAGAGTAGCTCCGCGTTGCTGCAACCAAGATTAAAACACACATACAGAGTTTAACACTCGCACACACACAAGACAAACACACACACACACACACACACACACAACTCTAACACTGATTGAGGGTGTGAGAGTAGAAAGAAAGGCTGAAAAACATGCAAGTGATTGCTTTTTTTTTTTTTTTTTTTTTAAATCAACCTCAACCTTTTAAACTGTTGAGATTTTGTTTAAATCAGACACTGAATTAAAATAAAAGCCTATGTTTTATGTTTAAAAGAAAGGTTTCTCTTCTCCTTTGATCACCCTTGAGTTTACTAGTCATCCCTCCTGCTACTCACCAAGGGGAGTGAAGGAGCGTACAGGGCTGGTGTCCCGGCTGCTCTCCCTGCTGGCCTCTCTGCTGCAGCCCTGACTCATACTGGGCCGAGGGATACGACTGCCCCGAGCTAACGCCACCCGGGTTACAACACCGCACCGCAGCAGAGGGAAAGATGAAGGGGGGAAACAGGGGGAAGGAAGAGCAGCGGAGGGAAGAAAAGTGGTAGTAAGAACACAGAGGACAAGGGGGAAGGGACATGAAGAAGACAACAAAAAGACAAAGAAGAAAGACAAACATGAGCAGTGACAAAGAAGAGAGAGAGAGAGAGAGGGGATGGTACATGGATAAAGACATGAATAAGACAGAACAGGCAAAAGTGACAAACTGAGAGAAACGAGAGAATACAAGCACAGGTCTACTGGCTCCGAGGGAGCATCTCAAAGCATCTCAACAGATTTTAGTCTCTTCTTTTTCATGATTTTCGAGCAACAAGAAAAAGTGCAATCATCAAAATAGTTGCACATTACTTTTCTGTTGATTGACTAATTGTTTCAGCTCGTCTATAAAATGCCACAAATACTGGAAGCAACCATAGACTGTATATAGAGATGGAGGACATGACAGCTCCCCAAAAGTGAAGCCAAAACATCTGGATCGCTCCCTGGTGGCTGGCTGCAGTATAGGTCATAAATCCCGCCCCCTCCATGTAAGCGGATGGGACATGAGCCAAACTAAAAAGTCATAGTACACTTCAAATACATTTTTCCCAAAGATGGTTTCTGCCATTTTAGGTAGTTCTTATCACGCTGATGTTTGTTCAAGTGTTCATTTTTCTGATTAGTTTGGTTTTAATGACTTATTTGATGGTATAAAAAAGGGGTAGAGACGTCATGATTGACAGCTGCTCTGAGTGAAGTAGTCGCAGCCGGAGGCTCAAGAGGAGATGTGACTTTAACTTTCCATAACCGTCACGAGTCTGTGTAATAGAACATGTGTCAATATGATCATAAATGTAGTTATAGAGATATTATGGTTAGTTGTTTCCAGCCAAACAGCTACCGTGGTGCTAACGTAGCAGCTGGGTGGCTCAGCTAAAATGCTGCGGCTGTCCTCGGCTCGAGGAGCCAGAGTTTCCTCGAGATTGGCTCATGCGGGTGTGTAGGCGGGACCTCGATACTGATCACTACTGTGGAGACTCTGGCTCCAAATTACGTCAAAATCTCAAGGTGGCAGCTCCCATAGCCGGGATATTCTGGCTTCACTTCTGTACAGTGGGAGAAAGTGTTTCGCCCCAAAAGGTGACGTCTTTAAAATTGCTTGATTTGTCCGACTAACAGTCATATGTTATATTTGGGTTCATTATTATAGTTTCCTAGTTTACTATCAAAACAGCTAAAATTCACATTGCAGAAGTTAGAACCAGTGAATTTTGGGCATATTTATTTAAAAAATGACTTAAATGATTAATTGATTATCAACATCGTTGCAGATTAATTTTCTGTTGATTGACTAATTGTTTCAGCTGTAGATGAGATGCACCCGGAAGAAGCACAGGACTGCTGGACTCACATTTAAATGAAACAAACAGTCTGATAATCACATGCACTCGGGGTGGTCATCTCACACACAAACACACAGAATAGAAGAGGAAGTGATTTGAGATGAATTAAGCGATCGAGGGATGGGCGAGGAGGGGAGGATCTGCGTTATCATCCAGTAGCATCGCAATGAATCAACTTCACCGTTCATTGCTCAGTTCATCAGCCTCAGCATCTACCCAGCAATCAGGGTTAATCACAGCCTACCAGAGGGTTACAAAGCCCTGATGCAGCTTCGCTGATCCTGCTAGGAAGTTCGTTTACCAGCCACTGACAACATGTTAGTAAAGAGATCTGCTGATCACGGGCACCCATCACCATAACAACACAGCCATGAAGTCAGAGGCAGGTTAGAGAGGTGGGCACTATGAGGCTTGATGGGGGGGACTGGGAAGGCGGCGAGAGATCGTGAGATTTGTGGTGATGGATGGAGATAGAGAATGAGGGGTGATTTTTAGATGATGATGATAGATTGAGGTGAAGAGATGGATAACAGGATGGTCTGGTCGAGGTCGGAGCCTTACCTCCTCTGCTCGCTCCGTTGTAGATGGAACTAATGCTGGAAGGAGCTAGAGGACAGAAGCACCAGGGGCAGGAGGAAAAGAGGAAAGGGAGCAGGAGGGGAAGAAAGTTGAGACTCAAGGGTACGTGGACGATTGTAAGCAATGAAGTTTTTAAAACCAAACCATCATATAACATTTGAGTTGTTGTTATAAAACTGGTGCAGGACTTACCGACAGACAGACGGGTGGGGGAAGAGTCTCTGGAGCAGCCCTGGCTGCGGGGGATGCGACTGCGTCTGTTTTTGTCCCCGCTGGACCCAGCCAGCACCCTATGGGCCCCTGTGCTCATGGTGCTCAGGGCCGTACTCGTGAGCACACGACCCGGGGAGCCACTCCGACTGCCAGCTACACAGAGACGCACAGAGAGAAGAGGACAAAACACAAAGACAGGGCGGAAGTAGAGTCAGAGGATTACTCAGGCAACAAGTGGGATTTAACAGTGAAACGTAACCAATCTCCCTCTAATGTGAGGAGCTTAGTTTAAAAATGGGGACTAGTTTTGTATACATATGACAAAGACAGTTGCTTCGGCCCTTCACTTGGTGGCACTAGTTTCCAAACACTTTTTAGTAAATAACATATATTATACTGTATTTACTGAAACTACACAGAACTTAATGGCAAACTTTACAGTGTTTGATGTCGTTGGAAAGAGGATTCTTGGGGCGAGGAGAGTTGAACACCTCACCAAAGAGGAAAGAGCATTTTACAAGTGTTGACACCCATTTCTACTAGAGCTGCAACGATTAATTGATTAGTTGTCAACTATTTAATTAAATGACAACTGTTTTGATAATCGATTTATTGGTTTGAGTAAGAAAAAAAAAAGTCAAAATTCTCTGATTCCAGCTTCTTAAATGTGAATATTTTCTGGTTTCTTTACTCAACTGTGACAATAAACTGAATATCTTTGCGTTGTGGACAAAAGAAGACACTTGAGGACGTCATTTTGGGCTTTGGGAAACACTGATCGACATTTTTCACCATTTTCTGACATTTTATAGACCAAACAACTAATCGATTAATCAACAAATACATTTAAATAAAATAAATAAATGTGTCGTTTCAGTGAAAGCACGATGATGATTTACAGACAGCTCTCCTGTCTTTTTGAAGAATTTTTTTTTCGCCCAAAAATGAATAACATTTGATAACAGAGGTCTCAATTTCTCCTCCCCATGACATCCTGTCTCCAAATGCAAAGCCCACAGTGTTTCTAAATCTACAAGGACTCCCATTACTATCAACCTTAAGACAAATAGAGGAGAAGTTGCTCTGCAGTGCTGAAATTGAAGCGTGTAAACAGACTTTTGGAGAACAAGCTCCAGGGCTCAACACATGAAGCTGAACTGATTTCAACATGACTGAAAATGAGCACGCAGACCAGACTCTCTCTCTCGCTCGCTCTCTCACTGACACAACTCGACTAAAGCCACACACACACACAAAAAATGAGTTTCTATGTACTAGTACCTAGTGACATGGAGCTAAATACAATCTAAATGACAGGGAAAAGGCTAAATTGGGATTGTTCTATTATCTTGATCATCACTTGTGACTTTACAGATATACAGTAGCTGATCATTTATTCATTTTTATACTTTTATCACGTAAAGACTTGACCCTCTCTTTGACCTTCTTGATCTTCCTTTCTATTCTTGTCTCTTATATTTACTCCTACACAAAGTTAATGTGGATGCTATAAATGCCTACTATATATAAACTACTGAAAAAATAGTTAAACAAAACTACAAAATGTTCAGAAATATTTGCTTGGGATCTAAAAATGCATATTGGACAACACAATTCCAGTAGGGAAATGTGTTCGTCCTATTTATCGGGATTAAAAAAACATTGTCTCAATCTTTAGACTACATCCAGGCACACATAAGAGTGTAGAAACACGAAGCTCCCAAAGCAGTGTGTTTAGCATGATCATAAAACAGCCATGTTAACAGTCTGTGACTACAAATCCCAGCATGCCAGAGTGGGAGGAGCTTTAAGTGACCTTTCTGGGGTGCATGTGAAGGAGGGAGAAGTCAGGGCAACAGAGGAAAGGTAAAGAGAGCGGAAAAGAAGAAGTAGCGTTGTAATCTTACCACCAACAGGGGTAGCAGACTGAGATCCTGAGCCATTAAGCCCATTGGTTGGGAGGAGGGGGGAAGCAGAGGCGAGGGGGGGAAGGAATAGCAGATTAAACCAGATGAATTATGGGTGTTAGCGCAAAAAAAGCGTCATGGGAGTTAGAACACAGAGTACGATGGGAGCGCATCCTGGTGTTCCACATCAAGAATGAAGGCGAAGCTGAAGCACTTTGATTAAATAAATCCATTTATTAAAGAGAAAACAAGTATTGAAAATGTGTTGCTTAAACAAACACACACACTGAACCAGCTGCAGATGGTAGCCTGGGAAAAGCAGTGCATGTTGGGACAGCTGGCGTATGTACCAAGCAAAGCCTGCAATGAGGAAAAGAAAATGCCTCAAAGTAAATATGCTCAAAAATGTCCATACACTCTATCACACACATATACGTAGAAATCTGTCTAAGCCTCTGTTCAGCTGCCATCTCCTCTGTTTCTGGTATACCCTTTTCCTACCAAAATTAGAACGTACTGTATATACAGGAAAACCTGCTCAAAATAGGCAATAGACTCCTTTCCCATTGCCAGTAGACGAGTATGCCTTTCTGGGTTTTTTTTCTGGTGTGTCACGTTCGATGTCATGAAGGTGCCGTGAAGCAGGGTTACTAAACCGTGAACATGTTCCAGTTTTAAGTACTTTTTTATATCCGTTACTTATTCAGTCTCACTTTCAAACTCTTAAACCAGAGTTGATAATTGTTGGAACAGTGTAAAGGCTACAAAGACGGTTTTGATGAGTTTGAATGAGGTGTGTTTCGATGATCAGCGAAGTAAAAATACTGTTTTTGTCAATGGAGTCTGGTGGCTTTGAGGAGCACATATAACGGATGTTTCTTTTCACATCTAACTGAATGAATTAAGGGTTTATTTCAATGAAACCAGAGTTGGTGATTGGTGGAACAGTGGAAAGACTAACTGAGACCGTGTTGATGAGATTTATTTTGTTTCTGTTGAGTTCGAATGCTTTTTATAATGATCAACGAGGTAAAATCACTGTTTCTGTCAATGGAGTCTGGTGGCTTTAAGGAGCACATATAACGGCTTTCTTTTCACATCTAACTCGTGAATTAAGGGTTTATTTCCACCAAACCAGAGTTGGTGATTATTGGAAGGGTGGAAAGACTAACAAAGACAGTTTTGATGAGTTTTATTTTGTTTGAATGAGGTGTGTTTCGATGATCAGCAAGGTAAAATTACTGTTGTCTGACTGGAGTGTGGTGGCTTTGAGAAGAGCATATTAATTGTATGTTAATAAATTAGTGCTGAGCAATATGACGATATTCATCGTCAAAACAATATAAAAATATCTATCGTATATATATATTTTGTATCGTTTCTATCGCGATATAAGCTAGACCTATATTTATTTATTTTTTCTCTATAATTTCACTTTAAAACTGTTATGTGTATTTTGCATTTAAGTTCTTAAAATGAGAAAATGCTCAGTACTTTTCATTTATCAAGTATTTAATTCACACTGGAGTATACAAAAAAAATAGGCTTTACCGTGTAGTTATTTCATATAGACTATTTATTTATTGAATTACCGGAAAACTTGCTATATCATGATATATGTCATTATCAAGATATGAAATGATCTATATCAAGATAGAAGATTCTGGCCGTATCGCCCAGCCCTGTAATCATTTTCCAAATCCCTGTTGATTTTATCTATTATAAATTCACATCAATGCACATCACATAGCATTGCGTTGGAAAAAGGGGCGAAAATAAGCATGTCAATCATGTTTCCATTACTGACGATTGGCGCTGGAGCCGATAAATACCTGTGACTCCCACAGTCATTTGTCCCGGGGAATGAATGCTGATTGTAACCTTTCTGTCTGTTGCTCTGAGATTTGGGCTTTGAATGCTTCCATTTGGTCTCTAAATGTCCAGATCTGATTGGTGCAGTGGGCTGTGGTCCAATAACTGTCCACTTTTAAACTGTTTTTCAAACCGGCACCAAAGCCATCACGCTATAAGCAGCAAGTAATCCTGGAAAGCAAGTGCACACACATCTGCCTTATGTGCTGCAGTAGTAGCAGTCGGCTCAGTGGCTTCTTGTGTTCCTTCATGTCTGTTGAAGTTTTCTTAATAAACTCAATGACAGCCAGAGCAGTGAAATTACACTGTCCACCACACCATCCTCAGTGATGAGACACAGCATGCATAGAAAAACACACACACATTAAAAACACACACTCACTCACTCCTCTTTTCACAAAACACCTTGATCAGAATGAGAGCGATAGCGGGTGGGCCACCATTCCCACTGTGGTACACAGAGAGACACACACACACACACTCTTACTCCGACACACAAACAGAATACCTGGTGTGCAATCGGATTCATCGGAACCTGAAGGCACAAAGACATTTACACAGAGCTTATCGTCACCGTGAAGGCAACAAGTAATGAAACTCCATAACAAGAGCCTGAGAAACTACAAACACACACTCCAAGAAGCTCACACACACACACCATTTCTGTTGCTGTGTGTATGTAACGTTTGGTAAGTAGACTTGATACCCACTCACAGCTGGGTTTAAGTCATGCGGTGTGTCGGTGGGAGGGGGTACATACGTTGTGACTGGGAGACCATCTTGGTGCGGCTGCGTCCTCGTGAGTCCACCTGGCTGGACACGCTGCTGGCGGTGGATAAGGGCTGCTTGGTACGTACACGGCCTGTATGTTTGCAGAGGGGAAAATACTGTAAAAACAACACACTGCTGTACTTCCTACACGTCTAGTTTGCAGCTGAATGAAGGCCGGAATCTAAGAAGCACTACAGCTGACGAAAGGCCACTAATGCTTGGAGCTGCTGAACCAACGTCAGATCCTAAACTACAGTAAACACCCAGATTCAGCCACACAGACACCAGGGATGTTTCAGTGGATTAGAAGTCAGTAATCTGACACTTGTCATGACCGGGCTAGTTATTTATCTTAAAGCATTGATTGATTGATTTGATGAAAATATCAGCCAACATTTTGTGAGTCACTGTGAGATATTACTGCAACCCACAGGTCATTCAAATCGTTCACTTTAGCCCGTGCAGTGCATCATCCGATCCGCGTACAACTGCAATTTTTGTTCATGTTAAAAAAATACTTCACCCACAAAATGACCATTTATGTATCAATTACTCACCCTGTGTAAGCTTGAATTATTGAAGAAAACATATTTTTCTCGCATGCCTCCAGGGTGAATCAAAAAACTGAAAATTCTTGATGAATTGAAGTAAAAGGAGGCCGCACAATACAACTCGTGCAGTATAATCCAAGTCTTGTTTATCCAGTCTTATGCTCAGTACTTCCCAAACACATGCATGTATGCTAAAACCTTACTAATTACTTACTATTTAAAACACATGTATAAACAGTCTCACACTTGCGCAGACGCGCTACTCGTCCAGACGAGTCCGGAGTGTTTTACAACTGGATAGATGAGACTTGGATTATACTGCACAAGTTGTGTGCGAGGTTGTAAATGTATGTTGTGATATAGTTTTGTGGCCCCTAAATATATTCTCTGTTTACTGATTCTTTGTTTATTGTGGAGGCATGCAAGGAATACAAAGTTTTCTTCAAGCATTCAAGGTAACACAGGGAGAGTAATTGATATACAAGTGATCATTTTGGGAGTGAAGTATTCCTTTAAGCCATTCTTCTGTTAGAATACTTCATATGCTGTATTAATGTTGAATCTGTGATGGCAAATTTAAAGATTTAAAAACCTTTTATTCTATATTTGTTCCGTTTTAAATTGACAACAAACCTGAACTCAATTTGATTCAACTTTCCCAACTAGAACATCCCTAAAACAAGCCCACACATACACACATCCACCTAACCACAACCTTACCATTGTCTGACCTGGTCCCTACAGACAAACAAAGAAGGAGCAGGGCATAAATAGTACATTTCACCTGCACAAGTTTCATACTGTTCACACTGTATTAACTAGCATATTAATTTCTTCCCCTTACATTCTATATTTATTCTATATAGTACTGTTCATTCTGTACATCTGGTTGGATGCTAAACTGTATTTTGTTGTCACAGTACCTGTACTCTGAATCTAATCTAATATGTGTATAATAGCACTACAACAACAACACATCCTCAGTATCCCAATAAAGCCTCAATAACTGAATGATACAGTTTAACGCAGGTGTTGAAGGTTAGACCATTTCCATATTAACAATAAGATTAAACTGTAGAAAAGCAGAAGATGATCTTAGATGTGTAATTAATCTGATTCATGATGTGATGAGTAGGAAGGTGATACAAATGAGGGTTGAATGTCTGACAGCAGGGGGCGCTGTGGCCACACACTGCAACAAAAGGAGCTGATATTATGGACTGGTGGACTGGAATGAAGTGAGGAAAGGGAAAAGGAGAGAAAGAAAAAAGAAAAGCATGAGTAGGTTGTCGCTGGTGAAGCAGAGTGAGATGATCTTACCATCCGTTTTATCAGAGGCATCATCTTTAGTGGCAAAGAGAGAGAGAGAAAGAGAAAGAGGAGAGAGAGAGAGAGAGGGTGGAGGAAAGAATAGGGAAGAAACGAAGGGAAACAAAAAGCAAAGGATTGATACAAATGATTATTAAAAGTAAGAGACACAAAAGGAAAGGGAGCCCAACGAATGAAAATCAAACAGAAAGTGTCACAAAATAATGAAAAAGAAGACAGAATGAAAGAGAGAAGAGAGAAACGAGAGAGAAGAGAGGAGCAGTCTGTATTAGTTACAGAACATCTGTTAAACGGAGAACCATGCAGATGCAGTGGTCAACATCAAACACAGAGGACGATATTCATCAACAGAACATGCACACAGAGAATATCCACACCAAAACATATACAGGACACACATCAACAGGCAATGAGGAGGCAGAAGAAGAGGAGAAAGGCCAGTCCAAACACTGAAGTGAGAGTGAGTAGGTCCATCCTTTTACACTGTTTTGTTCTGACTTTTACTCCTTGCTTGAACCTGTCAGAAGCTTTAGAAGCTCTACGTTTGAGCTGATCTCAGATGACTCTTCAGACTCATCCTGCTGATCACATGCTGACCGACGTCTGCACTGTCTGGTTAGTCATCTAACTTCTAACTGTCAAGGCCCTTACCCAGTGAGGAGTAGGAGCCAGGGGGCAGACGCCCTGCTCCCCTGGTCTGTCCGACTTGCCGGTGCTTAGCGACTGCCGCTGCATTTACATCCACGTCGCTACGGGAACGCTGCAGGGAGGCCGACGACACCCCACCCTTTGAACCCGCAGGGACTGATAGGACAGGAGGAGGAGGAGGAGTATGTGGGAGAAGGGATGGGAGGTGATGAGGGGATATATAAACATCAACAAACACATGCAGGCACCACACTACCCAATACTGATACAGAAGTACACAAACAGCCAGACACATATACGCATCATGTGTGCGTACATGTTTGTAGAAACAATGTAACAGGATGTGGCTGCACGGACGCAGGCAGATGTGAATGAGAATGATGGGAAATGGCTCTGTGGGAGCTGATGTTTGTCATAGTGTGTGTGTGTGTGTGTGTGTTTTCACAGGAGCGAGTGAGATTATGTGTTTGAGAGAGCATGTGTGCGAGTGTGAGTGTGTTTGACTCACCTCGCCCTGGAGCTGCTGACCATTTAGAAGTCAGAGGACGACTGACATACGAGAGAGAAAAGTAGGTCAATTCACAACAACAACAACACACAACATCACAATGCTAATGTAGTGCAAACAGAAAAATAAAAACATTTTAATTTTCTTTGTTTTCTCAATGATAAAATATAAACAGCTCAAACATTTTTCAATGAAGTAGAGTGGAATTACACAGCTCTGACCCCACACAGCTCAGTCCATCCACTTCAAATGTAAAAACACTAAAGAAAGGTTTCTAAACTTGATCAAATGAATAAATATTTAAAGGTCCATAACCCATATTTCTTTGAAAATCTTTATTTTCAAATTAACTGACTTATTGCACTAACATAGACCCCCTTTACACCTGGCATTAAAATGTGTCTAATCTAGATATATAACCTGATTACATTTACACCTGGTATTAATATTAGGGCTGTCAAAGTTAATGCGATAACGCGTAAACTCTAAAATAATCTATCTGAACGTCAGTAGTTTGACAACATTTCGGTTATTAATGGTGACCTAAACAGAGGTCAGTTGTTTAGTTGTCCCCTGAAGCCAGCATTTTTACATATGTTCCACAAAGATGAGGATTAGAATTCTTCTAATCAATAATCTAGTTATCTAAATATATAATTTTTTCCTCTGACGTATTACTCTTCTTCTAATATTGGAGAAAAATAAGAACTGAAGACAAAATACATCATAATAAATATGTTCACTGCATCTTTGATATAACATTTTGTAGCCAGCACTGTAATGCTGCTTATTCTCTGAGGCTCGAGCCACAGAATTCAAACTAATTATATACGTCCACACTGAACACTATTCACTGACAGCAACTATATAATATGAAGCAGTGTAGCAGGAAAGCACGTCTTTCTACTTTGCTCTAATTTCAGTTTGCTTTGGTATTAAGTTTGCCGGTGAAATACAATGCAGAGGACACGAAACAATGACAAATCCAAAATCCTGGTGTTAGACTGAAGATATTATGCCCTGAATAACCTTTTATGAGTTTCTTTGTTCAACTTCTGCGAAGCTTTAACACTAGAGGATGAAGCTACTGGGATTTTGTCTTTGACTTTTATATTTTTTTTCTTTTACTGACCCATACGAAAGAAAGTCTGACAATATGAGAGATAGGAGGACAAAAGGGAAAGTAAACTGAGGAGATTAGATGCATGTGCAGCGGGGGTGTGTAGGTCCTCACATGGGGTCTTATAAAAACAAAATGATTCCTGCCAAAATTACATCAATCTTCATTTTCAAGCCTCAAAGGCAGTCTACTATGGAGGAACATAGGTGAGCGTTGATTACTTGAGGCTCTCTTGAGAGGAGGACGAGGAGCGGTCGCTCTGGGGAAGTGAGGCCACGCTGCCAGAGCTCTTCAGGCAGGACTGAAGGGTCTTCTGGTACGAGGGCTCCAAAGAGTTGTAGAGAGCGTCGGTCTCCCCTGGGAAGTGGTTCCTCAGACCCCAGTAGGCCCTGAGAGAGGCAGCAGGGAAGACGGGAACAGAGACGGAGGTGGACAGAGAAAGAGAGGAGGAGAGATGAAGAGAGACAAATGTAAATGTAAAAGAAGAGGCAAAAGAGTGAAATCAAGGGATTCAGATCTCATCTTTCATATAATTACATTTTCAGAAATGCCTGTGTGTGTGTGTGTGTGTGTGTGTGTGTGTGTGTGTGTGTCTTACTTGCGGGCCTCCACTCTGGCCTCTGAGTCTGCATCTCGAATTCCCTTCTTGATGCTCTCAACCAGAACTGCTGTGTGCCTGCAGGGAGAGACACAGAGGTGCATTAAGTGTGAACAAGTAGAAAAGCAGGTTTAAATATCTGAACCACGTTGGAATCAATCCTCACCTCTCCAGCGAGTGGGTTTGCCATTCCTGTAGCAGAAGGTCCAGGAAATCATAACAGCGCCTGGAGATGACACATTTTTATCATTCTCATTATCATGAAACACATCGTGAGCATTTTATGATATTATAGCTGTTAATTATTTGAGTCCTGCTCATTACCAAACAAGACCTTTTTTTGTCTATCTAGTGTAAACATCATCAGTGCCTTTGTTAATCTCACCTTCTAACAGACACAGACTTGCATGTGCAGTTACTGGCTATCAGGGGGATGAGCCGGGGGACGTGGGTGTGCTGCAGACAGGAGAGGAAGCAGAGCGTGAAAGATGCAAAAGGGAAAATAATCCAATAATCAGACTATAGCCGTAACACTGACCATAAAGAGCCTCAACCAGACTCTTGAAAGAATTTATTAGTGTGTTTGCAAAACTCACCCGTATGATGATGCGGATAGCCATCACACCGGAGCTGGCCATGATTTTGGCACAGTTGGGGATGAGGTTGAACAGGACGGGAACGATGGCTTCCGCTCCGTGGTCAAATTTATTCCCCAGCACTGTTGACAGGTGGCTGCAAGAATACACAACAAATATGTGTTATAAACACAGAGCACAATCAAAACTGTGGTAAACGTCATACTAAAGGTTGAGTGTGATCTCATTAATCAGGTCTGTGTACAAAATCATACATTTATTATCTTTATAGTGCTAAAGAAATCCCACCAGTGTCCATGCCATGATCACTTTTTGCCAACAAACCCACAATGCAATGATTCATTTGACAGATGTGAAAATGACCATTGTGCAACTCTTCATCGGTCAGTAATGACAAAAAAATGACAACCAATAAGTGCAAGAAGTTTCAACTTACTGTTCAGAGGGCTGGGTACCGAACTAGTTTGTGTTAAATCAATCAAATTTCAGTACCTGAGAGCACATCTGGGTGAGAGAGTAAGGGTTGGGCGTGTACAGCGATGGCAGAGAAAGAGAGACAGCAAGACTAAGTCGGCTGCAACTTGCTCAAGTCACAGTGAGTCAGGGCAATGGCGAGCTGAAAGCGGTCTCAAGTGTGGGTACACTTTTCAAAACTCGACGCAGACAGCGCTCACTGCAATATTTGTAATGTGAAATGCAAAGTTGGCCAGACTGTGACAGGCTGGAGGTTGTAAGGACGGGTTTGGGATGGGAGAGGGAGGTAGGGAGGGGTTTTATTTTGTGTGGAGTGTAAAATGTTCTAAATAAATAACAATGTTGAAATTGAGAAGTTTGGATTTATTTTTTACAAATTAAATAAAAAATGTTGTTATTACAGAGAGAGTAAAGTACCAAAACAAGATTCCGCTGGGTACCGATACCGAATTCCAGTCAAGGCTGGCCCACACTAACCGATTTTTCAAATTTTAACTGATTTTGAAAATGTGAGAGACCCCACACACAACGACATGTTAAATTGAACAGTTTCCTTCCTATAGTGTGTTGTGAGCGACGATTTGGCCAAAACAGCACGCCACACACTAACAGATTCCAGCCATGAACAACAAGAGTCCCAACTCTCAAAACTGGAAATCTTGCAATATATCTCACGATCATTCCTGACTTTAGTCTAAACAAATATGAGGGACGACAAGCAGGAAGAATTACTGATGTTTTGCACTACTTTGTACTGAAAATTCACAAAGAAAAAAAGAAACAAATATGGATGAAATCATGGAGACACCATAAATAAACACTTGTGTCGTTGCCTCAAATCAACAAGTTGGTCCTCCATTTGTGAGGTCCATCTTACTAATATTTTATGTGTTTTCCGCGGGGTTCCCCACACACAAATTTCGAAAATGTGATTTGAAATCGGTGCGACCAGGATGGACTTCTGAGCCGATCAGAGGATGTAAAAATCACTCTTGACATACCTCACACTACAGGAATATCTGGAAAGATAATCTTTAAAACCATCAAAAAATTGGGGCTTTGCTGACCATTGTCGGGGGGGTGGGAATCTGGCCCAAAATCAGCTTGGTTCTTGTGCAGTGTGTGCCCGGTATTACTGGCATTGGTTCAAACCTAGACGGTACCCAACCCTAACTATTCCTGATAAATTAAACTACCAAGTGTCTGAGGAATGATTTTGGACAAAGCCCAGGATTGTACAGGTTCTCATGATTTTCTTTCCTCATGCCAACAGCAGTATCTATAATCAACACTCACGCCACAGTGATGCAGGCCTCTCGGACTACTTGTGAGCGCAGGTCTTTAGCTGACAGTTTGAAGGCTCCATCCAGTAGCCGTAGGTGCTGGTAGAAACAGTCGTAGCCGGTTGCGCCCGCCACCAACAGTGAGCGGACCTTCTTCATCTTTAAAAAAAAAAAAAAAAAACATTACAGACACCAGCAATGATCAAACGAAGCAAAAACGGGTAATTTCATTAATATAAGTGAAAAAAGGAAAATGCGTTGAATGTGAAAACACTGACAGCGTTGGCTCTCTGGTCCCAGTCGTGTTTGTCATCGGAGCAGATCTCACGGATCTTATTCAGGTTGTCTTCAAGATCCCTCGATGAGTAAATCTGCACAGAGACACGGTGAAGGAAAACAGGAGAGAAGGGAGGGGAGCAGAGCAAATAATGTCAAGGACAGATAAAAGTCTCAGACAGTCTGGCCGTGATAACCTGTCTAGTTTGGTTATTAAATGGGATGAAAGTGTGTGACTGTCTGCATTTATGCTCCTTTGTGCAGTGTACCTGGACAACAGGGACATCTGTGAAGGCTTTAATGAAGTCATCTTCATCAACTCCCCCACTTTCCTTGGATACTAGAAAATAAGAGCAGAGTCAATTAATATATGTGTGTGCGTGCATTTATGCGATAACATGTCAGCCTTCACTGGTTGGTTTTGTGATTCCGATTTAGCGCAGAAAAACACAAGCACACTTCCAATTACACCCACACACCCACACCCACTTAAGTCAGTGGGAGCAGCCTGTGTTTCTAATGGACTTCCTGGCAGTAATGGGCATGTCAATCATATTTCTCTGGGGGCTGGAAGCTCTGTGGACCACACCTCCTACAACTCCTTACTGGGAAAGCAGGGAGGGGAGGGAAAGACGAGACAAAGAGAGCGAGCAAGGAGGAGCTGAGAGCAATCCACAAGGAGGAGAATATTACATTGCTATATTAAGTGACACGGGTTAGAGAGAAGAGGAGAAGATGAGGCTGAATTGAAAGTGTAAACATGGTGGAAAGGAGGCAGTAGAACTTTCCTCCTTTTCCCCGGGGTTGGCTTTAATATCAGGCTGTTCCACAAAGACGTGTTATGTCAAAAGTCTCCATGTACATGGCCCTTAGAGAGCCGGGGAACATCGATGTGAGCAGCTGGCTGTCTGCAGACACTACATGTACCCTCTGTTATTCTCAGGGAGTCAAATGGTAGCAGCTCACCTAACAGCACTCCATCACCATTTTTAATTTATTGGAAATGGAAATGTTCATGGCATGTTATCAGGGCGAGCAGTTATGGCTGCAATTATTAGGCTGAATAAAATGTATTCAATCAAAGTATTTTGCTACTTGTATAAACAGATTTGGGAGATCATAATGTAGAGATATGATCATTAGGGCTGTAACTAAGGATTATTATTATTATTGTCGATGAATCTGTTGATTATTTTCTCGAGTAATCGATTAGTTGTTTGGTCTATAAGATGTCAGAAAATGGTGAAAAATGTATATCAGTGTTTCCCAAAGCCCATGACGAGGTCCTCAAATGTCTTGTTTTGTCCACAACTCAAAGATATTCAGTTTACTGTCTCAGAGGAGTAAAGAAACCAGAAAATATTCACATTTAAGAAGCTGAAATCAGAGAATTATGACTGTTTCTTCTTTAAAAAAATGACTCAAACCGATTAATCAATTATCAAAATAGTTGGCGATTAATTTACTAGTTGACGAGTCGATTAATCGTTGCAGCTCTAATGATCATTAACTGGCAGTGTGAAAACAATGTGTACTACTGAGATTGAAGACTGCTGAAGTCATGCCCTGGTGCTTCATCCTTTCAGATATGGCTCTAGATTGTTTTTTCTGCCCGTTACTGGCAAAATTGAAATATCTGTCTTCTGTTCGCGGCTTGCTGTCGGCTGTTGTCGGGAGTGTGTGGGCGTACTGTCATCTAAATGCAAATACAGATGAACGGGCCTCTCATCGCTGCCATCATGGAAACTAGCCTGACATAGCAGAGTAAAAGCCAACAAACTAATTCAACAAAAATGAAATAAAAAAACAAAATGACAGAAAATGTTTACAGCTGCTACCTTAGAAGCAAACCTTTCAATTTCACAAATCCCTGTCAAAGGTCAAGTCAGGTATTTTCCCTTTTCATCACATTAAACTTAATAAGATCAAGGTTGTAGAGCTGATCTGTGTGAAAAATACCAAGCATGCCCTTGACTTCAGCCTCTAACAGCAGCTCCACGATCAATAATGATCCAAGTGACTAAAGATCACAGTGTTGTGTTTCCAACCAACAGAGCAACGCACCAGGACTCAGACAGACTGCTTGCTTGTAAAACACTTGTGTGTGCATGTATATGTGATATTGCTGACACAGATGCATCAGCAGGCAGCAGGAAATTGACTGCATGGTCATGGGAACATAGCTTTCTTCCAATATATAGAGAGAGAGAGACGGGGAAAATCAATACATGCAAAGACGAAGCAAACATAACTGTCCAGCCATCTCCAGCAGGAGGAAGGATGATATAAACTGTTTCTGCAGGCTTGAGTCGACCACAGATATGAGACTGATAAGAACATGAGAGTGGAGACACAGAGGGAGTGTGTCACTGTGTACTGCAACGTCTTCTTACTCCAGTCCTTTTGCTTCTTCTAACAGCCTCAATAGTCCTTCCTATTCTGTGACCAGCAGTAATAAATCGTCAGAGAACCTTTATACAGAGGGCTGCACCTCCATCCTGGAAAAATGTGACCTACACTGAATCATCTCTGAGGACATTAAAGGTTAACAGGGCTGATTTTGTTTATCTTTCGAGTTAAATTATTTCACCTCCCAATTATTTTGTAAGAAGATTTAAGAAAACATGTGTACCTGTAAAATGTTTAGGAATTCATTTTTACAAAATGTGATTCAAATTTCCTGTCTGAATTAATTAGAGGAAATAGTACAACAATGACTTCAGAGCTGCAACAACTAATCAATTAGTTATTAATCGGCAACTATTTTGATAATCGATTAATCTGAGTAATTTTTTTAAAGAAAAAAAAAGTCAAACGTGTCTGATTCCAGATTCTTAAATGTGAATATTTTCTGGTTTCTTTACTCCTCTATGACAGTAAACTGAATATATTTCAGTTGTGGACAAAACAATACATTTGAGGACGTCATCTTTGGCTTTGGGAAACACTGATCGACATTTTTATTTTACCATTTTCTGACATTTTATAGACCAAACAACTAATCGATTAATCGAGAAAATAATCAACAATGAAAATAATCGTTAGATGCAGCCCTAAATCATCTATATTAATTCCTATTGTAGTGGTCTAGCTTTGTATTTTCACTTATATAATTCCATCATGTTCATGTTCCTGTCTGTATAAAAGAAAACATTTCCTGTCGTTTCCAAAGGAGGATATTGGTAAATTCCTGATGATGCTTTACGGCCTTGGACTCCTTGTCAAGCAGTGGCATGTCATGTATTTCTGCATTCAAAAAGCTATAAGCAAATTTTCATTGACAATTTTATTGACATATAGACATGTGATGCACATTGGAAAACTGGTTACGGTGACTTCCACATGGATAAAAGTAAAACTTTAATACTTTTCATTTGCTGCTGGTCTAGAGGACTCTACCAGTCATGATTAAATGATATAAACCCCATTCTCTTTCTTTCCAAAGAGGAAACTGTGTGTCTGCATTTATTGTGTGTGTAAATGTAAAGTAAGTTAAATACCAAGCTTGCCACCGGTAGCGCTGGGTCTGCGTGCAGCGGAGGATTCTGCAGCCTTCTTGGGAACTTTTGGGACCTTGAAGGCAGCCTGGGCTGAGGAAGAACGATTCCCATCCACACTGTCATCATCTTCAAAACTACGATCTGGAAGGAGAGCACAGAGAGAAGAGTGTTACCGTCCACTCAACTCAAACTTTTTGCAAAAGTCTTAGCAAACATTGTTATTGAGTCAGGTCCAGAGTATACAGGGGAAGGATTATTACCAATCTTACACAATATTACAAATCATTATCATCAAACACATCATAACTTGTCTAAACACAGGAACGATTATTTGATTTATGCACAACCTGCATGAGAGTCATTATAAACTATCAGCAAATACAGAATCACAAGTGAAGACTGACATCTACTCTCACCATTACTATGTTGAAAACTGGTTTCTCAAATGTTAAATAACAACACATTAATTATTCAAGCCCTCAGGTCCTTCTGAAACATTTCACAGAACCTTGGATTTTATGTGCCCCTTTTATGTTGAGCATAAAGAGCTTATGGTCATTTGAATACGCTAGAAAGAAAAGTAAAGACGAGAAGCAAAGACCCCGGAGGAGGTTGTTGTCCACAGAGAGCTTGGTCAGGAATCACTAAATCAATACTAATTACAAACTGGATAGAAGAAAAAAGGCAAACCCACACACATATATACGATCAGCCAATCATCAAGATGTCCACCCATGCAAACAGTGACTGGCAGAACTGTCTGCAGCCCAAACCCTTAATCTGCATGCTAGCAGAAATTAAGCTAGCTAGAAAGCAAGCACCGAAACTTGAGACACACGCTTGCAACAGTAGTTCAACATTTTGAACGTGCATCAAACACTTGAGGAAGACGATATGAGGACTCACATACAGACACACACACAAGTGGACTGTGGTGATGAAACTGTTGGCATAGGAATGCAGTTGCGCTCCGGTCGCTCTGACAACCGAAATGCGCCAAAGCCACCACCCTGCACCTTGAATCAAACATCAAACTTACCTACACACACAGTCGACATGCAAAATCAATTGACAGGCACGCGTGTGTGTCTACATAGCCACATGTTCACAGTGATTGCAGACAATATTGTGTCAAATGTCATGTAAAGAAGCATATACATCATTTGCCATGAAACAACATTTACCAGACACAGTCATCGACACACACACACACACACACACACACACACACACACACACACACACCCAGCTCCATCACTGCACTCACAGTCACAGATCCGCTCGCAGATAAGTCGCCTCATGCTTCTGGGAGGGCGTGGTATTGGGGTCCCCCCTCTTCTCCAAGCCGTACCCAAAGAAACATACACACCTCACACACACTTCATAGTGGGGTTAAAGCTGCACACACACACACACACACACACACACACCCTCACACCGCTGTCCGAAAACCCCTCCACCCATACAAGTGCCGGCATTTTCTTTCACTCTCTCTCTCTCTCTCTCTTCTATACCTCCCTCTCCCTCTCTCCCAGCATCTCTCCTCCTTCCCTCAGCAGCCTCACAGCCAATCACACGAGAGGTGACATCATAGTGTTGCAGCCAGTGCGGAGGCAGGACTATGAGTGTGTGTGTGTGTGTGATGGGAGAGAAAGGGAGAGACACACACACAGACACCCCAGGAATATTAACAGGGCTTCTCGGTGTCCCTGCCAGACCAGCTAACCTAAACTCATTACCATTGACAACACACCCTCTCCAGCCTCTTACACCACACACACTCTCTCTCTCTCACACAGGCACACACACAATTATCAACAACCTCTTAACACACTTTTTACGTTGCTACATCCACCTGGCTGTGAGACAAGAAACACATTTATTCATTCACTCTCTCCCTCTTCACATACACAACAGAACAAAGGATGATGGAGCAATGATCAAAGGAGGTCGTGTGGGGAGGGTGAATGCAAGGGGGGTGGGGGAGAACCACACCCCTCCATCTGAGGCCTTGACCCTCCCACTCGCACACAAACACACACAAACACAGCGCTGTCTGTGAGTATGTGGACAGTGACATGTTTTTGGCTGTTTTGACTCTGTAGTCCAGGACACAGGATTTGAAATGAAACAATGAGTGTAAGGTTCAAAGTGCCAACCTTCAGCTTTAATTTGACGGTGTTTGCATCAGATGAGCAGCAGAGAAATGGTAGCCCTTTTAATACAAATTTACTATAACCATATAAATCCTTTATAGTTGGGTTTTCAGCCTACAGACATCAGCAAGACACTTGGTATCTTGCTTGGTGAACATCTGTCAGGCCTGTACTGCAGCCATCTTCACTTCTGGCTTGTTTTGGGAATTTTTGCATTGAGTCTGGTAGGGCTGACTCCAATAATTCCAAGCTTCGACCGTTGCCATGGTAATTGACCTCCAAATTAGTATCCAAATGCTTCGTTTTTTTTTTTATAAATAAGTATGTAATTATAATGTATAAATCCCAAAATAGCCAATGAAATAAGGAATAATCCATCCATCCATCCATCCATCCATCTGCAACCGCTTATCCCGTTAGGGATCGCGGGGGGGCTGGAGCCGATCCCAGACGACATTGGGCGAAGGCAGGGATAAGGAATAATCCCACAACATTATTCATTATTCAACATGAATCATTATTAATTATTCTCAGACGGCTATCGTTGTTTGTTGTTTGTAGAGGTGTGTGTGTGTACAGTAGTTCGGCAGAAATTAAATGTTTTTCTCCAAATTAGCGCTGCTTTGTTCGCGGCTATTCTTAATAGCAACAAGTCTACTAATACTGCAGAGAAGAAGAGAACAAGCAGCAACAATAACAGGGGACTTTTATTGTGAAGAATATAGGAATGAAATGTTTTTAGTAGTGTTGTCAAATATCAATATGTATCGATACTGAATATTTGAAATGGTTTCATCACTCATTTTCCACAGTATTGATACACAGGTACCAGCTGTTCTTTCTGCTCTCTCTTCTCTCCTATATCTAAAAGTTTATGCCCTCAATTTTCCCCTGTGGTATCGAGAATGGTATCGAATATCGATATTTTTCAAGGTACTGTATCTGAAGTTAGAAATTCCAGTATCGTCACAACATTAGTGTTTAGCCACCGTTTTACAGCCGCTCCTTTGACCACTACACACACACACACACACCTTCAAGCAGGTAGCCCTGATGTAATGGAGATGCAAATCCCTGTTGTGCTGGACTAACGTGCCGAGTCACACCAAGCCAACAACATGTGTATGGAAAAACCCCTAAATGCCAACTAGACTGTTCGACCAATATGGATATAAACAACCCCAAATATTCTTTACGGCTTAAAGTGAGCTTCCATAAATTAATTTGAAATCAGTCATTTCAATGGCATGTAACAGCACATCATCTTGCAAACCTGGGTTTTAAATAACTGCGATGACTCAGCATCAGGTTCAAAGTTCAAGGGTCAAGAGGACTAAAATGTATGCAGAAGAAAATGCAGTGATGCTTACAGGTACATTTATGAAGACACGAATAGAACTGAATGAATTCACAGTATCAGATACCAGTTTAGTGAATTGAATTGCTTTCTAACATTAGCAATACTCGGTCATGCATCGAGGGTCTTAGCATTGATTAGCGTCACTGTCAGCAGGATTTGCATCTAATCCTTTTGTCTGTAGTCAGACCCCATGGGAGTAAATGCCACAGGGTGAAGTGCAGAGCTAAGACACCAGAGAGAGGAGAGATAGAGAGAGAGAGAGAGAGAGAGAGAGAGAGAGGAGAAAGGGGGAGACAGACAGAGAGAGAGAGAAACCCTTGTAGAGAGCAGACTGCACACATGCTGTTGCCATGGCGACCTGTGCAGACCAGCTTCACAAATGAACAGAGCAGCAAACAGGGGAAAAATAAGATGTTCAGTAAGCCCAGATGCCCACATACACATTTCCAATTTAGTTTAATCAACAGTTGGATTTACCGTTTATTCACAAATTTCCTGTTATTTTATTAAATTAGGATTCTGGTTTATTGTGGAGGAAAGGCTCCTCCAGCAGCATTAGTATCTCCAAGGATACACCACATCGCCAAATAATATGCCACAAGATGCAAACAACAAGTCCTGACACACATACAGACACACAAACACAGTGAGAGAAATCAGCTCCATCGTGTACCAGGCAGCGTTGCCATGGAAACTCCAGGCCGAGATTCCCTCTCTCCATTTCAGAAGAAGAGTCAAAAAACGAGGAGAGAAGACGACTGGCTTAAATATACAGATCTGATAGTCCAGAAATAACCAATCAGTGGTTAAATTAATAAAGGCATGTTAAAACACACCTTCGAAAACATGCACCAGTGTGTCCATCCCTAATCTGTGTGGGAATAATCACAGTCAAAAACAACAAATATTACCTAGACTGATCCCCCGCCATGGTCGTATTTGTCTCACCGCAGTTCCATAATGAACCGTAAATATTTTTACACTTCACACCATGGGTAGGCTGGCTGGCCCTCGTAGGGCGTATTTCCTCCACGGGGCCGAGGATGTACTTAAGTACAGTACCTGAGTAGCCTTAATGTACTTAGTTACAATCCACCACTAGAGCACAAAATTGTTTACAAGAGCACAAAGTTCTTCATAGATCTAGCCTCTTCATTTTGCTCTCAAAGTGATGCATTTAAAGTGTACACAATTTTCTTCCGGGGGAGCATGTCCCTAGACCCCTAGAGGGAAACACCTACAGGGAAAGCTAGGGGGAATGAAGTAAAACACATGCATTGTTGTTCTGTGTCTCTGTCCCTATCTAAAGAGAAAAGGATAGAAGGAAAGACTAACTGAAACATACAGATCTGATCACAGTCTTGCAAAAGTCATGTAGTGTTTAAAAGGCAGATCTCTGAACACAAACACTCCCAACAAATATTCAGTTGTGACCACATGGTGGCAGCACCGGCTCTGTTCTAGCCAAATTATTGTTTTTGGTTCAAACGTGCCAAAAACAAAGGGGGCACAGCATCCCACTGCATCACAGACAGGAGAGGGAATGAGAGCGGGAGGGTTTGTGTGTCCCAAGAATTATATTGAATAAAATAGTCACCTCAAATCTTCCCAAACTCAACAATAACAACTCAATCATGAGATTACGTTTTTTTATTTAAGGGTGAATGTTTATGAGTTATAAAAATAGTTTTTTAATTTAAGTACTTATTATAAAGCATTTAAAAAATGAATTGACGACACTGAACTCAAGATAAAGCCAACAAAATACCACAAGTTCATATAAAAACAGCCAATACTACAAACCAACAACAGCTGAACTTGAATATGGCCCATATATAAAACTGTATTTTTGCTTGCTTGCTTAATAATAATAATAATAATAATAATAATAATAATAATAATACAAATATTAATAATAAATTATAAGGCTGTCCTCGACAAAAGAAATTCTTAGCCGACCAACACTCAATCACTCAATAAAACTGAGTTTCTCCACAAAGAATCACACAAAAGCCCCACTTTCTATCAACTGGAGCTGCAGCAGACATCATCACACGTACTACAGCTGAAAATCTCAACATGCGACTGAACGATATCTTCTGAGGGATTAGATTTACTACACAGAGAGAGCGTGTGTGTTTGTGCTGATCTGCTGTAATCTTCAGGGGAACAGGCACTGTCACATATTCCCACTCAGAGCCATGTGACAGTGTGCAGAGTCCCATGCATAAGATGACACACAGAGAGATGAGAATGACTACATGTGAAACATGAGTAACACTGCGAGAACTGGGACAAAAGCTGTTAAAAAGCTCACGACTTCAACGGCTCCAAAGTAAACTAGAAGAGGTATGTGTGTCAACAGAAAACTAGAATATGGAACCACAGCTATTCCTGCAGACACATACTGTGTTCAACTAATAATTATAGGCATGTAGAGTGAAAAATGTACTATTACTCTCTCTTTATAGAGATTATTAGTAGAGAAATTGTGTCTACAGCAAGGGATACAAGTCAAAAATCAAAACAACAATGCACATACAAGGAAAAGCATGAAACCACAATATAGTATAGAAGTAAATAAAGGCCAACACCACACAGACTCTAATTTGATTGTGTAATAATAGGTCACTAATTAGTGCAAGAGGAGGAATAAATGCAGCATGAATATAAAGGCTGTAATCTTAAAGGATAAATGTGTTTTATACTTCCAAAAATGGCACTGTACGTCTTGCATCGATATGATGATCAGATGTTTCACTTTCAGCCACCCAGTTGTTTCTGGGATGGAGAAATGACATTCAGGCCCTGATTTTCTACGAGGAGACCGACTGCTCCATATCCAGCCCAGCTCAGGGAAAACAAGCTTCTTAAATGAAAACACACACACACACACACACACACACACACACACACACACACACACACACACACACACACACACACACACACACACACACACACACACACACACACACACACACACACACACACACACACACACACACACACACACACACAGGTATAATTTGAGTCCCAATTCCAAGTCGGGAAGAGGGATAAACCATCATTTTCAGAGGAAAGCTTTGCCATGGCAACCAGCCTAGCCTGGAAACGGGGTCATGGTTTCCTGTGCAGAGCCGAAGATGCACTGGAGCAGAATGAGCATGTCTGCGAAAAAGAGAGCGAGTGTGTTTGTGTGTGTCAGTCCCTGTCAACACTGAGCTATGCAAGCAATGAAAGCTGCTACTGATGGTCAGTTTGCAAGGCACCAAATATCTCTGGGCTTGTAAGTGTGTAGATGTGTGTGTGTTTGTATTCACACAAGCAAGTATTCAGACAGGACCAAATAACATTAAGTAAGGCGCCAGCGGCACTGACATGCTTTACTTTCTTAAACCAAAAAAAAGGAAACATTCCTCTATACCATAGACTGTATAGAAGAAGTGGACGTAGTCACCGTGACGTCACCCATTGGTTTGTGGACTACTGTTTTGAAGCCTGGAGTTTGGTGTTTTGGCCGTCGCCATCTTGGTTTTTTGGAACCAGAAGTGTCAGGGAGTATAAGTGACACGCGTCCAGTTGAAATCTGCTATTTCAATGTTGAAATTGGACAGTAAATCAGTCTGAAAGAAAGGATTTTTTTGTATTGCCCTATTTTTATTGGGAACCACGAAACACATTGTTTAGTAAGATTAAAAAACTGACAATGCTCAGAGACTGAGTGGCTATTCCCGTATGAAACATTTAAGGGTTTAATATTTGCTCGTTATCAGGATAAACCATATGCATGTTCTGCTATTGGTGCATGCATAATTTATTTGAAATGTAGTATTTGTGTAGTATTAGGGCTGTCAATCGATTCAAATATTTATCATTTAAAAATGTTTTATCTGTTTAAAATGTACCTTATCAAGTATTTAATCCTCTTATCAACACGTGAGTGGGCAAATATGCTTGCTTTATGCAAATGTATGTATATATGAATTATTGGAAATCAATTAAGAACACAAAACAATGACAGATATTGTCCAGAAACCCTCACAGGTACTGCATTTAGCATGAAATAATATGCTCAAATCATAACATGGCAAACTCAAGCGCAACAGGCAACAACAGCTGTCAGTGTGTCAGTCTGCTGATTTGACTATGATTTGCCCCAAACTGCATGTGATTATCATAAAGCGGGCATGTCTGTAAAGGGGAGACTCGTAGGTTCCCATACAACCCATTTTCAGGTCAAGGGACCCCTTTGAAAATGGCCATGCCAGTTTTTCTTCGCCAAAATATAGTATAAGCTTAGAACGTTATTTAGCCTCCTTTGCGACAATTAGTGGTTGGTACCAATGGATTCTTCAGGTTTTATAGTATCATAGGATGCCAGTATCTTCACTCTAGCTTTAAAACTGAGCCCGCTACAATCTAAAAATCGCAGGTTGCCTTAATGCGCTAAAGAAATTAGTGGCTTTAAAACTAATTTGCTTTAATGCGTTATTATTGCGTTAACTTTGACAACCCTACTTTTTATATTTTTAATGTTTGACATATAAAAGTGTCTTGTAATTCCATTTGGGATGGGCTAAATTTTCTGCATGACACCGAAATCAAAACTAACTAAGCAGCTATTATTAGACGCCAAGTACAAAAATTCTATCACTAGGTCTGTATATAACTGTAATCCAATACTAGATGACATTAAGTGGCACTATGTGAAATTCTTAGAGGAGTTGTTTTCAAAATAGCCAGAAAGAAGAGACAAAATTTCCTCAGCCATGTTAATCATGTTTCATCTAAATTTAACATCCACCTAAACAGATTCCTTTTTCTGCTGTCACACTCGGGTAGGTATTTTGGTCTAATGTGGGAGGAAACCCACTCTTCAAAGCTGGAGTCGAGACAAGCAGAGTGAGCTGTAATGGACCTTATCTTAACAATTCATATTTTTTCATAATTAACAATAATCCATTGTCCACTGGCTTGTTTCTCAAAAAGAAATTCTGGACAGTGAGAGTTAGAGACAGGAAGGCTGCCAACACAGAACAACACACAGTTGACCTCATATTACCGCGACAGAAAGAGTTACAGTGGGAGTGAAAAGGGTAGAAAATGAGAGGTGACTTCACAGTAAAGTCACAGCATTATAATTTTTTTCAGATTGCTTGAATTTTTTTTAAAAATCACTGAAAACCAAAACTGAAAGAATATGTTTTCTTTAATTTCTAAACCAAATTGAAAGTGCGTACTGTTTATATAATATGTCCCTTCTCTCTTTCATTTATACTTTCAAAGCAAAACAGAATAAACAATGAATTGATAGGATACACACATGCTCTTGCACATGTACTGTATACCCAGACACACGCATCGCATACAACATAGTACGACATGATGGCGACATTTCAGGGCACCCAGTTTTCCTTCTCTCACACACACACACACACACACACGCAAACATAGCCTACATCTGAGCCAGTGCACTTGGGGTGACAGTGCATGGAGTTTAAGCTGATTTCAATCTAAAACCATATGCTGACAAGCTTTTGTCTGAGTGCCAGCATACACAGCCAAATGAGATTAAACACACACACACACACACAAACATACATACACACACAAACTTACCATCGTCATCATCCCCAACTGCCATGGTTACAGTGTGTTATTGATAGAAACTTCCTCTCGTCTTTTTCTGTATTCGCTCCTCTCCCTCTGTTCTCTCCTCTATCTCCTTTTCTCTCTTGTTTGTTCAATCTCTCTCTGTCTCTGTCATGATGAATCAGGGAAAGGCAGTGATAGGCACAGCGCTGTGGGTTGCCTACTGCGCGAGATCTCTGTCAGCTTCCTCCCTCAATCCTTTGCCCTCCCTGCCTCCATCCCTCCCTCCCTCCCTCCCCTCCTCTCTCCCGTTCTCTCAGCAACAGCTGCCTCAAACCCTTTAGAGCAAACGCCAAGAGCTGGCCGAAAAGAGATGTGGGGCAAGGGCAAGTCATTTGTGCGATTGTGTGTGTATATGTGTGTTTTATCTTATGATGTGAGTTTGCGTCCTGTACTCAGGCTGAATTCTTGGTAGGTTCTTGGGAGTGTTTAGAGAAAAACACCGACTCATGCACACCTTCCGCTACCCTTTTTGGTAGATTTTCTCACCATAGATAGAGCCAAGTGATCAGTGTTACTTGTTGAGTGCCAAACATGAGTTCAGAAGGCAGGAACAAGTTGGGGAGACTAACAGACGCCAACATTATTTGTTTATTCAACAGAAAGATAATATCTGCTTTGTATATGACAGAATCTATTCAGTTTAGTATTGTTATGGAGTACACACAAACTTAGGAAACTAGAAGCTGAAACCATTTGTCGATTGACAGAAAATTAATCTGCAAAATGACTTAAAGAATTCATTTATTAAAATAGTTGCATATAACCATTTAGGGTTGGGCGATTGGGCGAATATATCGGCTATTGGCTGAGTACATCGCCGGTTGTTTTTTTTGGCAGATTTTTGGGCGATGTTTGTCATTTTATTTTGCTAATTAAATGGTCCGCCTCCGAAGAACGAGAGCCGATCAGACTACCAGACTAGGCACGGGATGTGCATTATTATCAAACTGCCGGTGATGCGTCTTTTTTTATTCCGGTGTTGAGCAGAGCAGACACCCGAGTGCCCACTCACTCTCATCCCCGGCTCTGGAGCTTGGTGTCGGCACAATAACCTTATATTTTTATGTTGATAAAAATGTACCCGAATAAGTAGGATATTACTATTGACATTCCTGTAATCTTACGTTGCAATGTCTGCTGTATTAGACATGTGTTTACTAGTGTTTATTTACATATAGAGCAGGGAAGCCAGCATACGCAAATATCTGACCAGATTAACTGACCTGAATGATGAATACCTGAATATATCGACAATCGCCGGTTATTGGGCTGATGATGGCTGGTTGGAAAATGTTTACATATCGCCCAACCCCATGGCCATTCTGTTGATCAACTTATCGAGCAATCACTTCAGCTCTACAATGTGATATCTTTCCTTTTGGACTGTTGATCAGTCAAAACATGTGATGAGGAAACATTGGACTTTAGAAAATTGTGATGGCCATGTTCACCAGTTTTGACTCAAGAAAATAATCTGCAGATTGATTGATAATGAAAAAGATCATTGACTGCAGCTCCTATATTGCAGGTGAGGTATAGAGTTTTCAGTGACAGGTGTGAAGGACGGTTATGTATCAAGCACCACTACATGTTTTGTTGACCATCTACACCAGTTTCTTCTCAAACTTTTCACTGGACTGTTACAATGTTTACTCCTAATCTTCCTCCATTATAAAAGAAAAGTGATGGTCCAAAAATAGTCCAAAGAATGATTGCACTTAGATAACAAGCAGTGATTTCATGCCCAGCAAAGCACATGACAGATGACAACACACAGTAAAAAAAAAAAGAAAAAAGAAGAAAAATCACATTATCATTTGATCATAACAATTATATAATCATGGACCCAAAAACAAAACCTTGCTCTAAACCCTAGGGAGGTGGGAGTTAAAAGCAACGCTCCCTCCATCCCCCTGCTGCCACTAGAGACGGCATCATGGCAACTGCACGCCCTGAGCTCTTCTTCACGTCTCTCCCTATGTCGCTTTCTCCAAGTAAACAGACTGCAACAGCCGCCCATGCACCAGCCGCTGCTGTCGTTATTAGACACATAGAGACTATGACAGGGCAGCCTAAAGGTCCTAACAGCCAATGACAAGCTCTGCTTGACACCAACAACAGACCCTACTGACCTTGCCATTTCCGATAACTCTGGGTATCTACTCATACCAAATACCAATCCGATACCAGTGCTCCCTTTTACCCAAATTTAAAATCTGTTTACCTACTGCGATTGGAATTATTTCTATACAAGGTTAACATTAGTTCAGGGATTGCTGTGGTATCGAAAACTGATTCTGCATATTGAATTGTTACATTCCTATAAAACAATGAATTTGTTGGTGGAAACAGCACAATAGAAGCTTCTCTTGCCAACGACCAAAAGAGACGACTTTGCGGATCATTTTTCAGTTAACACTATCCACATAAACACTTAATCATTAAGTGGAAAAATCACAATTCCAATATGCAAGAAGGGAAACTGAACAGTTTCATGGATATTTCGGTACCAAGTCGATGCCAAATTTCTGAAGACATGACAGAACTCATTTTTCTACAGTAGCGCAGGTACCATAGGTAACGTCAGAGCTCAAGAATAATGGCATAGAGGGGGACGATAGAAAATGTGTTTAGGACACTGTAACCCACTATCGATGCGTCCATGTGATGCTACATTGTGAACAACAAATCCATGTTGAAATCAGCAGGGCGAGAGCTAGTTAACGTTAGCTGTTAGCAGCCAGTACGCAGCACAGTCCTGCACGGAGCTCACAGCTAACGTTAACTAACCCTCATCCTGCCAAACTTCAACACGGGAGGGACCACTGATTTACACTATGATGTGTGCAGACTCTATTCAGTAGAAAATAGTATTGGGCGAAGGTAAATCATAGTTATTATGTTATCATGTTATCATGATGTGTTCAAATGGAATCTTGCAAAATGTAGTTTTTGGCGAGAAACTTGAATAAATACAGTTGTTTGAAGGAGATGTTTTCACAGTGGACCCCAGGAAGACTAGCTGTGCTTTAGGGCACAGCTAATGGGGATCCTATAAGTAAGGGATAATGTACAGCTAGCCGGTCACAACGACCCGCTAGCTGTACATTATCCCGCTTATTACACGGCTACTTACTTAAGAAATCAATGATTTGACACAAAAATGGTCCTCCAGAGACATATATAGCAACCATCTGCTATAAAGAAATAACAGACTATAGAACACCGTGATTGACCAATCAGAATCGAGTATTCAACAAAGTCGTGTAATAAAAAACTATAAACAGCAACACAAAATATGTAATAGAAAGGGAATTATGACCAGTTTAACTTCCTAACAAAACCCAATATGCAAACGTTAATAAAGGAGTGGATGTTGAAGTACCTTGTCTCTTACCATGGTATCGAACTGGTATTGAGAATCGTAACATTTTACTGGTATTGGTATCGACTACTACATTTCTGGTACCGTGACATACCTAGAAAGGGGTGTGGTCAATACCACTTTAACTTTCCATGGTCAAACTGCACTGATTGAGCCTGAGACTCCCAGATATCCACAGCCAAACACACAATCTACTGCTGGACAGCAAAACACTCAGCAGCCTTCCGCTCAGGTCTCGCTCAGCACACCCAGAATCACACAAACACAAACACACACAGATTAAACCATTAATCCTGTTATGTCCTCTTACAAGAGCTCATGGCAACAAACTGACACAACCACAAGAGCACATGCAGATATAGACACGCACAAGCACCCGCCAACACACAACCCTCTTCAAATACACACCCAATACCTGACAACAGTAAAATCACCTTGACAACATGACTAAACTTGGTGGCTCTCAGAGGCCAACACAACGGTGGCAAAATAAATGAGAGATGGCACTGACCGTGACTCGGGCTGAGAGCCATGTTGCCTGAATTCAAGGCTTCATCAAAACGAGAGAATAATGTCTGTAACCTGGAGAGAGAGAGAGAGAAGAAGAAGAAATGTCAGAGCAAAACATTCACAACAAAAGTATTGAAATAACTCTAATTGCAGAATTGAATACATCAAAATGAGACTGAATTAGGAACACTACGCAACCATCTTCATTGATAGGATCGTGACAAAGAAAATGTCCACAGATGGATGCACACACGCACACGCACACACGCACACACGCACACGCACACATACACAAACAAACACACACACACACACACACACACAGTTTTGACCTAGAGACGGGCAAGGTTTCTGTGAATCCCAAGTGAAAGTATCATCAGCAGCAACATGTGGTGGACAGTCTGCCCGCCTGTCTGTCTGCCTGTCGGCGGGTGGGTGTGTCTATTATGCCAGTCACACTCATGAAGCTGCAGCTGCAACACGACAAGAGTCCTTCTGACATCCTGTTCAGCACCAAACACGCACCATCCCAAGACATATCTGCTCAGTCAGGTGATGTACAGGTAAGACTGTCTGTATGTTAATAACACAAAGATCCATCCCATTCACAGATGAGTCCAGCGAAAATAACATCTTTGCACAAATAATAGCCTCAAACATCTCCTGCACGCTGAGCAGTGTCGAATACACATTGGTTACACATGACAATAACATAACACAGACAGAATGACCCACGTCCAGTAACATGCCCTAACGTCTCCTTGCCTAAAGGTTAGCCATGGATGTGAGCACACTAGAATAAGAGTCATACACACCGTCTGTCTGTCTGTCTGTCTGTCTGTCTTTTGGTATCTGGGTGCTGGTCCACAACTACAAGACAGCTTAGCAGCTCCTGATCAGTGACGATTAGCGTTGCAATGGGCTCCTCCGGCGTGCAGCTTTTTCACGTGGTTCTCTTCCTTTCATTAGCATAATTTGCCCATTCGGTTCAGAAATAGCCCTGCCTTTAGTCTTCTATTCTCATTAGCCTCAGTATTTCCCAGTGGACTGATTAATAGGTTGCTGCGCAACGTTGCATTAGCTCCCATGCTAGTGACACACTCTGGTCCTCGGCTTCCCTCAGCTCTTTGTATCCAACATGGTGCAGTGGCTCCGAGAGGGTGGGAGGGAGGAAGACGGGAGGAGGGAGGGAGGGCGTGAGAGAGAGAAGGAGCCAAACAGCGAAAGACCAAAGCATGCTACGGGCATACGACAAAGCACCACCTACTGTCACACATACGTATTGTATGCTGAGCACACACACCCACTGAGAAACCTCCCCAGTGGTACAAAGAGTTAAATCTCAGGCCGGGTCTTTGCGTGCATGTGTGTGAGAGACAAATCGGCCAGTTTGTGTGACAGGCAGCGCAGAGATTCAGTTACCCTTTACATAACCTCCCTCCCATACCCAGACACACACATACACACTCGTCAGAGGGGGAGGGGCTGTACAGCTAGCAGCAGACAGAAAGCAACGTTGCTCCTCCCCCCTTTACGTCTCCTTCTCACCCCACTTCCCCATATTCCCTCCCTCCCTTCTATTCCTCCTTTTTCCTTCTTCACATCTCTTAATCCCAGGATCCCATCTTCACATTGAAGCACATTTTAGCTCTCAATCTGTGGTGGACACAGATCGACTTTCATTGAAAAAGGGTCAGCTCGACTCCAGCGGAGATGACTCACACCTTTCACATTTCCCTTTCGAACAAGAAATGCGTGCATGAGGCAGGTCAACTCAATGCTCATTCAAGCAGCATTTGACCTTCTAATAGGAGACCTGTCACAGGTTAATCCCACGTTGTTACGGTTAACAGGGACTCAAGTCTAAAACAGTACTTCCATACAAATCACTGCTGGACCTTAGAAATACACACATTTACAGTACGTTAGAGAAATACTGCTATAAAGTTAAGTTTTAGTTAAGAGTCATTTAAATGATATTTAAACTTCAATAACAATACTGATCGATAAAACTGCAATCTGTAACAGAAACATAAAGAAATCCAGGTGGTGTCTGACCCACATTCAATGCAGGACAGGACTCGCTGACCCATTCAGACGAGCAGCCAAAGCAGGTTCAACCCGTGTCACTGTCGATCTGAACGGGCTTATTAGGTTCACTGTAGTATGAGTGATCTCATCAGACACTGGCTAACATACACACTGTACAGTGTGCTGTGCTGAACGCTGACCAGATTAACTGACCTGAATGATGAAACTATTTTCTAATCCTGTTCTGAACAGTCTGGGTCCCTTTAGGGATGAACCTAATTTGGGGTAATAACGTTCCTTATCATTCAACTGACACAGTTTTAAACTACATATTTTAACCTTTATTACCAGCCTGTAAAATTCATGAGCCTCCAGACAAAACAACCTGCACATAGATGCAGAAAGACTTGCATGTTTCCTGCACCTTTAAATTGGCTAATTTACAGTATTTCTGCAATGGTTTGCTTCTGTATAACAAATGATAAACCAAAAGGTACAACTCTTACTGGGAATCCATATTAAAAGCGAGACGTGAGCATTCAATCCACACCGACTCCAACCTCCTCGTTCGGCCTATCTCTCTTGTCAGCTGTTTGACTGTCAACAGCAGCAAACTATTTAGTTCGGATTCACAGTGCACAAATTAAAGCGGCCAAAATTTAAAAAAAAATATTTGCCGAGTGGCGTGTACGAAGGAGCGAATTTATCTTCTTCTTCACTTTGACTCGGCACTGATCTATTCTGCTCCAGTTTATCTGGAATGACTTCATAAAAGTTTACTTTATTTAGCATATTCTGTATATTCTCTTTGGCCCAGATGTAAAGCAAACATCTGACTTCTGTAAAAGTCCAGGTCAGTCCTCTTCCACTGATGTCAACACGTCGTTCACCTGTGTCCATCTCAACAAATGCCTGCATAGGCAGCCTGCGTTTTGGTTCACTTGGAGTCCAAGGCCACCTTTCGCAAGCAGTCTCGGACCGGTTGTTATGGTCTTTCTCTCCATGTGACGCTAGCTCTACAGAGTTGATATGTGATCTGGTCAGCAAGACCCTGGCTGCAGCCCTGCATTCCACCCTGCAACCATATACTAACACAAACACACACAACCTCCACCATGCCTTCATACCAGTTCTCCAATATTAATGGTGAGCAAAACTGATTTGTGCTAATTACAATTCATGCCGAAATGTATGCATATTTTAAAGAATTCTGTACACTACATCTACAGAAGAAGAACAAGCGTTGGTTTCAGACCTATATCTGTCAGATTGCTACACATAACAGACACACACCAGTCTGTATAAATCCCACATACACAGACAGCGTGTTTACACTGGAGACAGGCTTAATATGCGCAACACATGACACATGGCTAAAGCCAGCATTCACAGACGTAGGACTCATACTGAGCAGTCAGCGCACAACACTGGCTACTGCTCAGATCTCACACACGGGAGACAGAAGGAGAGGGGGGTCACTGTGTGCTTAGAATAACCCTCAACCCACCACATGTAACCAGGACGACCAAAGATGGACGAGACCACTCAATGGACCTCTTCAGAAGACATGAACACACACACTTTCTCCGATTCTTCCTCGACTCTGTTACTCCACCCAACGCCTTTGTGCCCCATCTTCCCCCTCCCACCCTCCTCCCCCAGTCAGTCAGCATTGTGCTCGGGATGAAAGTGCCCCTCTGTGTGTGTGAAGGGCAGAGTGGTGCATGGCGTGGCCTGGGACAGACTGAGTGCCAAGGCCACGGGATCCACTGACCCCTCCACACAACTCATCCCCTGCTGTGCAGAGCAGGCGCACACACACACACACACATTCACACACAGAAACAAAAATGAGAGAGCTTATCAATAACTGACACATAAAAAACAACTCACCGTGCAGCAGGTAGTCCTCTCTTTCCCAGGTCTGCTCGGACCTTCTCTCCAACGTGACGATAAACATCCACCAACGTTGCTATGGAGGCCTCACGTACCTAAACACAGCAGACATTAACCAATTTAAAAGTCACACACACAAAAAAAAAGGCTTCCACGCTACCCCTGCACTGGTATACCATGTAAAATGTATATTTGTTATGATTATGGTACATTTGCTTTCATAATTCCATACAGATTACACTCCACTGTCTGAGGTTACACACACAAAGGGTTGCAAACACATTAAAAAACAAACCCTTAAGGGCCCGTACTCATCCCCCTAATGGGAGACATCTAATTTGCTAGTTATGCTGTGAGCACTGTTGTGATTTGGTAGTGGGATGCTGTTAAAGGGATTCTCTGCAACTGAGGGTGGGCGGGCCTGTTGAGGATTTTGATTGGTCGGGACAGTATGTGGGTAGATGATCATTGGGTAGACGATAGGAGCAGATTTCAGCTTTGGGGTGCAACTCCACAGGAGCTTTAAAACCTAACTCTCTCTATCCCTCTCTCTTACTCACACACATGTTCAGCTAGTGCTGCTGTGTGGGTTAATGGTTGGGTGTTGGTGCTCATGATTCAGCAGTGAAGCTGGGGGGGGGGGGCTCTACAGAGCCCATCTCCTCACTAATAACAGTAATAATCACAGGGCTGACTCAAGACGCCTGCCAACACACTCTGGATGCTGAGAGTTAAACCACAAGCTTAGCTACAGACAGATACAAGGAAGAAACATAGGACCTCTACTCTGTGTCTCTTACCTGTGGGTTCTGGTCTCCAGTCAGAGTACAGAGATGAGGAACTAGTTTACTGAGGCTCAATGGCTGGGCTCCATACCTGAAAGACAGCCACAAAAAGACAAGGAAATGAGAGGGATGATATTTATTCATCATGACAAGGTAAAGCAAGCGTGAAATATCTCATATCTAATAGGAGGAGTATTGCCAGGATACGACCAATGCTGAGTTTTAATGACACTCAAACCCCCTACGTTGTCGCGGGGGGTATAATAAACTTTATTATTGTTTATTATTATGAAAACCTTGCCCATCATTCAAATCACATTTTCAGGAAAAAGGAAAACGCTTCTATTCTCAGGAGGAAGACTGAATTTTAGAAAACCTGGTGTAAATAGGATTTATGAACCTTAGGATGTATGATACATATCTGGTACATAAGACTATGTAAATTGGACTTCTTTCATAATATATATTTTTTTACTTAAGGTAGCCGAGAGAGCTCAATGCACTGCAACCTGAGAAAACACGAGCAAATGAAGAATACACCTTTACCACTTGGCAACACACATTGCATCAAGAAAAAACACGAAACCAAATTGAGAGCAAATTGAGAAACACACAAGTAAACGAATATACCCGAGAAGTTAGAAAAGATGGAGCAAAAATGGAACTGAGTTACAAAACAACAGAAGTTTCTGGGGGTTACCGAAATTGATAAAGATGCTACTGATTAGTAAATAGCTGGAATTAGGTGTACAGCAAATATCTCAATAATAAAGGAATAATGCAAACAGAATGGTAAAACTAAGATAAACATGGTTACATCATTTTCCAACATTGTAGACAAGTGGTCAAGGTGTTCATCAGTGTTTATCGTCACACAGAAACGTCTGTTGTGTTATATACGACCTGCAGCGTATCTGTATTTGCAGTGCAAATCTTTATGCCACTTTCTAAATTCAACATAATAATAAGTGTTAAAATGAAGATGATTCTGTGTTTTTACCATGTCTATGTGTTTCTTAAACTGCACTGCATTGAGCTTTGCCCCCCAACTGTAATATCTGGAGCTATCGCAATAACAATAAAAACATGTGAAAACCCAGAAACAGACCATTTCTGTGCCACATTTTACACAGTCTACTCATGCTTAATGCATACCTGAGTATGCTCGGTAAACACTTTAGCATTTAGCACAACAGTGTCACTTTCCATTAGCAAAAAGATGCTAAAATTAGCACTGCCATTCCAACAGCCCAGATTTGCGGTGTATGGTAACCCGAAGGTGGAAAATACAGTAAACTACAACCTTCACAGATCTGAACTGCTGTCGAGCTGCTGTCTGACAAGGTGAAGCAAGCATCTGTTTAGTATTATTTCTATATAGGTGTGTTTGTTTAATGAGCTTGCAAAATGCAGGTTAACTATGACAGCTGTGTCTCTTCAATCCCTGACTGTGTTGGATTATACAAGAGCAGAAACCCTCTGATAACTAATTGGAGGAAATGAGAACAAACTAATTCATTTAGAAATGAGCAGAAGTTGGAAAAATGTGTACAGAATACAATGGAAATGAATTAGGGACATGTACACAGCCCAAAAAAACATACAAGAAAAAAAGCATGTGACATTAATATTGACCATTTGCACGTCATGATGTATTGGGGGAAATTAATAAACTGTAACAAAATTTAGGGGTGAGGATTAGGGGTAGGATTTCACGGCTTTTGTAGCCGCTAAATAATTTTCAAAGCACCCGCAAAGGGTGAAATGCACTCCTAACTGTGTTGCCAAGTGCAAATAGCGCCTCGGTGCTGCTGTGCTATTCACACGTATTTAAATTAGTTAATAATATGCGGACATTCTATGCAAATGAGCCACATTGCAAAAAGAGTCCAATTCACAAAGATCAGCTCACACACGCAGTTACAGTTAAATTATTTGCATCTTCAGAGAGTTGGTAGTAACTGAAGTGCATCTATAAGGGGTAATCTCTTTGACCTCCTGTGGCTTCTGCAAGAGCGTCTCTTAATGGGCCAGCATATTTTCTTTGGAACATATTAGTAAGATACAATCCCATACAAATTAAATGTTGTAAAGTGAATGCTCCATCAGGTTTGACATCTGAACATGAGACCATGTCAGAGTTCAGACCGGGGTGAATTGAGAACAGATTTTTAAATCTCTCCAAGTTGTATGCTTTAAGGTTGTTAAAGTCACATGACAGTAGTGGTGTCGCCATTCACAGAATGTGTGTGTGTGCCACCTCTACAGAGTCACACAAACAGTTAAGAAGATTAATCCTGGAGACAGAGACTGTGTGTGTTTCCTGAAAAAAACAATATGGGGCATGCTCATTGAGAGTAGTAATAAAAGTCGACCCCTCGGTCGGTGTGCAGATCATGAATTAACACATACTGATGATGTATGGCGTCAGTATGTGTTAAGATTGCAGAATATCCATCAGAAAAAACATTCTGTACACAATTAAGATAGAGATAGATATAATGTATGTTTAAACATTGAATTTATTGTAAGGACTGACATATGACCTTCTGCCCACAAGATGAGAGACAATATGCATACATTTAATAGCTTTACAATTTAAAGTGTATTCTTTAGGGCTGACCTGAAATGCTTCGAAGCTTCGAGCGTTGCCATGGTAATCCACCTCCAAATCATGTATTTGAATGCTTGGTTTTTCATTTTTTCATATAAGTATGTAATAATAATGTATAAATACCAAAATATCCCATGAAATAAGTAATAATCCCACAATATTCATTATTTATATTCAACATGAATTATTATTAGTTATTCTCAGACGGATATTGCTGTTTGTTGTGCAGAGGTGCGTGTGTGTACAGTAGTGCGGCAGCAGCACTGTCGCGGGCACTGAAATGTGGCACACCACAAAGCTTCGAATACCTTAGAATATTTCTCATCAAAGCTTCGAAGCCCAACTTAATGGTATTGGGGACAACCAGAGTATTCTTTCACATTTCAACTTGGAAGTGATACAGGTGAAGAGGGGGAAGTTACTCACGTGCTGAGCGTGGCACTGAGACAGAGGCAGATTCCTTCTCGACTGCGGAAGTTCTTGTGTTTAAAACCAGTAAGTAGCCTTTCCCAAACGTACTGGACGAAGGATAAGGAGAGAGGGAGAAAGGGGAGGGATGATGGAGAGGAACAGTGTCAGTAGGAACGAGCAGAAGAAGGTTCGGCAGCTCATCAGGGGTTTGAGCAGATTACGGAGTGCAGAGGAGGTTACAATCTGTAGAGATGTGTGCGGTGTGTAGACAACACAAAGCAGAGTGCAAATGTAGCCTGTGCAATTCCTTTAATAGCCAGGTGAGGGAGCCCAAATGACAGAGTACCGCTCAGCTGTAGTGACTATCTATTGATGTGGAGGTGGCTGTAATTTGTCTGCAGTCTCTGTTTTGGATCTTGATTGTGCATTCTTTCGAATAACTTGAGTAACTACAATTGATCTGAAGGTTGCTGCCTACTGACTCTTCTAACAGCATACAGCAAGACACAGTACGACACAGTTTTTCACATTGCAACCTGTCATATCATCTACAGCCAGTGCCTGAACTTGAAATGCAACAGTCCTGAAACACTATTTCAAGGATTGACATCTAAATGATCTTCGTGTGACAAAAACTGTCACTTTGTTTTGATGTCTGTCATGTTACATGTGCTTGAAATCAAACGCTCAAGATAATAATTTGGCTGATGTCTTGGTTTCAATCACTATTTTGCTGGCTTTGTCTGGTCCTGAGGCTGACATTGTTATGTACAGTACATGTCTGTGTGTGTGTCGCTGTGTTTTTCTCACCATGGGCGAGGCCGTCTGCTCCATACAGCGAAGGATGACAGCTTGGCTGTTCTCCCTGACCTGGTCCTTCCCATCACCCAGCCTGTCCACCAAAGCTGGCAAAACTACGGACAGAAAAAGAGATGGACATTGAAGAGGATGGGTTAGTGATGAGAGTCAATGTATACAAAAAGCAGTTTAATGTGCAGCGGAAATGAGGCCACACACAACACTGAGTCACTACCAGATTTAAAGCCAATAAAGACTGCCCCCAAGTGGAGTGCTTTTAAAACACATAAATATGTGTTTATCATTCGTTACAGTCTGTCGGTGTGTGACAGAGAAAGACACATAAACATTGTAAAGTAAAAGCTTAAGCCATACCACCATCGACACCGAGGCTCCAATAAGACGAGGGGAAGGAGAGGACAGGAAATGAGAAATGGACCGTGACTAAAATAATGCCAAGATCATCAAATGCTCTCGTGTCAGTTCCATTTTATCTAACACACAACTGCTCCAGTAGTGCCGCCTATGCAACGCAGTGACGCACAATGTACAGAATTACAAGTAAGAGCCTTTAATTGCTGGCATTCAAGTGAACTATAAGGATTTTGGCAACCACGCAAATGTTTCAGAGGCTTACTCTAATCCTCTATGAAATGTGGAACAGCAGGAGGGCCCTCAGCTTTAAGTGTGTTTTCAGCTTTAATATCAGATGAACAGCTAATCGACAGCTTTTTATCTGACGAACCATTTGTGAGTGACAATAATAATAATAAATAATCTTCAGTGAAGTGATCATTTAAAGGTTGAGTCTGGTTTTCTTTCTTTTTATCAACACATCCCATAAAAAGACCACAATCAACAATGATTTGTTCCTATAAAGAATTCAGAGAGTATCCAGTCTGATATTGCTTATATTCCTCTGTGCCATAGACTTCCACTGTCTTCCGAATCTTTCTCTGTTTGACCATCAAATGGAAAACGTTAAACTTTCTGAGTTACATCATACTCAAAAACTCCCTTTGACATTCCCACAATGAGATAAAAACAAACGCACACAGAATAGCCTGAGCATACACACATAAACACACACTCACACACTCCTACCCACATTCCTAGTCTGAAACTTCAACATGGGGAGTGATGTCATCTGCCCTTTTCCTGTGCTGTGTGTGCATGTGTGTGCGCGTACATCATGTTACCATAACAGCTGGTTGTCTTGGCAACAAGGACAATACCCTCAAACAGAGAAAATGACAGGGGGACATTGTTGCACACAACGTCATCTGCTGTAGTAAGCATGAAAAAAACACAGACAGACATTGCTTGTATGTGGACAGTTGCCTCATTTTGGTTTCATCTTTTTCAACGGGACGATCAAACGGGCGCACAGCTGCTGTGACAATTACGTCATTTTATTTTATCTGTCACGTTGTAAACAAGAAAGTATTATGAGGTCAAAGTACAGGCTTCTGTGATGCGTATGTTTCACTTCCACTTCACATCTGGGAGTTACTTTGCAAGATGGCCAACAGCACACAGACTCAAAGTGCACACACACACACACATACGGTATAATGGCAGCAGCACTGAGTCAGTCCTGTAGATCAATACAATCGCTCAGTCTCAATGATCTCATCTTCCTCCCCTCTGAGTGTGTGTGGGAGTGTGGGAGGAGGGTGGGTGAGAGCAGGGGGAAGGAGAGAGAGCACAGGAAAGGAGACATGGAAGATTTCAGATCCAGCGGTGGCTCAGAGAGATGTTTTTACCATCAATCTGAAACACACACTCGTACACAGAGGCAGGCTAGGGCACCGTCCTAGACAGTGGGCGAGATACAGTACAGTATGTGTGTGTGTGTGTTTTCTGTATGTGTGTGGTGGCAGACTTTGCACTGTGTGACAGGTCCAGTCATTCCAGATCCTCACTGCAGGACTGAGTGTGTTTGTTAGTGACAAGAGCCAGTCTAGCTGACAAAGACAGCTGGTGACACCTTCAGCGGGCATACACAAGGGCTGGCACCGACATCACACACACACACACACACACACACACACACACACACACACACACACACACACACACACACACACACACACACACACACACACACACACACACACACACACACACACACACACACACACACACACACACACACACACACACACACACACACACACACACACACACACACACACACACACACACACACACACACACACACACACACACACACACACACACACACACACACACACACACACACACACACACACACACACACACACACACACACACACATACACACTCACAGAGGATGAAATCTGATCCAGTATAGATTCAGTGTATGAGGTCATATGAATGTGAGGTGTGGTTTTGGGGTGTAATAGCTGTAGAGCTACAGCAAGGCAGACAATTCAGAGCCTAAATATAGAGACTAAAGGATGGGCATGTAGTAGAGAGGGGTGGTGCCAGGCTTTAGAGCAGAGCTGCTGGTCTGTCTCAGAGGAACCACAAAGAGGAAGTCAGAGACAAAATGGAAGGTCAAAATGCTGTAGAGTCTATACAACAATACACAAACCATCCCACTTTAACAGTACAGAGTAGTGTTGTTGAGTACAATTAGGGAAATAGTACTGATTTGTGCCATTTATTAGCACTCTCTGCTTAAGCTAATGGAAGGATGTACTTAGCAGAAGACATCTGCCTGATGAACTGAACAAAGGAAGACATTCTTATAATGTGTTTTGCAAGGAAACTAAATTATAACCGTGTGTGTTGGCTATATAATGTCTGAAAACGGGTTTGTACAGGTTTGTTATCTTATTCATGGACAGGGAAATTTCTACAAAACATAATTTGTGTGTACAATAAAGTTATTTTTACTTCAGCATTTCAAAAGCCCTTTTATGTTCTTTGTGTGCAAGTTCAGTTTAAGGACAAATACAAACACTTCATGAATGATTTTCACTGTAAATAGAGCATAACCTAAAGGAAGTTCAGGGTGGGGATAGGTTAGATATCTCACCTGTGCCCAGGAATCCTTTGAACCGCTCTCCCAAGCGGTCCACAAATGCACCACAGATCTCTATCCCCAACAATGCCACCTAAGAAACACAGAGCAAGACAGAGACAAAGGTTATAGTAGGTCATACACAATAATTACACATGACTTCAAGACGTGGGATATGCCAATATTATTCTATATATATATATAAAGAAGGAGAAACACACCTACTATTAAACATTATGAAAGACTTGGATATCAACAGGGTTTTGGATATGTGCAAACATCGCCAACATGTTCAAGAAGGTGGTTGAAGGAATGAAAGACGGAGGCTGTGTTATCATGGTCGAATAAGTCCGCCACCAGTGGAAAACTTTGAAAAAAAACCCCCATATTTTTGACGCAAAGAAGCAAAATGGCACAAGCAGCTCCCGGCGTTCCACTTTTATATATTTTGACGTGATAAACAACATGTTAGGGCATCGACTCCTGTCAAACACAGCCGAGAATGGCGTTGACGTGGAATTCACCGGCCCCGCTGATGAGGATGCCCTGAGCTCCTCAAATGGACCAGATGATGATGATGATGATGATGATGATGGTAAGAATAGGGCAAAAAACAACTAGGTAGCCAGCTGACTTGTTTAGCTAAATGGGTTGTTGTAGGTCAGCATGACGTATGCATGTAAACGGGAATATTAGTGGAATATTCATGTTTATTAGCCATGTAAACGGCTCAGTAGGAATACTGTCTTTTTTGGAATAAGGGCAAAAACCAGAATATTTGGTGCATGTAAACGTAGTCACTGATAGAAAGACACGTGGTCGGCTGAGGATTAAAGGCTCTCGTTGCAGAGGTTTTGACAAAATTCTAAGTCGGATCTTGGCACCCTAAATGGATGAAAAAAAAAATGCTGAATCAAACGCTCTCTTGAGGTTTGCTGACTCAGCAAACAGCAGAGACTGTGAAGGGTAATTTTGTCATGTTCAAGGAATTAAAGTCTCTCCCTGTCTCCCTTTCTAGATGTAGGCCAGTCAGTCTGCCGACAGCTTTTTAAACCAGTTTGAGTCCCCAAATCTCAGCTATCTGGATGAGTCTTGTAGTGTGGGAGAGATTGATACAAGTAATGTACCCAACAGGGACTGGCAAAAGCAAATTACAGTTTAAATACAAACTGGAACTGATTTGTACTAAGCCACTTGAGAGTCACATGGGGAAAAATGAAAATATAAAAGAAAATATTGAGGTGGAAATCTGGGCATTACAAAAAAGTAGTCTGTAAAACAAAATAAATTCCACCTTTATTCTGAAAGCCAGATGTCCATATTGGAAGTAAGTGACAGAACGCTACAGACTGAATGAGCAGCACATATTTACACTGAGCTACTGTGATTTTCCATCCATTTGTTAAGTTGGTATGAATAGAAATGCCAGAAATTCAACTCCAAAGACCATCCTCGAACCTCCACTCTGCCCAAACATACAACAACTTGTTATCACGTCATCAATAAGTGAAGATACCCAAAAACAGCTCCAATCAGTGGCGAAGAAGACCCTGTCATGCAGCGGAAAGCTCAAGAAAACCTAGTAAGTAGACTTTCCAGTTGAGATTATTTCGTCACACAAACGCTCTGAAGTATGGTGCTTGGCTGAGAGACGATATTCTAGTTAACAGACAGAGAAAGTCTCCGAAATGAACACAAATGTCCTATTTAATTCACTGTGACAAAGGTTACTGTGTGTTAACAGCTGTGGCACTCTTGATTATGTAAACTTGTTGTGCCCTCTTTGTACCATCTGCATAACAGCAGATAATGGAATCACACAATAATTTGCACTTCTTAGAAATTTGGTAAAAATCTAATGACTTCCAGATATCAACATCTGTACATTTAAGTCACGTGACCATTGACAGTCACTATGATTTGGATGAGTCGTAGAAGAAAAACTGTCTTGTGATATGACTCGTAGGGGGAAGGTAGACTGGATTTTTGTCCAGTGGTAAAGTTGAGTTTTCCACTGTGTTTCTGATTAGTATCACATCCCACACTGCGCTGTGCTCCTGGAATGCTTGTTTTGGCAGTGCTGCGGTAAAACTGAGCCGTCCAAACAGAAAATCCATTAAAACATTATTCTCCAGACTCCTCTGCCCTGAGTAAGGAGTCAGACTGCAGTTTTTTCCCTATTTTAGTCAAAGGAAGAGCAGAGCCAGGTAACCACACAAACAAAAAGGGGGAGAATGGGGGGACGATGAGGAAAAATGCAGGGACGAAGGCCAAGCAATAAAAAACTAAAATCACCTGGAGAAGAAACATGAGCTCTAGGTCACTGATGACTCCCTCATTCTGACCTTATTTAGGGGGAGGGAAGGAGGAAAAACAGCAGGAGAAAGAAGAAACAGTACAGGAAGGAAGCAGCCCTGAGGCCTCCCCTCCTCCTTCACCCAGCACCCCATAATGCTTGGCGCCCACAACCATATGGCATCTTCACTTGGAGAGAAATAGAGAGGAGGAGACAGAGGATGAGAGGTGGAAGAGGCTGGGCTTGTTATCTACTTTGGACAGGAGAAAAATCGAGGAGGAGGTGAGGTTTTTCTCCTGCAGTGAAAAGTCTGACTAGGGGTGAGGAAAAAAGACCAAATAGGCACTTTCTAGGCATCACCCCAAATACTAAAAACATCAGACATGTGGACAAAGCGCTGTCTAAAAGGACACCGCTGCATCTTTAGACTGCAAGTTTCAAAACATCAGTGCGACTGAGGTATGCTGGAGGAAAAAAAACTGTAAATATTTAGCCCAGTATGAATGGTCCTTTGTGAAGACTCAGGTTGGTACGTTTGGTGGCTTAGCCTGCTAATTCGCATACCATGTACAGGGTTTACTCTGGATTCTAGAGGGGCTTCAAGTGATTTAAGGGTCCAAGGCTCACACAGCAACATTTGGGAGCGAACAAAATGTGCAAAGATGGAGACTAGTGCTAAAACAATTACACCATTAATCCATTGATCATCAAGAAATAAGTCGACAACGATTTAAGTAATTTATCAAGCAAAAAGACGGCAAACGTTTAATGGTTCCAGCTTCTCAAATGTGAGGATTTGTTGCTTTTTTTTAATCTTTTATATAATTGTAAATAAATATTTTTGGGCAAAACGAGTTATTTGAGGATGTCACCTCGGGCTCTGTGATTTCCCTACTTTTTGACATTTAATAGATTGAACGATTCATCATGATAACAAACAATCAACAGATAAATTGAAGATATAAACAATTGTTAGCTGCAGCTCTAATAGATCCATTAGGTGCTCAAATAATGTTTTTGGCTTATTTGACAGTGAATGAAAGCCTATATAAGCGGCTCACGCTGTGTTACTAAATATATAATCACTTTCATCTGTGTGGTCACTGTGCAATTGGTAGGCATGAGGCAAATTGCTGTAATGCTGAATTTTGTGGTACACAGCAATGGCAAAGTGCAAATTTGTTTCATGTAGTGCCAGATTACATTAGCCTATTTTATTGCCATATTGGCCCAGTTACATTTAAATTACAACAGGATTTTCCTTGGCCCACAGCTCTGCTAAGGGGCGCGCCTAACGTTACTGAGGATAATGTCAACATAATGGGAACGACAAAGCATACCTTCATTTTCTGATTTACCAAACTGCAATAAGCACCCGGAGTTCTTCTCCTAAAAACTGATCTAATCTACTTTCTGATAAGAAAGCACCCAAACATGTAAAAAGCTGCAATCAATTCTCTTCACTGGAAGGTTTCAACTATGAAGCACCTGCAGGAAGCGTTGAGTTTACAGGAACAGCTATACAAAAATAGTTTCATTGTTTTAAAGAGAACTAAGAACATATTAATGCTGCAGTGGATACAGTAAATGCTGACTGTAGAGTGTTTGTGTATTATATCCTAAAGCCTGCATTGTGATAAATATTGTATGAAGGTTTGAGTGTAAAAATAATTATGCATATTTGACGCTCCATCTTAATATAAACAAAATCAAAGATCAGAGAGTCTGGTCAGGGCAGCCTGGTAACAGTATCAACCCTCGATCAGTGCAGTCATCTGGCTCTGCTGCCCATAAATGCAGCATGCAATATTAATGTCCTCTGTTTACGTCTCTCACATAAACGCTGAGGCCTCTCTGATGTTGTGAGTGCAAAGTGTATATGGGGAATCTGCTGTTCTACCTATTGAATGACGAGAGAAAGAAAAAAAAAGACCCAGACAAGGACACAAAAGTATAAAGATGAAGGGGGCCAAGGGACAGACGAAACGCAGGATTTTATGCAGTTGCCTCCTCTGAACATTTAATGCATTTATGAGTCCTGACTTGTTGTGTTTTCCATTCACCTACCCTCACCCCATTTATCCCTCCAGTTCTGGATTCCCCCTCTAACTCCTTCACCGCTTGTCAACTCCGCATCATCGCTCTGTGCTGACTCAGCATCTTGCTTACAGCTAACTCCTCCGTCCTTTTGCCCGACAGGGAGCCAATCAGCATCACTAAAAGCCTGCTGCGTGAAGGCCTCAGGGGGTCACTCGCTCATTATTGCCAGACATTGAGCTCAAGTTACTGTATCTGTCATCCACATAAACGAACAAATCTGAAGAATGGGACGCATTAGCTTGTTACAGCTCAAGATGAAATTCTTGGAGGTGGATTTAAGGAGGTGGCAACGGTTCACTTATTCACATCAAACATGTTGGGTCCGTCTGGTCACTCATTTGAGAGGACGCAAGAAAACTGCATCATGTTAAAGATCATGTCAATTAATCTTTATGTCTAAACTACAAACTGTTTCCATATTTCTATGAATGTCTACAGTTATCTCATATAATCACCTCAAACGTACTATTGGCATCTTAAATTTGTTTTGAGGTGGTTAGATGCAAACCCAGAACATCATGGGACTGTGCAAAATCTGTAATTATTCAGAAACTGGAGGCTGCTAATGGGAAAATTGATTAAACCTAAACAGTTGTTTTTGCCCAATACCTGTGCCTAATGATTTAAGTCTTCATTTGTCAATGACAGAAAACAAAAGAGAGATCTAGAGAGGATGCTTTCGTTATGCTGAAAGCACATTTTTCACACTCTTACAGTCTTGCTGAGTCCTGCATATCAGTGCAGACAATTTTAATCAGTTCAAAAAGAGACTTGGGTGTCAAATTTCAGCACGCTTTGAAAAGGGGGTTTCAGACTGTTATGACTTTCTGTCTGGACCGGTGTGATAGCTTGGCAAAAATGTCACATTCCAGCGTTTCTGAGATATGGCAAAGAGTGCAGACACACAGAGAGGGAGCGAGAAAGAGCATGAAGCAGGAGAGAGAATGAGAAGAAAAATAGTAAAAAAGACAGATTGAGAAAGTGTGTATGTGTATGTGTGAGAGAGAGAGGGGGAGAAAAAGAGAAAACGAGGGATGGAGCGAAAGCATAGGCTACAACAATGAGTCTGCTAACCCCTCCCCCATCCCATCCAGTGCTACAGTAGTCTACAGTCCTGACAATGGGTCCCCCTCAACACAGACACACAGTCTCAGCCAATAAGACAACATAAACTTCAACAAACCACAGGAATGTCCTGCAAATGTCCTACTCTGTCTGTCACTGGGATGACATTTAAATATGTCTGCCTCTTGTGATCCAGGAATAGACTACTAGGCTGTCAAAAAGAAACACATAGCCTTCAGCTGTAAGAAAAAAACACAAATTAAAAACGTGTTTCTCTGACTTGGCTGATAAGAAAAGGGGGCTACCAGTTTGAGTCATCCTAAGACCACTAAAGTGATGACAGCTCGTTTGAAATGCCTTATCTCTGCTGAAGTTCCCTTTTGGCAAGTATCATAAAATTCCCATTACTCCCCCCTCTCTTTTCCAGCTCACTGGGTAAACTGGTGGAAAATAATTCATGAACAGGCTGAAGGGATGACTGCTAAAGTGACCTGCTGCGATACCCCACATACACAAAAAAAAAACTGACAATAACCTGATATTTTCAGGTGGAATTTCATTCATTCATTCTCACTGTGCAATATCACTTTCCACTTGTGCAATTTTGTTAATAGTCTGTTTATTGTCAGTACTGTATATACTGCTCCTATTTTTATACTTCCTCCTATTTAAATGGTTCATATTTTGTTACACTTTGTTTAGCTTCTTTTTTTACTGTGTTAGCTGATGCATCTTGTTTTTTGCACTATCCCCCACTGCGGGACTAATAAAGGAATATCTTATCTTATCTTATAAAACAGACTTTATATTTGCCCACATTGGCCCCAATCTGGTAAGACGAAATAGCATCTTGCAGTGTAGTTATATCACTTATATTGTTTTTTTAAGATTGAGAAAGACAACATTGATCTCTTAATCACTTAATCTATCATCCAGGGGCCACACAGATAGAAATAATTGTATTGTGTATAAGTGTGTATTTTACTGGAGTCTTAGTAGTCTGTTTATTGTCAATACAGTATATACTGCTCCTATTTTTACACTTCCTTCTATTTAAATGGTTCATATTTTGTTACACTTTGTTTAGCTCTTTTTCTTTTTTTTTTACTGTGTTATGTTATGTGCATCTTGTTTTTCGCACTATCCCCTTTGCTGCTGTTCACTGCAAATGTCCCCACTGCGGGACTAATAAAGGAATATCTGATCTTATACGATGACTGGCCCAAGATCTCTCACCTTGAAATTGCTGGAGTTCACCCATCCCGTCAGCTCGTCCATGGTCTTATCCAGCCTGGATTTGTCCTGCTCCACGTCCGAGGAGCGCTGCGGGTCATTCAGGTAGTCAATGAGGTCCTGACCGACCTGCAACCTGCGGGTGACATCTTTCTGCACTACCTGCTGGTAAAAATAGTCCATGTTGTCATGATCCTCCATTGGGGCACTCTCAGTGCCTGAAGCCGGCCGAGGACAGGAGACAGTGGTCGGTAGAGGACGGAGATGGGGGTGTAAAGGACGGACAGAGAGACTGTGTGTTCTGGACTGCGTTTAGCTGATGTTTGAGCATCAACATGCAATCCCTTGTAGATAAAAATACACACAAGTCATCCCTCTGCACAAAAAGATCAACTTTGTAACACAAAGACGCAGCTAGCTAGCTTCCTTTACTACACAATGTTAGCTCAAGAAAGGTTAACTTAAAAACTCCCAGAAAGTTCAAGAAACGTGTAATTATAGCGGACCAGCGCACCTTCAATACATCAAAATCAAAACAAGCTCGGCTAATTGTTATGCTAACAAAAATAGCAGCTAGCTAGCTGGTTAGCATAGCAACCCAAACAAGGCTAGCTAAGCTAACAGCTAAGCTAACGTTATTCCTCCGCGGGCCCTAACGGCCGGCTCCACTCCGTCTCTCTATTCCCATCATGACCGCGGGCTGGGAAGTCTCCTTCAGCGGTAAAGTTGCACCAACACTTCACACAATACAGGGCTCCAGCTCCTAGTCCCCGCGGTAACCGGTTTCTCTTTAATCCACAGGAGTAATCGCCCGCTACCCGGTAAACCCGTTAATAAGAGGCGGTGAAAGCTGGACGCTGAAAGCTCTGCGCGCCGCAAACCGGTGACTGACTGCAGCTCAGTGATGTGACGGTCAAGAACGAGCCGGTTCTTTGAGCCGGCTCTTTTAGATAGATAGATAGATAGATAGATATACTTTATTGTCATTGTCATTGAAAACAACGAAAAACAGTTTAGCAGCTCTTTACAGTGAAAAACAAACATTAAAACATTCAGTCACAAGTAGAACAATAAATAAGTGGATCATCATAAAGTGCAAATTATGGTTCAGCAGCTAGTGTCCTCAGCCTTTGGGGGGGGGGGGGGGGGGGGTTCTACACACTTGACAGCCTGTGGGTAAAAGCTGTTTCGTAGTCTGTTTGTGTGTGTTTTAATTGTCCTGTATCTCCTTCCAGAGGGAAGGGGAGCAAACAGTACATGTCCAGGGTGGGTGGGGTCTTTGGAAATACAGCTGGCTTTTTTACAGAGCCGACCAGTGTATAGGTCACTGAGGGGGGGTAATGTGGTCCCAATCACTTTTTCCGCCATCCTCACCACCCGCTGCAGGTCCCTCCTGTTCTCCACTGTGCAGCTAGCAAACCACACAGTGCAGCAGTAGGTCAGGAGGCTCTCAATGGTTGCCCTATAGAAGTTGATCAGCAGGTGCTGAGGAAGGTGAGCCTGTTTCAGCTTCCGGAGGAAGTAGAGTCTCTGCTGGGCCTTCCCCACCTGATGAGAGATGTTTTTGGACCAGGTGAGGTCTGACGAAATGTGGACTCCGAGGTACGTGAAGCAGTCCACCCTCTCCACCTCCTCTCCACGTACGCAGATGGCAGAGTGCTCCACCCGTCTTGCTCTCCTGAAGTCTATTATCATTTCTTTTGTTTTTGTTGTGTTTAAATCCAGGTTGTTATGGGAACACCATTGTGTCAGATGTTGGATCTCCTCCCTGTAGGCTGTCTCGTTGTTGTTGGTTATCAGTCCTACTACAGCAGTGTCGTCTGCAAATTTGACCATGGTGTTGGTGAGGTGAATAGTTGAGCAGTCATATGTGAAGAGGGAGTAGAGAAAAGGACTGAGGACACACCCCTGTGGTGTTCCAGTGCTCAGGTTCAGAGTGGCCGAGGTGTGGTCCCCCATCCTGACACACTGGGGTCTGTTCCTGAGGAAGTCCAGCACCCATGTGCTCAGTGAACTGCCTAAGCCCAAGTTGCTCAATAGATCAAAAGATAGATAGATAGATAGATAGTGTAATGGCAATTTTCATATCTGCAGTTTAACACTGTACCTTTAGACAATCTCAGGGCCTCACATGTTCAACTTTGTCACCATAGGACAGTGACCTGACATTTTAGTTCTCTGTAACTGCAAACAACAGATTGCTGAAATACTTGTTATGTCTTGTGATGCTCTGTTGTCTGCTGTGTGCTGACGCATTGATACACTTTCTATCCTTCTCTTCTTTTCTTCTTTGCACTTATCTTCGTGTTATTTAAGTGATATATGTGCACACATACTAATCATAGGTCAAAACAGTGCTTACATTTGGCTGAATTATAAAAAGGCAGAAGTGGTAAAAACGAAGAACCGTTTGGGAGCCGAAAGAGCCGGCTCTTCTTGATGAGCTGAGCCAAATGATCCGGCTCACTAAAAAGAGCCGGAATGCCCTTCACTACTGCAGTTCACCAGAAGAAGAAGTAACAACCGATCAACGATCAGGCCGAGGGGTCCTCCGGCACCGCACAGCTAGCCAGCACAATGCCTGATGTAAAATGACTGAATTATTCAAGTAGTAGTCTGGAACACACTTGTGCTTAAATAGAGAGAATAGAGAGATAGATACAGGAACTAAGTGACATTATATTTTTGTCATTACTAATGGCTAGATAAATCCTGTTTTTCAGTCATGAATGAAACAAACCGCGCTGTTTGTGTGGGTGTGTCTGTCAGTCTACATGGCTCTTGGGTGACATCTAGAGGTTAAACTGAGGTATAACTTGTATTCAGTTTGCCGCAGTTTACTACTCTTTAGATCAGGGGTTCTCAACCTTTTGTAACTCGAGGCCATCCTCCCATTGTTAAAATATGTTCCCTTCCCAAATAAATGACAAACTGGGCTATAAATGTGTGTTATTATGCCACTGTCAGGTGTAATGACCCACATAGATATTCACTTTACCATCACCCATCACTGCCTGCCATTATGAATCCAAAGTATTCATGGTCATATTTCCTCACCACACACTTTTACTGGTTTTAAAGATTGCTCGATTTTGAGTCACTGCATCTGTGACATATATGTCTGTAAAGAGGAGACTCGTGGGTACCCATAGAACCTAATTTCATTCACATGTCTTGAGGTCAGAGGTCAAGGGACCCCTTTGAAAATGGCCATGGGAGTTTTTTCCTCACCAAAATTTAATAATAATTTTGGAGCGTTATTTAACCTTGTTCCCGACAAGCTAGCATGACGATGGATTCATCAGGTTTTCTAGATTCCTCTGATGTCAGTATATTCACTCTAGCTTTTAAAAGTGAGCCCGCTATAACCTCTGAAATACAGAATAGCGGTTAATCTATCCATTTGGCAGCACCTTCGCGGCCCACTAGGTGGCTCTCTGAGGCCCACCAGTGGGCCGCGGCCCAGTGGTTGAGAATAGCTGCTTTAGATACTAGGAGACAAAATCTCACACTGTAGAGACAAAGCACATTTACTATTAGTCACTTTTATTTATTCATTTGTTTTATTTTTTCATTTATTTCTTTTATTTTCTTAAACATAAAACTGTTAAAACAGCTGTCAAAGAGAGGGGCATTAGTATCACAGCCAGTCATGTCAGCTATGTATCCATCAGTCTTCATCTTTCTGTCTGCTCTCCTTGTTTCAGTCCCATCCATTGTCCTGCCAATCTCCCCAGTCTTTCAGCACTTGGGCACTACACAGCACTTGCCAGTCTCTTGTTTAGTGCAACATTTGCAAGCTGCTTCTGTTTTTGTTGTATTTTCAGTGCTTTGAGTAGTTGTATTTCAGGCCCAATACATGTGCTACTTGCATGGCAAGACAGATCATGTTGAGATCCTGTTCATAAGAAGGAGTGTCTTGTATAGAGTGAAATAAACTGTTGCTTCTAGGGCTTTCCAAATACGTCATTCCTATTGTCATATATGTTTTGTAGGATTTGATGAGTGAGAATTTGCTGATCAATTTAATATATTAGACTGGCTCACCAGACCTGTGTCAAAATGCTATTTCTAAATCATTTCTCATGTGCTGCTTTACTAAGCGAGTGGAGTATATTGAATACAGACAATTCATTACATCCTACATCATCAGTAAATTGCCAATTGCACAAAACTTCACTAAATGAACTTTCAAACACATAAATTCACGTGATTGTCAAAGAGTTGAGGTGCCTTTGCTCACATTCTCATAATTATTATCTGCAAATTTCCATTTCATTTTGAAGCAAAGTTGCACCAACGTTAGCCCTGATTGATATCCAAATACACACACAGCAATAAATTTGAATAACGGACTTCACAGTCCAGTTAAAAACAGTCAGTGGGTATACCACAGTTGTATCAGTGTAACTAAACTCACTCTGAATAGTAGGGAGACTGGAAACCTACTGATGTAAACAAGTTTGTCTGTGGTGCTAACCTAATCCAGGATGTAAACAAATGCTTAAGTGGTCAAGTAGGAGCTAGTGCACATCAGGGCTACTGACAGGATTGGATCAGGGCCTACGACCCAACATAACCACGCAGTACACAGGAGAAGCTGCTCATCCCAGCAGCATACAGTCAACATAATGCTTTTAGACGCTGAGGGTCTGAATCATAGGTCCTTTTTTTTGTTAAACAGCAACAGTCGCTTATTTTCCATTTCAAAAAGAATGACAAACTCCCTCTCTGGATAGACAGGCATGGACAATTACAATAAGCACTGAAAAAAAAAGAGAAAATAAAAAAAAATTCCCCCAATTTTGAGTGAATTGCCGTAAGTGTTATTCTTTTTTTCCATTGCAAAACATTCTCTGTACAAACAGAATCTAAATCTCAACAAAAAAGTTTCTCAGATGCACAAATATGTCACATGTCCCATTCTGTACTTCCTGTTTATTTTTTCTTCCACACTAGAGAGTTGAGCCGGCTGTGCCAAAGCTTCACCACCGTTTATATCCAGAAGAACTCCATTTCCCACAACCCAGCTCTCCTCTCCCTCCATGCTGCTGCGTGTGTTTATTGGTCAAAGCAGAATGAATCACAGGATGGTCACATAGAGGTGTCATGTGATTGGTTGAGATGATACTCCACAGAGAGCAAACTGTTCAAGATGACAATATTGTCATTTTTTTTTTTTAGTTTGAACATGATGCATTGTAGTTCCACTGTTCAGACCCTCCCCCCCCCCTCCTCCATCTCCAGCTGTCCAGATGCAGTCCTCTTCGGGTGGGGAGTCAGGGGTGTGAGGAGCAGGATGGAGTAGAGAACCTGTTTTTGTCTTTACAGCGAGAAAGAGAGAGTGAGATAGAGAGAGAAAAAGAGAGAGAGTCCATCCATCCATGTTCTTTCCACCCACCCCTCCACGCCCGAACCCGGGGCTGCTGCAATCCTTATTGGTGAGCAAGAGGAGAGAGGAGGGGCGGGTTCAACTGATCAGGGGCGATCAGTCTATGTATTGATCAGTGATCAGGAGCAGTGAGTGGGTCCAGCCCCTCCTCTCCCCTACACCTACCCCTGTCCCTCCCCCACCCCACATCCCATTTCAGCCCATATCAGAGCAGCAGGACCTGTAGACAGAGGTGGCCCCCCCTGGCCCTCCACTGTCAGAGGATGATGCAGCAGCGGCACAGACGCTGGCCACCTCCATGTACAGAGGGAGGGGGTGTCACTGGGGCAAAGTAGGCGTGGACCTTGATCTCTGGAAGGTGGGCCTGTGTGGGGAAGAGGTGTGTTAATACAAGGGTATAAAGAGACAGCATATAATCAGGATTTTTTGGGGGAGAAATGCACTGATTCGCCTACTTGTCGAGAGTTAGATGAGAAGATTGATACCATTGTCATACTGTATGTGAGAGTGGTATTGATCTTCTCATCGAGCTCTCTGAATAAGTGTATTTTCCAAAATGTTGAACTGTTTCTTTAATTCAATTATAAATGACAGTGTATGATTTTCAGATAAAAATATGCCTCCACCAACCAGTCAAGTTGCAGTTTACATCCGTGTCTGTCCAAAATGTCATCACTTCATCCTTTTATCCTATTAAACATTTCTGTGAAATTGTCATAATTAGCATATAAATTCTTGAGTTATGGCCAAAAACATGTTTTGTGAGGTCATAGTGACCTTTGACCACCAAAATGTCATCAGTTCATCCTTGTATCAGGTCAAATATTGTTTTTTAGTTAATTCTTGCATATTATACCTTTAATGTTTGTGCCAGAATTAATTAAATTCCCTCAAGGCGTTCCTGAGATATCGCTTTCAAAAGGATGGGACGAACGTGAGGTCCCAGTGACCTTGACCTTTGACCACCCAAATCGAATCCGTTCATCCTTGAGCCCAAGTGGATGTTTGTGCCAAATTTGATGAAATTCCCTGCAGGCGTTCCTGAGTTATCATGATAATGGGACGTGCGTGAGGTCACAGTGACCTTAACCGTTTACCTCTGACCACCCAAATCTAATCAGTTCATCCTTGAGTCCAAGTGGACATTTGTGCCAAATCTGAAGAAATTCCTTCCAGGCATTCCTGAGATATTGGACGGACGGACAACCCGAAAACAGAATGCCTGTGGCCACGGCTATCGCCGGCGTGGAGGCATAAAAACAGCCTTCATTCGCCCATGATTCATTTCCACTGACCCGAATGCGTTTGATGCCAGCCCTGGTGACTTGCTGACAGTCGTAGAGCTCAATGCGCTCCAGACGATGGCAGCTCTTCAAGTGCTCCAGGGTCACATCAGTGATGAGGGGGCAGTTGTCCAGCTCCACCACGGTGAGGCGCTCTTGTCCGCAGGTGCTGCTGCTCAGAGCTCTGATGCCATCGTCTGTGATCAGCTCGCAGTGGGACAGGGACTGTCAAACAGAGTCGAAGACACACAGATCGATGGATTAAAGCTCCATACGGGATAAGGCAGAACCTGGCACAAAATCAGAGGTGTAAATGTTTACCAGTGCTTGCAGGCGAGGGCAGTGGATAGACAGCTGAACCAGGGTGTTATCTGTCACCTGAGGAGACGACAAGCTTGATTAACGACCTGTTCTCACATGTCTAGAGACAGTTTGTTGAAGCATGTTTGTGTCTAGTTTTGTATCCCGCTAAAACTTTTGCTCCCGTGTCACTCCTTTTCTGTCTCCCTCTGTGCTTTCTGTCAAAATCAATTTAAATACTGAAGTCACTGGACTGCTCACTCTCCCTCTTGGCCAGTAACATACCCCGCCATGCACACAATCACATCTGTCTTTTTCTCACAATCTAATCTCTACACAGACAAATTGATCAAGGCCAAGAATAATTCCAGATTCAACATAGATAAATACCACGAGCATGATGTGGGGACTAAATAAGGAAACCACAAACTGTCTTACCAAAATACATTCTTCCAAGTCCATTTTTTCAAGCTCATGACAATTCTGTGAAGAAAAAACAAAAGTCATTCCATTGAACTCAGAGATATCGAGGTGAAATGGATGACCGAAGAAAGTAGGACAAAGAGATCAAAATGAAACTCACCCTGGCCAGCACAGTGAACCCAGCGTCTGTAACATGGGAACATCGTGCAGCTTCAAGGATCCTGAGAACACAAACACAACTTGTAAAGGCTACTTGGAGGGTATGGTTAGCGTGGTGTGTTAAAGGAATAGTTTGGGTGTTTTGTATGAGGTACTTAAGTGTACTCTAAATTTAAAAAGCCATCATTTCCACATGATGGCTTATGTTAATTCATGTGCATTGTCCCTTCTTAAATAAAATAAACAAACATAAATCAAAACCATCAGCCAGCAGTTTGGTATAGGGGTTTGAGATCATGAATCAGACCTGAGATCTTTGTCAGATCGTAACCTTGTGTGTTCAATAAAATCTTTTCTTTCCAAGCTTCAGACAGTGGGACTGCTCTGATACACCTGTCTCTCAAGACTTGTACATGTTTACAAGCATGTGGAAGGTCAACACTGATGAAAAAGAGACTTTCTGTGGATTCTGTCATTTTCAGGCAGCTAAAATTACAAATACCTATGTTGTTAATTCTAGTCAATTTTTTGAAATGACAGTAGTCACACAGCCTGAGAAGGATATTTTGTGGATACTGAAGCAAGCTGTTCTTGTAGGGGATGGTGGGACATTAGTGTTTTTCTCACTTGAGTCGGGGACAGTTGAGTCCCATAGCAGTGAGGGAGGCATCAGTGATGTTACTGCAGCCAGACACACAAAGGATCTGTAACTTGTGGCATCCTCGGCACAGACTGACCAGGCCTTCATCCGTTATCTGCTGGCGGCAACGGGAGACGAATTACAAAAACACGGAGGAATACAGACACATCCGTCATGCATTATTATCAGTCTCTCCCTCCCCACAACCAAACGTTTGTCTTACGGTGCAGGACTGCATATTGATGGTGGTGAGCTCTGGGCAGTGTTTCTGAAGGTGTTTCAATGCTCCATCTTCCAGCTGGGTTAAGATTAAAAAGCAAATGCACAGCATTGTCAATTAAACACCTAGAGATAAATAACTTATGTGTCAGTGTTTTTGTGTGTTAATGAGAGAAACCTTTCCTCAATTATGTCCTCTTTTTGCAATGAGTTCAATACTGTCCTCTTTGAGCCCCAAAATAGTATTTAAGGGGGTTCCGTGGTATTTTTTTCCAAAACAGAAAATTAGACTATACTTTAATAACAAAAAAAAAATTAGGCGATAGGTTCACACCATCCGTGACGCTCGAGCCACACTTCGATCTCAGCCTTCATTTTGATCTCAACTACACACCTGTGAAGTTGCATGACTGCATCTTGCACGGTTTCGCCGTGATGAGACACACACACACACACACAGACTCACAAAGTGGAAACAAACCCAGCATCACTGTCGCAGCTGGTTACAACTGAGCACACAGCCTAAAGGAAATACTGGCTCTACAGAGGCAGCAGAAAAAGAAAATGCCAGCCTGACACAAACCACTACATCCAACAAAAAAACAACCAATAAGATTAAGTTACTAAAAATCCCAAATTCCATGGGATGGAAAATGTACTGTGTTGGGGAACTGTAAGTAGGGAAAAGGGCACATTTCTCTTCAGTAAGGCCTGCTTAAATGTTTCAGCAGTGGGAGAGGAGTGTGGAGTGTATTGTGGTTTTTATCTCAAATAATCTGAGGAATATATTTCTTTTGAGTTTTCTGTAGTTTTTACTTTTTCCTCAGCTGAAGCATAGTGTGAGCTGTCTTCAGCACCAGAGGATCCTGTTTACAGTAAACTGTTGTGAACAGTGTCCTCTGGCAACAGGTAAACACAACAGCATCTTGATGCATGAGAAGATAAAAAAACAGTTAAAATGTCTTAACTCATCTAATCCTTTTAATAATTATTGATATTTTATGGTGAAAATTTGTTAAAAGAAGAACTTTCATTTATTTTCATCTTTTATGATATTTGGACTACATGAAAGTTTAATAATAATTGTATTTCAAAAAATGTATTTCAACATGGTATAAAAGCACTCTGGAAACAGTCAAAATGCCTTAAATTCTAATAACGAAAGCTTAAAATGCCCACACAGTGTACCTGTGTGCAGCCTCTGAGGAACAGTGCTCGTAAACCATTGCAGCCTCTAGCCAGAGCCTCGATGCCATCACGTGTGATTTGGTCACACCACGACAAGTTCAACATCTCCAGCATTCTGCAGCCGTCGCTGAGCATCCGCACACCATGAAGATAAAGACAAAACACACAGGACATGTGAAACAAAAACATGAGAGATATGTCTTATATTATCTTATTACTAGGGCTGTCAATCGATTAGAATATTTAATCACACACTTTTTATCTGTTCAAAATGTACCTTAAAAGGGAGATTTGTCAAGTACTTAATACTCTTATCAACATGGGAGTGGGCAAATATGCTTGCTTTATGCAAATGTATGTATATATTTATTATTGGAAATCAATTAACACAAAAGAATGACAAAACCCTCACAAGTACTGCATTTAGCATAAAGAATATGCTATAAACTGCATGTTATTATCATAAAATGGGCATGTCTGTAAAGGGGAAACTCATGGGTATCCTTGGAACCCATTTTCATTCACATATCTTGAGGTCAGAGGTCAAGGGACCCCTTTGAAAATGGCCATGCCAGTTTTTCCTCACCACAACTTAGCGTAAGTTTGGAGTGTTATTTAACCTCTTTTGCAACAAGCTAGTATGACATGGTTGGTACAAATGGTTTTCTAGTTTTATATGATGTCAGTATCTTCACTCTAGCTTTAAAACTGAGCCCGCTACAGAAATTAGTGGCATTAAAATGAATTTGCGTTAACGCGTTAAGTTTGACAGCCCTAATTATTACATATTGTGTGTGAGGGCTTGATGAGGAATTGAGAACACATTTCTTTAAGGAATAATAAGGGGTTATGTCATATGGGTATATTGGGTAACCAGGGCAACACCAAGTGTGTGGGTTCTACCTGAGGGCTTTGAGGGAGTGGTTGCTGATGGACACACAGGAGGTGAGATCTAGCTGTTTGAGTTTGTAGCAAAACTTGCTGAGGCTGAGACAGGTGCTGTCTGTGATCTTGGTGCAGCCGTTCAGGTTCAACACTTCGATGTTTCTGCAGTTCTGAGCAAATGTCCTGGGAGACAGATGAAGAGCAGAGGGAGAAGGGGAATTACTCAAGAGTCGCTTCATTGAATAAATAAGAAATCAGATGCTGGGAGTTGCTCAGGAGCCAATTAACAGAGTCATCTACAGGCCCCTGGGAGGTTGTTGTACAGTCACTGTACTTTTTCTTTTACAAAAACCTATTCTTCAAAGAACAGCTTGTACTTCTATACATCAGTTGCTTATAGAGGTGATATATATCTTAAAGTGAAACCATGTAAATTAACAGATCAAGAGGTACAACAGTTTCATATACAAAAAACACCCCCCTTGTTCTCCTTTTGTTTTTGTTTGAGATTAAATGGAACCAGAAAAAGAGTTTCTAGCACAAAGTCTCCTGGGACTGAAGTGGCCCAAGCCGCTTAAACGTTTAATAATAATCACACATGAATATAATCACTTTAAAACAATAACAAAAAGTAATCAAACCAACAAGAGAAGGACTTTTTGTAAAAGTCAAAGCTGTTGCACACTTATTATATCAGGGTATGCCAGAGTGACAATGACAATCTCACTTCATAGAGGCATCTCCCACGCTCAGGCAGCCCCTGAGGCTCAGCTGCCTCAGGAAGCCTCCACAACGCTTCGAAATGTTCTCCACCACCCGCCCCTGAGAGAGACAGGGAGAAAGAGAGAGAGATGGACAGATAGATGGAAAGAGAGAGAGAGAGAGAGAGAGATAGAGAGAGAGAGCAAGAGAGAGAGAGAGAGAGAGAGAGATATGACTTGGGCCACAGGACAGAGGATCAGCTGTGACGTCACAGTCGGCACCAAAGCCTACCGACCCAGCGTTAAGCCTCGGGCTGGATAATGCTACTCAACAAGCACACACGTGCAGCACATATAGGCACACACACACACACACACAGATACTGTCCATTCACTCATTCTCTTTTTCTCTCTCACAAACCCTCACCTCTATGTCTGTCTGGAAGTTGAACAAGTCAATCTTCTGCCAGTTGCTGCCGTCTAGGGCCAGCACATTCCACGCCTGAGAGGGTGACAGACAGGTTGTGGACAGAGACAGACATGTGGGTCAGACAGAGGTAGGGGGGGGGGATGTGAGAAATTAATGAACATAGTGGGTCAACCTCTAGGGGTTTGGCTCTGTGTACTGTATTAACTGTGCCCACTTTCTGGTTCTTTATTCATGGAGCAGGTGCACGGGCTGCTGTTTTCACTTCTTGTATCCATCTAGAGCCTCTCTAATGTGAGGATTTGCTTCTTTTCTCTGTTTTATATTAGAGGTAGATGAATAATCGTTTTGATAGATTATCGGCAGAACTGGGCTCCGATAGTGGTCGATGGCTGCGCAGCCTCCACCCGGACATACATCATCGTTTTGCATGAAGGCTCCATACACAAAGGTAGAGGGGAAGAAAAGAGTTATCTCTCGAATATATAACGCAACAATATCAGCTCTTTGTTCACAATATGAGACACGCAGACAAGGAGGAAAAGATTTCATTCACTTAACTTGCTTACTGTACCAATTTAGTGTTCTCTCTTCCAAATAATCCAGCCACGTAACCAACCATTCTTGAAATGAAATCGTACACTTTAGGATCCTCCGTTCCCAGAGAATATGCACCAACATTAATGGTTTGTAAAGGTGGCATTCAGAGTGATAAAAAAATGATTTATTAAAAATGGTGTATGCAAAAGTAGCCGACTAGACTGCTGCAGAGGTAAAGAAGATATCGGCCGATTAATCGGCTATCAGCTTTTTTCTGCTCCAAACTATCGTTTTTCTATGGGCCTTTAAAAATCCACTATCGGTCGACCTCTGTTTTATATCATTGTGAACTGAACATATTTGGGATTTCAGACCCCTGAATACGTCATTCTGGGCTCTAGGAAATCATAATGGGAATTTTTCACTGTGGTCTCATACTTTATAGTATAAACAATTCATAGATTTATCAAGAAGATAGTCGGCTGAGCGATCAAAACAACGATTGTATATTTAGGTACACAGAAGTAGAGCTGCAGTAGTTGTCAACTGTTAAATTAATCGGCAACTATTTTGATAATTGGTTTGAGTACATTTTTAAGATAAAAAAAGTCAAAATTCTCTGATTCCAGCTTCTTAAATGTGAATATTTTCTTGTTTCTTTACTCCTCTATGACAGTAAACTGAAAATCTTTTGAGTTGTGGACAAAACAAGACATTTTGAGGACGTCATCTTGGACTTTGGGAAAGACTGATCAACATTTTACACCATTTTCAGACATTTCATAGATCAAACAACTAATTGATTAATCAAGAAAATAATAAACAGATTAATCGACAATGAAAATAACTGTTAGTTGCAGCTCTAGCTTCTGCAGATACCGACACCACCACATACTTCAAATGTGGGGTCATAAGTGATGATTGAGAAGGATTACTTTTGTATGACTCTGTACAAATCCTGCATAGTATACCTTTAAGTTAGTGTATTGGGTGTGGAAAGTATCAGTAGGAATTAAAAAACAATAAAAAAAAGTGAGGAAAATGACAGGATGAAAGGGAGGAACGCACAGAAATCCCATTTTATAGTAAAAAGAACTAATCGATTAATTGAGAAAATAATTGACAATGACAATAATCGTTAGTTGCAGCCCTACACAGAACGCCTGCATGAAGCTCAGCAGACAAGTGATAAACTATAAGATTAAAAAAACGTTATTTTGTGCTTTTGTCACAGGTAACATTTTCCCTAATAGAAATTGGGAGATGGAGCTGTTGTAAGAGAAGCAGCCACCATAGCTCTGCATTCACAGTCAACGTGCCAAGCCCTTATTATTATTCACCGATAGCTCATTCATAAACGGCTTTCAGCTGCAGTGCACTATGGCTCAACAGTGGTCCACTTACACATAACCAGCAGATGGCACTATTTTATTGACATTTCCACAGAATTCAATAATGGTAAACCAGTATTCATTTAATCATACCACCGTAGTTTAGAGTTACATCAATCCATTATTTTTAAAACAATGAGTGTGTTAGTCCACACAGTGGGTGGTTTGGGGGTGTAGAGATTGAAGCGCTTACCTTGGATACTTGGGCACACCTACATAGTGTAACCACGTCTAGATAGGAGAATATTCTAGAAAGAGAGAGACAAAAAAAGAGCATGTCACGATATCACTCTCAGATAAAGAGCTCTAACTAAACGTTATATTTCAATCCTTTCGTGTGATTTAATATATGTGTTTTTGTGTGTGTCTGTAGCAAACAGAACAATCCCCTGTGGTGTTTGGTTGGTAGCAGGAGAGCCCCACAGACAGGCAGTGTTTGAGCTGTGGGGCGGCCGGCCACAAAGGGCTGCATGCAGCAGGCTACTGGGTCAGCTCAATCCATTAATCTGCCAATGAGTAATCTCTGGCACTCAGACAGGCAAGGCCACAGACAGCATGGGACAGACATATATATACAGAAGGACACATGAAACCAAACATGTATATACCTCGTCTGAGTTCCCGGTGGTTAAATGGTTACTGCCTTAAAGGGCCTATCTATGGAAAATGTGAGGTATTCATGGAATTGTCACGGTGCCAAAGCTTTGAGTGCAGCTGGGGTCTGAATGTCCTTTTAACCCTCGGGAAACAGGAGCTGGCCATTGTTTCCTTCATATAGACACAAAAGGCTGTGTGTTTTGATGTGCGTTGGGCTAGGGCATGTCGGGACATGTCCCTATAATCTATACCGGAGTCTTGTATCAGGGAGTACATGCACACAATTGACAAAGCAATGCAAAGACACACACACACACACACACACACACACACACACACACACACACACACACACACACACACACACACCGTCCTTGGAGTGATTGCAGGCCACCAGAGACGCTGACCAATCAAGCAGGCGCTTATTGATCTCCCTTCTAATAACTGGTTAATGGCTGTGACGCTGATCATTGATTGACTTGTCTGTTTTAATCAAACACAATCTGACTTTCCATTATGTGTGCGTGAGAGAGGCCTTTTACTGACCACAGAAGAAGAATTCTGTTAATCATGCTCACAGGGAAGCCATCAGTCAGTCAGTCCTGTTAACCTATTTGACATTTGCTCTTGTTAATGAAAGCATAATGGTTGAGTACAGCCCTGATGTTTTAGGTGGACACAGATGTTGACATTGAATACAGATGGATTATAGCTGTATTACTTTGTCACAACAGGTGATATGAATAATATAGCCAAATTCTGAGGTACAACATCAGGAGTGCGTTACTTTACTTCGCACAAGTAAGCCCTGATGTCGCCTCTGAACATGGCGAGAACAGAAAAGTCTTTGATTGCTCCGTCAAATCCAGCCTATTTTCTCTGACATGGTACATAATGGGATTTTAATGGAGCACAGTCCCATTTGTTGACAACATGTACACCTGGCCCTTCAAGCATGGCGAGATAAGAGAGTCAAAGCCTTCGCCGTGGTTGCCAGAGTAACTCCAGTCAGACATGAATTTGGGTGGTGGTGGTGGTGGTGGTGGGGAGGGTGCTGAGTCAGTGCCTCTGGGTAAGAGGACCCTGAACCATTCTGAACTCTCTCCGAGGCTCGTCTGTCAGACAAGGATCTTCTACATCACGGCACAGTTTTCACAGTTTGTATCCACGCTGCGCTGGCCTAGATAACAGCTGCTCATGATGTACCGCCTGAAAGGCAGACGAACGCGAAAACAAGTCAGGTGCCCGGGCTCGCTCACAGTGATACATAAATGCTAATGAGATTGTTAATTAAACAAAATCAACAGACTAATTAGCAAATATTCCTACGGCAACGTGTTTGCCAAAGCCAATACCACATGGCTGATCTACTCCGGTGGTTCCAAACCTTTTTTTGGCTGGTGACCCCTTAAAATGAAGCAGTGTCTGCTTGCAAATCCACTTCACAGGTCACCATATGTCTATGAGATGTTAGCAGTTTAACTAAGAGTGAGTTTCTACTCTAAACCTCTCCGATCGTTAAGTTTTAGAGCTGCAACAATTAGACCATTAATCAATTAATTGATTCACAGAAAATTAATCAGCAGCTATTTTGATAATCTAATAATCATTTAAGTCATGTTTCAAACAAAAGTACCGAACACTCGCTGGTTCCAGCTTCTCAAATGTGAAGGTTTGATGCTTTTCTTTGTCATATCTACACAACTATTTTAATAATCGATTAATCGGTTGGAGTCATTTTTTAAGGAAAAAAAAAAGTCTAAATTCTCTGATTCCAGCTTCTTAAATGTGAATACTTTCTGGTTTCCTCTATGACAGTAAACTGAATGTCTTTGAGTTGTGGACAAAACAAGACATTTGAGGACGTCATCTTGGGCTTTGGGAAACACTCATCAACAATTTCCACCATTTTCACTATATCCTGACAGTAGTGCATGAGACAGGTAATCAGAAATAAATCATGTTCCTCTGTGTCCTCCGGTGCTCCTAATGGCATCTGCAAGATTTCACAGACCGGAGAAAAACAACCAATCGGAGCCGAGCTGGAGCCTGCCGTCTCTGAGCAGCTGTCAATCACTCATAAACTACGATCAATCATCAACGATCATCAACGGTCAAACTAGGCAAAGCTGATCAAATATGAATCAATACTCTGTTACTGTAATGCCTATTTCTCTCCTCAAATGTTTTCAGAAACATCTTGTAGTGCACTGCTTAGCTGTAAAAAGGGGAAAGTTTGTGACCCGGCAGCCATGTTGAGATCAGTTTAGGAAATACCAAGCACCGCCAACCAGCCGGCGCACAGCCAATAGGAATGCTCAACAGGAACGCTCTCTCTGAAATGACCTGTGATTGGCCAAAGTCTCCCGTCATGGGCTACATTTTTTTAAAGCCTGAAAACAGAGCCATGAAGAGGTGCAGAAGTCTATGTTTCTCTCAGAACACTTGTATTACAATATGCTGAAAGGTTATTATGGAATTTTTGCCAAATGATGCCAAAAACATTCGGCCTACTGAAGGTTAAATGCCTGAGGAGGTAAAAAGTGTCCAGTATTTCTAAAGAAAAAAACAAGGAGTGTACTAATAATGTTCTACTACTTCTTTCTTGTCCCATTAATCATCTCTCAACCCCTTGTAAGAGACTCAATCCCCAAGCTGGGAACCTCTCATTTACTCTATACTACTTAATTAAAGTCTAATTATAAAGGTGGTGTGAACTAATTTCCTATATGTGATTTTTGTGTTCAAAAATGTACACCTGCATTATACGAATCCACCTCCCATGTAGCATGGTGACAGGGCATAACAAAATTATAAATGCAAAAACAAACGGCTCCAGTCAGTCAACCCACTTTCCACGGTTTAAAAACAAGATTAACTGCCACAACAATGAGTCTTCCTCACATCTGATGTTGTGTAAGTGCCTCATCATGACACATGTGACAGTATAGGTCATGTGTTGTAGCTAGCGAGTGCATGTCTTTCTGCCCACCAGTGAAAGTAGTGCTGGTGGTAAGGGGTGTACTGGTAGTCTCCGTGGAGCACAGCTGGAGCAGCAGAAGAGCACAGCACTGCGGAATTCCCCACCAGCTAAGACGAGCTATTTATAGCACACATACACAGACGTACAGTTTGCATACAGGCCCAGGAGTGTTTCACACACACACACAAACATGCAGATCTCAAGTGCAGAAATAAACAGTCTACATCATGTGTCTAAAGAGCTACACGCAGGTGCATCACTTTCCAACACACATGCACAGACAAATCCATTATATGAATCAGTGTGGACTGGAGGATGAACATGTGTGTGTGTGATGTCAGATTGATGGGTCATGTGCAGCTGCTGGGATAATAATATTGGTCTGTAGGTCACATAGTTAACAAAACCTCATTTCAGACTAGTGACCAACATACATCATACGACACACACACACACACACACACACTTCTACACATAACTGTCCAAGGCTGCTTCAGCTAATGAGTAACCCTGACCTCAGCCCTTGTCCCAGGGTATGTTGTGTGTGCTAGTGTGTGTTTGTGTGTGTTTGTGTGTGAATTCCTTATTATTACTCTTACCTAAGAAGAAGCTCTTTGGGGAGCTTCTTGTTAATGGGGGCTTCATCGCTGTTTGAGAACACCTGCCGAGACACACAAGATAAACAACAGTAATGAGTGTGTTTGAGGTGGTCAATAGCAATGACACAGAAAGAAGACACAAGCTGTTACAATGGCAACAGAGATCTAAACATAGACAGCACATTATCAAATAACACTACAGAAAATACAGATCTATATACATATACAGTATATTTATACAATATTATTTTGTTCTATTCAATTCAGTTCTATGTTTATATACTATATACATTGTGAACCTATCCTTTAATAAATATAGAACCTTACATCTTTCCAGTTACTAGTGAGAAAGAAAAAGCTATTATTTCCTTAAGCAATGCTAATAAACAAGTCAGAGCTACAATTGGCTTTCCACGTCGCCTCCTTACAAGCTTATAATTCTGTTAGCCTGGTCAGCTTGTTGGCATGCTTATCTCAATTAGTCTACTCGCTGGATGTCTGGCCATCTGCTGAGTGGGACACACACACACACACTCACACACACTTGCAGGTGATTCAAGTCAGACCTCTCTGTGTGAAGAACAGAGGCAGAACATTCTAGATCAGGTGGGCCGTATTCAGCCATGAATTTAAATTACGTCAAACACCCACATTCGCTGTGCCTCTGCAGACACGCATCCTGCTAGTGATACACTTGTATCCTCAAAGACTCAGAAACCGTATCTAATGAGGGGGGACTCCCTGCTGCTTCAGACGCAAACACAAACACTGAAATGTAAAAAAAAAAAAAAACACAAAGGGGAGCGAGGGAAAGGCACAGGAGGAGCAAAGGTTGATTCTGAAAACGTCTTGGCTCCAGCTATAGCTCTGTGACAGATGCAAGCTCCTTGAAAGAGAAAGCAATAAAAGGAGAGGGAAGATGGGAGAGAGAAGTACGAGGCAAACAAAGAAACGGTGCTAAAATCAGGAACTATACAGGGTAAATATGTACAAAAGTCATTATTGAAAATCAGGGTGAAAGGAGAGGGGCGAGAGGGAGTGAGGAAGTAAAGGCCATTGGAGAGGAAATGGGATTCAAAAGACAAAAGAGAGGGAGTTGGTTCAGTCAAGGTCCAGCAAAAGATTAACAAAAGCTGGTTTGAATTTTAACGTCTATGCTCAGGTAACAACACAGCAGACAAAGAGCTTTGAAACAGATCTGAACCTATTCATTAACTGTATCCAATAATAGCTCCAGGATACAGTTAAAATTTGGTTCCCACATAACCCTGTGCTGAATAACACATTTTCACTATCTACCCATGACGGGTTGGGGCATACAGCCTTTATCTTCATGATGTGACTTTCAGTTTCAGTTATATTTAGAACCGCGTCAATTGAGTAAACTGAAAGTAAATTGACCTTAATTATAGAATACTGTGCGTAATGAATGGTAGGAAGAGACAAGGCCTACAGTATATTGACTCAGTGTCTCTCTAAAGCCAGAGGTGGCTTAGGATTTAGGACTAAATTTAGACTTAATTCCAAACCACCTCTGTAACACATCACTCACCTTTGACCTTTCCTTCCACAGACACACAAGGTACACACAATCTAGACAACCTAAACCTGGTGGGCTTTATACAAGGTGGCATTGGCATCAGACAGAGGCAAAATAATCTTTTCATGATGTGGTTTAAACTTGCAAACTGAAACATGATGTTTACTGTGTAGTGTTATCTAGTATGGTACTGTCCAGACTTGCTATTGAGAGAACCTAAAATTCTGATTCAAAGTCATTTTTCTGGAAAAAAAGAAAAGCAAATATTTGCTGGTTCAAACACGCTGCAGGGGTGCACGCTTTAGGGCTGCACGCTTTAGGGCTGCCACTAATTATACTATACTAATTATTAGAGCTGTAACATTTGTCAAATAGTTGTCAATTATTAAATTAATCGTCAGCTATTTTGATAATCAATCGGCCCGAGTCATTTTTTAAGAAAAAGAAGTCAAAATTCTCTGATTCCAGCTTCTCAAATGTGAATATTTTCTGGTTTCTTTACTCCTCTATGACAGTAAACTGAATATCTTTGAGTTGTGGACAAAACAAGACAGACATTTATGGACATCATCAAACACTAATCAGCATTTTTCACCATTTTCTGACATTTTATAGACCAAACAACTAATCGATTAACCTAGAAAGTAATCGACAAAATAATGGACAATGAAAATTATTGTTAGTTGCAGTCCTATTAATTATATTGAGCATGATGTCCTGTGGCTCATCTAGTATCTTGTTTTGTTCAACAAACAGTCCAAAAACCTAAGATATTCAGTTTACTATAGAATGAGACAAGAAAAGGCAGCAAATTCTCACATTTGTGAAGCTGGAACCACAAAAAAGGTACCATTTTTGCTTGGAAATTGACTTTAACGATTAACCGATCAATTAAATTTCGGTCGCTTGACCATTCATCTAATAGACTAACCATTGCAGCTCTCATATCAATGTAAATTGATAGGGTTTTGGACTGCTGGCCATACAAAACTTCCATTTATATTATTTATTCATAGACTCAACTATTAATCAATCAATCTAAAATAATCTTTTAATGTCAAGGTAAATAATCGTTAGTTGCAGCCCTATTTCATATCAGTTTTATTTGCATATCAATGGGCATAGAGCCCGGTCGATGGAGCAGTTGCCAGGTGGAATGGTATGAAATATTTGGTGTGTGATCTCAGCCGTAGTTATGACATTACGACAGCATGGTTCATCTCAGGTACGCATGCTTCATTAAAGTTAGCACCTCAGCATTCTCGTGCCCTCGTTCCCTGTGCCAGCAGAGCAGCATTCCCAAGCAGGGAGTTCCTCTCTGCAGTCAGACTCCTATCCCTAGACAGTGTGCAACTGGGTGGATACGCAAATCTGGTTTCTGAACTTGCCACATTAAAGCAACTATGAAGAAACTAGATATGGGTAATGTTCTGTGTTCAGTTTCTGGCCTGCACTACAACAACTACAAGTGGGCTCGTGCCAGGTGTTGGTTATAAAGCATCATCTCAGGTGTTCCCTCCCAAGCCTACTCTGTTACCCCCTACTCTTCTGACACACACAGCCACACCAGCTGCTTTCCCAGCAGCCACCACTCACTGGTTTTCATCTGCGTCTAAGTAGCTTACAGCTCTGTTGAGAAATCCACTGATACGGCGACACACATCAGCGCCACTACCACATTCTGTTCTCATTCACTCCGACCGTACACACGAACGTTCATACGACTGACGAGCTTTACAGCGAGCTGAACACCTGACGGAGAAAAGTCAAGTACCATCAAGTCAAACCCTAAAGCATCTCAACAATGTGTGTTTGATATTTCAGATAAACAATGCTCACAGCTCGGGGGGACCTATAACCAGTTGGACGGGAGCTGATTAAAGGTTTGTTCACAAATTACGATGATAACTTTGACACAGCGAAACATGGTTATTATTTTAACACAGGTTATATGAATCGAAGGCATGTGAGCTAAGCTGCACTTCAAAGCAATCCGTGAAACTGGAAGTAGTAAGTAGGTTTACTCAAGAACTGTACTTAAGTACAGTGTTGAGGTACTTCACATGAGTATTTGCATTTCATGCTACTTTATACTTTAACTCCACTACATTTCAGAGACTCTTTACTGTACTTCCATAATTTGAAAGCTGCTGTTCACTTTGAAAAGCAACCAAAACAGATAATCATCTTTTAAAATATGATGTACTGTTTAAGATTAACTACCTAACGGTATATAAAGTAATAAATTGATCTTATACCTCAATCTGCTACAATATAAGATACCACATACTAGAGGTGGCAGGAAAAAATCGATACAGCATAGTATTGCAATATTTTGCGTGGCAATATTGTATCAATACACGGACGTCAAGTATCGATCCATCATCATAATAAATATTAACCTCTTAACAATTTGACGATGGGCCCGGCAGCTATTCTGTATTTCGGAGGTTGTAGCGGGTTCAGTCTTACAGCTAGAGTGAAGATACTGGTATCGTATGAAACTAAAAAACCTAAGGAATCCACTGGTAGCAACCATGTCATGTCAACACTAAATAATGCTCCAAAGTTATGCAAAATTTCGGCGAGGAAAAACTGGCATGGCCATTTTCAAAGGGGTCCCTTGACCTCTGACCTCAAGATACGTGAATGAAAACTCTGATATGAAGAGAGCAAAAACGCTATTATATAAGACCGATGTTGAGAAACGGCATAATTTGCAACTTATATACAGTCCCTTTAAATCAAAGATCTGAATGCTTCTCCCACCACTGCAGTTGAGCTCCACAAAAGGTTGTGTTTACAACTTTCCTGCAAATTTATCATGGAAACACCATGGAAAGGTTGTGGGAGGACACATGGCCACTCATGTTATATATGATACTATAATATTACTGAACACAAAAAGACCATCTGTTGTAGGGGTGTAAGAAAATATTGATGCACATGAGTATTGCGATATTATGTTGTGCTATATTGTATCGATTCTCCAAAACACTGTACCAATTTCTAATTAACCCTCTTAAAAATTCAACAGCCCGCCATCAGGCGCGGCCGGTATTTGATCTTTCGAAAGGTTAAATAACGCTAAGTTAGGCAAAATTTCGGCGAGGGAAAACTGGCATTTTCAAAAGGGTCACCCCTGTACCATGATTAGGGCTGTGTATTGGGAAGAATCTGGCGATAAGATACGTATCATGATACAGGGGTAACAATTCAATATATCGCGATATATTGAGATATTGTAAGCAAGGCGATATTTTGCAATTTAAAAAAAAAATAATTGAAGGAAGACTGTCATAGTATGAAGAACACACCAGAAATAAACCGTTTTAGAATAGGCAAAAGAACACATTTACACTGCATGTAAAAAACTGCATAGTTTTTGCCCAAAACTGCATGTGATTATCATAAAGTGGGCATGTCTGTAAAGGGGAGACTCGTGGGTACTCATAGAACCCATTTTCATTCACATATCTTGAGGTCAGAGGTCAAGGGACCTTTTTTGAAAATGCCAGTTTTTCTTTGCCAAAATTTAGAAAAACTGAGCCCGCTACAACTTCCGAAAGATCGAATAACAGCCACGCCCGATGGCGGGCTGTTGAATTTTTAAGAGGTTAATTAAAAAAAAGTGTTTTGGAGAATCGATAGACAGTATCGCACGACATAACATCGTGATACTCATGTGTATCGATATTTTCTTACACCCCTAATCATGATACGTATCATATCATCAGATTCTTGCCAATACACAGCTCTAATCTGTAGTTTGCGACCCAAACCCTCCTGTGGCCCCTGTCATTCACAGGTATCACAGGAGGTGTCACAGTGTTATCTGCCAAACCCAAGTGATGGTGATGACTAATTGAATGCTGCTATACTCTGCTTTTTATTTACCATCTGCAGCACCCTCAGTGAAAGCCTGTGTAACCTCAGGCGACAGTGCCAGCCAGCCAGCCAGCCAGCCTCGGTCGGCCCTGATATATATATATATTGACTATATCCTCACAGCCACAGCCCTCCTGGTCCCGCAGTCCTGAGCTCCATGTTGTCGCTGTCTACTGGTGCGGCAGGACAATAAAAGGATTTCGGATTACCCTCTTAAAAATTCAACGGCAAAATCTTGGCGAGGGAAAACTGGCATTTTCAAAGGGGTTACCCCTGTATCATGATTAAGGCTGTGCATTGGCAAGAATCTGGCGATAAGATACGTATCATGATACAGGGGTAACGATTCAATATATCGTAATTTTCATTCACAAAAAGTGTTTTGGGAGAATCGATAGACAGTATCGCACGACCTAACATCGTGATACTCATGTGTACCGATATTTTTCTTACACCCCTAATCATGATACCTATTGTATCATTAAGATTCTTGCCAATACACAGCTTTAATCTGTAGTGTGCCACCCAAACCTCCTGTGGCACCTGTCATTCATAGGTATCACAGGAGGTGTCACAGTGTTATCTGCCAAACCCAAGTGATGGTGATGACTAATTGAATGCTGCTATACTCTGCTTTTTATTTACCATCTGCAGCACCCTCAGTGAAAGCCTGTGTAACCTCAGGCGACAGTGCCAACCAGCCAGCCTTGAGGTCAGAGGTCAAGGGACCCCTTTTGAAAATGCCAGTTTTTCTTCGCCAACATTTAGCCTAACTTTGGAGCGTTATTTAGCCTCTTTCGTGACAAGCTAATTGGCGGAACCAATGGATTCCTTGGGTTTTCTAGTTTCATCTGATGCTAGTAACTTCAACTGAGCCCGCTACAACTTCTGAAAGATCGAATAGCAGCCGCGCCCGATGGCGGGCTGTTGAATTTTTAAGGTTAATTAAAAAAAAAGTGTTTTGGAGAATCGATAGACAGTATCGCACATCGACATAACATCGCGATACTCATGTGTATCGATACTTTCCTATATCACATACTGTATATAGATACCGTATCATCAGATTCTTGACCAATACACAGCTCTAATATGTAGTGTGCCACCCAAACCTCATGTGACACCTGTCATTCACAGGTATCACAGGATGTGTCACAGTGTTATCTGCCAAACCCAAGTGATGGTGATGACTAATTGAATGCTGCTATACTCTGCTTTTTATTTACCATCAGTGAAAGCCTGTGTAACCTCAGGCGACAGTGCCAGCCAGCCCTGGTCGGCCCTGATACTGATATATATATATATATATATTGACTATATCCTCACAGCCACAGCCCTCCTGGTCCTGCAGTCCTGACTGAGCTCCATGTTGTCGCTGTCTACTGGTGCGGCAGGACAATAACAGGATTTCGGATTATACCCTTGACCAACAAAACGCCTCCTGACTGCATGTTAAACACACACACACACACACAGACACACTTTGCTTATACAATCCCACGACTCCCACGTCTACTAGAAACAAACATTGTTGGTTTATAACCGTGTTGGTGGTCCTCCTGTCTCTCTGTCATACCTCGAACCGGCCCTTGGTGATACCGTTCATGTCTGCTGCGGCTGCGGCTGCTGCTCGTCTCCTGCTACAAACACCAGTCGACGGTTATTGTGATTTTTGTCGCCGTTTTATTTGTGGTCGGCCGGAGCCGGAGCCGGAGTGGTGGAGGAGCCGAGCTGGAGCTGGAGCTGGGTCCTCACACCCTCCTCCTCCTCCTCCTCCTCCTCCTCCTGCTCCTCCTGTCTCCGGGAGGTGGTGGTGGTGGTAGTGAGGGTGGCGGTTGTGGTGGTCAACGGTCTGCGGTAGCGTCAACGGTAACGTCAACGGTCGTGTTGTCTCGGAGACCAACGGCTCCCCAGCCCGTCTCATCACAGGGCTAACCAAAATAACAATAATAACATGGACGGTCTGTCAAGTGACTTCACTTCCGCCTCTCCCTTCATCGCTCCTCCACTCAGCTGGCACTAAATCCCCCTTTAAGTTTGATAAAAACACGTTAAATTAACATCATCTCTCTCACAGCAGCAACGTCCACCGCGTCTAAAACAGCCGTTGACGTTTCTCCTCTTCAATGTTGTCTTTTTACTTGCAGAGGAAAGAAGGGGGCGGGGCTTACGTGTGACGTCATTGCTGCGGGAAAAGCACGCGTGGTCGATTTGTTTTGATTGTGGGGGTACTTGCGCAGATTTAAGGGGAAAAATTAGGTCCCTTTTTTTGTGTGGCCGCATTCGCAGAGGCAGTCACGGGTATTACAAGCAACCGGTGGGGACGTGACCTGACACGAACCCCCCCCGGTGGGTCCAGATCAGAGAGGGAGGAAACACTCTGCTGCTGTGAGGACGACCAGCAGATCCATGAGAGAACAAGAGTTTGTCTCCATTAGAGATGTGTAACACCTGTCTCCATGAAGGCTGCAGCCTGCAGACTACACACACACACCCAAAATAACTTCTCATTCCTGCATTATGTAAAACTGCTTATGTATCATTTACAGTGCTGTGGGAAAAAAGTACTCCTTTATTGAAATAAAAAATAGCAATACAGCAATGTAAAAAAATAATGCACTGCATTTATGTGATCATTATGAAAAATCTTTCAAAGTGTTATGAATTAAGATAAAATAAGATAAGATCATTTATATTTCTGTATGACACAGATTAAAGGTAATAATTATAGTTAGAATAATTATAAATAATAATAATAATTATAGTTAGACAAATTTAGGAAAATGTAATTAGAGTATATGTATGGCTCAATAAGGAAGCTGGTTAATAATTAATAATTGACTTATGGAGAAGGGGTGGGATTAAATAAATGTATACTTCTTCTCACTCCTTTTCGAATATGTAAATCAAGGCATCAAGTGTTGACAATTTATTTTTCTTACGCTTTTCATTATATGTAATACCACTTGTTTCTGACTGTCTACTTGTTGGTATGATTTTGATTATTTTTCTTTATTTTTTCTTTTCTTTTTTTTGTATTCTACATGTTCGAAATAAATTTTGAAATGAAAATAAGATAAGATATTCCTTTATTAGTCCCGCAGTGGGGAAATTTGCAGTTTACAGGAGCAAAAAAACAAAAACAAGATTCATCAGCTAACAGTTAAAAAAGAGCTAAACAAAGTGTGCAAAATATGAACCATTTAAATAGAAGGAAGTATAAAAATAGGAGCAGTATATACAGTATTGACAATAAACAGACTATTAACAAAATTGCACAAGTGGAAAATGATATTGCACATTGAGAATGAAATGAAATTCCACCTGAAAATATTGCACAGTATGAATTACACCTTAGTAGTAATAATGATAATGATATTGCAATTATATTATATATATGAAATCTATTCATATAGGATTAGCATTTGTGTTGTAGTTTGTTGAGGTTTAGCTAAACTTAACTACTTTATAGTGTTGGGCAGGTTAATCTGCAAAAAAACAACTCAAAGTTAAAAAGACATTTTGAATCCTAAAAACATTATTTCGCAGTGCAGTATTGTTTTAAACTTAAATGAATTTAATCAACTAGAAACAGTGTATGTATCTTAAATAATGAAACAGGTTGGGGCAGTAGAATTATGAAAAAAAATTGGATTTCAGAAAATTGTTTAAATAAATTGATTTGGGGGATGACATATTTACATTTTTTTTTCACTTTTAAAAATAAAATAAAAATTGAAAGGACTCCAGATCAAAATGACTTGATAAGAGAGAGATTGTTTTTTTTCAACTTAAAAATGCATCATGTTGATCATATCATATATAGGCTATAAGTAAGCTAACTATAGCTGTCCAATAAATGCACTTAAGTACAGTACTTGAGTAAATGTACTTAGTTACATTCACTGGGTATCACATTGAAAGATAAGGCGGATACATGACACCACAGTATGTAACTACATTTACTGAAAGAATTCTGAAGTACTTGTGCTTTACTTGAGGATTTCCCTTTTATGCTAGTTTATACTGCACTACATTAATTTGAAAGCTATACTTACTTTGCAGAATATTGTCATACAAAAGATATAATCAGCTTAAAAAACATGATATATTGTAAAAGCTCCTTCTTGTCAAGTTCAAGTCCTTAAAGTCTTATTCATTATCTGCCAGTGCTGTAAGAATATAATGATCAGTTTTCAATGCAACTTTGTTTAAGTATTTTCTAAATAAAAAGTTTTGTTTTTTTTCATAATTCTAGTGCAGCATCTGACTTATTGTTTCTTTTTTGTGATAAAATGTTTTTGGTTTTAAAGATATGCATTGCGAATGATTAACAAAGAAAAATACTTAATTCAGAACAAAACACTAATTGAAAAAAAGATAGTTAAATAAATAAAATAAAACAAAAAAAATAACACAATTAAAATAATAATAATAATAATAACAATAATAATAATAATAATAATAATACATCTTAACTTGACTTATTGTTTCTTGCTTGAATATACAGATTCTAATTTTCTTGGACATACCTTTATATAACATTAAAATCTGGTTAATAAGTACTTTGACTTTTGATGCTTAAAGTACATTTTGTTGATAACACTTTGCTTAGGCCATATTTTGAACGCAGGACTTTTTACCCTGTCTTGAAGTGTTACTTTTACTTAAGTAAAAGATATAGAATAATTGTTCCACCTCTGTTATTGCAGGTTTCGTAGACAGGGCTGCAGACATACTGGAGTGTGAGTTACACATCCAGAGTGAAATATCTTTACAGGTGTTCTTCCCATCCACAGCTAGATGGCGATCTGATGCAACCAGCCTCATCTACAGTATGTTCATCCTGTACTGTTACAACAACTTATACACAATGTTTACTCTATATATGCAGTACTTGTACCATTTCTTGAGTATTTGCATTTTCTGGTACTTTATACTTCGACTCCACAACCTCTCAGAGGGAAATACTTACTTCACTGGAAAAGTAACTAGTACTTTTCAGATTACAATTTGTCATACTGTTCCTATCCAGTGAAAACCACATATCTCCAATTTTAGGGATTTTTCAATTTTAGTTCCTTTCTGGGTTGAGAAAAATCTCCTTCTTCTTAAGCTACATAAACAATTTAAAAGTCCTCTTGTAGTACAGTACTTGGTCACAGTGTCATGACTTACGGGGACACCGGAATAAAACAGAGCCATCGTTAATGTTTTTAGTAACACGTGTGCTGTGAAAAGGCCTATAAGAAAAAAGTGTAACTGTCACGCTCTAACAAGTTGTTAACTAACAGGAAAGTGAGGCAGATGTCAGTCACACCCACACAAGTCCTGAGAAGAGGTCTAATTAGACAAAGTAAATGAAAACACCTGTGTGGGTGAACTTAAGGTGTTTAAGTAGTGCTTACTAAATTAATTTGCGTTTTATAAGATTAACACAAATACCATAAACCCAGGGTTATATAGTATAATATTCCTGCATAGGAATACACAGGTGTCACTAATAACATCACTGACTGAATTATATTCAGGTGTGCTGGTTTCAGGGCCTTGCTGCTGTTGTGTAGGCTGGAATGACTAGTGGTCTTGTGGCTTTTCCTGCCATATATACAAACTTTATTCCTAACCATGAACCTAACCATAACTGAAATCATAATTATTTGATTGGTGGAGCTTGTCAGAGGAGGTGTGCAGCCTGGCAGCATGGTCTGCCTGCCAGCCGTTGACCTTTCACTGTAAGGATTTGCTTTTAGCCCTGCAACCCCTGATAAAAGTCCTATATGATATTTAAACAGGCGTGTTATCATTACGTTGTTGTTGTTAAAAAAAGGAACATTAATGGAGAGATATCTGAATATCTGAATAGAAATGTCAGACTTATTTCAGGGATTTATTTGGATTACCCAATGCACGAAAAATGCAACAGTCCCTTATTTTCTCTGGGTTCACCTGGAAAAGATCATTAGGCATTTTTGATGGCATCAGTTATTTATTTCATTTTGGTGAAGAACATCAGAAAAAAAAGAAGCCAAAAATGTGTTTGAAAAATTAAATCAGGCAAAAAATGACTTCACTCCCACCCACATGTCTGCTGATCGACATTTCTCAAAGCATCTGCTTTGCACCCAATTACGTTTAATACTACAGTAAGCCATTTAGGACCAGGATTTGAATTCAGTTTTCTGCAAATATCATTATACGCTGCATTATTCTATAACATAAATATAGAGCAGCGATGACTCAGATAGAGGAAACACTTTGTGTGTGTGTTGGCATGAACTCATACATTTTATGATGTTTGTGTTAAAATGCAGTCTTTCATCTGCATGCAACACATTTTCAATCCTCGTGCCACACTGTCTCACCGCGTTGCACGGCAATTAACAATCTCTCATCAAAAGTCAAATTCATTAACTCAGCTCTTTGAATAGCACCATGCCCTTCTCATCCCGACTCTGCTGTGGCTGGCAGCTCAGTGTTGAATGTGTCCTGACGATCGCAGTGACTCTGTTGATGTCAAGCAAGGCCATCTGTTTCTATAGACCTCAGCTGATGATGCAGGCATTTCAATACTATTACTGTACCTTCTGTGCTTCATCCATTATGTTTAAAGACGTATATTTGTGTCTGGACTTTTTGTCATAATCTATATTTATTTCCTATTTTGATCTATCTGATTTACTTATCTATTTTTAATGTGTTTTTGTTTATTTTATTACTGTTTGATTAGAATTTATTGCATTTACTGTGTCTATCTATGAGTTAAGTTTAATTTACTCTGTTCCCTGTGTATTCTTTAAGTGCTATGGAAATAAAAATAATTGTTTGCTGTAGCTAAAAAACACATTTATTTGCAGGTTCAGATGCATGTACACACATATTGTCACTTTTTCAGTTTATCTGAAGCATTAAAGCAGCAGAAACGGTCACTATATCCTGGTGTCCTTCGATGCTCCTAATGGCATCTGCAGGATCTCACAAACTGGAGGAAAACAACCAATTAGAGCCAAGCTGAAGCCTGCCGTCTCTACGCAGCTATCAATCACTCGTGAACTCCAATCAAACGGTCAAACTAGGCAGCGCTGATCAAATATGAGTCGATATTCTGTTACTGTAATGCCTATTTCTTGCCTCAAATGTTTTCAGAAACATCTTATAGTGTACTGTTTAGCTGTAAAATGAGAAAGTTTGTGACCTGGCAGCCATGTTGAGATCAGTTGAGGAAATACCAAGCACCGCCCACCAGCCGGAGCACAGCCAATAGGAACGGTCTCTCTCTGAAATGACCTGTGATTGGCCAAAGTCCCCCGTCACAGGCTACATTTTTTAAAGCCTGAAAACAGAGCCATGAGGAGGTGCAGAAGTCTAGTTTTCTCTCAGAACACTTGAATTACAATATGCTGAAAGCTTATTATGGAATTTTTGCCCAATGATGCCAAAAATATACTGCCTACTGAAGCTTTAAGTGTTGCTTTATAATTTTGGGAACACTCTCCGGTGTCTTTAACCTAAAAAGAAATGTCTAAAACCCCATTGGATTATCTAAAAAGTGCACTGTCACAAAGCTAAAAACAGGGCTGTTTTCCCTGAGCTCATGAAAAGTTAATATTTTGGAGATACATAGTTTTCACAGGCCAGCGACACACACACACACACACACACACACACACACACGCACACACACACACACACACACACACACACACACACACACATCAATCATGTCTTTCAAAACCAATCTTTCCTGCGTGCAGCTTCAGCTCTTGGCTTACGAAGCTGTTCCTGTTTTTCTGGACCCCTGCTCCTCAAGGAGGCTGTTGCCATGGAGACAAAGCCATACCCCCCCCCCCCGCTCCCCCCCCCTCCTGTCCCTGGGCTGCACCAGTATGACCAATGATTTCCTGTGAGTCAGTCACACACCTGCATTACACCTCATCCTGACAGGACATGTCTCACATGGGAAGTCACTGGTCTCACACATACTCAGAGCAATCTTGCGGTTGGTGTGTGTGTGTGCGTGTGTGTGTGTGTGTGTGTGTGTGTGTTTACTTCCAGCACAGATTGCCTGATGGGTTTGTGTCCTGGAAGTCCTGTGAGATTACACACCTGTGTGAAGGACACCTGCAGCAAACATAATTCTCACCAGCCTCTCGGAGACGATGCAGGTGTGAATCACTGTCTCTCTCCTCCACACCATCATCGCTCTCTCCCTTCTCCTCTACGATGACCCTGACCTCTCCAGGAATAGTGCATGAGTCAGGACCCCAGTCCACCTTAAAGTCCCTCATGTAAACCCTCTGAACAGGAGGTTGACGGTGTTAGAGGTGCATGAGAGCAGAGTGAAAAAATGTGACGGAGACACACAGAGAAGAGTGACTGAAATGGAAAAACATCAGTTGTCATGGGATTTAAAGCCAGGATGCAGCAGCATGCGTGACTCCAGAGGGAACACGGAGAATTATGGAAATGGAAAAGGTGGGATGTGAAAGAAAGTAATGGAGAGAGATGAATAAGTGTGAATCCTCTACAAGGGTGTCACTCCTAAAGGAATTTCTATATCGCTCCTTCTTTCCTTTTCCGTCCATTTGGCTCTTTGGAACAGAGACACAGAATAGAAGAACTATCCCATTCTTGACAAAACAATCTCCAGTAGTGGAATGTAGCTAATTACATTTGCTCAAGTACTTAAGTACACATTTGTGGTACTTGTACTTTATTTGAGTATTTCCATTACATGCCACATTATACCTCCACTCAACTTCAACTCAGAGCCAACTATTGTACTATTTACTACACAAGACGACTACTACACAATTATTTGACAGCTTTAGTAATTTTACAAATTAAAAATCTGCTAAATCGATTCCAGCTTCTCAAATGTGAGCATTTGCTGCTTTTCTTTGTCTTAAAATATACAGTAAACTGAATAATTGGGGGGTTTGGACTGTTAGTCGTAGAAACGAGCACCGTATGGAGGACAACTGGACAACAGGAAGACTATGTGAAAGCTCCAGAACAGCTGGTGTGGTCAGATTGTTTTGCTGTTTGCAAGGTCAAGAATGAACTTTCAGGTTCAAAACAGTCATTCTTGTTGCTTGTCGATCGAAAAAACGCCCGGAGGAGGACGTACTGCAAATCTAACACTATCCTCCTGCATATGATGTTTGTGCACATGCATCTATGTACAAATGAGAGGGAAATGCATATATGTGGACAAGTGTTTATTGTGTTTTATCCAAAAAAAAGCATATGGGCACACTGATAACTTTTATTGTCTGTGTATAACGTTTTTATAGGATATAATGTTGCTTTAGGTTTAGTGGTGTGGATCCTATAGCCAGTGCTGGTAGAATGTGGATTGGTTATCTTCACCTGCAGATTCACTGAAACAATGCCTGTAGTATGCTCCAAGAAGCTCTCTATGGGGCTGTACGGTCATCTGACTTTATCTCCCTCACACACACATTGTCCAGTAGAGGGAAGTTGGGCCTATAGCAGAGAGGACAATTCACCTTAATTAAGATTTTATGCTCAGAGGATCAGCTCTGTGTGTGTGTACTGAACCTGAGGTGCCTTAGTAGCCACATTGGGTGTTAAATTGTCTTTAAATAGCAATGCAGCGTCAGTACTCTCTTCAACACACACTTCAACATTAAAGGGACTGTTTGTAACTTTTTACACGTATAAATCTATCGGGTCGGGCGCACTCGCATATGTGCGCTCGCGTGTGGCTGGAGTCTCTGCTCCTCTGCCTGCTTGCCTTCACTCACACACCACGCGCGTTCTCGCAGTCTCGCTCCACCTCTACACGTGCATGCGCGCCCACTACACACTGCAGAAGACTTCGTAGCTCTGAGAATATCTAGTGAATGTACAGTGGACGTTTGTGCAGAAATAAATGCTGCAGCTCCTCCAGACCAACAGAGGTTTCCCATGTCTTGTGAAGTGACGGGACTCCGCAGCGAGAAACGTTATCGTCTCCGACTGGGTGCCGGTGTCTCCCTACGGGCGCAGTCGGGAGATGATAACGTTTCTCTTCCTGCTTCAGCCCCGGCACCGACCCGCTTTTCCTGCTTCAGCCGTCGGGGGACTGAAGCAGGAAAAGCCAACACTAGGATCAGCATTGATTCATGTAGAGACCTTCGTCTGGTCAGCTAACATTACTGCCAAGCAGGTGAAATATAGAGTGATATTGTGGTTTTAGCTGACGTGTGTCGCCTCACTGTTTTGAGCGATGCTCGTTCATGTCTATGTAGAGCGAGCACATGCTCGAGCCCAACGCTGACTTTAGTTGACTCAACGGCCACAGATGTCTCTGTTAACAAGCATTTCTGAATCTTACAAACAGTCCCTTTAAGCTGAGGCTTTTATCCATGCAACCTCTCTCTCTCTCTCTCTCCCTCTCCCTCTCCCTCTCTCTCTCTCTCTCTCTCTCTGTGTAAAGGAGCAGTCCAGCAGTCTCAACATTTTGAGCCGTGACGTATTTACTAACGTGGACGCGTCAGTTTTCACACCGACTCTCCATCTGCGACTATTTGGAGCAGATAAACTGCGCCTACTGACCGTTCTTCTTTCCGGTATCAGCCGCACACTTGTCCACCAGCAGCGGACCTTCCTGCAGCTCAGTGCGCCTCTGTACCACCCATAGGGAGTGAGTGTGTGTGTGACCTGCCTCACTTTGACCTGCAAGACTGTGACTGTACACAAGTCCTTGGGAAGTTTTTGGACACGTTTTTCCAACATTTAAAAAAAAAAAAAGAGTGATATTTTTTAGCCAAAAGATGCTGGATCACTGTAACCAAGCTGTTCTGTCTTTGCTCTTTGGATGCCTGGCTTGTCTCCTGGTGACCTCTGTGGTCAATGCAGACGGTAAGTTCATATTTCAGCTATTGTTATAGAAGATAAAATATATATTAAACTGTATGTGATAGTCTACAGATTTCAATAGTCCTACATGGCAGCCTGAGTGTCAGCAACTTTTATTTTGGTTTATGTATTACAGTTGTATTATTATTTATATGTGTATGTTTACATATGTACAGTATATAGGTGTGTGTAGGTATATATATACTCCTTTTCGATCTATTCACTATTATTATTGTTATTTCTTTTATCCATCTATTTATGTATTTATTTAATGTTTGTTTTCCCTTCTCTGGGATTATTCAATGTAATTCCATGTGTACATTACCAAACTTTCCTTTAGGAAATAAGGGTCTAGGATAATACTGATTCAAACGTGTAAAAAAATAATTTCTTTACAGTTGTACTGCTCCATTGTACTTTTTGTGCCAGTAAAAAAAATTGAATATAAAAAAAAAAAAAATTGAATATAAACTATATGTTATAACAACAAACTATTGAGTTCATTATAAAATCACGAGTTATTTAAAAAAGATAATTAGCCTATAAGCTTTTATTGGAATATTCAATTAGTGTCCATCAGAAAGTTATAGTGACGCACTGGTGGAAGCGCGCGCTAACAATTATCATAGTCTTGTAGTCTCGTGCGTTTTGCCAGCTTATTCCCATACTCAGAACTTGTTTGTTTTTTTACCTCAAAAATTAAATTCAGTTTTAAAAAAGCCTTATACGCCTAATAAAGCTGTGCGTAATGGATGTACGTCCAAATATTTAGAATATTTGTTAAGATGTTAAACATAAAAGCACATTTTCTTTAGTGATTCTGAACACCAGCTATAATGATAATAATAATAATAATAAAAATAATAATAATAATAATCACAATCATCATAATAATAATAATAATAATAATAATAATAATAAACAACTGTATTTGTATAGCACCAGTATCATACTTAAATGCAGCTCAAAGTGCTTTACAAGATCATAAAAAATGAGTAAAACATCCAATAAAAAGGCAGAAAAGTAGTAAAAATGGTTCTTTTAATGTGTAATTAATATTGTGTGTTTTAAATTTTTATGATGTCCTTGTTTTTATGATCATTTTATCTGTGTAAAGTTTCTTTGAGTGTCCAGAAAAGCGCTATATAAATAAAATGTATTATTATTATTATTATTATTATTATTTAGTACTCCTAGAAAAAGATAAAGACATAGGCTACTAGCCTACATTAACTAAATGGCTGCCTGAATAAGTAGGTCTTCAGTTGATTTGTAATAATGTCAACAGAGCTTGCATATCTGATGTAGCTGGTCAGAGTGTCCAGAGTCTATGAGTGTATGTAGATAAGCAGTTACTGGTGGGCTACTTAGGTACAGTTCAAATACCAGCATCAAAGGACCTGAGTGTCCTTGTTGGTTGATAAGGAATTAAAAAATCTGAAATATGAGAGGGTGCTATAGCACACAGAATGTGCTCTCTTTTCCTATTAACTTTTTTTGGTAGGCCTGTGAAGAGGGCATTACAATTATTAATACACCATGCTGGTAATGAATGCATTCTCCTTTGTTACTATAAGTACGGCCTTATAGTTTGGCACCATTTCTGAGGTGGAGGAATGCTGTCTTGATCACTTTGCTAATATGGGATTCAACGCTTAAATCAGAGTCCAACATGACACCAAGACATTGAACCTCTGATTTGGTCTGATGATGTGACGATGAGGTGATAATGAGAGTGACAGTGTGCTCCTCTGATGCAGTAAATCAATCACACCTGTAGCCAATACACACATACTGTATATCAAACTTATCTGCTGAGCTCTGCTGCTATTATTTTCTCTTATATTGTGAAATGTATTGGGCACTGTCATTTTATGTGATTATGTCTTGATTAATTGATGATTTACATCTGTAGTTGTATGTAAATCTGTATTATGGCACACATAATTAGGATAAACATAGATTTTGTTAGCAATCTCAAAACTCGTATTTTTGCATATTTGTTGCCCCAAATATCCCTCAAATAAAACAGATAACCTGCTTTACTCAGTCAGCGGTAACTGTGTGGATTTGAGCAACTCTTCTAAGGGATGCCCAAAACCCATATTGACAAAAATGGGTACTGCTAAAAAAAAAAACCTGGCATATGGGCTGAGGATTTATTGTTAAAATAAAGTTACAATAAGAAGCCTTTTCCCTTTTCTCATCTGGGTGGTTGTCTTTTGTGAAAGGATTCATCTGACTTTTGTCTCCATGTAAGACAGAGAAGACAAGTGAGAATTGTTTGGATTTTATGATATCTGACAAAACATTTATGAATTAGGTGAGGCATCTAATTCTTACAGAACCTGCCAGTACCCAGAAGCTCAAAGGTCGAATTTAAACTTTATGACTTTGCCGGGTTAATAAAGAGTTTCAGAGATTTGCTCTCTCTCTCTTCTCAGGTCGAGTGTTCGTGTTGGACCTGAGGAACTCCTCCGGCCTGCAGGGCTTCAGAGACGCCGAGCGGGCTTGTGCCTCACGACACGCCCGCTTGGCATCAGAAGGGGAGCTCCATCACGCTGTGGTGGAGTGCTTCTTCTCCCCGTGCACCCGTGGGTGGCTCTACGAAGGCACAGTGGGGTAAGAAAAGAAGTATTTGTGCGTGAGGGTCGTCATTGTTTTAAGGGACGTGTAAGTGACTTCTAGAGATGTCAAAGGTCATTTTGGTGTGTGCACCTCTGTGAGTGTGTGTGACGGCGGCTGCAGGAACGGATGAAAGAGAAAGGAAGTAAAGGCAGCGGCGGCGGTTATAGAGAGAGAGTGGGAAGATAGAAGAAGAGAGTGACACATTTCAGGGGCGGGAGAGAAAAAGAGAGAGGAAGAGAGGGAGAAAGACTCCTCTGTTCCTTCCTACAGGAGGAGGGAATTCTGAGCCGGGGTGTCATGTCGACAACTGCCTCCATTTACACCTCTCATCTCCACGGTAACATGACACACAGCGTTCAGCACCCGGAGACAGAAGCAGACAGACAGGCAGACAGACAGACAGGGCCTGGAGGAAGAGGATACACTGTTAGTGTATGGTGAGGTGATTGACAGGTTGCATGCTGCTCTTTGTAGTACGTGGTCTGTGTGGTTTCAATATAGGGTGATTTCAGGGCTGGAGGGTACATGGTGTTCAACAGAGTGGCTTTTTGGCAATGTAAGCATATTGAAACAGGATATTTAATGTTTTTTTCTCTTTTTTTCTTGAACCATTACCACCCAAAACACTTTCAAACGGACACTTTACTTCTATGTCAAACTGAAACGTTGATTAAAGTTATTACGATTCACCCTGAGGGGGACAAAAAATGTTCAGTGGCGGACTCAGGCTGTCTGAAGGGCAGGGGCGGAAAAAATAAAAAGGGCACCAGCTGTATGCGGAGGGGCACCAGCGCACGGAACGTTTTCTAGCATACAGGACAGCCTATATGGCACTGCATCGTGTTTTCTCCATTTTAAGGCCACCCTAGAAGGCACTTCATCCCATTTTCTCTACTGAAAGAGCACACTAGCAGGCACATTATCATGTTTCCTCCATTTAAGGGTTCCCAAGAAGGCACTTTGTCATGTTTTCTCCACTGGAGGGGCACCTTAGGGGCCACTTTATTATGTTTTCTCCATTTAAGGGTACCCTGTAGAGCACTTTATCATGTTTTCTCCACTGAAAGGGTACCCTAGAGGGCACTTTATCGTGTTTTCTCCACTGAAAGGGTACCCTGTAGAGCACTTTATCATGTTTTCTCCACTGAAAGGGTACCCTGTAGAGCACTTTATCATGTTTTCTCCACTGAAAGGGTACCCTGTAGAGCACTTCATCATGTTTTATCCATTAAGGGCACCCTAGAGAGCACTTTATCATGTTTTCTCCACTGGAAGGGTACCCTATGGGCACTTTATCATGTTTTCTCCGTTTAAGGGTACCCTAGTGGCCATTTTATGATGTTTTCTTCACTGGAAGGACACTCTAGAGGGCACTTTGCCATATTTTCTCCATTTAAGAGCACTTTACCACATCTTTACCACATCCACCAGTGTAAATGTCTATACATATATACATATTTATTATATAATCCATATAATAGTTGTTGAGATATTTCTGGTCTTGACCAAAGTGGTGCACCAATCGACTGACAGACTACCTATCCTTGGTTGACTGAACAATTCAACTCTCTGCAAAGTTACCAAATAGACAGTACTTCCACAAGTGCCTTAAGTGTGTTAAATGTGCTAAATAAGATATTGAAAAATTATAAATTTATGGTAAATGATGGTTTATAATGTATTAACTTGGTAAATTAATATATGATGCTTGGAAAATACTCATATTTTTCCTAAATCATTATTCAAAGGAGGGATTATCAGTGCTTCAAAATGGCATCTGCCCTCAGAATGACGAACGTCTGGTCAGAGGAGAAGCTGACACTTTTTTTTTCTTTCCTTACGCTCCCTTCTCTCTACGTGTTAGCCAGTGGACATCAGCTTTCACACCCGCTTACCATGTTTCACAGTGTATCACCCATCTGTGCGTCTAAGCTGAGTTCATCCCTCACCTCTTCATCCCCAACACATGCCCTCTTCTCTCTTTTTCTGTCTTAATCTTGCGTCTCACCCCAACAAGATGAATAATTGCTTCTTTCGCTTATTCGTATGCGGTGTGCATTGCTGTTTTTTCCAGAAGGTAACGCTCTGGCGTTGGTGCCAGTTAACCAGTAGTCCTGACATAATTTTTTAGGTCTGTTGCATAATAACAAGTGCTTCTCAGATTGACTCTCTTACCTTAACGTCTTCCTCTTACCTGTCAATCATAGATCTGCTGCTGCCCCGGCAACCAAACACAATAACACCAGCAGACTCATACGTACACACATACAAACACACATCTCTTTGGGTTTTCCCTGTTATAGTTCTGTCATGCAAGGTGAGGGTTTTGAGAAATGTTTTTTTTGTCCCTTGTCTCTGATAGAGGTCAACCTTTTTCTCTCGCACACACACACACACACACACACACACACACACACACACATATGTCTGCAGGAGCTTTAATATGAAAACAGTCTTTGTGTTTTTTGTCTCTCTCTGAGTGTTTTCTTGGCGATTTCCGTCTTGCTGCCTGTTTCTCTCTCTCAGATTTTGTCCTTATAAGCTGAAGTTAGCATAGCACAAGCATGCAGTATGACTCACACCACTTCTCACAGTCTCACTGCACTGCCAGTCAAATTCTTTCCAATTACTGATGCTTTGATTAACTCAGTTGCACAAGTACACACACACACACACACACATGCATACACACACACACACACACACACACACACACACACACCTTTTCCATTTGATGATGCTTCATTAGAGTAATATTACCGTGCAATATTGTATGAAAAGTGTAATTGCTGACTTTTAATGATGTTTCTGAACTCTGCTTTGAATTTTCTTTCCAAATGAGGTTGATTGGTGTCGAGAGCCGCTATGGGAACATGATTTGATTGGCCTGGGAAGTTTGAGTCAGTCTTATCTGGTGCTTTTGGATGACAAATGGGCTAAACGATGCTATAAACTTTAACATGGCAACAAAAATAGACTATTTACTCAGCATTTTTTTGCCCCTGCAGCTTGTAGGCGTTGCGCACTGACAACATTGTTGTTCATTTGGTCCCTGTGGAATGCGTATTATATTAAGTCCCTAATGTTATGATTGTTCTATATGAAGTTGGCTGTAACTTAAGGCTCCTGCATGGGAACATCTAATCGTAATGTGCCATAGTGTGATAATATTGTGCCACGGGGCTACAACTGCTGATACCGCAGCATGTCTGAGCCATGATGTGTGTTCCTGGACTCTGATGTCATGCTGTAATAATGTTTGCACAAGCAACAAATCAGACGGTGACTGAGAGAGCAGCACGTACTGTATATATCTGTCTATGTGTCGTCATATTACCCGGCGTATACATATATATAAACCAGAGCTGCCGCTTTACGCGTGATATTATTCAGCAGAAGTGTCACTTCACTTTTATCAGTAGTGTAATTTGTGGTGGAAGAAGTATTCAGATCCTTTACTTACGTAAAAGTACCATTATATTAATGTAAAAATACTCCATTACAACTAAAAGTCCTGTATTCATAATCCTACTTAAGTAAAAGTACATAAGCAAAATGTACTCAAAGTATCAAAAGTACTGTCTCCTGTGAACTTTTTTTATATACCATTAAAATGGTATTTTAGTCTAGTGGTTCCCAACCTGTGGGTCGGGCCCCTTCCAAAGGGTCACAAGATAAATCTGAGGGGTCAGGAAGTGATTAATGAGAGAGGAAAGCAAAAAATCTAAAAACGAGTTATGCCACATTATGCAAATTTGCTGGGACTTTTCTCCTATTTTTGTTTGTTTGTAAAATATTGGAATATTTTACCTCTTTAGGCAATGAACAATTATTTAAATGAGAGCGTTTAACAATGCATTTTAGCTTATTGTGTGTTTTTATGCCTCTGCGCCTAAAAAGTTTTGGTATTTTTTCTTAGTTTTCAGAAGTATATAATGAAGCATAAAAGTCCCTGAATTGGTCATCCCTCTATCCAGTTACTCACTCTATTCATTGGGTAGCTCGCCCTATCCAGTCGCTCGCTCGCTCTATCCAGTTGGTCGGTCGCTCTATCCAGTGGGTCTCTTGCTCATTTCTTGCTCATCTCTCGCTCATCTCTCGCTTATTAAGTACCTCAAAATTGTACTTAAGTACAGTACTCAAGTAATTGTACTTAGTTACTTTCAACCAATTGGAGTAATGCTAGATGTGTATAAGGGAGTATGTTTCTGTGTATGTGTAGTGTGAGAGTGTGTTAAAAGTAAACAGAGATTAGATTCCCTTAGGGGTCCTTAAATGCTTCGCTGTTGGCCATTTGCTCCCATATCACATCGTAAGTAATGAGTGTGTTTGTGTGTATGTGAAATAAACAAATATCTATCTATCTATCTATCTATCTATCTATCTATCTATCTAGGACCACGGTGTGTAATGTTGTGGGCAGTGCACTGAAAGCAGTGGATGTGAGAACAGAAAACGCCACAGAGGACGCTGCACACCTGGACGCCTTCTGTTTCAAAGACAAAGGTCAGTAAACACACAATACACACAGATAAATATACTCATAATTTATAAATCTGTCCACACATTTGTGAGTAGTCATCAGGATATGAATGGATGAATTAATGTGTGTCTTTCCCAAGATATTCCAATATAACAATCACAGCATAACAGTCAAGACACATAATAAACAAAACATTACATACATCCGTGGATGTAAGATACCAGTCCAAGAATAAAGTGTCAGGTTTGACGTACAGTATTAGTGCTTTGCTTTGGTAAAGGTGCAGAATTGGGGAGCCATTTAGTAATTAGATGGTTCTGCAGTAAGTGCTGTTGAGGAAAGGGGATGTCTTAGTTTTGATGGCCTTGATTCTTGATCCTGAGGGGAGAGTTATTTGAGGGGGTTGGCAGCATGCTGGGAGTCCTATAGTCTCATAGATATCACAGATGGGGGTAAGTTTGCAGCTGATGATTTTGTAGGTTGTCCAGCTGCCTCTCCTCTGCTGAGCTAAAGGTGAGACCACTTTCTATCGCAGCTCTGTAGAACTGCAGCATCCCCTCTCTGGACACCCCAAATGTTTTTGAGCTGGCGCAGGAAAAAAGAGTCTTTGGTGGGCTTTTGTGATGAGATCAAGATGTCATCCCATTTCAGAGAGGAGGGGATTGTTGTTTCGAGGAGGCTGTCAACTCTTTCCATCTCCAGGCCATTAATGGTCAGTGGCGGGAGAGCAGCAGCGTAACATAATTGTGATAGGCCACAGTGCACACAACCACTCAAGACAATTGCAAAGCAGACAATTGCTATGCCACCATGGAGAGGCTCACCATGCAACTCCCATCCTGCAAACCAGCCTTAGATCACCACCAAGGAGAGCAGCCGAACCCCAAATTTATCAACACTAATCACCTTAAAATCGCCTTAAAATCGCCTCAATGGACCAGGAGCGGCTTATTGGTGAAGTTGAAATGAGGAGTTATCTGTACGATACCTCCTCATTTCACTACAAAAACTTAAATAAGGGGACAGCTGGCTGGAGGGAGATCGCCAGAGAGGTGAAAGTGTCCTACTGCTGTTGGCTATATTGTACGTCATTTCCAGTAAATATCACAATGTTAAATGAGTGTTTTCTGTTTAAAAAGAAGAAACAAAGGAAGATAAGTGGTAACGTCTCCAGTGTGATCTCGAGCGCAGTGCAGAGAGGTAGCCTACGTGGTTTGTTTACATGACGTAACAGAAATTCATATGACGGATTCAGTGTGGACACGGTATAAGAAGGTGATTTTTGGGCCCCTGACAGCTTCTGGGCTATGGTGCGCTTCACCGGTTGCACCGTCAATATTTACGCCACTGCAATGAGAGCCTTCCCATCTCTCCAAAAGTCGACTTCCAGCTCAACGTTCAGTTCCTGATTTTCATTGTTTAATAAACAATAAAACAGCAGCTGAATGTATCTTTAAAAGGATTTTATTTTGGAGATTAAACCAAATAACTTAAAGATGTAGCGAGTGGCATTTTTGAGTCAATCAACATTTTATTATTTGTCAAATAAACTGTGTTGCCTCTGTATAATTACCATAAAAAATTAGACCAGAGTCAAGACAATACGCAGCCTTTATCTCGTCCCAGTGGCATTGTTAGTGGCCTTGTTTGTCAAAATGACATCCACATTTTCCACAAAGCCCATTGCCTCCTGTCCCTTGAGTCCTTCTAATCTCTTTCTGTTTACAAATGGGATAGTGATGCTGTAAAGCTGGATAATAATAATGAGTCATGGTTCATTAACCACACTGTGTCACACTGAAAAGGGATTGCATCAACTCTAATAGTTTAACCACTCAAAACATTTATATTCCACTTTGTATGTTAAATGTATTTTTTTTTTTAGATCATGTGCATGTCTGTTGTTGACAGGTGTGCCGTGTGGTGACCCTCCATCCTTTCCTAACGCCCGTCTACAGGGGCACCCTGGGTACGAGATGGGAGACGAGCTGCTCTACACATGTGTGCCAGGTTATGTAATGCCCAGCGGACACAGTGCCTTCAGCCTGCTGTGCGACAGCTGTGGGGAGTGGTACGGACTAGTGGAGATATGTGTCAAAGGTAAGAAGGTGTTTAAACTGTCTGTGTTGGAAAGAGGCGGAAAGAGAAAGCTGTTCATCCTCTTCAAAGCGTTGAGCTTTGACCGAGATGGACAGGAGACGACTCTGAGGTCAACCTCCTCGCTTCTTACTTGTTAGCTGCCAGTGTTGTTCGGTGATCGGGGATTGATTCTTGGCTTTTTTGGAAAACAGAGTCTCAGTTGTGAGTTGAAAAAAAATGGCTGCTGTGACACCTCAGTGTGAGATGCCATAGTGTGGCCCAGTTCATAGCAGAGGGAGACGGGGGCAAGAGTTGTCTATGAAAGCAGAATGCCAGGTGTCCATGGTTAGCTAACAGAGTCATAGTCATGTTTGTGCACTACAGCAGTGGTTCCTGAACACAAGCTTTTTTCTGACTTTTTTTATTGTGATATACAGTATATTGGATACTTTCAGCTTGTCAAGCCTCTAGAGGTCCTTCAAATAAGCATGTGACCTATGTGATAAAGGATCACAAGCAGATATTGCTTTACTTTAAAGGAACAGTTCGACAGTTGCTGAGAGTTATATTAGAACAGTGGTTTTCAAAGTGGGGTCCGAGGACCCCAAGGGGTCCTTGAGCGGGTTCCAGGGGGTCCCCTGCAAAAAAGGAATAATTTATTTTCACTATAAATCCATCAATCAGTGACACAAAGACAGAATGTATTATTTTGGTCATGGGTTTCATACACTTTCTGTATAATAAAGCAGCTTAAAAGCAAAAATCCTATCTGATGGCGGACTCTGGGACAAAATCTTATCAAATGGGGGTCCGTGGTCTAATTCAAACAGCATCTTTTTGGACATAACAGAAAAGGGTGAAACAAAAACATATGATTGCTTGACACTGATTGGAAGGCTGAAAAAAGTTGAGACCAGCTCAAGTTTGATTTGTAGCGTGTCACGCCCAAATGTCAGACGTCAGTCCGTCACCGACTTCCATTGAAAATAATTTGTGGCCTGCTGCAGTGTCGCTCGTAGTGTGAACACAGCATAAAGCTAACACGTTATATCTAGTTTGTTTTATCCGCACACACATTGAAGTGTAAAGCCAAAATGTTGCAGTGCTATTTCTTGGCCGGGAGAAGTGACTCCGCTGGTTGCCTGGCAACTTCAGGGTGACAACTGGACTGGATAGGTGTACTATCGTTCAACATACTATTGTGTGAATAAACAGTAGCATGTACCTTTTCAGACGCACTGAACTGTAATTTACGTCGTCACTTCCTGAGAGCCTCCTTGCCGGTTGGAGACGTGTAACCATGGTAACCCGTGTCAACCTCACATGACCAAAACGACGTTTGTGAGAATCAAAGTCTGAATTTCAAATATATATCGCGCCTAGAAAAGTGAAATCGTATACTTCCAGTTAAATTGAAGCGTTATTGACATTACAGAGCTGTCCGTCAACGTCTGTTATGAGCGTTGTCATCACTACAGCATTGCATTGTGGGATATTAATGCCACCGTAGTGTCCAGCGTTGAATACTCTAATATTTCACCGGAAATAGTATGCAATTCACGTACTATTTGTTTCATACTAAGGTTTCGGACATACTAAAAAATCTCACATACTGTTTTAGCGTACTAAATAGCACGTTAGTTTGGAATTTCGGAAGCAACATATTTTTCGGCCAGAAGAAGTGACTTCCTGAAGTCTCCGCTGGTTGCCTAGCAACTTTAGGGTGACAACTGTTTTTCAGAAAGTCATTAAAAAAATACTGAGCTTTCGAGGTGTTGGTAGGCTGATTTGTTTTACCTTTGGACGACCATAGGCTAGCTGTTTCCCCCTGTTTCCAGTCTTTATGCTAAGCTAATCTAATTGGCTTCTGGCTGTAGCTTCATAGTGTTTCCTTTATGGGGTCACAATGCAAAAAGTTTTGGAGCCCCTGGTCTAAATTACTTCCACATTGTCAGAATCTAAAAGTTGTATTTGAATGCAAATGCCTCTTAGATTTTTTGAGTCGGGTTGTCTAATCATGAATGTTAAGATTTGATGTCACCTGATCGAGTAAATTTGTCCTTGTGTTCGTGCAGATAAGACTGAAAGTCACATAGACTACGAGGACAAGTTCCCAGATTCCTACGGAGAGGCAGAGCGCCACGACGAGAGACCAGAAGAGGCTCATGGTGAGGTGTATGAGGAGGTGCACGGAGCTGCGTACCCGCAGGGGGGAATGAGACAGGAGCAGCAAGAGGTGAGCTTCAATGTCGAGGTAGAGGAGGAGCATCAGGACCAACATGAAGTGGGAGGAGAGGTGGTCGGAGCTGTGGGAGGAGGAGAAACAGACGAGGACCGGGCCGTTGAGGACTTCAAAGGCCATCCGAGGTTGGAGCAGGAGAGTAGGGAGGTGTCCAGGACTGATGCAGCCACAGAAGCACCCGTCTCTCTTCTCTCACAGAAACACCTCTTCTGGTTCCCCTCTGAGGCCTTCCAGGAGGAGGGACATCCTGTCTCCACCAATCCAGTCACACAGACTACCCAGAGAGCGTCTGGCTCCCAATCAGAGGAAAGCAAAGAGAACGACAGCCAAGAAACGCACCACCACCAGCGTCCAGTTGAAGTTGACGACCACGATAACGAGCGAGACGGCTACAATGATCGTGACGGATATAATCACAACTATGACAGCATCAAGTTGGACCTGGATGAGAGCTACCCCGACGATCAAGATGACAGTCGCCAGAAAGGAGATGACCGTGACGATCATGCGAAGCATCACGTTCCAGCTCAGCATGATGATCTGGACAGACGGGACCGCCACGAAAATCACGACGATCATGACGATCATGATGACCACTATGACATGGGTGAGCACGAAGAGGACCGTGATCGTGTTCGCTACGGCAACCAGGAGTATGATGATACTTACGGTGAACATGAAAGCTATGAAGACCATGTGACCGACGATGATCGAGAACGTCCCGAGGGCTCCGAGGAACATCCAGACCCTGTTGACCGCGATGACCCTGATGACCGTGATGACCGCGAGGAGCTTTATGACCCAGAGGAGGATGATAACGACCGTTCCACTGATCACGATGACCACGAACACGATGATCATGACAGCTATGATGATCATGACAGCCATGAAGATGACGATGACGGTCAACAGCATGTAATCTTTTCTATAGCAGCGGATGAACGTCAGAATGTCACTCAGAAGGAAGCAGATGGAGAGGCGACCACAGATGACACCTGGCTAGACGGCTACCCGGTCGTTCCAGAAGAAACAGAAAATGGTGACTCCACAACAGAAAGGGTAAGACCGGAGGATAGAGAGAGGGGGACAGTTGTCCGGGCAACAGACAGACCCAATGAGGTAGAAGTTCGTCGACCTGTCCCTTATACCAGCTCACCAGAGGTGACCGAGTCTCCCACCTCGGAGCCCGCCTTGAATCAAGACGGAGTGGAGGAGATGAGGCCTGGATTCATCCCCACCGCTGCTCCCTCAGACTCCCCCTCATACTCCGACACCCTGGACTACGACACACAACAGGCAGCTCCCACCCAATCCTGGCAGGGCGACCTCACTGAGCACCCTTTCCTCGATCACGGCCCGGTTCCACCGATGCACGACGGCGACAACTCTGTGATGGAAGAGCACACGGTACACGACCTGCCCGGCGAGACCGGCGAGAGGGGAGACATGGAGGGCGAGATGGGGGAGGCGACCTGCACGGGCGAGGACTGCCCTCCTCATCCTCCGAGCTCCTCCAGCCGAGGTCCCACCGTGGCTGCCATAATTGTGGCGGTGTGCGCGGTCGCCACGGCGGTCATCGTCGGGGTGTGGTGTTACCGACGGCAACAGCAGAAGAGCTCGGTGTACGAGATGAATGGAAAGGGCCAAAGTCAGACCAGACAGGGCCAACAGATAGAGATGCAACATAAAGTGTAAGAGCGCTAACAGAGGGCAGAGACATTTGGGAGGGACGGGAAGATTCAGATGAATTTGAGAGGAGAGCACAGCCCTTCATCTTGCTAGAAACTACTGCATAATTAAAGATTTGGGATACGTATGAACAGATGTGCTACAGCCTCAACCTTGTGTAAAACAGTAAAAACTGATGATTAACACAATGAAACCTGAGTGAAACAACATGGTAGATCGATTTTAAGTACATCTGTGTTATACCTATCCGATATTTTCAAAGCTCTGACATCTAGCTGGACATGTGGAGGGGGTATCTGGACTGGACTTAACTCCAGGAACTGAAAAAGGAGATTATGAGGAAATAACCATGTATGAAAACCACAAGAAGGCATGCCTGCCCGCCTGAATATATGAACTTCAACCTCCAAAGCTCTTGGACATTGAGGTAAAGATTCACTGTGTTACCTTTTTGTTGACTTCATTGACTGCTTGTTTTTTGTTAATTTAGCTGCATTGGTCTCAATTCCTTGTCTTTTTCTGTTTGTCTCTGTGTTGATAAAAACTGTATTCCACTTGTTACTCCGCGGCAAGAAGTTCAGAGCACTTCAGATCATTGCAGCAGATTTGGACAGGTAGTCCCAAACGAACGGCCAGGCTTCTGTCAAACCAGCAAGAACCAAAGAAAAGGATGATGATGATGGTTAGAGGGTCGAATGAGCAGAACGGTGTGAGAAAGAAGGATGACGGGTGAAACATTTTAAGATCTTCTTGCCTCTGTTGGTTTTGACGGTCGGCTGGTGAGAGATGAAGAGCGGGTGTCCGTCCAGACTGCAGACTCAGCCCCTGTGTTCGTGTGTATATGTGTTTGTATGTGTGTGTGTGTGTTTGTGTGTGTGTGTGTGTCTCAGGTCTGTGCAATCCGCCGGTCAGCGTTTGCTGACGGCATTCAGACCAACCAGAGATCAAACATTGTGGTGCTGCCATGGCAACAGACAGAAACGAAAATCACAACCCCCAATATTTTAGTTTTAACTTAATGCGGGGGTAGGCAGTTTATTTTTGGCGTCATTGGGCAAAAAATCCATAATAACCTTTCAGCATATTGTAATTCAAGTGGTTTCAGGCATTAACAATCTAATCTAATCTAATTAGAAAAATCGAGCTTGTGACGGGAGACTTTGTCATTTGGCATCGCTCTGGTTCCCTCGACAAAAACCCAATGGGATTTTTCCATTGGGTTTTGGATTATTGCAGAAAATAAGCTCTGTTGCAAACACATGTTCATTATACTTATATGTTTTGTTCAGCAAGATAATCTTCACAAATGAAAACCACTTTTATGATTTTTGAAGTGTGAATGCAATCGGCAGAAGTAAAAAGCTAACGTTAGGCTACAAACGAACTACACCGCGGTCTCATTATCGTGAGTATACACAAAGAGGCTGTAAAGGCGGATGAGTCAGCGTGATGACGTTTAGTAGTCTCATTTAGCCACTTGCTAGTAACCGCCTTTTTTAGGACATATAAAAGCTTCAAAATTCACAAGTGGGATATTTACTGACGTATTTTATATCGTAGAACAACAAGTTTAAATCTCTTCAGCTTGTGTTAACCACAGACCTTATTTCAGGCATCTAACTAAAACGTTGACTTCCAGACGAGGGAACCGGAAATGGTTAAAATAATAACTCATTTCCCGGTTTGAGGACTCATTTCTGCACCACTCTATTAGCAACATTTTCTCTCCATCTCTTTAATAGTTTATCCTTCTGCGTGACCCCACCGCTGCGGCGCAGCCGGGACGGCTACGGTTAGCGGAAGGCTGAACTATTAGCAACATTTTCTCTCCATCTCTGAAACGCTTTGCTGATATTGTAGCTCTCTAGAGCCTCGAGTCACAGTATGTCATCTCTAAGGGCTTTACAGGCCCACAAGTTTGCAAAGAAAACAGGACGGTAGTTCTCATAGAATTGCCGTGATATAACGGCATCAGGATCACAATGATGATCGGGATGATGTTTGAAATGAATGACTAGTACTCGTACAGGTTACTGTATGAAGCGCAGACATATGCCCATGCTCGTCTGGTGTGAGAGGCTTAGGACAGAGAGCGCAGAGAGCTGCAGGAGGAGGCCTGTATTTTCAAATTCTGGTGATTTTTTTAATTCACTTGAATTGAATGCTGAAATGTTATTATGGAATATTTGACAAAAATATACTACCCACCCCAGCTTTAAAGGATTAGTAACAGTTATGCTGACGGTGTAGGGTGTTAAGTGAAAAATTAGATTTGATTTCTAAATATTAAGTGGATTTGGGGAAGCCTATGACTTTGGGTTAAAATGAGGGCTGGACCACATGCCCTATAATGTTTATCATGTTAATTTGTTACATTTAGCTCTATAATGATAAATGTAATGATAAATATTTCTCAGTACACGAATGGATTTTACTTCCTTACTCATTTTCTGCTCTGTTTGTCCTGATAAAATACAGTATGAGAAGATATCTGAACTGGACCGGGGGTGGATTTGTTAATTTAACATTAATTTGACGCTATTCTCATTTTATATATTTGGGAATTCAAACAATTTGTGATATGAGGAATGTGTATAACTTTAAAGATTTGGTTTATTGTCCAGTCCTAGTTAAAAAAAGGAAGGATTTTTTACAGTGTACTGTAGCTCTGCGTGATTCGGTGATATTCATTGTTGCTGTTTCCATACTGTGCCAAATACTTGAGAGCAAAGGTCAAATGTTAAAGTAGAAAAGCAAATAAAAAGGTGCAAATGTAAATAAATTCAAATAGCCATAAAAGGGTTTGAACTTAGATATTAGAGTTTGTAATTCTGGTGATGTATCAAGACTACAGAAAAGTATTATATGGCAATAACTTAAATAGAAAGTGGGTGACAGATTGTAGACACAGAACTTAATGGTGTCGTCATGAATCATCATTTAATTTTTCCACACATCCAGTGTTCTCAGCCGATTTCTAAAAAGTTATTTAGTAACAGATTTAGTTATAAAATATGGATTTGAATGGGTTAAATGAATAACAGATATTATTGATATTTCACCAATCTTTTTCATGTCCATATTGTGATGTCTGAGACTGAATTTCCTAATGTGGCGAGGAGAATAAAGTACCTGTTTTCTATGTGTTTCTGTAAATATGAATCTCTAACTGTAATAACTCGCTATAACTCAGCATTACTGGTGTGGGAAATTAATTTGACATGTGTTTTTTCACCAAGAGAGTCAAGCACAGTTGACATTAGTCATTATCTCTTCATATATTGCACAGGATCATCTCCACTTCACTCAAAATCTACTCTTAGATAAAGCTGTTTAAACGCAAGTACTCGCAATAACATCAATTGTAGATTATTGAGGACACATAAGGTTTGCCACATGATCCATTATCATCAAGATGGGTAATATACTGAGATTTAATTTGGGAGTTATGTGCAAAATGATGACAAATTTGAAAGAAAGCAAAGGATTTTTTTCTCATTCACATGATGCTAATATTTCTTCTTCATCTCAAACAGCGTGATGTGTGTGATGTCAGGATGAAACGTGTATATGTGTTCTCTAAGTCACAATAAACTCCTAAACATGTGGTTTTACCTCTTGATATCTGTTTCTATTTTTGCATGGTCCATTGTTTACCATTTACTGTGTACGTGTGTGAAAGTGACTAACTTGTCATATTAAGGTGTGACTTTGACCTTTGACCTTGACTCCTGACTATCAGCCTTTTATCTTAACTTTTATCCAAGTCCCTAGTTTTTGATGTCTTTCAGAAATGTTTCAAAAAGAATAATATTTATAGAGAAGAGGGCCGATGAAAGGCGAGGAAGAAGAAGCGGTAATAAAGGAGACAGGTAAATACGGGCGGGAGAGGAATGAGAAGGCAGAGACAGAGAGAGATACAGTAATACAGCGAGAATGTTCCCCTGTGGGTTTTTAACATCACTGTGTGACAAACTGCACAGAGACTCAATGTTCAAACATTATTAAACAACTCAGTGTTTTCTCTGGATGTCTCTGAGCTCAGCACAAGACCCTCGCAAACATCCTGCTGTATCGGGGCTCCAGTCAAAAAGCAATGGACTAATAATTTACGTCATTTTTCAAGCAGAAATACAAAAAATTACGTCGTTCCAGCTTCTCAGTTGTGATGATTAGCTGCCTTTGTCTTTTGTGGTAGGAAATTGATCATTTTTGCGTCTGACAGAAACAGCCTGAAGACATAAACTTGGCTTTAAGAAAATGTGACGAGTATATTTCACTATTTACTGATATTTCACAGACCAAATCAATTGCAAAATTTTAGCTGGTGCCGCTTGCAATAAGCCAATTCCACCACCAATCATTGTGTTCATGCATCGGAGTGATGCTGCAGGAATCCCAGAAAATAGGGCTTATTTGATAGGCTATGTATTAAGTTGTTGTGGGCTTTTTTTGTAATATTTCATTCAGTCATGAAATAGTATTAGTAAAAAATAGTAAAAGTTATACATTTTGAATTTTTTTTTTCTTCCCTCATGTGACATGCCCCTTTGGATGGATGGATGGATACCGCCTATACCTAGGGCCGGGTCTGGACCGAACGATTAACATATTAATTAAAAAAATGTCAGTAATGGCAGTTAAAGCCCTACGGGTGTTATTCATAACCGTCTCACATCCCCAAAACCAGCACCTGTTGTATTAAAACACTGTAATGAGAAAGACCTGATGTTTGGCAAGTTTTATTATCACTTCATTGTAAAAATGACCTTTTTTGACAGAGAACATACATGATTCACAGTGGAGGAACGAATCCATAGATCATTGAGTAAGAATATTTCTATCTCTATTATAATCATAATCTTTAAAGGTCCAGTGTGTAGGATTTGGCGGCATCTGCAACCACTTGAGAACCCCTCTGCTCACTCCTCCCTTTCCAAGAGTGCAGTAACCTGAGTGGCTGAGTGCAAAACCGTGGTAACGCCATTCACCTGTCTCGGAGGCCATCCTTACCATAATGACACTACTTTAGGAGCAAGGGAAGTCAGACGGCGGCTGGCGGTACCACTATTTTGCACTCTGCGGCTCACGTTACTACAGTTTCCCAAGCTTGTCAGAGAACTACGGTGGCCTTCAGTTAACGTAAAAACGTGAAAGTCTCTCTCTAGAGCCAGTGTTTAGTTTGTCCGTTCTGGGCTACTGTAGAAACATGGTGGAGCAACATGGCGGACTGTGTGAAGAGGATCCACTCCCTATGTAGATATGAAGGGCTCATTCTAAGCTAACGATTCTTAGTTTCAGGTGGTTATACACTAATGAAATCATACAGTAGTTAAGAATATTATATTCCATTTCTGCTAAGATCCCTCAAAATGCTACACACTGTTCCTTTAAATCATGCAGCCACTGTGCTGTATGTCCATACCACTCAACTGGAAGTTTAGTGCACAAAATAAGAAATTATAACATATTCAGAATGTGGATCTGCAGGTTAAAACACTCTTGCAAAACCCAATAAATATAAACTGGGGAGTGTTCTGTTGTGTGTTTCAGGGTTTCGGCGGAGTTTCCAATTTGGGTAATTCATCATCGTCCAGGAACTCATCTATAAATTCCACCACCTCCCCCTGCACACACGAACACACACACACACGGAAAAGAAAAAACAGAAACAACTCAGGAGGGTCTGTTTGAAGTGCAGAAATCCTCCCACTCTCAGTTCTATCTGTGATTCCTCATACCTGGCGTTACTAAAAAGATAACAGTCAAGGACTGAATGGTGTTTACCACATACAGCATGTAATCCTGGTTTATGTCGGGTGTCCTTGTGCTGCATCATAATAACTCAAATAAATGCCAGTGTCATGCCGCCACCCCATGGCCGTCTGCCATAGTGCAGCATGGTAAACACAGGGCCCACATTGTACTGCAGGGTGTCATGTGACCAGACTGAATCTAGGGTTTTTCCATAAGTCACACAAGGACAGGGCCTGATCCAAACTCTAAGTGATTTCATGGGAATCTTGCAGGTCTATTTTTAAGGGTATACCACAGCTTGTGTTCCTTTCACTGAAGATATCCTCCTGGCTAGAAGCATCCTGTGATGCACTACCACAGAAAAATCTGTAAACACAGGCACGTACCTCGTCGTCGCTCACCAGGCGCTGTCTGGAGAACTCCAACATCTGTAGCTGCATGGTGGTCTGATTGTAGTACCGCAGTGCCTCCTGGAGCACACACAGAGGAGCACAGCAGGTAAAATGTGTGTTATAGTGAAGCAAAGACACAAAACAGAGAGCGAAGGCAGAGTGCAAGAAGTGCTCTACAGGGAACCTTAAATGAAATACACTTATTTGCTTTATTGCAGAGTTACATTCAAAGACAGATACCACTCTTATTTCTGTCCATTAAATATAAAGCAGCCGGCCCCGATTCGACTGTAATCGGTCACTATAAGCACCATAGATGTAGGTCATTAAGGGCCTAACGCGTTGTAAAACTGAATGAAACGTTATGTTCTGAACACAAACAACAGGACAGGAACTGGGTGCATAAGTTTTGTAGTTGTTAATGTTTCTCACTGATCTGGGGACGAAGTCCTCTTCTGTCAGGGCCCACTGGTTTTTGTGGAACTGGTAATAGGCCAAGTTATTCTTCATGACTTCATCTTTGGAGTCAAAGAGCACATAGCTGGCTGCACACGGTACCGCATTCTTCAGGTCATTCACTGAAAACACAATATTACAGAACTCAATCCAGGGAATTCACTTTACAAAAGTCATAACACAGGACAACAACTCACATTTGTAATAGGCAAACTGCAGGTAGTGGTACATGGTGGCCACAAAATTGTCAACGACGAAACCGCCTACGACAGGCGTCAGGTCTCTTTCACACCTCACTTTCCTGACAAGGACCTCTATGTAGTGATCTGTAGAGGAGAGATTCAAAATAATATGATGAAACAACAAGAAAGTGAGCCAATGACAAAAACAGACGGCAAATGCAAAAGGGGATATTTAACAGACGAGAGATGCAGTGATAGATGGACAGGGCAGGAGGAACAGAGAGATGAACTGACCAGCTATGGAAGGGTAGAAATCTTTGAAATCTTTGACATCCCTGGGGCCCTCAGACGCCGCCAGACACTCGTCGTACATCTTGAAAAAGTCCCGTAGAGACAGCTCCATGTCTGACACCGAGGTACGGAAGTTTTCTCCATTATACGCCCGTACTGCACGCACAAACAGAGTCTGCAATAATACACACGCACAGAAAATAATGTTCATTTTGGGCATAATTGCATCACTGAAGCATGAGGGACTGCAGTTTGATTTTGTTTGATTGTAGTTTTTTTTTTAATAATTTTTTTTATTATTATTTTCGGCAGTTTTGTTTGCTTGTTTTTCTTCTTTTATTTTCTTTTCTCTTCTTTTATGTTATTTGTCTTGAACATGTTTTTATTGTGTTTCTTTAAAATGTGTTATATGTATTGTTATATGTTATGTTTTTGTTGTGTGTGGACCCCAGGAAGAGTAGCTGCTACCCGGGTGGCAGCTAATGGGGATCCCAATAAAGAATAAGAATAAGAATAAGAAGCATTCCACAATGTTAAAAATCACTTCCTTATTAAAACCAAATATATTTCTAATGTTACAATGACATGAAATTATCTGTATCATTATTATTATGAAAAATGAAATGATACATGTTGATTTAGATTTAGACAAAACCCAAAATGATTTAATTAATTTCATAGTTAAAGGGTAACATTTCGGGGGATATATTTGTCATTCCTGTTGCGGCCACTGCAGCCCCGTCAAGGACCACTGAAGGTCCCCAGGCCCCATTTTGGGAACCACTGGTGTCTATGAATGAATCTCCCCATGATGTGGCCAGCGTTTTTTGTGTGTGTTCACAAAGACATGTGGGTATGGGTGTGACTCTTGCACGCAGCCTTTCATGTTTACTTCTCATTCTGATTCTGTGTGTGTGTGTGTGTGTGTGTACCTCGTAGGATTTGGTCTCCAGGTCTTTGAGGTGTTCGTCGGCTCCAGGCAGACTCTTGTAGTAGGCCATGTTCCTCTGCATCATCTCATCGTCTGGGTGCTTCAGCAGGAAGGTGTGGGCAGCAGACACCGCCTTGGCCAGGTTGTCAGACTGGCAGAAACAACACAAACACACATTGTACAACAGCTTTGTTATGTTGTGCTCATCAGTAGAGGAAATAATACAAATGTTAACACTACACTGTGGTACAAAAAATATTCAGTAATAAATCACCAATAAATAATGAACATGCTGAATAACTCTGAATCGAGGATAGGGCTGTCAACTCAAAATATGTTAAGGGAGGTGGAGGCTGTAACCATCTAAGAGGTGCTGAATTATTTACACGATATTATCATATGTGTATTATTAATATGATATTAGGGTTGCAACTAATGATTATTTTCATTGTCAATTAATCTGTTGATTATTTTCTCGATCAATCGATTAGTTGTTTGGTCTATAAAATGTCAGAAAATGGCGAAAAATGTCAATCAGTGTTTCCTTAAGCCCAAGATGACATCCTCAAATGTCTTGTTTTGTCCACAGCTCAAATATATTTAGTTTACTGTCATAGAGGAGTAAAGAAACCAGAAAAAATTCACATTTAAGAAGCTGCAATCAGAGAATTTTGACTTTTTTTCTCCTTAAAAATTACTTAAACCAATTAATTGATTATCAAGATAGTTAGCGAATCGTTTAACAACTAATTGATTAATTTTTAATATATATAATACTAAAAATATTTTGGGTGGAATAGCACTTTAGGTTTAGATCTTACAGTAGATGCATGTAACATTACAGTCGTATCCCACCCAAAACACCAATACAGATCATTTAAAAAGAAATGTAGACCTTTTTATCGCATAGATAAATCATATCACATGTTTGGAGAGGTAGATTCAATTATGTAATTTGCTGAAGATGGCATTGTAACAAAGATGTATTATGAATTAATTTCAGTATTCAGTATCAAAAATATAATCGATTAATCGCTGCAGCTCTACATGATATCAATATTTCTTTTTTTAAATATCACGGTTATCGCCAATACCGGTATATCGCGACAAATCGTAGATCATTGTAAAGTATTGTGTTCTGGTCAATTATAAGGTCAAATCAACTCACTTAAAATATTCAGGTTTTTTCCTTTTAATTTGCACACATCTGTATGTTGTATGTGCAATCATAATTCCAACTTTTGACTCTAAATAAACTGTGATTAATAAGTTCCTTTGTAGAGGCAGTAAAATGCCCTTAAAGGGACTGTTTGTAACTTCTTACACGCATAAATCTACCGGGTCGGGATCCCATACCAATCACATATGCGCGCTCGCATGTGGCCGGAGTCTCTGCTCCTCTGCCTGCTTGCCTTCACTAACACAGCGCACGCGTTGTCGCTGTCTCGCTCCACCTCTACACGTGCATGCTCGCACACTACACACTGCAGAAGACTTCGTAGCTCTGAGAATATCTAGTGAATGTACAGTGGACGTTTGTGCAGAAATAACTGCTGCAGCTCCTCCAGACCAACAGAGGTTTCCCGTGTCTTGTGAAGTGACGGGGCTCCGCAGAGAGAAACGTTATCGTCTCCGACCGGGTGCCGGAGGGGGACACCGGGCACCCGGTCGGAGACGATAACGCTTCTTTTCCGGTTTCAGCCCCGGAGGCTGAAGCCGGAAAAGCCAACACTAGGATCAGCAGTGATTCATGGAGAGACCTTCGTCTGGTCAGCTAACATTACTGCCAAGCAGGTGAAATATAGAGTGATATTGTGGTTTTAGCTGACGTGTGTCGCCTCACTGTTTTGAGCGATGCTCGTTCGTGTCTATGTAGAGCGAGCGAGCGCGAGCCCGACGCTGACTTTCGTTGACTTAACGGCCACAGGTGTCGCTGTTAAGAAGCATTTCTGAAAGTTACAAACAGTCCCTTTAAATAAAAATAATACAAAAAAATAAATAAACTGTGATTCATAAGTTCCTTTGTAGAGGTGATGACAAGTAAAGTAAAATGCCCTTAAGTGTCTTTATCAATGTTTCTTTTACTTCTGAATAGGAAGGACAAGAAAAAACAAGCACAGACAGGTAAAAAGTTCAGGACCTCCCCTCCTTGCAGAACCCCTAGAGAGCTGTGCATCCGTGGCACGTAGGTGACGTCAGAACGCATTTCAGGAAAGAATATAGTGTGGATGCACTGAAAACCATCACCTCAGGCTATATTGATTATCATCATAAGATAGTCCAAGGTGCACACACATTTAACATTGCTTACTTTGAAGTAGGCGAACTGCAGGTACTTGTAGGGCTCCCTCCTCTCAAACTCGTCTATGGTGTCCCTGCTGGGCATGGTCTGCCTGAAGGCTGGCAGCCCCTGTTTGCATCTCTTCAGACACTGAGCTCTCTTCATTACGTTACCAAACGCACGCAGCTCTGGGAACTCCTCGAACTTCTGCTCGTCGTCCAGTCGGACGGAGCTGCAGTTGAGGTTGCAGAAGGCCTCGCTGTCTCTCAGCAGCCGGTAGAGCCGCAGAGACACCTCCATGTACTCCACCGTCTCCTTCCACTTCTCCCCGGTGTACTGGTCCAACGCGTACTTGTAGGCGGACTCCAGAGGCATCAGCTCGTGTCTGGGGAAACTCCTGAAGCTGTATTTCTCATACTGAGAGTGAGCCACGGAGAAGAAAAACGAGATTAAAAACGCGGAGAAGAGTTGGGAAGAAGTGGAGGGTGCCATTTTTGAAGTTTGGTTTGGAGTGGGTCTCTACTAGGACCGCCTCAAGTTGCACCACGTATCCGGACAAAGCCTTCCCACCCCCGGGCTCCAGCTCCAGCTCCAGCGTGGTGGGGGCTGCTGGAGCTGGAGCTGCTCCTCCCACTAAATCACACTATAAATCACTGCATGATGTTCTGTCTTGTTGCAGAACAAGTAAAAACCTGACTTCACATCTTATCTGAGGGAGAAATTCTACTTTTTAGACAAGGGACAAGATCATTTAACTTTTTTTTTTTATTATTTGAGGGAGAAAATCTACTTTTTAGACAAGGGACAAGATCATTTAACTTTTTTTTTATTATTTCAGGACTGAACCAGAACATATTATCCATGTTGTTTAAAGTTTAAACCTTCTTATCTGAGGGAGAAATTCTACTTTTTAGACAAGGGACAAGATAATTTAACTTTTTTTTATTTTTTTATTTCAGGACTGAACCAGAACATATTATCCATGTTGTTTAAAGTTTAAACCTCTCCGTCACTAATTAAACCCCTGGTGAGAGAGTCCCTCCCACTGCCACGTAGAGACATTCCTACAGGCTCTGCCCCCCCCCCCCCCCTCTGAAGGCCCTGAACCCCTCCAACTACAACAGCATCAATGCATAACACCATCTGAGGGAAAAAAAACGTTGTGTTCTGCTAATTATAACAATTTGACTTGTTAATCCAGAGGAACATCCAGATGTGTACATTAATCCAAAGGCGTATCCAGATGTGTGCATTATTCACATTTAAATGTCTCCAGAGAGAGGAGGAGGGGGGATGTGTGAGGTGCAGCTGTGTGCAGCTATTTTGTATATTGTATATTGATAGAAATTTAAAAAAAATATTCTTATTTTATTCTAACGTTTTTATCTATTCTTTTGTTATTATACTGTTTGACTTGCACCAACAAAACCAAAGCAAATTCCTAGTGTATACCTCTTACACCTGGCAATAAAACAAGATTCTGATTCCGATTCTGATTCTGATTCTAATTCTAATTCTAATTCTGATTCTGGTTCTGATTCTGGTTCTGATTCTGATCTGAGTGGAGACCCCTAACGTTACCACGTTGACACATCTCCGAGGCTGCACTGCGCAAGAGCAATACGTGGTGCCCAAAAACTATCCCATTCAATCCCAAAGTGCTGTCAAGTCAGCTGCAAAAAGGCAGGATGTGACAGGAAATGTGGAGCACAATTGCAAAATAAAAGCACATTTAAACTCTCTAAGCTTTGATTGCATGTGTTTGTGTCTCATGCAGACTTATTATTATTTATATTACAGCTTTTTAAGTTGTGCTTTATTGATAAAACATGGTATTTAAGTCATCAATAAGTCATTTGTCTTTAAAGTTCAACCGGAAAGTGTGCCGTTTTTCATGTGGCTTGACACGTGATGGTTCCAGAGGCAGGACTTCTATATCCAAGTCAGAGTCGAGGAAACCGGATCACCGGGGCAGCAGCAGGGAGGCAGCTCACACATACTCTTTCCACATACCCAACTCTTCACCTCCATCGTGTCCAGAGTGTTTATCGGTAGTGAAGATGATCCAGGTTGTGCAGGTGATGCTGTTTCTGTCGGTTCTGGTGGCGTTCGCCGCCTGCGACGCTCCTCCGGTCCCGTTAGACGACATCCTCATTGAGAAAACTTTCGTGCCGGAGGAGTGTGTGCGCGCAGTCAAAGTGGGGGATTATGTCAGGTATCACTACAACGGTGTGTTCCCGGACGGCAAGAAGTTCGACTCGAGGTGAGTATGTCACTGCAAAATGCTGTATTGTCGTGTTGCTGTATTTATTCTCACTTGTATTAGTCTTACCGTGCAGAGAACAGCGAACAGCGTGCGCGATGCGTAAAAGTGCGCGTTGAGTGGTTCGCCCCTCTGAGCCACGCAGGCAGCCAGGAGCTCTGGATACATGTATGCTTCATCTAAGGGCTCCTTTTCATATCCAAAAGGGATTACACAGAAGGCCTCAATTTTTAGCAGTTTTGTCCCACTAGATTAAAACTAGATTAAAACTAGATTAACACTGGATTCACTGAAACCTGAGGAGCAATTCCTTATTTATGGTTAAATGTTGAACCTGCTTCCAGGACCTCTGAAGGTCTCTGCACTCCACTTTGGGAACAACCGACCTTGTCAGTAGTAGTAGTAACAGTGTACCATGCAAAGTGGTCCACTACCCAGGGCCCCCTAGACCCCCAAGGGTCCCAAAAGCCCCATTCATTTCATTAAAGCTGCAGAAGATGGAGCAAATATGATTATAAAACGTTATTTAAACTTTCAATTTCAATTCAATTCAATTCAATCTATTTTAATATAGCGTCAAATCATAACAGAAGTTATCTCGAGACGTTTTATATATAGAGCAGGTCTTAGACCGTACACCATAGTTTAGAGACCCAACAAGATCCACCAAGCGCACTGTGGCCAGGAAAAACTCCCCGTATCCTGACAGTAGTGCATGAGACAGGTAATCTGAAAAAAAATCATGTGCCTCTGTGTCCTCCTGTGTCCTCCAGTGCCCTCCGGTGCTCCTAATGGCATCTGCATGATCTCACAGACCGGAGTAAAACAACCAATCAGAGCCGAGCTGGAGCCTTGCCATCTCCGAGCAGCTGTCAATCACTCGCAAACTCCGATCAAACGGTCAAACTAGGCAGCGCTGATCAAATATGAATCAATATTCTGTTACTGTATTGCCTATTTCTCACCTCAAATGTTTTCAGAAGCATCTTGTAGTGTACAGTTTAGCTGTAAAATGAGAAAGTTTGTGACCCGGCAGCCATGATGAGATAAATTGAGAAAATACCAAGCACCGCCTACCAGCTGGAGCACAGCCAATAGAAACGCTCTCTCTCTGAAATGACCTGTGATTGGCCAAAGGTACAGGGGGTCTTTAGGGGGAGATAGCAGGTCAATAGTAGATGTCACATAGAAGTGGTGTACATCATCTGAAAGCTGGGACCCTGAAGATTAATTTGAGAGTCTGTGTGTCAAGTGTTTCTAGTCATTAATAAGAATAATAAATAAATTGTAAAAGTGTATAAGGGTTTATAACAGTACGATGGAAGTATACGATGGCCATCCCCATGCTCTATTATGTCTCATAAGTTTTTGCAGCAATTTTTGAGTTGATACCATTTGTTACACAGATTTGGTGCTAAATTTAACCATTTTTTTACCACTCGAGAATTGATAAAAATGATCAATAATTCCTCCAAAATACCACATTAAGACACCAAGACCTTGAGGAACACCATAGAAAAAGCCATGCTGTGATTTGATATCAAAAACCTTTGACATTTGGAGATTTCCGCAAGAATTGCATTTTTTGGTGATTGGATGGTGAGCACTTCGGTTCTGGAAACTGCTCAGAAACCCCCTTATTGTCAATCTAGCTAAGAAAGCCAACCATCCTCTGAATGCCCTAGGTCACTAGTTTGTAGATATAAAGTTTCATGAGGCTGTAATTATCCTAGAGGTCACCACAGGTCATTTTATGCAGTGAGCTCAAGTTTAAATTTTTTTTTTATATGAGTAAGTTTGCAGCAAGTCACCGAATCAATGTAATGCAGTCATTCATGTCCTCACAGGTAGATAAAATAATGTGTTTCTGTGTTTCAGTTATGACCGTGGCAGCACCTACAATGTGTTTGTTGGAAAGAAGCAGCTGATCGCAGGGATGGACAAAGCTCTGGTGGGGATGTGCATAAACCAGAGAAGCCTGGTCAAGATCCCACCTCACCTCGCGTACGGCAAACAGGGATACGGTGTGTTTTAAAACTTCCAGTCACGTTAGCACATCCCTGTCCTGCCTGGTTGCTCCGAATTCAGGCAGGACAGAATATGTTTGAGGACAGGCCAGTGTTTATTCGTCTGGGGAGTTATTATAAATATACACAGATGAGTGAGCCCACAGCTGGCACTGCTCAGTGCTCACCATAACAATGAGAGAATTTGGTTGGCAGGAGCATATAGGGGCTGAAACTTTGAGAGAAAGTACCATATTGTGTTGTACTAGAGTCAGCTGAAGCAGAGAGGAAGTGGGCTGCTCCAAAGCGTCCATGTTAAATGATGTCAGAGGGATGTCACAAACCAGGAAGCAGGTCAGAGGAAGCTGCTGGATGCAGATGTTAGAGCATCAGGCAGATCAACTTTATAGATCTGCATATAGACATAAATAAATCTGGGCCGCCGTGCACCGTAGAGTGTTTGCGTTAGAAAATGTTGCATGTGATTGCAGCGACGAGAAGAAAAATGTAGAGGCTGTGTTTACATGTAGAGACCGGTGCATCAATGTATGTATGTATTTGTGTGTGTATGAAATAGTTACGTAATGGGAGAGATAGGGGGGCATGTGTAGACACGTAAGACCTGAGGATGTGTCCTCTACAACAAGTCTGTATCAGAGGGAACATCAGAGAGAGAGAGAGGAGAAAATAGAGAGAGGTAGAGAGAGATTTAAACCGGAAAGAGGCCTGCCAGCTCAGTAGTAGTAAGGTTGAATGGCTGCCACCCACACAGTTCTTGCACCCTTCTTCACCTTGTCTCTTGTGTGCTTGTTGGGCTACTAAAAGCTCAAAAGGCAGGAACTCATGCTCACGTTTGCAAACAGAGCTGGTTGAGATGTTGCACTCACCAAAATACATGTTGGTGAGTGGACAGACTGACAAGTCATTGCTGTTCAGGACACGGCTATAGCCAGCACTCTGGACACATCTGGAGGGTTTAATAATATGAGGAGGAGCTGACTTTGTATGATTACCCACTTATTACTAGGGCTGCATCTAATGACTGTGTTCCTAATCGATTTATTTGCAGATGACATTTTCGATTTGATTGATTATAGAAAAAGTATAAAACATCAGAAAACAGTGAAAAATGCACGTCACAATTTTCGAGAATCCCAGACTAAAGCCGCCACACATCTTGTTTTTATCCAAGCTCAATGATATTCAGTTTACTATAATGTTAAGAGAAGGAAAAGCAGCAATTCATCACATTTGATAAGATCAAACTATTTCGGTGATTAATTGATTATAAAAATACTTGCAGATTAATTTTCTGTGATCGACTAATCAATTAATTGAACGATCTGTGCAGCTCTGATGATTATATACACATGTTAGGTTTTTCAAGGCTAATTCTGATATATTTTAGACCCATGGTTCTCAACCAGGGGTCCTTGAGGGAGCTCCAGAAAAATGCGAAATAGTTAATTTTCACAATTTAATTCACTATAGAAGTGAGCCCAATGCGAGTACGAGTAATAAGAGTGACTATTCTGATCATAGGTTCACTTCCTCCACAGCTCGGTATTAATAAAGTTATATCTTATCTCTCTTATGACTAATTTGGTCATGGGTTTCATACACGTTCTGTATAATAAAACAGCTTAAAAGCAAAGATCCTATCTGATGGGGGACCCTGGGACAAAATCGTATTAAATGGGGATCTAGACTATCTTAAAAACAAATCACTGTTTTAAGGCAAAATAACTAAAGAAAAGAATGTCTTGTCATACCCAATACTATGAACATTTAATGCCTTTATTAGGTTAGGACATAGAGTATCAAAGTTATGACTTACTTTTCTCTCCTCCTCAGGTGACATCATCCCTGCCGACTCCATCCTCCATTTTGACGTCCTGCTGCTCGACGTGTGGAACCCGGAGGACGGCGTCCAGTCCAAAACCTACCACACACCTTCCACCTGCTCCAGAAAGGTGGAGGTGTCTGACTACATCCGCTACCACTACAATGGCACCCTGTTGGACGGGACGCTCTTTGATTCCAGGTTTGTTCTGTATAATAATTCACACATCATACAAAAACGCAATATATACAGTATATATGTAACCTCTCTCCTCCACCCTTCGCTGTAGCCACACCCGTATGCGTACCTACGACACTTACGTTGGGATCGGGTGGCTGATCGCCGGTATGGATCAGGGCCTTCTGGGAATGTGTGTTGGAGAGAGACGCATCATCACTATGCCACCATCACTTGGATATGGAGAGAACGGAGACGGTGAGTGTCAACAATTTCTTTCTGAGTCATGATTACATTCCTGTGAGTGAATAACAAGAGATTGATGGAGAGCAACAGGTGCTGTAGTTGCACACTTGGAGCTTAAGGTGGCAGTACACCACACACATATGCTGTAAAACTACACATCTCATGTGGTTTTACCCTCTCAGTCTTGTCAGTGATGGAGAATGTAGACTCCTTCTGTTCCCAAACCACAGCACCGACCAATTGTATTGCAAAACTGAGGCTTTTTACTTCCTCTTACCTTAGAAACTTTGACAAATATAGTTTTCATGACTAATTTTGTCTTCATTTTCAAATACACTTTCACTTTTCTAAATTGAGTGACACGTAGTATAATTCCTTAAAGTAGCAGTGTGTGGGATTTAGTTGGATCTATTGGCAGAAATGTAATATAATATGTATAATAATATAAAGAAGTAAGATATAATCACATCGTAAGTACAAAATTTAACAGACTTTTAAATTAGGCTTTCCTTTTAATTCTGCCAGATATTTAAAAAATAACAATACACAAATAAACAATAAAAATAAACTTTTTAGAAGGTTCCCATACTGTCATGTTCACATCACATTTTCATTATTTGTACCGAAAGTTCATACCAGCCCTTGCAGTAAATTAACAAAACAATTTTAACTCCACTCACTACTTACTAATGATGAAACATATTTCTGTAGTTCCTCAACCCTGCCTCCCTTCTTGTCTTCAACCTTTCTTCTTCTTCTTCTCTCTCTCCAGGCAGCGACATCCCAGGACAGGCGTCTCTGGTATTTGACGTCATTCTCCTGGACCTCCACAACCCCAGAGACGGGATCACAGTGACCAATCAGATGGTGCCCGTGCCCTGCGAGAGGAAGTCCGTCACTGGAGACTTTGTGCGTTACCACTACAACGGCAGCCTCCTTGATGGAACATTTTTTGATTCCAGGTATGTGTTTAGTATTCATCATGTTAAGCACACAGAAAGGCTCATAGTAAATCTATAAATGGAAATGAATGTTTATTGTCTGTTGTTCCTCAAATGGCCTCAGGGTGGCAGCATCTCTCTGTGCACTGAAGCCGTATTGGGAGATGAATCAAACTTAAAAACCACAACTAGAACTTCCTGTTTGCAGTACATAGTACTGCATCCTCTGAATATTTTTGTCCTGTCTGTTCTTGTGCTACTACTCACAACAGAGGATTAGCTCATGTGTGGTAACTATTTGGGAAAGATTGGTCAACTGTGTCTTTATATCCTAAAAGTCTAAAAAAGTCTCAAATTAAACTATACAAATCATGTATATCATTGTATATATATTATATATGCCAACTAAAGAAAGAATACACAACAGTACTATGTACTGTACAATATATCTCAATTAAATTAAGGATTCTAGGCTGCAATATACAGAGTGTTTCCAATACATGTAGAAAACAAATATCACAAAAGTGCTGCAAATGTTTTTTTAATTTTTTTTATTCCTGATTTATAAAATCTCTGCGAGGTTGACAGAATATTTATACGTATGGTTCACTTTTTGAAGAACTTTCTCATCATTACAGCCTTCTTAGCCTTGTTGGTCAGGCCCTGTAGCCTCTCTTGTTATTGTTAAGAAATTCTTTTGCACACTCTGTACAGACGTCAAGGACTCATGAAAGCTACTCTGTTAACTTTCTGCCTCACACATTTTCTGTCTCAGGAATTTGAAGTTCGTCATATTCTAAAATGCCTCCATACTGTATGTTTGTGTCAGCAAAAACCACAAATGCATCCTCCAAAACAAAGTGCTGGTGGTAACTCGAGCATTGTGGTTTTGGGGGTGAGATTCTCTCTGAACCTGCTGCAACTTTTGTGTCCTATAGTCTGTCAGGTGTTAGTCAGTTGCACTCTTCTGTTTGCTGCCTAAAACCCCAGTATATGTGATTTAATGCCAAAAAAAGTTTAGTTCCCAGATTGACTGTGATTTATTTCTCCATGGAGCAGTGCAATAATACTTGTGTTAATATTTTCTGTTTCACAGCTACTCTCGTAATCGTACATATGACACCTATGTGGGTAAAGGCTACGTGATCGCCGGCATGGACGAGGGTCTGATTGGAGTCTGTGTCGGAGAGAGACGCACCGTCATCATCCCCCCACATCTTGGCTATGGAGAGGAGGGCACAGGTGTGTGTGTGTGTGTGTGTAATGCTCAGATGCCCTTACTACAGAACACTGTACGCATGGGTTGCCAACCATTTTTAAATGTTCTTGTTAATCAGTGTGTCATATCAACATTCAGGTTGTTGTTGTAATTTAATTATGACACTACATCAAAATTTAAATCTCCAATGGAGCTGTAATTTTATTCCATCCATGTTAGCAACATGCATTTTATATCAGGACATTGTAATTATAAATGAGAGCACTATACAAAAAGGCTGCCATCCTTATAAAAACAAGCACATCTGAGTTGAAATCTTAAACCCTACCAAACATCCTTCAGTCCTGTTCATCAGCAAAAAGTTAAATTCTGCGAAGAAGGTGATAAGTACTAGCCAATCAGAGGCAGAGTAGGGCGGGTCTTTGCAGAATGAATTTCCAATTAAATGACCGTGAATAACAGGCCGAGCAACTGCCAGTGGCTGTGAAAGAGGTCATTTGGCATACGGATGAGAGCAGCATTTCCAAAGAAACTGTCTTGCACACTTATTGCTAGTGTGCCATCGGTTAAGCTACTGCATGCCAATGGTGGCACCCGTGCCTAAGGTTATTTATCCCTGCTGTATGCCAAAACAAAAAGACACAACTGTTTCTTCCTGCAGGCCATCAGTCATATAATGTCAGTAACCCTTAACACCAAACATCCACTTTACCAGTAAATTCTATATTTCATAGTTTAAATACTCACTGTTCTTTAACATATTAATATCCTCACTATCAATATAGATATAGGTATCGCTGTAATACTGTCATATTCACCTACCTCTTATATATAAAGCAACATGCTACACTATCATACTTATTCCAGCACCCTTTGCACTCTGCACCATTGCACTATTGTCTATTGTGTTAATAGATATATAGATAGATAGATAGATAGATAGATAGATTCTTATTATACTCTCTTGTCTACAGCTGTTAACATTGGATTCTTTCTCTTTTTCCGTTACCATGTTTCTCTCAGGCACTAAGATCCCTGGTTCAGCTGTGCTGGTGTTTGACATTCACATCATCGACTTCCACAACCCGTCAGATAACACCGTGGTCACCGTCACTCACAAGCCAGAAGAGTGTGTTAAGCAAACCAAGAAGGGAGACTTTGTCAAATATCACTACAACGCCTCTCTGATGGACGGCTCGTCCATCGACTCCACGTGAGTGAACTTCTGTGAGCCACTTTAAGCAAAACATCTTAGAAAACTGAGAAACCTAGAAAGAGTTCAGAGTAGTTTAAAGGTGCTATTGATAACATTCAGCCACTAGATGTCGCATTCTTCCTCCTCCGTTCCATCGCATTTACTTCATAACAAGTCGTTGCCAGGCACTTACCGTCAATCTCAGCCATTTATGTTCTATTTATGTTTTTTCCATACTAACTGACAACCCAGAGATACCACATAATACCAAAGTCGTTTTACTATTGGGGATAAACAGAACATTCATTTTGGACCTGCCAAATTTTTTTTAATTATTATTTTAAATCATAATATTTTTTTCAGGAAAAAACATATTTCTATTTGGCACTTTTCTAAAACCTCTGTAAATGTATTTTTTTCTTTTTTAAATATTTTTCCTCGTAAAAATGTTATTAATAAGACCTTCTCAGATCTCAGATTAAGTGTTGACCGTCCTGTATTGGTAACCATCACTGTTTAGTGCCTTGTAGCACCTGCACAGGATGAGAAGAGTTTTAAGAGGAAGAGCTACTCTGCTGTAGTCTTAACTGCACATTTCACTTCCACTGCAGGTGTACTCTATCTTGGTCTATTGATTTTTGTAAAAAAAATGTTCCCCTCATTAGTGCACCACGCAGCCCTGTCTGATTTGCATCAAAAGTTGAGTTGAGTTCGCTGTATTGCCATAAAAGTTGTTAGAAACTGTAGGAGCTTACAGACAGCACAACATTCAACACAGAATACTAATAAAACCATCATATAAATTAAACCTACCTCTTATATTCTCACATTAGGAGTGAGTAAAGAATAAGTGTTAAAGGACACTGTAAGAAGTATAATGTGCTTGCTTAAGAATAACGACTAAAAATACAGTTACGTTGTATGTTTCTGTTTCATTCGGACTCAATTTGTTTCAGGTATAACTATGGAAAGACATACAACATCGTCCTGGGAGCCAACCAGGTCGTCCCGGGGATGGAGGAAGGACTGATGGACATGTGTGTGGGGGAGAAAAGACACCTTGTTATTCCTCCTCATCTGGGCTATGGGGAGAGAGGAGTCAGTAAGTCACACACAACCACACATGCAGTAATAATAACGGAGAATATATGTGATGGTGGTCTGATGGATGAGGAGAAGCAAGATTCAGATTTTCCTGCGTGTGGCTATGAGCCAGGTGTCGTGTTTGGCCTAGAACCTTGGACTTCAAAAACCCACTAAACACCACACTGGGTTATATAGGGTTCCTTTACCCCCTTTACCCCAATTTGACTTAGGTTGCCCTTGGAGGCGGGTAACAGGAAACCTAGCTGACTCCCACGAACTGTTGTTCGTCAATTGTGGGTGAACATACATCAATTGAGATTTACAACTTACAAAGACAGGCAGAGGTAGGCACATTACATCCGGAAAACTGGTAGGAAAGCCCATACATGGTACACACAGCAGATCTTAAAGTCAGAGTCTTTACTCTGACTTTTTATAACCCTCAGTTTAACATGATACGTCACTTTCCTCCAATCAGGCATCGCCAATCAAACCCAAAACAGGACACATTTGGCCTCTTTTCAGTGTCCCATGCGCTATCCTGTTGTCTGGGTCAGGTCGACCTTTTTGGCATTTTCATATGTTTTCTAAAACCATGCCTAATTTCCCTGGCATGTTTTTAGTTAAAGGTTTTAGTCATATCTCTGGGAACTGTTTTTCTAAGACCAGACATGCCTGGTTCAACTTGACTTGATTCTTCAACACTGTTTCCAGTCTTTATGCTATGCTGAGCTAAGAGAGTGGCATCGATCACACAGTGAATTTCCACCTCATAATTTGAAAATGTTCTAATCATACAATTTTCTTGACACCTTGACAAAAGAGATCCTTTACAAATTCTTGGATTGATGTCTAGATTTTGGATCGGCATCACTCAATCCTTGGCCCAAATTTTATTACGATCTGTTAACAACATTTTGAGATATCATGCTTACCTAATAGACAAACAGACCAGAAACCCTAAACTCTATAGTGGAGGTAACAATTTAATATTTATAATATATATTGGGCGAGACACCCCAGGAAAAAAACATTGTTTTTCATGCACTGATCAATTTTTACATTTTTGGCTATTTTGCTTCCATAACATGTCTCCTTCCAGACTTGTGGAAAGAAAACATCCAAAATATACATTAAGGTTTTTTTTTTATTTTACTACGTTGTCTATTTATGTCTGTAGATTTCTCTTAAATTCACCAAAAGTTAACATTAGATAATGCCTCATTTGCGGATTTAAACATAACATTTCAGAAAACAAAAATATTTGTCTTAATGTAAGTAATCAATTGGGAAAGTTTCATGGCGATATCTATTAGTTATAGATTTTTATCCTATTCACCTGCAATGTCTTTCAAAATGTGTTTGTGTGTGTGTGTAGCTGATGAAGTCCCAGGGAGCGCTGTGCTGGTGTTTGACATCGAGCTGGTAGACTTTGAGGAAGGACTTCCTGAAGGCTACATGTTCATCTGGAACGAAGACGTGTCCACCGACCTCTTCACCGAGATGGACAAAGACAAGAACGAGCAAGTGGAGCCCTCTGAGGTACGTGATGATATAACCTGCTGTTCCTGTCACATCTGTAACATCTGAGACATTTTCTTCCTGTTTGCTCCAGTCCGTGTATCCTTAATTCAACCCTCTTCGACTCCTCCTGTGTTTCCACAGTTCACTGACTACATCATGCAGCAGGTGAACGACGGTAAAGGCCGCCTGGCTCCTGGCTTCGATCCTTATCGCATCATTGACAACATGTTCTCCAACCAGGACCGCGACGGAGACGGAAAGATCACAGAGGCGGAGTTCAAACTTAAAGCAGACGAAACCTCCACCCATGACGAGCTATGACGGGACTGAGTGTTAATCTCAGATTTAAGGTGTAGGCTGAAGGGTCAGACAGCGGGGTGGAAAAACATGTGGGTGGTAGTGTAGAAAACGAGGGGGTTGTATGTGTAAAGTAAGCGAGTGTGAAGCGAGAAATGTGATGAGAGATTTTGTGTTTTTTTAATTTGAAGATTTAGATGATGTTCAAAGGCAATTGAGAAGAAAGAGGGAGGATTTAGGAATTTCGAGGGCTAAATATTGGAAAGAAAACACCTCATTTGAGGTCTATGATGACAGTGAATGACTTTTTTTTACCTCCTCTCCCATCAAGTTCTTGTCTTGTGTTATGTGACATTTATTTTTTTATTTTGAAGGGTACAAAAGCACTCGTGTGTGAAAGAACAAACCAAGGCCTCACTCCATGATCTCTACATTCAACACTCCTTTGTGACTTTTATTGTTCTTAAACATGTTGTGGTTGTGCGTTGTTTTCTTTTCACTGTGTGCCAGCTTGTCTCTGAAATATCTGAGCGTCGGTCATCACTCACTGTAGTATACTGTGATGATGGAGGGAAGTTACGTTTGTTTCTGAGAGTTACAACTCATTTATTGATAAAAAAATAAGTGATAATTGTAAGTGAGAGGTTAAGTTAGGATAACATTTTATTTACATTGTTTACAGCTCACACCTTTCACTGTTTTACCCTTTAAATGTCAGGATGCCTTCTGTGTTTTCTGCTGTTAAAATCATCCAAAGGTCCCAAATCCTAATATGTTGTTGGGGCTTTGCAGTCTTTCAATCACTTTTGATCAAGTTGTTCCATTGCTTGGTTTTTTTTTCTTCATCCGAACGTCAACACCGGGTTGCAATTTAAGACTTTGTGTGTGAGTGTGTGTGTGTGTGTGTGTGAGAGAGAGATGGAAATGGAGAGAAAAGTGTGTGTGATTGTTGTTTTTGTTTTACTTTTTCATTCAGGAGAATACTGAGGCTAGATGGTGACAATGTCAACACAAAGTTTAATATGATTAAATGACCTGACCTAAATACACGCCTAGATTGTGTCTCTGTTTGCTTTAGACACTTTTTTAACTTTACTTTTATTGCATCAACTTAACTACTCCCCTGATTTACCATTAAACTCCTGTACCGTTGTCATAAAGACTCACAACGGACAGTCTTTTTAAAAAAAGATAAAAATGTTGCACTTTTTAGTTTATAAAGTATCTTTTTAAGTATTTTAAATGTAAGAATAGTAAACTTCGAGTAGACAACTAGTTTACATCCAAATTGTATTTTGTACTGCAACTATAATATGAACTATACTACAAGTGAACTTACAAGTATACTATTAGTTTACTAGTACTTGTAATGTACCACCATTTAGGCTACTCCTATCTTTTACTTAAGTAAAAGTAGCAATACCACAGTGCAGAAATACTCTGTTAGCCTACAAGTAAAAGCCATGCCATCAAAATGTCAAAAGTAAAAGTAAAAAAGTATTAGCATCAAAATATATCTCTGTTCAGAGCATATTGTACACCACTGTATACAGCCCATTTGTGGTCAAACTCTAAAAAAGCGAGCTTACAGAGACTTCAGGTCGCATATAATGATGCAATGAGAATATTACTAAAAAGACCAAGATGTTGCAGTGCAAGTGAAATGTTTGTGTCTACAGGCATAAATACTTTTCAAACTGTATTAAGAAATCTCAAGTACAAATTTATATGTCAGCTTAATCACTCTGAGAATGACATAATCTTGCGGTTGTCTAACATCAGATTTAGCACTACACGGTACCAATCACAGCTGTGGAGGCACTGGTATAGTTCTTTATATGCAAGGCATTGATATATGTATATATATTTTTAATATTTATATTTTTAATATCTTTTAATCATGACTTTTTATAGTGCTTCCTGTATTGTAATGTATTATATGTAATGTATTGTTGTTGTTTTTTCTTTTTTCTTATCTGGACCTTGAGTCTGCAATCAAGTTTGAATTGAATTGAATATACTTAAAATACCAAAAGTAAAAGTACTCATTGGGCAGAATGACCCAGACTGCAGGGTAGCTTGTTTTCCCCTGGGAATCAATAAAGTTATTAAATTAATTTATAATATTGCATAATAATTTATTTGTTCATTATATTTTTTATTATCAATTTGAATATGCAGTAAAATTTAAAATATTTTCTCCTGAAATGTAGTGTAGAAGAAGTATAAAATGTGAATACTCAAGAAAAGTACAAGTACTTCAAAATTGTACTTAAATACTTTCCATACTCATTGCAGTACCCAACATATTTTTGTTCAGCACCACGCCCACTGCAGGGTCACCCTGACCCTAAAACTCGTTCTCTTAATACATATTTTTTTTATTTCAAAATGACAGTATATATAGTAACAGCAGAAAACATTAAAAACATTTACATACAGAAGAAGCGCAGTGAAAGCATAAACAAAGAGCTGTGCCAAACATAAAAGGACAACAGAAATGAAAAAAAAAACAACATAAAATTAAAAAATTAAAAAGACCATGCGAGAGTATGACAATAATTTCACTTAAAAAATGTTAAGTATATTGCATACATTCATTGTTTTCATTGCTTTTTTGTTTTGTGAGGAAGGAATTGTTGACAGATATAGATCCATTTCTTTCATAAAAACAAAGAAATTAGGCTTTTTTTTGTTGGTAAATTGACACTATTAAAATTAGATTAATAAGAAAGAATGCATTACTACATCTATGTCACTCTTTTTTTTTCTTCAATATTATATTTATTGTTTTTTTGTTCATTTTGAAACTGTGGTATATTTTCAGGTCTTGCACCGGACAGTGGGGCCCCTAATTGTAAACAGATGTGTAGGAAGCATACGTGGAGACCTAGGGTCATGGGATATGTCCAGGGGCTGAAAGATAAACATTTAGGACAAAGGAGCCATGCAGGGTCATATCCTCAGAGCAGATGCTGCATGATATGACCCCGTTATAAGGAGGTGCGAGAGCCCCGAAGTGCAGGACTTTCAGATTTGACTTGAGACCTCCGGACGCTCTAGACGTTCGTTATGACATTTGTTGCTTGTTTGTAATAAACTCTATTATACCAGCAAGAACAGTGTCCGCGGAGCATCCTTTCTCATCACTTCAACCGCACTGTCGCAGGCAAGATACTACAAAACAACAGAACAAACATTCACAAACGTCCCCAATAATACCATTCTCTGTAAAAAGAAACTTAACAAGCCTAATATTAATATAAAATAAGCCAGTTTAGATACAGGAAAAACACATTATAAACAAAAAAAAGATATATAAGTAAAATAGAATATACACAAGTAAAAAAATAAAGTTAAAAACAATAAAATAAAATAAAATCTATTTATATATATATACATATATACATATGTATATATATACTGTATACACATATACATACACCTATGTCACTCTTTAACTTTTGTAGAAATGTTTCACTGGATAGAATTTGTGGATCAACTTAAATGACTTAGGAAGGACCAAACTTTCTTCCACTCAATATCACTAACAAGTTCTCTTAATACATCCATGCTAAAACTAACTACTAAACTGCGTCATCAACGCATCCTAAATTGTGGGTACTACGCATGCGCAGTAAAATCCGACCTGCACTCACCGAAATTGAGCCAATAGCAACCGCCAGTCTCCAGTTACACTGCGCATGCGTGGTAGAAGAAGAAGAAGAAGAAGAAGACCGTTAAGTTTGAGCAGCAACATGGAGACAGCGCGTCAGAGAAGAGTCAACAAACTGTTGCCCTGTTAGTTTTCACTTGAGGACACCAGAGGAGGATTGTTTCTCTGCAGTTTAACGGTGGCTGTAACTAACTTTTCATCATGGAGCGCATCTTCCTGGAATGTCAGGTACGAGAACACAAGTAAATAATATAGACCGTTTCAAACTTTAACATTATAAATGAGTCCCTTTGTATTTCCTGTTGCAATGTTTGTGAATGCAGTAGCTGACAGGAAGTAAACTTTGACCAGAGAGCTGTTGCCCTAGCAACAGAATGGCAGTTGCTTTTTTCGTTTCAAATATTTTTATTAGGAAGCATGTGCATGTCAGTGATACAGACTTCTGTGGGTGTGTCATGCCTCATTTTTTATATATATCAACAAAAACAGACAATACTAGGACCTAAGAGCAAACAAAAATGTGACAAGCAAATACAAAGAACATAAGTTGTTAAAGGAAAATAAATAAATAAATAGATAAAACACAGAAAACACCCTAAGGCACACAAATCAGGGAGACATTGGCGACATACAGTAAATACATAAACATGTGTAAACCACATATAAGATACAGATGGATGACACATTAAAGGAACAAAGAGTCTACAGCCATGCTGGCAGCTCTGTGAGTCTGCCCTTAGTTCACAGCTGTGGCAATGTCATTATTTTTGCAGGTATTTAAGATAAGATAATGTGATGGAATTTTCCATCAATTCCTCTCTTATTGGTAGAAAGGTCAGAGTGTTTGTCAGAGTGTCCCTCTGTTGACATTCTTGGGTTGGAGTCCTGTCTAGAGGAGCCACCGTTATCTGTACAGCTGGGTCTGTAGTGGAGACCGTAGAGCCAGTCGCTAGGGCAACCAGGGTCAGAGATAAGTAAGTCAAAACATGATAAGGGTAAGACACTGAGCACCAGGGAGGAAGGGCAGAGTTGTGAGGCCTTCACGCAGAGAGCATCTATTGTGGAGACCTGACAATTCTCCTTGATCAAGCTTCAATAAACCTTCTTTTGTAAGACATCATCAGCTCCGGACCTCTTCCTTCCAAAGATAACTTGTGTATCAATTATTCCATCACAGATAAGATATTACTTTATTAGTCCCGCAGTGGGGGAATTTGCAGTGCACAGCAGCAAAGGGGACAGTGCAAAAAACAAGATGCATCAGCTAACACAGTAAAAAAGAGCTAAACAAAATATGAACCATTTAAATAGAAGGAAGTATAAAAATAGGAGCAGTATATACAGTATTGACAATAAACAGACTATTAACAAAATTTCACATTGGTCATTGAAAGGGAGATTCTTTTGTCTTGGATCCGATGAAGTGGAAATAAATACAAAACATTCTTTATCCATAGTGGGAAACATAGTCTAAGTGACTGAATGTTCTTCTTCTTGCTTTCCTCCAGCTAAGCAGGGAAACCTTATGGTCCTCTCTGTTCTGAGGTGTTGAGAGTGACACCGTGAGCATCAGGAAAAACTTCAAAGCTCCTTGACCTATTATTTAGTTGTGATCATGGTGAGAAGGCGTCAGCATTGGATGTTAATTATTTCGCACCTGAAGAATTTGCATTCACTGTAAGCCGTTTTCAAGCCTATTATTTAGTTGTGATCATGGTGAGAAGGCGTTAGCATTGGATGTTAATTATTTCGCACCTGAAGAATTTGCATTCACTATAAGCCGTTTTCACGGGGGCGTCTGTGGCTCAGATAGGTAGACTGGGTCGTCCACCAATCGGAAGGTTGGCGGTTCGGTCTGGCTCCTTCAGTCCACATGTCGAAGTGTCCTTGGGCAAGATACTTAACCCCAAATTGCTCTCGAAGGCTGTGTCATTGCTTTGACTAGAAAGGCACGATATAAGTCAAGTCCATTTACCATTCACATATTAACTCCGGACAGTGAACGGCTCTATTCACACATGAGCTCAATCGGACATAAATCTTTATTGTCCATCAGGGTGGAAATTTGTCTGGAAAGGGATGGTGCTGCTGAATGTTACTTAAATCAACATTTTAAGCAAAAGAAAAATTTTGCTTCACAATTTCATTCACATCCATTATATTGGTGTGGAGGCAGAAATCTCAGATGTTCTGAGTAGGGCTGACCCGAATGCTTCGACTGTTGCCATGGTTTGCCTTTGTTTTTATTTTTATTTTTTTTATATATAAGAAAGTAATAATAATGTTTAAATCCCGAAATAGCCCATGAAATAAGAATGAATCCCACAACATTAATTATCATTAGTTATCCTCTGATGGATATCGCTGTTTGTTGTGTGTAGAGGTGTGTGTGTGTACAGTAGTGTGTCACTGTCCCGGGTACTGAAACTGCTGGTTCTGTCGAAGCAAAGTGTGTCTCAGACCTTGGGCCAAAGGTGTCTGGAAACCTTGATCAACTTTCTACAAAAATCAATGTTCAAGATGTCCAAGTCTGGTGCAAAAAGCAGAGTTTTTATTGTGTTCTATTGGGACAGTAACACAACCAAAAACCAATCCATAATTTGTGCCGATTTGATTGTTGTCAGGTGTTGTGAGTGTCATAGCTCTTAAACGCAAGGGACATTCGGTCACCTAATTTGCCTCCGGTATCTTCAGGGTTTTAAAGTGTCTGTTTGTTTTTTTTTAATAACTGTTACCTGATGTCTGTCACCTGATGTCTGTCATCTGATGTCTGTCACCTGATGTCTGTACATTTGACCATTGGCTAGTTTAAATCAAGGTTTCTATTCATTCCACAGTATGCTAGAGAGAAGCTTGCAGTCTTATGAAATTATGCTGTAGCTCATTCAAATCACCTCGCGATGGGTAGGATGAGGTCAGGGTTATGTAGGGACATTGCTGGGGACTATATTATAACATTAACACTGATTATATACCGTTATAATTTTTAGTCGACAAGATTATATGATCAATATTCTCTATCATGGTTAACATATTTCTATATCTTTAAGAGTTTTACTTCCACAGTTCGAGGTTCTTTATTCGTCATATGTCAATTCCAGCGAAGCAGTCAATGGCAATGAAAATCTTTGGTCTCAGATTCCTTCAACAATGCTCAGAGAATATGTACTGTATATATAAAAGGGGAAAGCACAAAAGTAATGTTAAAGCACAATGATAAATAATCAAAAATAAGGACCAGATAAAACTAAATAAAAGTTGAGGAGGAGCTCGAGACACGACAGCTGTCCACGGTGCCATCTTGCTCGCAGCTAGCTGCACTGCGCTGAAAATGTTCCCAAACTAGGATAGTGAGAAAATGTATTTTTAGGGACAGCTTAACCTTTAACCCTTTGACCAGCAAGGGTGGACAACAGAGCAGGGAGGCTGAGCCTGGGCTGACCTGAGTGTGGGGCAGCAGCAGCTGGTGTTTTAGAGGAAATGTGTGTGTAAATGTAGCACTTAAAATCCGAGGGAATCACAGCACAATGTGTATCAAGATAGAAATGTTATCTTTGCATCGGATGCCCTAGAGAACAAGTTAATTTCAGTATGAACACTTAAAAAATGAAACCAATACCAATCAACTTTAGTATTGTGTGGTAGAAATTGAACGGTTGGAGGCAAAGTCTTCAGAGGGATGCAAGTCTTTATGAAAGTAACAAAGACCAGGAGTTAGTCTGTCAGAGGAACTGAACTCGCTCACGTATACAGCAGATTTATACACTGTTTCATAGGAGGCTTGAATCCCACGCACCAATTACAGCAGACCCTTTGCGTACACCTCCTGATCCTCCTCACTATTGATTACCTGTTTGTCACCAGTGCCACGTCTAAGCCTGTATTTCCTCAAAGAGGTCAGGATGGTTTGACAGTCCCATGTCTGTATTTACTCACGGTCATCATTAGAAATAACAAGCACAGGTTCATATGAGGTTGATCATTCTTACTACATTAAAATTAATACATGACATCTGTTTAGCTGAAGTAATTAACATAGATTTATCTACCAACTAAAGCACAAGAAATAACTGAAGATTTGTAAAAGTGATTTTCCAAATCTATAAATAACTTAATGGTTAATCATCGTTTTAAAAGCTGAATAATGAAATATAATTATGTTTGATGCATTTCCCTTAAAGGGGTAATCCAGCAATTTATTGTATTTCCATGAAGATTAAAAAAAATGGTCAGAATCGGAGAAGCTTAGTCTCTAGTATGGGTCAATCTACAAAAACGCTGGATCCTACAATTCCCATAATGCTACTCAATGGTGTCTTTGATTAATCCTGATGACATCCTCAGGATTATTTTTTTTTTTACTTTAAAAAGCTCCACAGAAGACATTAGACTGCTGTTTTCCCAAAATTGGTGCAGTGCCCCTTTTAATGACTTTGAATTTAAAGGTATAGGTCGGGTGTTTTGAAGTGGGGTTGTAAGAGGTACTTATCCATAGTCAGTGTTTTACCTACAGTAGATGACGGTCGGCACGTCCCCAGCTTGGAGAAGCAAGCAGGAGTACCGACACGGTGACTCTAGCAGGGCCTCAGGCAGCGACCTGCAGTCAGAACTCCTGCAGAATATGCCACCGTTGTTTGGTTTTAGTGGGAAAAAGCAAAGCCAGTGTAACGCTGCAGCGTGATAATAAATTACACCAAAACATTTAATAGTACAATTAAAAGAACCGATAACGTTGGAGCTTATCAATACTACGGTCTTTGATCATTTAGCACCGGTGCCCGTTTAATACTGGGTGTTGGTACCTATAATTCCCTAGTTCATACGGGAGGGATGTTGCAACACAGCTGTGTTCTTTTGTCGCAGTATTGAAAGTAAAAAATGCAAATTTCAGTTTTTGAGGAGCTGCAGCGTAGATCAAACTGTCAAATAGGACAACCAACCTGCCTTCCACCCCGCTTTCTCTATACCCATGCTATGATGTGCCTGCTGTTTCACTGGACCTTGAGTTTCCTAAACAACAAAACAATAATAAATTAAAGTTTAATCTATGGCTATTGGTGGTTTCTTGATGTACAGAACCATAAAACAAATCTCTACCATGAAGTGAGGACTGGAACAAATCTGTGGATAAATACTATGCACAAATCTTGGCTCATGTGAACAAATGTCCCTTCTTTTATTTCATGTTGCTGATGACTCTTTTACGTTTTTTTTTCCTTCTTGTAGGTCTGCCTCTCCACATTTAACAGGATCTGTGATTTCAAGAGCCATGTGAACTCAAGTGTACATCAAAAGGTGGGCATTAAACTTCATGTACACTCAACCTGGTTGGCACAAAATCCCCACTCTGAACTGTTCACCAACTAAAATAAACACAAAGGTTTGAGCGATGAAACAGTTTTCCTGTTGGCTACCGTGAACCCTTCCACTGGTGATGGCATATGCACAGGCACTTTAGAGTTTCCATTTCACCTAAACTGCATGTCCGTGGGCTGCAGGGAAATCACACGTCACAAATTTCACCACCTGCCGCTGTTATCAGGCAGGACACACAGTTGTTGTCTTTATCTAGGAACTTTCTGCCACTTCCATTGTGGGTGCAACATCTGCTCCATTCCCCCGCCTTTACATCCTTGCAACAGTTGTCATGCAGTGTTATGCGAACTTGGATACTTTTACACAGACACACAGGAGGAGAAGTACTTCTCCAGGCTTTTACCTTTACATAGTAATCCTTATGTTTCACAACAATCACTCCTAGGTTATTATTCAACGCATTTTACAGCTTACATGCATGCGAGCATTTTAACACAACAATTTAACATAACACTACATAGAAAGGTGCAGCCTGGGCAAAGAGTGCTAACCACTTGATTTCAACATGTAATTGTGCGTTGATGGCTACTTCAAAATTTGTATCTGTTGTCGTGGCCTTGGCCCAAATGATGTTTGAAAACCTGGATCAAGGATGTCTAGGATTAGGATGTTTAGGATGTCAAAAAGTAAACACAGGATACTCAAATAACTGTCTGGAAATGTTCAAGTTAGTTGCAAAAAGCAGAGTTTTTTGTTCTATCAAGACAAAGACACAAACCAACCCAAGCCTGGGCCGGCAAACAGACTGAAAAATAAGTTCAGCAAACACAGTCTTATATATGATTTTGGGGAACCTTGAGAGTCAGGGCTCCTCCTTTTGTTATATTGCCAAAGTGGTGTCATTTTTATTGGTGTCAGGTGTTTTAAACAAGGTCGTTTGTTCGGTTTATTAGTCTGTTCTGAGGGAAGCATACAGTCTTATCAACTTGTCCCGTGGCCAGGCAGATGGGTAGGGTGAAGTCAGGTCGGGGACACACACACAGAAGGTGGACAGTATTGTAGGCTGTGGATTACAACATAACTTTTAGCAATGATTTTATACATTTGTGATCAATAACATATTTCTATAAGTTCTAAAAGTTTTACTTCCACACTGTCTCATGAACATTATTAGAAGTAAGCTGGGTCACTGTGTTGAGTTAAAGCTGGAAGCCCTGGACTATTGGAGTGAAAAGACCAGTCGAGTGTTTGACTCAGTTAGTGCAGTATTCCAGATAACTGTAATGCTGTATCATGAGGCGATCCCTATAGTCCTGTTTCTACATTTGCCAAATGATAAACCACCTCTGCATGTTTCCTCTGTTCTTTACCGACAGAAAATGGTAGACGTCTTCCAGCAAGGTATTGTTTTTTTTAAAACCCAAACTTTCATGGTACATTTAATTTACCTGCATGATAAAATGTGTTACTCAGATTTTATGTCCAGTTAATTAATCTTTTTTTTCTTATTTGTTTACTTCTTTTTAGATATTGTCAACGGTTATGGTAAGCTTGCTTCTTCTCCCTCCTGTTTGTTTGGTGATTGTAAACAAAGTTCCTGTTTACATTCAGTGTGACTGTGTATCCTTGACACCTAAACATATATAAGAAGTGGACGTAGTAACCATGACATCACCCATTGGTTTCTGTACTGCTGTTTTGAAGCCTTGAGTTAGGCATTTTGGCCGTCGCCATCTAGGTTTTTTACAACTAGATGTGACACGAGAGGGTGGAGCTAAGTACGTCCAGAATAAGACATTTCCAGAAAATCTGCAAAAGAAAATGTAAATTAATTTGCGTTTCCATTCACTACTGTTATGCGGATATTAGGAGTTGGTTTATTGCAGAAGAAGAGTACACAACAAGGTGACGTAATTAAAAGAGCACCAGTCAATCCTCAAAATATTGAAAACGATGCAGAAAACGTAATGGAAATATGGTATTTCTGTTAGTTTCATATATTAACTTGAGGAAGGTTACAGTCTCCTCATTACAACACAGATCAGTGGACATTTAAGTCTCATGTTTGTTTATGTTTATTTTATTTAAGAAGGGACAGTGCACATTAATTAACATGAGCCATCATGTAAATGTGCAAGATTTAGCCATGCAGGCTCATTTTCATCTGTAGTCCGCGATGCTCACATGCTTCATATGATTCATAAGCGTAGTCACCTTACTTTTCAATGCACTGACTTTTCCAACTCAAAAACATTTTTTTTTTTTGCGATATTTGGACATTTCAGAGTTCTTTTGAAACAGCTGTAAACCCTTTAGATATAGTCAGACAACACAATGTATAACTTAGTTTAAGCATACCGAAACCTTTAGCCTATTGTTAAGACTGAGATGATTCAGATAACAATGCACGCAACGCAGTGAGTTATTAACAAATCTGAATGTAACTCTCATATTGCCAATGCACATCACTGTACCTGTTTATTTGCAGTTTCAGATTGAAGTAATGTGGGCGGTCCTGAGCAGCTCAAGTGTAATCATCTTTTCTTCCATTGTTATCTATCTACTCTACAGTTGCCATTCCCTCCATTGTGTTGATCAATCAGCCAACCAAACTTCGTCAGGTCAAACAACCCATCATAGGTTAGTAAAGTGTCTTTAAGTTGGTTGGTAGTTGACCTTTTTCCTCTCATGCATCCCAACAGGAGACAAACCACTCCTGGCCTCTACTGTAGCAGAGTTAGAATGATTCATAGCAATATGATAAGACATGGCATGTAAATTCCAGCTCAGTCAGTTTTAGTCTAACTGAGCCTTGAGTTCTATGTTAATGCAACAACATAATTATATTGTATTTTACCTTAGAGCTCTTTAATTTAACAAACTAGAAATCAATGCTGACACAGGATTGTATACGTCATCGTAGCTGAAGGGGAAAAGGACACATTTGTATTATTGTTTATTTATATTCTGTGCTTGTTTTCATGACCTCTAAATATTTTACTTCAAAAATACATGTTTTGGTGGCTAAAAAATGTGCATAGATTGTAGCTAAAAGCAATAATGTGTCAGCCATCAGATGGTCATGGATTTGTAGGGTTGTTCTCATTAAAACAAATGTAAAGCTGTGAGACAATGTATAGTAGCGGTGTTGGAAGATGCAAAAGATTATGTTTGAAGTAAGTCCTCTATTTTAAATTTACTTTCTTCCAGGCTTGTCTATGTGTTTCAGTCGAGGGAACTATGGATCGTTTTACCTGTGCCATGTCTGTGAGGAAAAGATTAATACTGAAAAGATCATATCCCACCTCTCTTCTATCGACCACTGCAGCAACTACTTTGTAAGTGCAGAACATCATAAAAATGAACCAATGTTTAAAAATCTGGAAGCACAATTTCAATTGTATTTTGTATTTTAGAACCGCACAAACCCCAACGCACTGAGTTTCTCCTGGATCCCCAGCAGGAATATGAGCCACATTCTGAGGCGTGAGGTCACACAGGAAGGAAAAGAAAAGAGGCGCAGTGAACTTCAGGTTTGTACCTGGAGGCCTGGAATCTTAAATTTTAAATGTATATCGAAATGTTAAAGCAGCTATATTCAATAATTCTATATCAACATCGCATACCCATTTGTATGTGAAAGGGGTTGCTCGAAGTGAAATCCCACGAAGACTTATCACTGTGCACTACCTATTTAGCACCAAGCAGCACACAGACAAAGTTAGCGACTAGCTGGGGAACATAGTGGCGCATTTAGCATCTAAAGAGACTGATATTTCCTTCAGTAGTTGGTGGAAAACAAAACGGAGCTAAAAGGAACCCAATATTGGACATTTATCAGTTTGACACAAACACGACTCCAAATGAAAGCTAATGTTGCTCCGTAACTGCAGGAAGATTAAATAGGCAACGGGCTAACATGTTGTTTTATGGTTACACAGCGCTGCCATGTAAACAGACTGAGTTGCAATATTTGTTTTGGTGGGATGAAAGTCTTTTTAAATTATAGAGGATGCCATGCGTTTTCACCATGTTTTCTCTTTGCAGATGTTGAATTTACCTGGAAATCTGTCGACACAGCTTAAATCATGTACCTACTCTGAAGGTATATGATTTCAGGATTTCTCTATGTAATAATTGTTTTAGAATTTTATTCAATTGTATGTTAATGTAAATGATCCCATCCTACTCCCCAGTGATGGACATTCTCAGGGAAAAGACCAAGCTTGTCAAGCAGCTTGAAGGTATGTGCACATTTCTCTCAGGACTCTTATTTTTGCAGAAGCATCAGTCAGGACTCAAGGAGGGCTTTATCAGTCGGTTACATATAAACAAAGCAGCAACCCTTTGTTTCTCCTTCTTGTAATAAGCACTCCACCCTGCTACAGCAATCAAGAAAACAGTCTCACAACAAGGTCCATTTAGTAGCTGTTCGGGAACTTTCAATCGTATCAAATGATCCACATTTCAGTGCAAATTTGAACATCTACAATTCAGTGACAGCTGGGATAACTAAACCATGTGATATGAGCCAAAGCTCCACAACAGCTATTAATGGATCTTGTGGCGAGACTGATCTCTCAATATACTGTATATCTGCATGTGTTACATGTACTCTTTCTTAGTATCCTTTAGTTCATGCTTCATCGCTGCAATCTTTTCCCCTCTAGTTAAGCCAAAGAAGACGATGATACAAACATACCAAAGAGACAGCAACAGGGAACATCCACTTCTTGGTCAGTAAATGTCTCACAAAATGCCTTTTTTTGGATGCAAAATTCAGTTGGTAATGACATTTTCCTGAATGGAAGAAGATGGTTTCTTTAAAGCTGGGGTATTCCGTTTTCTGGAAAAGGCTTAAAAAAAAAAAACCACACAGAGATGAGATGAAATTCACAATTCATGCTCACACTGGAAAGTTAATTAAATTGTTGGCCTTGCTCAGCTTTCTTTTTGAACTTCTTCCCCCTTTCTCTCTTCTCTGATCGTGGTCTTATAGGCCTGCAGCACCTTGTTGAATGCATTTGTGTCGGGCAGACTGAGAGGAGATACTACCTCTGCACGCTCTGCCACCTGACTGTGCCCGCCCGCACGATCATCAAACATGTCCTGAGCTTCGACCACATCTTTTGTTACTTTGTAAGTAGCTATGAAGAGTATACGCCTGTATCACTTAAAACATTTTGAATAAACACACAAAACACTGATGTATAAGTTAAAGAATATAATAGCAACTAAGAGATATAATACCTTAACACAAGACACCAGAAGTCAAAGAGGCATGTCTCCCCAAAGGAAGATAATACACAGATTATATACTTTTCTCCAAGGCAAAGAAAACCTTTTCCTTTGGTCAACTATCTACAATATTATATTTTACTATTGGAAATCAATTAACAACACAAAACAATGACAAATATTGTCCATTCATTAGGTTTTCTAGTTAAATATGAGTATCTTCACTCTAGCTTTAAAACTGAGCCCGCAACAACCTAAAATTCGCAAGTTGCGTTGAAGAAATTAGTGGCATTAAAACAAATTTCCGTATACAATATATTTTTAATCTTCAACCCATCAGTGTTTTGTGTTGCTAAGGGAATTTCCACCACATGCTCCAGGATGTCAGAAACATTGAAGCAGAACAGCATTAGATTCAAACAGCTACACAGAGGCATCAAGAATCACTTGCCAGATTTGGTTTATTATTAAGTATTGACTCCCGAATTTGCTGCATTATCTGCCTTAAATATAGTTGTTTGTGTTTTGATGTCAAGTTGAGTAATGAATCCTCAACACCTGAAATCAGTATCATTTGTCTTCTTGGGTGGTATTTGTGTAATTCACATAATTTTTAATCTGTACAGAGAGTGTGGCACCCGTCTACTTTGTTGGCAAGAGAATCCTACAGGGAATACACCAAGTCATTTGCTGCCAAGATGCTTGATTTAGCAAAGCAGACTGAGAAAATCCATGGTACTGCAAATGTTGATATGAAGGTAATATAGTTTACAAAGTCACTAGTGCAGGTTTCCCAAATGTTTGCTTTTGTTTGTATTAATGTGAAACTGTATGACTTTCTGTTACAGCAAGTGCGCCTGGAGCCTGCCAAATTCACATCAGTGAATTTCACTTGTTATGCAAAAGGTTGGTATTTATTTATTTGTGTGTTGCATTCCTCTGAATGAACTTCAGTGGAACCCAGATGATGTTTTACTAATTGAGCCTGTGGTGACTTGTAGCTTTGGAAGAGCTGGGATCCATCAATAAGGAAAACAAAGGGAGCAGCTTGATTACAAACGTCACACCAGGGAACAAGCTGGGTATGTATTTTTTTTTATGACTTGCAATTTTTATTTTATAATAAACACATCAGTCATACCAAGATGACATACAGTATGATATATTATACTTCAAACTCCCCACCCCCTCCCCTACCCAACACGGAAACGAGAGGAGTCTACCTGCATATACAGTGGCTTGTGTACAAAGCTATTGCTAAGAAGACAGTACAATTCTGGAAAAAATAAATAATTACCTTTTTAAGAAAAATGAATACATAAATAACACTAGAATTACCGCCTCACGGTTGCCTCCGCCAGCCAGTCAAGTTTCCATCCATGTCTGTCCAAAATGTCGTCACATTATCATTTTATCCTATCGGACATTTGTGTAAAATTGTCATAATCACATAAATTCTTGAGTTATGGCCAAAAACATGTTTTGTGAGGTGACCACCAAATTCCAATCAATGGTGATTTAATTTGGTCTAACTTTAGCAATTATAAGGGTTACCTGTATTTACAGTTTGCAACCAACATAGCAAAATGTAACGTTTTTTTTCCCCTCCAGAAGGGCAGTGCAGCCAACAAGGGAAAATGGGCTCTTGCTCGGTCAGCTCCAACTCGACCAGCTCTAACCCGGCCAGCTCCAACCTGGCCAGCTCCAACCCAGCCAGCTCTAAACCGGCCAGCTCCAACCTGGTCAGCTCCAACGTGGCCAGCTCTAAACCGGCCAGCTCCAACCCAGCAAGCTCCAACCCGGCCAGCTCTAAGGCCAGCTCCAACCCGGCCAGCTCTAAGGCCAGCTCTAGCCCGTTTAGCTCTAAGGCCAGCTCCAACCCGGTCAGCTCCAACCCAGACAGCTCCAACCCGGTCAGCTCCAACCCAGCCAGCTCTAAACCGGCCAGCTCCAACCCAGCCAGCTCCAACCCGGTCAGCTCCAACCCGGCCAGCTCCAACCCAGACAGCTCCAACCCGGTCAGCTCCAACCCGGCCAGCTCCAAACCGGCCAGCTCCAACCCAGCCAGCTCTAAACCAGCCAGCTCCAACCCAGCCAGCTCTAAACCGGCCAGCTCCAACCCAGCCAGCTCCAACCCGGCCAGCTCTAACTCTGCCAGCTCTAGCCCGGCCTTGACCACGTCCCTCGGTATGTATTATTATATCAGTGTAAACTAGTTGGACCATTGGATCAACTGGTTGAGGTTGTTGGTCTTAAACTGCTTGTTATAATGTGAAATGTCTGCTGTGTAAAATGCCAATTAGCATCCAGTGTTTTTTTTTTGAAAATACAATGGTTTCAATTTCTTTTTCTTTTTAAAAAAAAAATACTATTTAGAATGTTTTTACAATTAACAAAATTGAATTAGCAACTCAATTTTACCTTGTTTTTTCTTTGTAGACCTCCACGCCATATGTTACAAACTACACTGTCAGGTAAAAAAATATCACAGTTATAAATTGTTCTCTAATAACCTCGATATAATTACTGTACCTAATACTATCTAGGTTTTTGGGAGTTTGGTGTTTAATAGAGTGAACTCTTTTTAACTTTTCGTTTGTTTCTCGCTGGTGGCAGAACTGCAGGAAGAGCTTTAGATGTATGTCTCAGTATTGCAGACATGTGTCAACGTGGGAACACAAACATGTATGTCAACATTTTCATAGCTTCATACAGAAAGTCTTTGTGATTATTCATGATATGCTACAAAATATGACATTACAAACTATCTCTAATGTTCTTCTCCAGATGTTGAAGGAATCCCGTGGTGGAGGTACCATTCACTTTTCTCTCATTTCTCATATTGTACCAGATTGTGTATAATTGTCAAACTCATTTAAATAAGATAATTTCCTCCCTTTCTTACAAATTCTCATGGTTATGACCAAACAGGTCCACCTTTTTCCTTCTGTTACAACGTGCAGCAACACTTTGATTAGTTTAAAAAAATATCATACCATATTAACACATTTTGTTTTATCATGGAACTGATTTAGCTTCACAAAGTGAGCTTTGTATCTAAACATTACTCATGAATATAGTCTCCGCATTTTATACATTTTCTTTACAATGAGTGATCCATCCTTCCATAGCCGCTTATCTTATTCAGAGGGGGGCTGGAGCCAATCCCAGCCAACATTGGGCGAAGGCGGGGTACACCCTGGACAGGTCGCCAGACTATCACAGGGCTGACACATAGAGACAGACAACCATTCACGCTCACATTCACACCTACGGGCAATTTAGAGTCAACAATTAACCTGCATGTCTTTGGACTGTGGGTGGAAACCGGAGAACCTGGAGAAAACCAACATACAAACATACAAAATCCACACAGAACCTGCGGCCCTCTTGCTGTGAGGCGGCAGTGCTAACCGCAGCCCACAATGAATGATGGTATCACAATTTCCAAAGATTGCCCTGCATCCATATTGGAAACGTTTTTTCTGCGTTTTAGGCACATTTCAAGTTTGAGTTGGTGTTCCCATCGGCCCTAATTTAAGAAAAATGATTTTGGTATTTTTCTTCTTATTCTCTTAACCTCCTCTTTCCTTTTGAACGTTAGAATGGAAACCCAGGCTGGGCTTATACAAGTACCTCATCGAGAGCTTGAGGCGAAATCACCCAGTTACTGGTGAGCGGACCCACTTGTTATCATCGTGATTTTGTAAGGCGTTAAACTGAAAAATGTCCATTCTTATTTTGTTTTGTTTGTTTGTTTAGGTGTGCCCCTGGTTGTGACGTTGGTCACCACTCAGGTTCAGAACGAACCTCTTTATATATGCTTTGCTTGTGAGGACTGTTTCTCCGAGTCTTTTGTCAAACAACACTTTGACTCTCGGAAACACGTCATAAACACAGTGGTGAGTTTTAAGTTATTTATGTAGTTTGTGTTCATTATTGTGACACCACTGCAGCAGTGTGTGGATGCTAGCAGTACCACTCGAGTGTGTGTGAGGAATTGCAAATGACATGTGTATGTTCGCTTATTGTTTTTAGTTTTATATCACACATTCAAGTACTGATATAGGCCCTATAGCTACCACAATGTTTGGTGTCCTTACCTTTTTTTTTGTGAATTTAAGTGATCAGACTTTTACTTATTATTGCATGGTAATGCAGGTAGAACAGAGACACTTGAAAATAATGAGTCCTGCAAGGCCCAGAAACACAATAATATACAGCTGACGTACCTGGGATGTACCTTGGTTTATAATAACCCGCGTTTGTCTTAAATTCTCAGCTGTACCAGAATCCCTGGCGGCTGACTTTTGCATGGGAGAATCATCTGTCTATGAAAGACTTGAGGTCAATGGCATGGGAAGAAGAGATGGAAAGACCAAATCAGAGAATGCTGAAGGTAAAATGCCAAAGAACTTGAACAGACCTGTTGTTTTTTCTCACTAAGGTGTTCACATCCGTGTAGAGATATACAAAAGTCATTTTTACGAGCTTCAGAGCATACAAACTAAAATTCAGTCTGAAAGGCAATAACTAACCACAGTAAAGCTGGTTGTGTCATCATCTTGTATAGACTAAATCATTTTCTTTAGTCATTACTAATTGAGAATTTTTTCCTTTCTCAGATACTTGATATCCCAAACTGGATGCTTCAGAGCCTCGGGACACTTTGTTACCGAAAAGGTAGGAATTGGTCCTACATGAAATAATTCAGAGATAGTTGGAGAGACAAACTCACTGTATCTTTCCTCCTTGCACTTAAGCCCTTGTTTTTTTATGAAGTCAACATTGTGGCCAGTGACATGTGTTCTGTGGGATTATTTGAACTTGTTTTGGTCATGCTTGAACAACATGAAGCAGTTTGAAATAGTTTGGTCTCATTCTTGATTTTGTCTGCAGTGATGGAGAAACTGGAACTACAACACACTCTCTTAAAGCGTGACGGTAAGTGATAAATTAATTTCTTAGCCTTAAATAAGATGAATGACATTGATTACTTTCATCTGACTGGTGCATGCTTGTCTGTTTTTATGTCCGTGCAGTTCCAAAGTGTGAAACATACAGCAAACTCCAACAAAACGAGAGATTTCCTCTGCTCGGTGAGTACCGCTGGAGAGAAAAAGTCTTGCCAGAAATCAGAAATGCACTCTGGGTGTTTTTGACTTTTCTTTACCTCCTTGTTGCAGGTGGACAGTTCCTGGTCATGCACGACATTTGCATCAAAGGGCAGCAGACCACAGATGTGGGATTCCTGTGTTTGCTCTGTTGTAGGAGGTTGTCAGACGACGAATGTTACACTCATTTGTTCAGTCTGCAACATGTTGCAGAATTTATAGTGAGTATACTAGTTAGACACTTCTTCAACACATACCAACACATAGCTTAAATGAAAACACATAACAACATATAGCTTCATAACAACACATATTAACACATCATAACAACAAAGCGTAAATTGATGACGATTTTCTCCTTTAGTTGGTCATATATCACGGCTAGTTAGCAATACAACCCAAAGTTCTACCAAAGTTCAGTATGGCTTTAACTGTGATAAGAGGTTACTGGCGACCCAGAGCTTTATCCAGCGATATCTTGTCATTCTATCATGAAGGCAAGGGGGTGAAGTTTAACCCTGAAGTAACCATGCTCTTTTTATTATTTGGTTTTCACGTTTTTCTCAGGTTAAAAGCTTTTAAAAAGCCCCCTAAAAAAATAAACAGGGAAAAACGTGTCATGTTCTATCAGCTTGACCACACATTGGAAATCACCAAGAGTCATAAAATCAGTTTTCTGCAACACTTTGGAATATTTAGCACCTATATGGTGGCCACATTAGTAGTGCCCCAATATCTATATCTTTTCATAACATATAAACCTATATCTGTGCCAAATGTGTTGCTTTTATCGCAAAATGCACATTTGTTGTGCTTAACTGCCCCGCTAAATATAAGACGCTAATATGCCACAATCACAAGTGAATACGTTTTTAACCTGCAAATACACCCAGTCAGTTTTTTTTTAGGGCTGCTTAGATCAGAAATGTCATTCAACAGAAAAACAGTGACTGTTTATTTGACTAAAGATTTGACTAAAGATTTGACTAAAGATTTGACTAAATATTTGTGTGTCTGTGTGTGTAGGACCGTTTCCACCCAGGCTCGCTGAATTCAAGCATTGATGCAGAGACCGTATTGGACTTGGCAAAACAGGCAGCATATATTCACCCCATATCACATGTGCAGGTATTCATAACTTAAATTGAGTTTCTGTGGCTTCATCTTCATGTAGCATCTCCTCTAGCCATGGACTTATGCTTTTGTCGCCATAATTTCTGCCTTCAAAGGTGATGAAATTGGACAAGCCCATCTGGGAGACATGCTCCTACTTTAAAGGTGAGTATGTGTGCTGCAATGAATGTTCCACATTGGCGTCTGTAACTCTGTATTGGTTTCTTGACTGTTTTTATACTATCTTGTTCCAGCACTATCCATCCTGATGACTGCAAATAAGGGAGAAGGAAAAGCAAGGCTTCAACCCCCAATAGTGCCTGGAAAGAAGTTGTGTAAGTCATGTCGATGTTTTATGTTCAATATGACCCTAGTACCAGTACGGCTATGGAAACATTTTACGAATAATTAAAGCTTGGGTTCCCATTGTGGCAGCCAAAGGAGCTGCATGTCTATGTGTCTGTGTGAATAATCATATTTCACATATTTTATATGTTTGTGTCTTGTATTACTATCATAACATCTTATATTTAGGGCTGTCAAAGTTAACGTGATAATAACGCGTTATTGCACATTTGTTTTAACGCCACTAATTTCTTTAACGCATTAACGCAATTGATCTTTCGGAGGTTGTATCGGGCTTTAAAGCTAGAGGGAAGATACTGGTATCATATGAGACTAGTAAACCTAAGGAATCCATTTTTACCAACCATGTCATACTACAGTAGCTTGTCAGGAAGGAAGTTAAATAACGCTCCAAACTTAACCTATAATAAACCTCAAGATATGTGAATGAAAATGGGTTCTATGGGTACCCACGAGTCTCCCCTTTACAGACATGCCCACTTTATGATAATCACATGCAGTTTGGGGCAAGTCATAGTCAAGTCAGCACACTGACACACTGACAGCTGTTGTTGCATGTTGGGCTTCAGTTTGCCATGTTATGATTTGAGCATATGTTTCTATGCTAAATGCAGTACCTGTGAGGGTTTCTGAAGAAGAAGTAAGGGTCTCGCTGGTCCCAGGGAGATGGAGGCCATATGTTTAACATCTGGTATTCAGTTCAAAGGTTGTGGCTGCAATTTCATGCTCACATGCTATTTAGTACATTAAAACAGTATGTGAGATTTTTTAGTACGTCCGAAACCTTAATATGAAACCAATAGTATGTGAAGTGCATACTATTTCCGGTGAAATATTACAGTATGAAATGCTGGACACTACAGTGGCATAAATATCCCACAATGCAATGTGGTAGTAATGACAACGTTCATAACAGACGTTAACGGACAGCTCTATAATCGCTAACTTTTTAATTTAACTGTAAGAATAAGATTCCACTTTGCTAGGCATAATATATATTTAAAATTAAATCAGACTTTGATTCTGACAAATTATCGTGTGGTCAAATGAGGTTGGCACGGGTTACCATGGTTACACGTCTCCAACCAGCACGGAGGCTCTCAGGACGTGATGTGGTAATTACAGTTCATTGCATCCGAAAAGATACATACTGCTGTTTAGTCACACAAACGATTATTCACACAGACAATAATGTGCCGGCATGTTTTACATACATCTATCATACATCAGTATCATGAGGGTGCATTTTTCTTCATGGACTATTACTAATCTCTTCACCTGATCCACTATTTTCTTTTTGACAGCTCATTTGATGCTTTTGTATTATTGCTTATATAGATAAGATAATTATAATCAAATACATTTTTTAATGTCATGAATGTTTCTCAGTCCCCAGAGGAACTCTGAAAGATGTGAACAAGGACCATGTCAGAGACAACAATCAGAAAAACAGCAGGATGGTGGAGGGGTGTGAGGAAACAACGAGTCAAAAATCTACAGACAATAGTGAGACGACCCTGAATAAGATGTCTGTAGTTGGTGCTGGAGTCACCGGTTCACGCTGTGTAGAAAGTGGAGAAAATGCAGAAAAGGGAGACGACAAGGAGACTCTTACACCAAGTGAAAAAGAATCTGAGAAGAGAGGAGGGGTGTTTTCAGAAACTGGTTCGGAGGAGAAAAGGAATGCAGGTAATGAATCATGTCAGGCAATAAAGGAGGAGAAGATAGAAGAGCCTACAGCAGGAAGTGGGGAAGCGCCAGAAAGCAGCCAGAACACGGACAAATTTTACCCAACAGAGACTGGAAAAGAGAGGAGTGAAAGTAGTAAAGATGTCCCGACACAGTTGACACAAAAGAGGAAAGTCTCTCCCTGCACTGTTGAGGATGTAGAGCAAGAAATGAGCCATAAAAGGCAGCGGCTCACATCCAAAGAAGATGCCTCTTGTGAAGCACCTCAAAACCTGACAAGTAGCAAAAGGGCAGGACAAAAGGAGGCAACCACCGCAGACAAGGGAGAAAATTGCAAACAAAGTCACGAGACAGCAACGTACGAAGGTATGTATATGGCAAATTTAAAAATGTTCTCAGTGTTTCTATGAAAATGTCTCAGTCTGTGGTTGTTACAGTGTCTTCTAACGAGAACCACCAATAAGCAGATCAATTGAAACGTAAAACATAAAAGTGGTCAAAGAAAAAAGAATGCACTTTTAGTCATCATATTTTGATTCCTCATAACATTTTATTGTTTTACATTTACCTGAGCATCATTGATTTTCTTATGAAATAGGAACTTTTTATAACACAATATTAATAGTGAACAATGTATCTTCTAGGCAATGTGGAGATTGATGGTGATTCAGAAGAGTCTAAGTCACAGCCATCCTCAGTAACTACAGCCGTGTCTGCAGTGACTGAAACCACCTCCAATACAGCCAAAGTCTCCCCTGAATCAAATGAGGATGTCAGAATGACCTGTATCAAAGTGTCTGAGTCGGCTGACAACGCTGACACCTGTCCTTGTGAGGATAAAGCTAAAATCATTTCAAACACAACTGTTGGACCATTAAAAATAGCAACCACTTCCAAAATAGAGGGGACATCTGAAACGGCAGCAGATTCTACTGTAACCACCCCCACCACGTCCATGACAGCCATCTCCAAGTTCACAGCCAAATCTTCCAATTGTGCTCCAGACACCACCAAATCGGCGGCACCCACCTCCAAACTTACAGCCGCCACCTCCAGCTGTACAACAGCCACCAAGAAATTGAGAGAAACCGCCTACGTATGTACATCAACTATCTCTGTCTGCACTGCAACCACCTCCACCTCTAGTGCAACCATCTCAAGTGTGACCTCCATCACAAAATCTGCAACATTGTCCAAACCACTGGAGAGAAGAACTGGAGCTGCAGCCAAAGTCACAGCGACATCATACAAAGCTGCCGCCGCCTCTAACACAGGATCCAAAGCAGCGCGTGAAGCCGTCTGCAGAACTGCACCCGCTTCCAAAGTGGAAAACGCTTCAAATAATTCAGAAAATGCATCCAAAACTGTGGTCGCGTCTTGTACTGTGGTGACATCCGTAGCCACTGCTAAAATGACAGTTAAAGGTAAAAATACTGAAGCCTCTGTCAAGACTGCACAAATGAAGAGTTCAGTGGGATCAACTGCTGATGTTGCACCAAATATTCATAAGGCACCTGCAGCTCTCTGCCTGATCATGCCCAAGAATCCACCCACAGAGCCATCACACAACCCCGCAAGTAAGAAATGGCAAAGTGCAAGCCCTCCTGAAGTTGGTAAGTATTATTATTTATCCTGGGAAAATCCCTCATAAAGTCTCAATGAATTGGCCTCTTTCTGATTTTAATCATAACTCTGCTTTGTTTCTTTACTTTATAGGCTTAAACCAGCTGATGAAAGTGAAATGTGGAGAAAAGAAGCAAGTCTACTGTCTGCTATGTTCAGTCAGGTTGCGAGGGCGCTGTCACGTAACCGACTTTACCCACCAGTATAACTATGCGGTGCGTGCTTTATGAGTCTCGTAGAAAATGAAGGAATCTTGTAAAGAAGGGCAGTGTTACAGATGCTAATGTGTGCTCTTAATGTTCTTAATAGAAAATGAAGTCCCCTGAGCAGGTTTCAGAGCTGAAGCCGTCAGAGCTGCAGAGGGAATTGACCAAGTTAGTGACCCTCTTGGCTGAGGCCGACAGAGATGTAGGATCCCAGTCCTTCTTGGTGAGCGGCTCAAAAATCTCATCACACATTCAAAATGACCATCAATGGACCGTCTGTGTGTGGTTGTTTATCTGCTTTAATGGTGTAATGCAGTATGTGCAAAAATGACATATACATGAGAGCATACATTGGAAAAATAAGATGGCACAGATTGATGGTTTTTAATTACCGTTGTATGTTTGTGTTTTTCTTTCTGCTAGACAGTGAAAGTGAACATTGATGACTACAAAGAGCTGGCTGCTCTTTCAGCGGACAAAGGTAAAGATATCCTAATAACTCCCAAAAAATCTAATTCTAAGTGACTTGTCCTGGGACATTACTGAAAATGCTCGGCAATCAAAATACCAGCAGGCACAATATCCCAGTAACAAAGGCTTTTATTGTTTGCAAGCAAGAGCCATCATCAGCATCTGTCCTCAGCTCCTATAGTACTTTAGTAAATATAGTAACTATGGCTGTCAAAGTTAATTTGATAATAACATGTTAACACATTCGTTTTAACGTCGCTAATTTCTTTAACGCATTAACGTAATCGATCTACCGGAGGTTTCACCGGGCATCATCTGAAAAAACCTAAGGAATCCATCCAACAATCCAACCACGTCATACTAGCTCGTCAGGAAGGACGTTAAATAACTTGTGTTAAATGTTGGCGAGGAAAAACTGTCATGGCTATTTTCAAAGGGGTCCCTTGACCTCTGACCTCAAGATATGTGAATGAAAATGGGTTCTATGGGTACCCACGAGTCTCCCCTTTACAGACATGCCCACTTTATGATAATCACATGCAGTTTGGGGCAAGTCATAGTCAAGTCAACACACTGACAGCTGTTGTTGCCTGTTGGGCTTCAGTTTGCCATGTTATGATTTGAGCATATTTTTTATGCCAAATGCAGTACCTGTGAGGGTTTCTGGATAATATTTGTCATTGTTTTGTGTTGTAATTGATTATTAATAATAAATATATACATACATTTGCGTAAAGCAAGCATATTTGCCCACTCCCATGTTGATAAGAGTATTAAATACTTGACAAATCTCCCTTAAGGGTACAATTTGAACAAATAAAAAATATGCGATTAAATATTTTAATCGTTTGACAGCCCTAATAGTATCACACATCATCAACTGTAACGAACAACAGGATGCACATGATATCTGTTTTATGACATTTCTTGAATTACAGTAGGATACATTGTTCTTCTTTTATCCACACATATGTGTCTACTCCTCAACCTCCACACAAACGTCCTGTGGTTTTACATAAGGCATGTCATTTCTCTGTTTATGCATAAAAGTTTCTTTTTTCTTTTTTGATATATTTAGTTCAGATGGGCACTCACTTAATCTTCAGCTGTAAATGGGGAAATGGATAATTCTCTATGCATGTATACATATTGGTCCAATATGTGATTGTGATGTAGGATTAAACAATCAACTTTTTATATTCATTTTTATTGTTATGGATTGTTTTATACGGTCATTATCATAGTCGTAATTTACTCTCTCTCTCTTTATTCTCAGCTATAGGACGACTGAAAGCAATTATGAGACAGAAAGACTTGATGAGGGCCTCATCAACTTCCACAACTGATACTGATGCCAGTCCATGTGAAGTTTCAAGCCAAGATGATGGTAACTTCAAGTGTCCTTTCTCAGCGCCATGTTTGAAATGTGTCTGTATTTTTCATCCACATGTAAATACATTTAAATTTTCTTAAATCTTTGACTAGCTGAGATATGTTCTGGCTTTTCATTTTTGATAACTTGAGAGAAACTCTTGTCTTTGTGACGTTATTAGAGGAAGTATGGAATTACATCATACCAGTTGTTGGAATGTTGTGTAGATCTGTCCAAAGATATCTATTCCTATATTATAAAACTCACACTTTTTAATATATTGCTGTTCTTAATTCAGAATCCAGTTCAAAAGAGGAAGGAGCTCCTGCTGTGGGTCCGTCCAACAGAGCTCAGAGCGTGAAGAGTTCAGAGCCTGAAGCTAATGACCTGATTCCAGACCAGCTTCATTCGTGTTCGATCTCGAATAATAATAAGCCCAATGCAAATCGTAGTGTTCAAGACGCAGGCATTGCAGGTAAGTCTGTTGTATGTCATACACATTCACCAACAAGAAAACCAATATTAATATATTTACAGCTGGACTAATAACAGTGGTTGGCTCTGACAGTAAATATGTTTAAGCCACTATTATTTGTTAGCATTTGTGTATTGTTATTTTGTAAAATGAACTGATTCTACTGTGCATAAAGTTAAATATACGGTGTCTTATATTGTAAGTACGGCTGTCAATTGATTAAAATATTTAATCGTGATTAATCGCATGATTGTCCATGATTGATGCGTTAAAGAAATTAGTAGCGTTGAAACCGAATATGCATTAACGCGTTATTATCGCGTTAACTTTGACAGCCCTAATTGTTAGTCCTTGCAACCGTGCTATTGTTGGTATAATTGTCCCTCTGAATCATCACTCAAACAAATCCACCGTCTCTCTCATCCCTACCTCCCAGCAGTCAAAATGGTGAAAGCTCAGTGTTATGTGCCTCCTCTTGCCACCGACGCTGCAGGCAGCTTTGCCAAAACCCCTGATACATGCCAAGAGACTCCAGAGAAGAGACAACAGCAGGAGAGAAGTCGTCCAGAGTTACAGGACACACGGAAGGTGCTGGAAGGCTCTCAGAAAGCATCAACTGTTAAACTGCTCAACCCGGACCCGCTCTCTTCTGCTGCTACAGTGAATACAGAACAGCAGAACAAACCAGGACCCAGACGGAGAGCACAAGATGTATCCGAACACTCACAAGTGCTCCCAATGATTTCAATATTGTTCTCGAATAATAATAAGCCCAATGCAAATCGTAGTGTTCAAGACGCAGGCATTGCAGGTAAGTCTGTTGTATGTCATACACATTCACCAACAAGAAAACCAATATTAATATATTTACAGCTGGACTAATAACAGTGGTTGGCTCTGACAGTAAATATGTTTAAGCCACTATTATTTGTTAGCATTTGTGTATTGTTATTTTGTAAAATGAACTGATTCTACTGTGCATAAAGTTAAATATACGGTGTCTTATATTGTAAGTACGGCTGTCAATTGATTAAAATATTTAATCGTGATTAATCGCATGATTGTCCATGATTGATGCGTTAAAGAAATTAGTAGCGTTGAAACCGAATATGCATTAACGCGTTATTATCGCGTTAACTTTGACAGCCCTAATTGTTAGTCCTTGCAACCGTGCTATTGTTGGTATAATTGTCCCTCTGAATCATCACTCAAACAAATCCACCGTCTCTCTCATCCCTACCTCCCAGCAGTCAAAATGGTGAAAGCTCAGTGTTATGTGCCTCCTCTTGCCACCGACGCTGCAGGCAGCTTTGCCAAAACCCCTGATACATGCCAAGAGACTCCAGAGAAGAGACAACAGCAGGAGAGAAGTCGTCCAGAGTTACAGGACACACGGAAGGTGCTGGAAGGCTCTCAGAAAGCATCAACTGTTAAACTGCTCAACCCGGACCCGCTCTCTTCTGCTGCTACAGTGAATACAGAACAGCAGAACAAACCAGGACCCAGACGGAGAGCACAAGATGTATCCGAACACTCACAAGTGCTCCCAATGATTTCAATATTGTTCTCGAATAATAATAAGCCCAATGCAAATCGTAGTGTTCAAGACGCAGGCATTGCAGGTAAGTCTGTTGTATGTCATACACATTCACCAACAAGAAAACCAATATTAATATATTTACAGCTGGACTAATAACAGTGGTTGGCTCTGACAGTAAATATGTTTAAGCCACTATTATTTGTTACCATTTGTGTATTGTTATTTTGTAAAATGAACTGATTCTACTGTGCATAAAGTTAAATATACGGTGTCTTATATTGTAAGTACGGCTGTCAATTGATTAAAATATTTAATTGTGATTAATCGCATGATTGTCCATGATTGATGCGTTAAAGAAATTAGTAGCGTTGAAATCGAATATGCATTAATGCGTTATTATCGCGTTAACTTTGACAGCCCTAATTGTTAGTCCTTGCAACCGTGCTATTGTTGGTATAATTGTCCCTCTGAATCATCACTCAAACAAATCCACCGTCTCTCTCATCCCTACCTCCCAGCAGTCAAAATGGTGAAAGCTAAGTGTTATGTGCCTCCTCTTGCCACCGACGCTGCAGGCAGCTTTGCCAAAACCCCTGATACATGCCAAGAGACTCCAGAGAAGAGACAACAGCAGGAGAGAAGTCGTCCAGAGTTACAGGACACATGGAAGGTGCAGGAAGGCTCTCAGAAAGCATCAACTGTTAAACTGCTCAACCCGGACCCGCTCTCTTCTGCTGCTACAGTGAATACAGAACAGCAGAACAAACCAGGACCCAGACGGAGAGCACAAGATGTATCCGAACACTCACAAGTGCTCCCAATGATTTCAATAGGTAGGTGTTAAGCATTTACGAGTCTGCGTTATTTTGTCTTTTAACGTACTAAGTTGTTATTTTGTATGGTTGTCACAGGGGAAAGCAGTGAGGGCCGCAGTCATTTGTCCATATACTTGAATGGACATGAACCAATCATAGGTGGGTGTGTCCATCCTTACGCCTCGTTTCCACACAGTTTTGTTATGTGTCCGTTTAATCTGTATAGTATACGGATTATGGCCCCTAGTGTTCAATGCAAGGAAATGCGGGGCGGGACTTTGCCTCCCTATAGGAATGAATGAACTTCCGGGTTGATTTGCATACGTACACAGAGCTATATGGAAACGAGGCGTTGCACAGCAAATCCTTTTCAATCCCATCATTTCATTTTATTTCACAAAAGCATACAACATGTTAAAGACGGCGTGTCGTCAACAGGTCTGGGATTAATGTGGGAGTGTCGAGTTATGACTGTGCGCACATTCTACCTGTGTGAGAGCTGCAGTGAGACGCTCCTCAGCCGTGATATAGTCCAACACATGCGCAGCGATGATCACCAGTACAACTTCATCGTGAGTGTTGTCTCAATAATGCATTCAAAACTTATAAACAACAAAAGCATTTGACATTTGCTCCCACGTTTTTTTATATGATGTGATGCATGTGTTTCAGCGGATGCGGCACCCTGGCTTTCTGTACTTCTGGTCGGATGAGCTGCTGCTCCCATGGATGAAATTGAACATTTTGAAGGGTATCGTCAAGAAGGTCTCAAAACAGGAGCGTTTCAACGAGATGGATGCGCAGGTAACCTGTTAGGTCCATGTGTCATGCATGTTATCTCAAATGTCCATGGGGTAATTTGGGCAAGATATGGTTAATGATTAGGGCTGTCACTATATCAGACTTTAACTATTATAATGGCCCAAAGAATTCACAATATCAATGTTATCGCAATATCTACAAAAAAAAAAAATAATGCTATCAGTGAAATTCGTCGTGAACTTTGTTTATTGTGTGTTTTGTCTCTTTGGCAAATGAATTACACTCAAAATAGGAGTGTAGGGAGATGGAGAGAGAGTCTGTAACCATAACTGTATATATGAAATGATTTAAGAGGCGCTGGATTATTTACACAATATTATCATGTGTATTATTAACATGATATCAATATTTTTATTTTTAAAATACCACGGTTATTGTCCATACCGGTATATTGTGACACCCCTATTAATCATGTATTTAAACATATTTGTTGTATTTATGATGAGCACTGAAAGGAATTCATTTATGGTGGATAAGATATGTTTAAGATTTCAAAATTGTGCTCAACTTGCCAGCGTTTCCAAGTGGTATTATTATTATTAACATTTCGTTTTACTACTAGCGACAAATTTTGCGACTTATTCAGACCATCAGGGAAAAATAACAAAATTATATTGTAATTCAATAGAGTGCTCTGAGTAATCGCAGTCCACGGCTCTTCTGCCAACAGCGCTGGGTCTCTCTCTCTCTCTCTCTCCTCCTGGGCCGTACGCAGGCGGTCTCTCCCTCGCTGCAACAGAGACAACCACTAAACTTTATGCAAATGAATATGTGATGACATCACCAATATGCAAACTTCGATTGTTCCACCGTCCACCATTTCCAGGATAGTAACTGCAAAAAACTTACATTGATGCTCTTTGGTAACTGGGGATAGCTACCGGGGAAAACAGAAGTGCTATCCTCTTCCTGTTTTGGTTGCGCAATGGTTGATACACTACCTTTGTGCTGTAAATCAAGCCTTTATTTTGCCGGGAAATCGTACGCGGTGGCATACAGAATCAAATAGTGAAAGCGAGACTTATACGGAACTGATCTAAACGTCAATGGTGTCATTATTCCATGGCCATTACATTGTGCAGTCAACATTTACTTCATAATGACAGGTTAAAGCAAAAACAATGTACAAAGTGGAAATAGACATCCAGTATGCTAATTGTTGCTCTGTTTGTGTTTTCTCTCCCAAAGGTTATACTGCTGGGAAAGGAGATGTTTAAACCGGTTTGGACAGCTTCGTTCAGCGACGGTAACAGCACGCTTAATTTGCAAAGTCTACAGTGTGTATGGCACATGGGTGCATGAGTATACAGTATTCAGTACCAACTGTGCTATTTGCTTTTTGTAGCTTTAAAATTGGTTAAAGAAATCAAGAAACAAAAGAAACTGACCATCCCTCATCCATCCATCTTTAGTCCACAACAAAAGGGTGAGTCCCATTAGCCCAGTAGTTAGTTACAGGCTCATTTGTTTCTCATTCGTATACACAGCTTTGCTGAAGTGACTAATACAAACAGAAAATGGGTGCAAGCTAGTAGTTTTGGTTTTCTGTTACACAGACAAGCAGCCTGAGAGCCGGCAGAGTCCAGAGGAATCTCTTCCCACGGAGGTGCAGCCATCACAGGCACTTGAGACTGACCAGAGAAGTGACAATGGTATAATTTATCATGTTGTCTACAATATTAACGTTCCCCCCCCAACAGGTTGAGGTCCACTCTGGTGAATAACTTGTTTGACGGTGAACAAAATAATAGAATCCTGTAGTTTTTTTAAATTTAATTCAGAAAAAGTATCCCAGAATTGCAGTCAGTGATGACTGATGTTAAGTCTGTATGTGCTGTGTAAAATATTGTTGAGCACTGACTCTGGCACTGTAAATGTATGACTTGTGTTACCAGTTAACCAGATACTGGTATGACTTGCATAATACTTGTAGTTTTCTTCTAGGCAATTATGTGTCTCTTTTAAATGTAAAAGTATGTATTCATGTTTTCTGGTGCTTTTAAATGTTTGTATCATTTATTCATTTAGCAGACGCTTTTATCCAAAGCGACGTACATCTGAGAGTTCGTACAACACAAGCAAGGATCTAGATAGGAAGGAACAATGTAAGTAAGTGCCAACAGCAGCTTCAAGTATGATCGGACACAGGGGCTGACAGGCAATGCACAGGGTGGATAGAAGTAGAGATTTTATTTTATTTTTGTCATCGTCATCATTAACATTATCAACAAAGCCATCAATGTCATCATCATCATGCATATCCTAATCATCATCAGCAACATCCTCAATATCCTCAGTATCATCAAAATCATTGTTTTGTTGCTGTTTTGTAAGCGAGCAACCGGGTTTTGAATTTGCTGCGAGCGGCAACTGGGAGCCAGTGGAGGGATATGAACAGCGGAGTGACGTGTGCTGTTTTGGGTTGGCTGAAGACCAGTCGCGCTGCTGCGCTCTAGGGAGGCCTGCCAGTAGGGAGTTGCAGTAGTCAATGCGTGATATTACATGAGCCTGTACCAGGAGTTGAATTGCATGCTCTGATAGGTAGGGTCTGATTTTCCTGATGTTGTACAGGGCAAATTGACACAGCCGAGCAACTGAGGCCACGTGAACCTTAAAGGTTAGCTGGTCATCAATCATGACACCCATCTGGTATATTTTTTTGTACTTTGCACTACTAACTTTTTTACTGCCTTTTTACTAAAACGTTTTGCACTATGGAACTGTGATGCTGGAAACTTGAATTTCCCTCTGGATCAATAAAGTTACTATCTATCCATCTATCCATCTATCCATCTACCCATCTATCTATCTTTCTTGTGGGTACCCAGAGAACCCATTTTTCATTTAATTCAATTTTTTCATTCACATATCTTGAGGTCAGAGGTCAAGGGACCCCTTTGAAAATGGCCATGCTAGTTTTTCTTCGCCAAAATTTGCCATGGTACCAATGAATTCCTTAGGTTTTGCAGTTTCATATGATACCAGTATCTTCACTCTAGCTCTAAAACGGAACCTGATACAGCCTCTGAAAGACACTAAAGTCGGTCGGCATCACCTGCGATCCCGCGGGTCGCAGAGGGTTAAAAATGAAAATCAAAAAGGGCTTTGATGTTAACAAAAATCCGGAGCCCCGCATGAGGCAGGGGAAATGCTGCTTCACTTTTTGAATCTGACACAACTGGAAATAATTTCTCATAAATGGGACTCATAAATGGGGCTTATCATTTCCTTTCTCTAAGCTGTAATACATTGAAGCTTGTTTTTTCTTGTGTTCTCTCATTCCTTCTCCGCTGTCTCTCTTAGGAGCAAAACAAAAAACTGAGAAACATCCTTTGGAAGAGATGGATGGAGATTTGGATGGGGTCAAACAAAGAAGTCCTCTGGATGTGACCCGTGTCTCCCCAAAGGCTGATCCTGTCATCTCTCCGTTCTCTGGTGCTGGCACCTGTCTCAGTCCCCAAGAGCAACCAGAACCCAGACCGCCAGTCTCTCAGCACCAGAGGCCTATCCCCGAGTTGCAAGTGAAACAGGTGGAGCTGCACTCAGAATCCCCATCTTCCTCTATTGTTTGTCCTAAAACCAGTCAAACCCTGTCCGTGTCTCCCAGAGATGAATACTTTCCAACCAGAAAAAGAGCAGCTGTTGAATCTATTGAAACACTGGTCAGATCTTGCACCAATAACCCCCAACTCGAGGACCCTCTGCCAGCACTATGCAGTGAGCTGCAGCCCATCAGCGCCGAATCAGCCTCCGAGTCCACTTCTGTTAAACCTGCTGCCACCTCCACCCTCCTGTCTCCTATGGACAAAGACACAGAACCTGGATTCGATGAACAAGACACACCCGCTATAGACATGGAAAAGTTTGATGACCTAATGGCTCTGTTGAGAAAGATGAAATCTGAGCTAAATATGTCTCCTTGCACATCAGCTCCAGGCAAGAGCGAGACTACCACCTCCTGCGCTAACAATTCATCCGAAAGTGGTGTGGAAAGAAGACAGGATCCAGAGCCTGTGCAGACAACATCTAATGTGGCCACAAAACAAGCAAGATGGGATTCAAAGTGGCAAATGCTTAAAGTGACAAAAAATCCACCCTCCGCTAACTCACTGGAGATGTTTTCAACAGCAGCTCCTGAGGTCTTGAGCCATGGCAACCAACTCGTCGCCTCTAATGCCAGCTCTGTTATCACCTCATCTCCTGAGGGCTCCACTTTCACGAGGGGCGACCTTTTGTTCGGAGTGACTGAAGCCAACGCAGTCACGCAGTTACCTTCTGCCAGCACCGCTGACCCCAGTGACCCACAAAACCAGAACGATGCACAGAGCACCTTTGGAAGCCAGCCTCACCCTAGTCCCATCTACGATAATCCAGGTCAGATACCACAGCCACGAGATAACACAGAGACTGACAGCACTGGGGTTCGTCAGTTGCCCATTAACGCCATCGTATCTGTCAGGTCAAACCGCCATAACCAGCGGTTTATGGGCAGCTATAATAGACAGGACCCCACTGAGGTGAACAACCAGGTCACTCACAGCTTCTCCACAGGGGCAACAGTAAGCCCCAGTGACGCCTCAGGAGGATACGGTCAGTACAGACAAATGGCTTATTTCGCAAACGGACTGTCGGGTTATTTTTCCACTGAGGCTGTTGGAAGTTACACAGCACCAGCCAACCCTCCTGTATACACTGAGAGTTCATACCAATGTGAGGGGTTCACCACAGGGGCGCCCAACCCAAGTCCGATTTACCCAGAGCAAGGAGCAACCCGCTTCAGTCTGCAATCATTTGGACACATTTTAACAGCTCCAGCGCTCCCAGAATGGGTGAAGCTGGGGTTGTATCAGCAGCAGTTATTGCCGCAGCAGTACTCCTCATGGAGGAGCACTTCCCTGGCTGCTGGAGACGGCACAGTGATCAGTGAGGCGGCCTACGGAGGCGCCGCTCCAGTCACGACTCCAGCCACCAGTTCACAAAAGATGATCAACCTGAACGATTACAGAACCCTCAGGGTCGCTCCAACGCAGAGCAGCAGCAACGTAGCAGCGCAGAACGTTCCTCAAACTTACGTCAACCCTCCAGTCGTTCACTATCCACCTGGTGCCAATACTGAAATCACATCCCAGCCACCTGCAAACTCCTTTTTTGCCTCTGGCGGAGGGTTCTATGTTGTAGAGAAGTAGTGGTGGTAGGGAAACTACCTGTTAAACCATGTAAATAACAAGTTATTTCTGCAGTACACTTGTTAGACATTTTTTTCTAGCAGAAATGATTAAGTTCAGATGTGTGTCTTACATATCACGTCTTCATCAGTAAGATGCCGCACAGCACAGTAGGGGAAGATGTCTCACCGTGCCAAAGTAGGTGTAGATTGTTCATTTATTTTCAATATGTTTGTGTGTTCACATACACATTCATTTTAAATGAAGTTAAACTTGATTTTTTTTTTGAGTTTGTAAAACGTTCTATTAAGCTACTGTAGCTTGTTTCAGTTTTTAATATTTCTAATGTCACAGTATTCATCTAATGTGATTTTTTTTAGTTGTTTTATATTCATGTTTTTTTCATTTTAATGAAATTCCTGTAAAATACAGATCTTACGTTGAATGTGAAATATATTGTATGTTTTTTGTGAATTTTTTTTCCATAAATTCTATTTTTCTCTTTGACTAAACTTATTTTGTTTTTTTAAGTTTTTGTACACAGAAATTATTGTGGGAACAAAGATCGCTTCTAATGGGGATTATGAAAACTGGCGAATGTAATCCAAAAATAATTTCAGCAGAATTTGGTTACAGACTGAATTTTGACGTACAGAATTTTTCCACATGGTTTTTCTAAGATGAAATAATGTAGTCTCACAGATGTGTCACATCTCTTATCTCGCACGAAATCCCCCAGTGGCCTTGACGAAACCTAAACCCACGTCTCTGATTCCACTCAGTGGAGTGATGCGTAACTTCACAGTTCCTCATTTGTCTGGAACGTTAAAGTACCGGCTCTGGTTTCAAATTCGATCAGACACAAATAGACTGAGAAACTATTTTCTTTGGAGTTAATTCCTTTAATATAAACACATAGCATTTAGCCTATAATGCAAAAATGGGACGTCTGTTGTTGGTTTAGGATATTTCTAAAACCCTGGGCCTCCCTCCTGTCTTTGAGAGATATGCACACACTTCCTGACAGTAAGTTATGGTGGGAGTCGAGGAAGGGAAGAGAGCATTTCTCGGTCATGTTTTGTTTCAAGGTCAGGTTGTCAAGTTTGGATGATCCTCCTCCTCGTGTGGTATTTGTTTGAGCTTTAAAGTCGTGCATCAAGGTCAGACCTGTGTGGGAAATTCTTCTATCTGAAATGGAGGAGAAAGACTCAATAGATGCTATCAATCAATTCTTTATTACAAAAAAAACAAGTCCAAGGACAGGCAGATGTTTCACAAAAACACCTCTGATGGAACAGAGGATGCAAAAAGCAACATCTCTCTCTCTTTCTCTATAACTGCCACTGCCATATCTTCATATGTGCACAAGTAATGTGGAACAAGCTCTACTTTGTATGTCCTCATGAATTAAATACAGTGCCTGTTTTCTCACCGCCTGGAATCTCATCCAACAATGCTCCTGGTGAGTCAGGCTCTAATATTCACCAGTGTCTCCTGAATGATGATCAAAGGGGTTTTACTAGTGCCAACTGGTGAGGAGCATAATTTACGACAGGGCTGCTTTCACAGACCAGCACCATTAGATAGAGCCAACACCCCCGCATTCCAGGGTGCTATCTAATGCAAATAACACGTATGACAATTGAGACTTTGATACATACTCACCCACTTGGTGGTCTCCCATAAATGAATCCATCTGGCCAACCCTTACCAAATAAAAGTTTATTCATAATTAAGTATTCTTGCCTTATAGGCCTACAGAAAGGTATACTTGGCTTGTAGTTGTGCTCACTGTTCGATTGAGTAGCTTATTAAAGTGTGTGAGAGTTTGTAAACAGATGTTTTTATACAAATTTACTTTGATTCATCAAGAATTTTCTACGTTTTTGTATTCTCTGTCCACCGTGAGAAAAACATTTTTTATTTTTTTTATCACAAAACATCAAGTCAAATAGAAAAAGGAGCAAGTCTCTTTATGTAACACATAAATCACCGGCTAAGTACTATAAGTTAAAGTATATAAAGTATACTTTCATAAACTAATAAGTGGGCTACAAGTATATACAAGTATACTTGCAGTATAAAAACTAACAAATTCTTCTCAGTAACTAGTTAACTGAGAAGAATTTGATGTGTGTTTTCGTAAACTAAAAAGTGAGCTACAAGTATATAACTATTAAACTAACAGCATACTTATTCACTTGTAGTTCATGGTGTAGTTGCAGTACAAAATACAACTCATGTAAACTAATTGTGTACTCAAAATGTACTATTCTTACACTTAGAGTATACTTAAAAGTATACTTTTATAAACTAAAAAGTGGGCCAATTTAGTCCCAAGAAGTATTGAAGTAGTACACAACAAGTACACTACTAGTACATTGATATTAGTATATTTACTACACAAAGTATACTTGGGGGAAATATACTTGAATTTACTTACACTAAGTATATTTCATAAAATAATACTACTTTTTCATAAGGAAAAAGTAGTATACTGATTTATGTGGTATACGGTGGTCCTCATTCATTCATTCATTCATGCCTACCGCTGTATTCATTGATTCATTCATCATTGCATTTATTCACTAGTTAATAGTTGTGTGTCATTAGTAGTTCAATAAGCATATATCATTGGTAAAGAATTAAATTAGTTGAGTGAGTAAATTCTCAGAGTGTGTCGGGTCAGAGGGTCACAGGTTTGTTTTAGTTTTCCTCCTGCTGTAGGTCTCTAAAGTCTGAAAACACGAGACTTGGAGGTTACTGACTGCTCAAGAGACGAGGAACAGGCACAGATGCCTGAACACAAACCTGTCAACTGCAGCCATAAATCCTGAGAAACAAGGCCTCTGCATTAAAGAAGGAGTTGTCGTAAACCAGAGGAGGTTATCAGCAGAAACTCGTCGGCTGCTTTGGGGCTCTGTTTCCTCTAAAACTCCAAGCGATCATCATGGTAAACACAGCAGAACTATTCATGTTTGTTGAAGATGACTTACTTTACTGTCAATAATATCAGATATAAACCATCTTCTGACCGAGTGAACTGTATATTGTATTACATTTGTACTGTAGATTAGCTTTTGACAGACAGTGGTTGTTCAGAGAGGATATTGACTCAAGTTATCAGAGAGATTTCATCCTGCCCTTCATATGGTCAATGGCTCAGTTGTACTGACTTTAGCATTCTGTTTACTGAAAACAATGATGAGAGCCATGAAGCAGCATGTTGTTCCTCTGAGACCGCGGCCTGTTCTTCTAAAAGGATGCCAGGGTCTTTTGTCAAGAGTTGACCTCGTAGTGTTATGGGCTGGCATGTAAACACGATGATGTTCTCATCTGTTATCCGTTGAAGTCTTCTTCTTTCTCCCTCAAGTTAGTGGCAGTTGACCTTCGCTCTGCGGCCTCCTTCGCTTGTTTGCTGACCGAGCCTCTCACCCTGGACCTCCTCCATCTCCAGTGTTGGCACCCTCCTGCAGTGACTGGCGTGTGTTCAGCTGATTCTCCCTTTAACCGCCGTAGATGTGATGAGGAGGAGCAACTGGTGGGGTCTCGTCCATCTGGGTTTCCTCCAGTGCTTCCTTTTCAGGTCCTTTATCAGCACCCAGTCTCCTGGTTTCCCATTATGGGAGTGTTGTTTTCGTGTGTATAGCGCTCGACACAATAATGAAGAATTACATCTTTTGCAATATGTTGTATCGGTATTCTTAGTGTTAGCAGGATTTAATGCTGTACAGGGTGTGACCTTGACATTAGGCAGAGATTATATTAGACATTATTGTATCTAAGCCAACATGCTGGAGACAAATGTTTTTTGTTGTAGCAGAATATAATAACATAATAATTGACCGTCAGGCAGTGAGGCAAACCCAATGCTACACTGTCTAATGTTGAGGAGAAATATGCAACCAGTCGTTGTTTTCACCCCGTGCTCTTGTAGCAACACTGACATTATAAGCCCCCCTTTTCATCTACTGAATGAATGGTCTGCTTGGATCAGGTAGTCACAAATCCACAGTACCCTATCATCTTTAAAAATTACATCAATTGTCTTTTGGTACGTGGTTTTGTAATTTTTAGGATGGCATCCACTCTTTTTGAGCTCAGTGTTTTACCACTATTAGAGATTTCATAATCTAAGAAAGTTACACTTTCCTGAGCAAACTGCATTTCAGTCAGACTGACCTTGTGGTCCCGTCTGCTAGATATTATAGCAATGCTACAATGTCAAACTCGCAGGCCTCCTTTTATTTGTTGGTGAACAAATCATTAAAGCATCAACATACTGTATCAGCGTGTGGAGGACAAATTCCTTCAGGTCTAATTCTGTGGCTGGTTCAGATGAGTTTTATTCCCTGTCCTAGTCCTAGGGGGAGGGTGTCTGAGAGACACAGCTCTCAAAGCAAAAGGTGATTTAGTTAGTCAAGGTGTGACTTCTCACGGGTCTGGCCTGGGCTCTTCTTCACTCACAGAGATCTGTCAATCAATGTAAAATGGTTTCTCTCCACACAGAGCAGAGTTAAACCTGCAGTAGGTAGAACGTTTTTGGCATCATTAGGCAAAAACTCCATTATAACCTTTCAGCATATTGAAATTCAAAAAAGTGTTTATTTCTGTCACTTATTTGAGTCATCAGTTCGAACGGAGGACTGACTTACATGACAAACCAGTCCTCCTTATAAACCCTGAGCTTCATTCACAATTCTCTCTCATGTTCTTTACCCTCGGTGGGCAAAATGCCCAAAACTCATTATTTTCTTGCAAACTCAGCGATTCTGACTTATTTTGGTCCCACCTCTGACAGATTTACGATTCTGAACTTTTTACCCCGAGCCTCCTCCATTCATGCCATCAGCTCAAGGTGTAAAATCTCAGAGCCTCCTCATCTTGCCTACAGCACCAGCCCCCGATCGTGTGTCGTAACTCACTTGCAAACTGCCCCCAAACAACCCTAAACCACATGTTTTCTAACCTCAACCTCCTCAATACGATGGTGTAATTGGTCCACCCTCACACACGCACACGCGCACACACACTGGCTGTGTGTGGCTCTAGCTGGTTGGCTTCAGGACCCATCATTGTACCTTATAAGGCATGGTAGGATGGTCATCCCTCATTCTGCAGAGGTCACAACTGAAGGAACTGGCCTTCTACCTCCGAGAGGTCAAGGCCCAGTTACGTGTTGGTTAATCTTGTGTGACAAAGAGAATTTCCAAACAGACGGGTTAAAGCATAATAATACAATTTATTCCGAACAATCAATGTTGCATAAGTAAAATAAAAGAGTTTACAGATATCTGGATCCAACCTACGTGTCCCTGACAACATACAGTGCATGGGTCAGTTCGCGAAGTCTGAACCCCGAGCTATCCCTGATCCAGCGTTTTTATGGTTTACACAATATCAATATTCATGAGATTATGGCACGTGATGTTTCTGCTGCATATCTTCTTCTTTGTTTCTCCTTCTGACTCCTTTCTCTCCTTGACCTTACAAAAAGAACAGAGCATGCAGTTCCCGCGTGCCTCCCTGTCCTCGCAAACACTTCATGCACAACAAATCCAACAATCAGGTTATTGTAGGTCATTGTAAGCACTTTTGTAAATAATAAATCCAACACAACATTGGTACATTTTAGTCTACAAGATCATCTCTGGCAAACTTCCGACTTACTTAAACCAGAAGTTTGTAATTCTCCACAACAGTTATAATCTAAGATCACATAAATGGCTTCAGTTTAAAGTGCCTTCTATCAGTACAGAAGCTGGCAAAACAAGCCTCTTCCACTACGGTCCTGGTCCTGGTCCTGGTCCTGGAACCATCTGCAGGCCAAGCTTAACCCATAAGAACCCGGACCCATTTCTCCTTCAAGGAAAATTATGGGGGATATAATACAGACTAAATAGACCACATTTCTGAATTTTTTTTCAAAATTTCTTTAAAGACCTGTAAAGTTACATATACGTCACATTGGGCGTTTATGGTAAATTTATTCCTCATTTGAACATAAATCAGCCTGACAGTATTTTTGTGTTTGGTAACAAAAACTTGTCTTTTTATTTGCATTTCCACAAAATTATAACTTTACTTCTTAGGTTTAACAACAAAATCTTTTTTTCAGATTTGTTTTACAACACAAAAATCACTGTCATCTCCCTGGATGACTGCCAGTGCATCCTGAACACTGTATTGCTTCTTGTTATCCATACTACAGAAAAAATAAAATGGCATTGAAATATAACTGATATAGGGTAGAAAAATCTTGTTTGTCTGTTTATTTTATTTACTGATTGGCGAAAATTGTTTCCTTATACATTTTATTAATAATTTAATTAATATAACATGATTTTTTGTTAACATTTGTTTTAATATGCCCTGAATTGAACAATATAAAATATATTAACTAAATATCATTGAATCAGCTAAATTAACTGAGCAGATCATAATATTTTTTCTTATTGTGACATTAATGTCACATCAGGTTTTCCGTGACAGTTTTCAGGTTAAAGGCCCGATGTGACATATATGTCTCAACGATATTCATCTGATTTGTTTTATATCAATTTGTTCAAGAAATGTGATCACAACAGGTTAAATGTAATAAAGGACATGTTATTTAAGTATTACAATTCTTAAATGGCTTGATTCTTACCTTTAGCAACAAAAAATAAGCTTTTTCAATTTAGCTAGTTCTGTCACATGTGCTAACCTGGCACACAGACATCTTGGAAATGTTGCTATGGAAACACAAAATCACATGACCTGTCACATGACCCATCAGGATGTTCAGTATGTGTCACTTAGGGACTCCATGAGTTAAAGTCAAGGATAAAGCTTTATAAGGAACTTTCCAGAACGTTTAAAGGGCGTGTGACACCTATGTCACCGTGGGTTCTTATGGCTTAAACTTGAGACCCTTATCTCTTTAAATTATTTTAAACATAGAATAAAGGAAGTGGTCCCTACAAGCTGCAGTTGTTTCAAGTAAATAGCACACACTTGACCAACATGCTGCCTTGTTAATGCACTGTGTGATGATGTCATGTATTGTTGCTGTCCTGATGTCAATGTTGTCTTTATTTGTTGGATGCTGCTATTTGACCTTCTCTTGGCGAGGTCTCACTTGTAAAAGAGGTTTTTAATCTCAATGTGACTTCCTAGATAAATAAAGGTTATAAACAAACACACACACGCGCACACGCGCACGCACAGAGCTGTTGATCTGATTGGATGACTCGGAGAGCTCTGATGACGCTCCTCTCACTCCTCCTGCTACAACAACAGGAGTGCGTTTAACTTTATACACCTTTTTGTCGGTTACTTAACACGGATTTCAGATTTCGATTAACGGACACTATAACTTCCCACCGGTGAGTTGTAATCTACAGTTAGTTAGTAGTCAGTGTGTTTGTTTACCTTCTTAATTGTTTGTCTGCTCGCTTAACTAACTGCATGTGGTCGTTTAAACAAACTGGAAAGTTGTTAATCACAGTTCTCCTCACTATTTCTGGCAGCAGCTGTGGCAGGCAACATCACGATTAAGATTTATTAATGTTAATTGTTATCCTATAACCAAGTTAACGTTAGATAGTTAACTTAATTAACGTTAACTGACGGTTAACGGTTAACGGTTAACGGTTAACGGTTAGGAGAATGTTGACAGTTGGTTTCTCCGCTAGTAGTTTAACAGCTGGTGTTAGTGACTCACTCATATATACACTAATGGTGACTATTACTGGTTTCACTAGTTGTCATTCTTCATTGGTAAAGCTATAGAGCAGGGGTGCACACACTTTGTCAGCATGCGAGCTACTTATAAAATGACCAAGTCAAAATGATCTACCTACTATAAAAATGCAAAACATATATTTATTTATAAATATATTGAGTATTCTTTATATGTACAATATATGTTGGTGTACCTTGCATAACTGCATGAACCCATATTGTACAATATAACTCTGTACATGTGTTGTCATTACCTTACTCTGATGACTTGCACTGAATGGAATCAGCCAGGGATGCATAGTCCGGACAGTAGCTGCTGATAGCCAGCCTCAAGCACACTTCCAAATGATCATCAGTCAAGGTGGAACGGTATTTGGACTTAATAATCTTCATGTGGGAAAAGGCTGACTCGCATAAATAAGTGGAGCTGAATAATGCAGTGAAGGAGGTAGCACATTTCCTCATGTTGAGGTACTTTTCCTCTGTGAGGAAGTTCCAGAACTGTCCATGAGCCCTGGACTGAAGCTGAATGTCAGCTTGTAGTGTCAAAATCTCATCCTCCACTCCAGATGAGTTCAGATGAAACCGTGTTGCAATTTGTTGGCTGACGTCTATTTAAAAAAAAAAAAAATATTTATTTATTTATTTATTTATTTATTTTTTTTTTTTTTTTTTATTTTTTTTTTTATTTATTTTTTTATTTATTTTTTTTTGTATTTTTGTATTTATTTATGTATTGATTTATTTATTTATTTATTTATTTATTTTTTTTAATGCCATGCGATCTACCCACACTACCTTTGCGATCGACCGGTAGATCGCGATCGACGTATTGGGCACCCCTGCTCTAGAGTGTAACGTTAACGGTAACAGACATTAATGAACCATTTTAACATTCATTTCTCTGTTTAGCAGAGAGACAACAGAATAAAAGGAGCGACTTGTGTGAACTTTTCTGTCCACATCTCTCTGTGAATTATCTACAAACTGAGAGCTTCTTGTGTACGTTAGCGGTAATTCTGTGACACTGAAAGAATAAGAGGGAAGTCACAATAATGAGGTGGTCAGATGAGGGTTTATTACTGGGGTTTAGTTAGTTCTTGTGTTATTTGAACTTTATAAATCATAGGTAACCTCAGTGTGTTGAGACGCATCCTGTCTGAACAGGGTGATGATGCTGCAGCTCCATCTGGTGGGTAGTTTAATTTAGAGACACACTTTATTTAAACCTCTTTAGATGCATCATCTCGTTTTCAAGGGGTTCATCAGGCACAAAACATGGAAGTTAACAAACATTTAAGCACATATACTAATAATAAAAATAATAATATTAATGATAATAAATTCAATTCAATTCAAGCTGTATTTCAAACACACAGGAGGGTCCATAGCAATAACAGAAAATAAAAAGAAACATACAAGATAAGACCACAGCAGTTCATCATTCAATTCATATGTAGGCTATCTCGCCAGTGTTTTCTGAGCCTTGATGAGTACTTGTCTGTACTGATTTGTCATGGCTGGCCCTGATTTATACTCTTTCTCCTCTTACCTTTTCATTATTCAAGTATGATTCAGGAAGTTTTATATTTTCCTGCCCCTTTCCTATTATTGCTTCACTTTTTCATCCTATTTTAGGGGGAAACTAAAGTAGTTCAGACATCTGGACACCAGCACACTCATATTATAATTCACATCAGACAACTTAACACCTACAGATCTTTCAGTACCCAATTAAAACAGTAGATGATTAATACATACACATGTCAGCACTTAGTTTCTTTTTGCTGCTTCTATGTATATATCCTGCTTGTCTGCAGTGTCATTTTATATGTATAAATGTCACTACTGTTTTTAACAACTGTGTGTCCTTTTCCAACTTTTAAACAGCAAGTCCTGTTTTATTTTTGTTTTCTGATGTATTTTAGGATTCCTTCTGTAACCCCTTGGCCAGGGACGACAGATGAAAAATAGCCTTTTTGCTTGTTCTAGCATTTTTTATACCATGTGTATTTCTTAAATTGCACTGTCCCTTCACAAATAAACTAAACTTACTGTGAGCTCCAACTTCATCTGTATGCAGGTGGTGATTCTACAACTGCAGCATGCAGTCGGTTGAAGCACTTAAAGGTATGTCTCTTACTCTCTGCACGTGGGCTACCATGCTTACGCCATTTTTCTGTAATTAAATTTGTCTGATGCGTTCTCTGTTTGTAGGAGCTTCTACCAGAAGCCAGCTGTTTGAATCTCTGAAGGTGTATCTGAGCAACAAGAACAGACTACAACCCATTATTGGTCTGTGGTAACAAACCCCTAATTTGTGTATATGTTGTGTGTGTCCTGTGTGTATTGAAATAATTTGTCGTTTTATGCACATTCAGGCCTGGGCAGTATTATAGAGTGTGTGAAGGCGGCAGGTACACATAACAGAGAAGTATTGTACCTGTGTGAGGTGTGTGTGTGTCGACTTAGTAAAGCTGACATGCGGAACCACATTATGGGAAGTCTCCACAGATACAACTACATTGTAAGTAGTACTGTACAAGAAGTCATGACGGCAAGTTTGTGTGCTGCCTCGGATTATAGTTAATTCACATTTTGCTTGACAGAAAGCCTGGCACCCCCACTTGGTGTCTGAATGGGAGGAGAAGTGTGACCTGTCTAAGCTGGCCTGGCCACTGATGGAGATGGCCAAGACACTTGAGGGAAAAGAGGGACATGGAGAAGTCCAGGTATGCAATTTTTCACTGTGTGTGTCTTTGTTTATTGTTGGAAACAGATTTTGGATATGAGTCCTCATATCTTTTTGCACCTTTTATATGAAGTGGTTAGAGGTTGACGATGCTGTATACCAGAAGATGGCAACACACAGTGAGAAAGACGGTCAGTGACTATTCATTTGTTGAGAACAGTGGTTCTCATACCCTCTCCACCCCTTCAATCACACCCTCTGTCTTCTCCATTTCTTTTTTTGTGGCATCATTTTTCATATGTACGTTCCTTTTTTTCCCCTCCATATCAGTCTCTTTCTCTTTTTAACACCACAGCTGTAACTCTGATAACTATCTTAAGAGATGGGCAGGTGCAGGGTGAACCCGAGAGCCGTTCAGAGACCACATCTGTGCAGCTGGAGCACAGTCCCGTCCGATCGCAGAGGATTGTACTGCTTCCTCAGACCTCAGCAGAGACGAACCAAACTGTAGCTTTTATCGAGTCAGAAGGTAGTTTAAAGAACACATCATCACCTGAACCCTCTGAGCCGTCAGAGAACGGCGACAGCTTTCTTGATGGCTACACAGGAACCAAGCCTCTTATCGGTGAGCACAGATAAAGAATAGCAACGGATGCTAGAAAATACAAAAAAATGTCAAACTTATGGTGCCTTCAAATGGGGTTGTGTTTACCGTGTTCACGAGAAGAGTCCATATGAACGCCCCCCTCTTGTGGTATTCACAACCTCGTAAGTGGAAAGTTTCTGAAAGCTCCGAGTTCACGAGTTGTGGCATGTTTGTTGACGTTGTCAGAAATGGGGGAGGCCATGGAAGTTAATTTTTCGGTACATAAGTGAATATATTGAAATTGTAATTGTATATGTCTGAGGAACATGTTGATATTCCCAACTGCCTAGTCCTTTTCCTCTGTCATTATGCCTTTGCATTTACTGCATTATGTTACATGCTTTCCAAATTGTTAGCCTCTGCGGCGTCTAGATGCCGACAGTAACTTTAATATTGCTGTTGTTTAGCAGCGGTGTTCTCAAGACTTAACCAATTGAACGCCAAGCATATCTTGTACACGACTAGCCATGTTGTAAACACAAGCTCACGAGTTTCATTTGAAGGCGCCATTATTTCAACATGATTGAAAAGAACACATTTACTGTCAGTTGTGGGATACAATATTTCTGCACGTATTGATTGTTGTAGTGCACTGAAACTGTTTAGAAAATTGAAAAGAGAAAAGAAAATATGACAAAATACAGTCCTGAGAGTGGTATTGATCTTATCTAACTCGTGGATAGAAAGTGAATCAGTGTATTTCCCAAAATGTCCAACTATTGCTTTAAAAAGAAGCTGCTTATACATGTTTGCAACAGGTCTTATCCGCGTGGTTGAATGTAGAAGTGAAGATGGCCACACATGCTGTTTCTTATGTCACTGCTGCCGCATCAGATCCAACGAAAAGAACATCATCGATCACCTAACCAGATCTTCCCATCTCGTCAACTACTTGGTCAGTTTGTTGTGGATAAATAATACATTAAAATACTTTACTATTAACGCTTCCAAAGGGCTGTAGAGAACATGCTTGGTTTAACTTTTAAGTTCACTGAAAACGTTTGTGTGTAGATGGAAATTCATCCTGAGCAGGTGGAGGTAATGATGGCAGATATCAATGACAACTATCAACTTCTCCAATCACTGGCCGAGAAAGTGGAGCAAGAAGAGGGCAGAGGAGAGCTGAAGGTATCACTTTTACATACTTTTATATACTCGGTTATGCTACACTAGGTGTAAAATGACTCTTATGTTCTTTACCATAAAAGTGTAGAGCTCACTTGTCCTCATCTGTCCATCAAAATGTTCAAACAACTCATTTTCCCAGGTGGTAAACGCTCCAGAATCCCTCTGTAGCCTACTGACTGGCAAAAGTTACCACTGGTGTAAGTACAGATGCATGCCCATCCACTGTTTTCTTGTTTGGCCATAAACCATTCACCTCTTTAGCTCCAACTGTCTGCTCTTGATGAGTGATTTGTGATGCAAGTATAACACTTAATTTACTCCCTGCGCCCTGGTGTAATACTTGGCGCTTTGCATAAAAGTGATGCTCCACAAAGTCTCAAGTTTGAAACACTCAACTCCCTCCAGGCTTGAAAGTTGGCTGTAAAAAATAAATAATAATGCATGCAGTAATCACCATGAATCCAAGGTAACCACCGCCTCTGTTCTCCACGATGGAGCAAAGGAGAAACTTATACAGCCACCTTTTTAAAAGTATAGGGAGGAGAGTTTTGAAAGCAATTTATACTTTGGGACCTCAGAGGACTGAGTTAAACTTATCTTTTATTATCTACTGTTGTATTATTCACCCCTTTTTGTAACTTCTTCACTCTTTATTATTCTCTTTAGACTCCTTAAATCTTTTATTTTACCTGTGTTCAACCACTTCAATGTTTATTTTCCAGTATTCAAACACTATTTTTTAACTCCTTACTTATTCTTTCACCCAGTGCATTTTTTAGTGCAAGGCTTTATGTATGTTTGTATGCCCCCTGCATTGTTTTTCTTCTTTTCCAGGTGTAAAGATGCTGTGTAATGGATGGACACATACTAACACCCAAAAGCAGAAAATAGCTGTTAGAGGTGTGTGTCTTTGGAAGCAGCGGTTCACTTGAAGGGGGCCAAAATGAAAAACAATTTTATGTAATATTTTTGTGGATTCCTGCTGTTTTTCAAGCTCTCTGGCTCCAATTTACACTTTTTCTTTAAGGGACAAGTTTGAACAAGACTTCAAATCAATGCATGCCAGAGAAATGTGCCGTGGTGCCGTCAAAATCTGCAAAAAAGAGGAAAATGAGGGAAGTGACTAATCCTGTGTTCAATGTAAGCCTGCCTCTTAACGAAGGTTCAATGCTGCTGGAGAGGAGCTCTTTCAGCAGGGACAGCCTCCCCGTATCAACTGCATACTCTACTCCATCCGACTCGGATCTCGTTCCCTCGCCAGAGTCCCAGTCACAGGGCTGTGAGTTGGACTACGACACTGGATCAATTACAGTTGACGACGCTGAACACACCTCACAACTTCAGCAAGACCTCTATAGTGGAGATGGAGACGCTGGTCAATACATGGAACCAGAAAGAAACGTCACTCCGTATCAAGAGGTGGACGGTTATCTCAATGACGATGAATACTTCAACCAGTCAGAAGACACAACTGGAGCAAACTACCAAAGGGTTTCTGGGGAAAACAATTACAACGGACAGCAAGGTTCTCAAGAAAGATCAAGGTTTTACAAAGAGTGGCAAAATGACGGCCCACAGACTCAACATGAGTGGCTGTCGCCTGCTGCGTCCTACACTCAGGACTGGTCATCTTATAACTCTTCCTACGGACGGGACGCAGGTTGCACTGAGCAGTGGTACAATTCATCTTCCCAGAGTAAAGTTGGCACAGGAGTGTCAAGAGAAGGACAGAACGGGATGAGCTCAGATGCGGCTCAACATTATTACCAACAACAACCCCAGAATCAGTACATGGCACAAGATCATACCAGTCTTCAGACAGGCGGTGTGGGACAGCATGGTTTGTCTAGTGAACTGGCTGCTTACTCAGGTGCTGATAGGATCAACACGCATCCTTACTTAGGAGATCCCCGTGCTCACAATGGCAGCATTGCACTGGAGCCTAGAATGCAGTTTCTTGAGTTTGAACAGAGACGATTGCAAACATACATGGAGTTCACCTTTGGTCATTTCCAGACAGCTTCACAAAGTTATATGACACAACCTACGGCCCATCAAGCCTTCCACGTAGGCCATGGGATGATGTCTTACCCCAACTACAATAATGAACCAACAAACCCTGACCAGCCCTTTCCTCATCCAGTCAGCGGTTGGGGTGGTGGTGAAGTTGGTAGTGGTGGTGGGGGTATGTCCCAGTCAAATGCTTTCATCCCACCTGGGCAAGCTCTGTATTATGGAGCCAACACTGATCTTAATTTCAGAGCCGCTGGTTGGTCAGATTTGATGATTTCAGGGAGTTCAGATTGAACAACTCCATTTATGTTTGCATATCCCAAATTGTAATTCTGCATGTATCGCCACACCCCACTGAGACCACATTTCTACTGAAGAGACGGTTGTCACCACTTGATGAAATCGCACTCAAATGGTCCAGCCGGTTCTAATTTTGCTGTGGTATTTTTTTATGTTCTTCCAAAATAAATGTGTTTGGTCTCTGTCAGAGATGGGAATCTCCTAATGGAGGGATGTTTTGCCTGTAGTGATACAACCTTCATAGCCTCTGAAATCTCAGCTTTGTCCGCTTTCATTTTAAGTTTCAACTTTATTTTATGTGACAAAATATATATGATAGTGACATTTTCTTTTACCCAAATGTTAAAAACGGATGCGACTGTGGACCATCAAACTGAAATGAGCCTAGACTGTGACATATTTCCTTGGATGTGCTTGGGCATATAGGTGTTCTAAGTAAAACTGTATCTGTTGCATCATCTGTTTACATTAAAACAAAAGATAGCGCTCGTTGCTTCAGAATTAAGGACATTTACGATGATAGCCTATGTTTTTGTTATTCAAAAATTATATTGATAATAGTGTCTCAAGAATATTGGGGATAATGAGATCATTTAAACTGATAAGTACTAGCATTTATTCATATGTTTCTAGGTTTTACATGCGTCCAAACCAAGTGAGGTTGAGAAACGTGCTCAGTAATATAAAGCATCAAACTGTGTACAGCAGCTGGCAGTTTTTCAATGTCAATTGTATTGGTTCAACAGAGAAATTATAAAGGTTTCAAATTGCACTAAGGGTCTGTTTTATAGTTGTCACTAAATAACTTGTTAAATTACAAATAATACTTCTACTAATACCTACATTTTCTTTTCCTTTTGGACCATTATGCCATTGCGACTGCATTTGTTATGTACAAGCTATGCCTGAATAACTCTAAAGAAGAATTTACTTTAAAATTCGTAAAATGTGTAATGGCCTACTCTATAGGTTTGTGCTTGAGTGTATTATCTCAACTTTTTTTTTGGATGACCTCTTTTTGCTTATTTTGTGCACCACAGAAGATAGTAGGCTATATTTATGTTGACTATGGTGTATAATGGAATGATACTGATATTGACACCAGGTTGCTATAAACAAAATTTGGAAAATGATGCAAGTGATGAATCTATCACCTGTTGCTAATGTAAGGCTATGTAACATGTATGTATGTTGTGTGTTTAAGTTAGCAACTAGTGTAACTATGCAAATGCCCAGTGCTGTGGTGCATAATAAATATGTTTCGTAAACGTCTTTATGTTTCTTCATTTAGGAGGTTGAATCATTGCTGTTGTGTCCTACTTGCATTGCTTATTGCATTAGGACAAAAAGGGATATGAAGGGTGCATACGGATTTGCAGTCTCCTGATTTGAAATATTTGAATGTTGAAATTAAAGTTCACATTATGAAGGGTGGAGAAAGTTCACTGTTGGAGAGATTTGAGCCTCAGTGTGTTTGTCTGCAAAACCTCAACCAGAGTCAAGTTCAACAAGGATTTTTGTCCTCAGACATGACAAGACAAGACACTGTGCCTGTAAAGCAATAGCCCCACAATAAACACACAAACGATTCATAAAGCAATTTTGTTTAATTTATTAGTCAAGGTTTCTTTGGTCGAGTACAATTAACTTTTTTTTCCACACTTTGTTTATTAGTTTTCACATTAAAAAGAAAATGTATACATAAGTACAGAGTACAATTTGACCGTTTGATTGGAGTTTGCAAGTGATTGACAGCTGCTCAGAGACGGCAAGGCTCCAGCTCGGCTCGGATTTTCCTCCGGTCTGTGAAATCTTGCAGAGGCCATTAGGAGCACCAGAGGACACAGAGGCACATGATTTTTTTTTTCAGATTACCTGTCTCATGCATTACTGTCAGAATATAGTGACAGTTTTATAAAAATAACTTTTTTTCAAATCACATTTGCTCCATTTCTAAACACTGCAGCTTTAATGCTCAGTCATAGATAGCTGCCAGGTGGATGTTCATAATCCTATCTGTAAATTCCATCTGACTTTGAACGCACCACCGGAAGCAGCTCCTGCAGACTGCTGTGGTTTGCTGCCCCCCTGAGCTGAACCTCCAAGGCAAACTAGAGCAAGGCAGCCACCTCTAAACAGCACAGGGAGGACGGTAGCTAGTTAGCATTAACAACCAGTCTTTACATAGGGATAGCTAGCGTATGGCATGGCTAAAGTCCCCGTGGTGACTGGCTGACTAGCTGTAGATAACAACATCTGGGAGAAACCTTAAACCCATCTCTCTCTCCCAGTAGCTCGTCCTCCCTCTAATCTCGTCCAAGATGTCAGCTTTCTCTGAGGCGGCTCTAGAGAAGAAACTATCCGAGCTCAGTAACTCACAGCAAAGTGTGCAGACGTTGTCTCTGTGGCTCATTCATCATAGAAAACACTCGAGGACCATCGTCAACGTCTGGATCAACGAACTGAAGAAAGGTAAGGTCGACGAGAGAGCTAAAGCTAGTTGCCTAGTTACCTGCCTCTACAACACGCAAACAAGTTAGAGTAACCGTTAACAGTCAGCTGTAGCCTTTAACAGCCAGTGTAACCGTTAACAGTTAGTGTAACCGTTGGCAACAGGAGCTAACGGCTTAAATCTCCAACGTCTTAGCTAGCTAACGTCGAAGTTACTAGGCAACGCGTTGTTAGCGCAGTAACGGCTAACTGCTAACGGTCAACTTTGGAGCAGTAACGTTAGCAACTGAAAAAAAAGGTTTTAGTCTCACCACCTTTGTGACTTAAGTTAGACTTAAACCACGTTATCTATCTAACGTTAACCATGTTTAGGACTAATAAAGTCACTGTAAATTGACGTTGTGGCTTTCTAAATGTATTAAATCAATGTCAGCCCCTGGTAAACAAGATAATAGCAGCCCTGATACAAGGCCGTCATAAGATGTAACGTTGTCGTGGTCATTACAACCAAGTTGACCCCAATTATTGCAAATATTAAATGTCCATTTACGCTAAAGCACCACATGACAGTAGTTAGTTTCTAGCTGGTGAACATAGTGGAGCATTTAGCTTAACTAAAGAGTCTAAAGACAAAGCTCTTTGGTGGAGAGGAGACCTAAACAAGAGTATTCAGGTGGCCAGAATCAGGACTCCAAATGAATGTTGCTCCACATCTGTGGGCTGTGTAAGTAAGCAATTGTTAGTTAACACATTTACCATAACCTCTTTAAAAAGGTGATAAGAGGTTGTTCTACTGCCACCAAGTGGCCAACAAACCAATCAATGCAGCTTTATAGCAGCTTTAAAAGGTCCCATATTGTAAAAAACTGAGATTGTCATGTCTGTTATAGTATAAAGCAGGTTTAAGTGCTATATAAATACTGTGAAAGTATTGAAACGTTTAATATACGGAGAAATACACACACAGCCTGTATTCTGAAAATTGTGCGTTTGAAACAAGCCGTCAGGATTTCTGTCCATTTGTGATGTCACAAATATAAAATATACGCGGTTTTAAACGTAAACATTCTAAATGTGTCCCAGTTTATTTCCTGTTGCAGTGTATGTGAATGACATCAGCTGACAGGAAGTAGACATGGACCCAAGCTGTTGCCTAGCAACGCAATTCCGTTGAAATGAGATAAAACGGAGCGTTTCAGACAGAGGATAAATACAGGCATATTCAGGCAGACATTATGAGGAAAATAAAGTGTTTTTTTTTAACATTACAGCATATAAACATGTTCTATTAGAAACACAATATGCAAATATGAACCTGACAATGAGCATAATATGGGACCTTTAATTGGTATACTTATACCAAAATCAAATGACAGTGTGAAACAATAATGTGAAAGGGGGTCGCTCGTGGTGATGAACCTACAGAGAATCATCACCTGACTCCCATCAACGGAGCGGTCCTATGACTGTGGTTATCAACTCTGTGAAAGGGGCGGTGTTTTCAGCATATGACCAATCACAGACATTGACAAGCCTACTGTCAGCAGAGCGGCACATTTTAGAAACCGAGAGCAAACTATAATATTAGACAAATACAAAGAAGTTAAAGACATTATCCAGATTAAAAGCAACACAGTTGAAGCTGCCAAATGCAGGAAGGACAGCTGGTAAAAGAAAAAACTGCCAATGTGTGAATGGGTAAATCAACACACTTATTAATTTAACGAAATATCCAAAGGTCAGACATAGTCGCGTAGATGTGACAGTGATGTTATAAAGAGCTTTCAGAATGTAATGGATGAATATATTACACGTCATTACGGCCTTTGACAATGACGTGGCGTGTATGACTTTGAGCCTTCTTTCAGCTGCTTCACCAACTCCAGCGGTGTGAAACAGACTTGAGAGCAAGTAAAAAAATAAATATAAAAACATAATTCAAAGTGGTAAGCACCCACAGCATAAAGCCTGCTGTCCTTTCTGCATTTGTCAGTTTAAACTGTGTTGTTTTTAGCCTGGATTATGACTGTAATTTCTTCGTATTTGTGTAATATTATCATATAATCTGCACACAGAGTTTTGATTGGTCAGTAGGTGGTGCTTTTATATGAGTTGATCTCTTATCTGGAACATAAGCTGCTCCGGAGCAGGTGTTCAGCATAAGTTACCATGGCGATCTAGCCCGGTCAGAAGTGAACCACCATCATAGGCCTGAAAATCCAGGGTTAACCCTGATGTTACCTCACTAACTCCAAATCATAGTAAAGTACTTTGTAGTACAGGCCTCAGCTTAACACCAAACATCAGACAGATACAGTTGGTGGCTAGCTGGTGAACCTGGCATTTAGCAGCTAAAGAGTCAGATATTATTCCATCAGGCTTCGGTGTAGACTGAAAACTAAAGAGTGTGATTATTGGACTTATAGGTGGACAAGACTCCAAATGAATGTTAATGTTGCTCCGTAACTGCTGAATGTGTAAATAAGCAACTGTTTACTAACAAGTTCGACATATCACCTTAAAGCAAGGGTTGGTAATGTTCTTCAAAGACATTAGAGGGGAGTGGCTTTGGAGGGAGGCCTGAAGGGACGGGTTGTCGGTGTTGCCGACTTGGCGACTTTCTCGCTAGATTTAGGGACTTGGAGATAGTGCTGCTAGCTACTTTCATTGGAAAAGAGTTGGCAACACTGGGCTATTTTTTGGATAACTTTTAAAATCTAGCGTACTGTCGCTGGTTTCTCAACATTACCAACCCTAGCTTTAAAAGGTGGCGATATGTCAATGCTTCAGTTGACAACTTGTTTCTGCTGCTCCCAAGTGGCCCGAAAAATTCAGTTATTGGTTTGAGTTCACCTGGGTGATATCAACATTTTACTCCAGATACATTGCTGAGAAGTTCACCTTTTCTCCAGTTTCTCCAGAGATTTCATACTTTAATCATCTTTCTGTCAATCAACACTGAACACCTGAATCATGACCTGGGTCATGTGGGATAGTTGATTGCTAATCAATATCTTAATCTAGTTGGCCAGTGCTACTCTTGCTAGTTAGATATTCGAGCTACTGAGATGGGCCTGCATTTCTTCTGGGATGTAAGAAAACATAAGCTAGGCCAGAAGTGGTTTCTCAATCAGTTTCTTTCATAATTTCTTTCTCACTCTTTCTTCTCTCAAGCACTGGCACAAACGTTGACTTTAGTTTAAAATATGTATTTTGAAGCCCCAAAGGCTTCAAGTGTTCCACTGAAGCTATAACTATACAAGATATACTGAAGTATCAGTCTGCTTAAAGGCTTAGCATATAGCATCACAAAACATAATATAAACTACATTATGTGTGTACTAAAGTTGTACTGTGACTAATACATTGACACAGTGTGAGAATCTTATACACATGATCATTTTTGTTTTCTTGTAAATGCTTTAACTCCCATCAAGCAGTTAAGGCAGCACCATGACATTTTATTTTACATTTTTTGAGAGACATTGAATTATAAACACCTGAGATTTGCAATGTCAATTTGATATTCAATATATATTTTTAATGTTGGCTCATTGTCACCAGAAAAGGCTTATAAAACATCACATGTTGCACTATTTAACAGTTGTTCACTGCAGACAAATAATACTGAATGTGTTGAACATTGCTGTGTACATGTAATGTAAGGGGTGGCCTATGGATTTATAAAAAGTTATTATTATTTATTCTTTGCATTAATGTGCCATTCAAAGCGTGTCGAATTGAGGGCATAGATCACTAACCTGCCTTTCATTACTGTAAGCAAACTTATCCACATTGAATCATAACAGTTAAATTTCGTGGGTTCACTAAATGTATTGTATGCAGTTACAGTGCATAATTTGGGTTCTTGTGAATATTTGTTTGGAAATAGTTTAAAAAAGCATGTTGTATGTGTGGATGTCTGGTGTTGTTGTAGCTAATAGTGGCATACTTTTCCTCAGGGTGCTAGTCAACAACCTAATGATATCCCCACTGGTTGTTGTATTTTAGGAGCCTGTCGGAGGACTGAAAGGAGTGCAGTGTTTATAGCAGTGGGGACAGAGATGGTACATTTCTCTGGAGCTTTATGCTCAGCACAGTGTCGATGGTTGCCTGTCCAAACACAACAAAGAGTTATGCACGATTACGCCCTAACCCTTGAGGCTTATATGTAGTTATAGTGGAGAATGAACTGTGTGACTAAATGGTTGTTTTACTGGATATATTTTGTTCTTAGTTGTGACTGGTGGCTGTGAGGCGAGTTGCTGTGTTTGATACATAGAAAAGAGTAACTTTAATATACTGTATATAATGGTCTGGCTTGGTGGGAAAAACATAGCGTTGCATTTACAAATTTACTTTTTTTTTCCTGTAATCATTTCTCAGATGAAGAATTAAATCAATAGTACGTAGTGTAAGTAGGTTAATTGACCTACAACTGTGTTGCTCAGCTTAAAGTTCAGTCATGTAAATCATTACTAAATGCCTCATTGTAATATATGTATGTGTACATTTGAATTCATGCAGCTCAGGTATCACGCAAGCTGACCTTCCTTTACCTGGCCAATGACGTCATCCAGAACAGCAAGAAGAAAGGACCAGAATTCACTCAGGACTTTGCACCGGTCATCGTTGATGCATTCAAACACGTATACAGGTCAGATTTTATATTACAAATCATTTCTATAAATGGCTCAGGAAAATGCATTGTTGACTTACCTTATTTAGGACTGGGTCATTTGTCTGTTGCTTCTGTACAGGGTTGGGAGGGTTACCTCAAAATTGTATTCTGATATAATTACCTGTTAAAAAATGTAGTAAGTAGAATTATCCAAGTGTCACAATATTAAAGAAACGTAACTTGATTACTTTTCGTTACTTTTGGATTAAGTCAATGCCGAATATGCAAATAATTATGCATGCTATGCCTTCCAGCTGTGGAAATGCTGTCATCATCCAAGTACTCAAATCATTTGGCACATTACTGTTGCAGGATTATAACTTGGAGCAGCAGCGCACATTTAAATTCAATTAAATAAACCTACATGCAAATTTCTCGGTTTGCCTGTGTTATGTTTGCTGGTTCACTCATTTCCTACAGAACTGTCTTTTCATGCTGGGATGCTTCTCGGCAAAAAGAATAATCTTGATGAACTGGAAAATACACAAACCGTCCTGCTCTGTCTCAACTTTCTCTGTACTGTAATGTTGTTCCCCTTTTCTGCTTTACATACAAAATAATGGAGAAATTTCCACACTGTGAAAGCATTTCTTTTCACTAACATTGGAGGTCATTGTGTGAGACTAGTGTTGTGAAGTGTTGTAATGTACGAGCATGTGCATGGTAGTATATCATCCTTTATTTTAAAATGTATTTTTAGATTGTAATCCTGCTAATAATCCCCATTTTTACTAAATTTATTAGTAATCTGAATACATCTTTTTTTTTTTTTTTATCCTAATTACGTAACGTCGTTCCATGTAGCCCGTTACTCCCCAAGCCTGCTTAAGTAGTAACATTTTTTACAGTATATATTGATGCTCAACTTTGATTTCAAAATTAACAATATAAGAACTTGAAGTCAGATTTCTTCAAGAGTGGTTTTGGAAACAAGAGAATTGCAACTTAAAATGTAATTTACATCACTCGGACTACCTGATGGGACTAACCTAAACACATTGATATAAATTCACATTGAAATAAATTCTTCCACAGAGTTTATCCCAATTTATACATGCATTGTCCAGCCCTAACGTCAGCTGAATTTCAGAAAGCTTTTTAAAGTGTACGTGTCTGTTCTGTCTTGTTTTCCTGTCCAGAGATGGCGAGGAGGGCTGTAAGAAACAGTTGGGTCGAGTTTTGTCCATCTGGCAGGAGAGAGCTGTGTACGAGAACAATCTGTTGGATCAGCTCTCACAAGTCCTTTGTAAGTACACGACACTTACAAGACTTACTAGACTTACAACAATAAGCTAATGTGACTGCCTACCCTGCCGATCTGCAGGTTTAAACCTCTCTAGCTCAGTCTTGTAAGACTCCCCTGAATGGTTTAAAACAACACACAGATCTTATTAATAAATTTGGAGGACACAATGAAATTTGACTTCTAAATGTGATGTTTTCTTTGTCCAGGGCTTTCCACATAGATATGGAGTAGCCAGCCAGTGAGGAAAAATAGCCAGCTAGGGAGGCCTGGGGGCAAACATTGATTTACCAAAAGGTTAAGATTAAGTGTCTTATACAGTGATTACAATGATGTGTTTGCAACAGGTGGCATAATCCTATAGGTTGGTGGAGAACATCTAAAAAAACAATCTTGTAAAGAGGTGTGAGCTTTGCTGCAAGCATTAATAGTGAATAACTTCTGTAACTCTGAGAGAGAGAGTAGTCAATCTGTCACTGGGTAAATTCTCTCTCTCTCGAATGTAATGCTTATTATATTCCTTCACTATATCATTGCTTCAAACTTGTCAAATGCTTCATGTGGTTTATTTCTGAGTTTTTTCCGGTAAATTTCCACGACAGCATGCCCAATGTATGACGTGGAAAAACATATATACTTAAATATATAATAATATATATTATTACAGGAAGTTCCATTACATCATATTTTATTTTTAAAACATGATTTGGGGCATCTGACATTAGTTTGCATAATTGGTCAATGGCAAGTGTTCTCGGACATCTAATATTTTTCAAACACTGTAGACGACTCTTCACTATAGAGCATGTGGGGGCAGGACTGATACAGACAGGCACAGTTCTCTATTATCATCATGCTCACATTGTTTTGAAGCTAGAGGCTAGTGGTCATAAAATGTACGCGCTTAGCGAATTGCAACTTGTTAATTAAAACTATTTTGTGGAATCAAAAATAAATATAATAAAGTAGACTGGACTTAAATGAGTAGTCGGCTGTTTGTTTGTCGCTCATGGAAAGCTCTATTTGTCTTTTCTTGTAAATCCTAGATGGAGAGAAGAAGGCTAAGAAGAGGTCGTATGAGGAGATCCGACCAGATGATGAGGACTTTGCTTCCCAGAGCTCCCCAGCCGAGCCACCACAGGTGATTACCTAAACAAGTGTAGCCATAAATGCAGGATGTGAATCAACCACATAGAGGTCATTTTAATGATTTACAGTTGATACAGCTTCCTCTTGGATACTTCCTTTCTCTGTTGCCTCTCTAATGTTCTTCATATTTGACACATACTTATGTTAACTCCTAATATTACCATACATTCCTCCTTAACATCTCTCCTTCCTTTTCTCCTCCCTTATCTGCTCATCATCATCCTCCCTCCACTCTATTCAGACAGCAGAGTTAATCCGAGCTCTGCAGGAGCTGGAAAACGCAGCCTCTGGCGACTCAGTGCTGCGTCAGCGCATCTCCTCCCTTCCTGCCGAAGTGCAAGACACGTCACTGCTTCACAGGATCACAGGTAGGAGGCGGGACACGGCACAATGTCGTACACACACACAAGTCTGCTCCATAGCTCATTAACAGGTTATTTAAATAAAAACACAATGATATAGCGTTTAACAGTTTGTAACAGCGTCAGTTATGTGAGTGGTAACGTTGATGAATGGGAATTAACCCTCTTATTGGAAGAAATTATTATATTTTAATACTTTTTTCATATATAAATGCTCAAAGGGTTGGATTGAGTCATTAAAGGGCCGGATTCAGCCCACGGACCGCCATTTGAATAAGCCTGATATAGTGGAGCAGTTATTTATTGAACGTTTTACTCCCGGTTTGCATTTATGCAAAAGACCTAATTCATTCCCCAACTTTCACTTAACTTAACCTGCAGGATGAACGAACAAAACAAATGTATACCTACCTGTTTTATTGATACGGGTGAGAGAGGAATGCAGTGGACAAGACAAACACACACGTGCATATATACACATACTGTACATACATTAGAGGGGTGTGTCACTCAACAAAAAAATAATATTTTAAGATTAATAAAAATAAATACATAAATAAATAAAAGGGAAAATTAAACAGAAGAGTAAATAAATAAGGGAATTAATACAAAGATAAAAAAGATTGATTAATGGCTACATTTAATTGAATATTTTTGCTACATTTATTCACATAATTTATTTATTTTTTTATTTTGAATTTTGCACGACACTGAAACTACAAAGATAAAAAGGGCTAACATACCTCCATCTACCATAGGAAACAATGTTTGATTTCCCAGTGATTATACGATAGCTATTTACACTGTACCAGTATTGATGGATAACTGAATGACATCCAGTTGAACCCTCTGGACTGGTTATTGTTAAGCATTGTGCCCGGCTCTCCGTGTGCTCCCTGTGCTTCAGATAAAGAATCAGGGGAGCGGCTTTCCCGGCTGGTGGAGGAGGCCTGCATGTTGCTAGCAGACTACAGCGGCCGCTTGGCGGCGGAGATCGACGATCGGAGGCAGCTCACGCGCACACTAACGGTCTTCCTGCAAAGCCAGAAGGACGGTCTGAGCCAGAATGAGCAGAAACTAGAAGTGCGTAAATCCCGTTTTTTTCTTCCAATAACTGTATGTCTTGTCCACCTCTCCTTTGTGTCATCATTATTGATTCCTGGTGTTCATCTGTCTCGTGTAGCTGTGTGCTCGGACTTCTTTTGAATTAACATTTCTTTTCATGTATTTCAGCATGTTGCACACTTCTGCAGAGTGCCTGTTATGTTGCTGAATCAGACTGTAGATTTTAATTTGATTGTCAGTTCCTGCTGGTGTTACAGCAGGAAAGAAAGATTCCTGATAAGATATACGTGCAACATTTTCCCTTCTCACTGGGAGATGCTTGCTCTTTTAGCCTTTGTCAGTTAACTCAGTTCAATCTTAACTCGATGTATATTTACTTCCCACAAGGTAAGTATCAACCAAAATATAAAAAACGTAACTACAGATTTTCATGTTGTCTCATAACCATCCTTTTTTTGTGTTGACAATAACTGTCCAGCCTTTATCCACAGGACACCAAGAGGATTTCATATTTGTATCTTCACTCAGTTAAATCTTCTGTAAATAAAAGAAAAACTGAAAATAAAAAATAAAACTGATTTTGTGAGTGCTTTTATTTTGCTGTTACACTTGTTTCAAAGATGGTCTATAATAACAGTATTTAACAGGATTGACAAACAGTAATTGCTAGCTACACACTCAAAGTTAAATTGAGCTCAATTCAATAGAATTTGTGGAAGAAAACTCAATGTTATTACAGGTCAAACCAAAACTAAGAAGAGACGACAGTTTTTTATGAATCTTGGTACAGAGCAGGATTATTACGCCTGTTTTTGTCAGTACTGATGACATGATGTGATATTAATAGAAACAAAAGGAATTATTCAGATGTGGTTCATTGAACTTAGTGAGGAAATGTGTTCTTGCACCACACACCTACATGCATCAGCTGTTTGGCAAACCTACAATAAGCACACGCATGCAGCAAAGATTGGAGTAAAACTGTTATTGTGTCTTTAAGTAGTAAAAATTGGTGCATATACATGATATATACATGGCTTGTTCCTTTGCTGACTGCCATTATTTCTGTGAAATGTTATTATAGTCTAGTAGGCCCCTAGGATATACTATAATAACTCCCCTGCAGTTTTGTTGGTCGTCTTTAGTACAGAGAGTAAAATAAACCTAAATACTTAAACCCTCTTTGCTTTGTATGTTCTCAAAATCGATTTGGAGGAAGAAAGTTAGTTTTTATTTTGACTTTCATGTGTTTCATAGCTGGAAATGAAAGTAAACCATGTAGCAAGTTAGTCACGGAGCTGTGACAAAAGTAGTGACACGTTTTTTAATTTTAAATCACATCATACATGTAGTTGTTTGAAAGATTTAAATGAGTTGCAAACATAACAGCCAATAAGTATTGTATTTAATATGCTCACGCAACCTTTTTCATACATGTGGTGGTGTTTTCAGATGAAACACAACATGTTTGATGGAAGTATTTGGCCAGAAATCCAAACTTGTCATTAAACATCAGTTAGACCTTTAACTAACACCACAATCTGTAACGCACACTGCAATACCAAGTTATCATATTAATGAAATAACCTTATTTCCATTTTTATGTGGTCTTCCTATCCTTGATTCAGATTTTCCAATTGCATGTCAATCCCTTACTTACAACTGTCTACTTGCCACAAATTGTTTCCCCAAAATTAATGTTGAAAAATTCAAAAATCACAATGTCACTCACTCAATCTGTAAGCTATTTGAGCTCTGATGGACCTTTTCTGCTGTGGACTCTTTCAGGAATACAAACGTAAACTGGGGAGGGTGACCCAGGTCCGGAAGGAGCTGCGTTCGCGTCTGAACAATCTTCCAGGAGGACTCTACAACTGACTCAAGTTTCACCTCCTGACCCTCCTGCTACTGAAACATCTCAACCTGTCTCTTAGATATCATGATCATTGCCATAGTCCTCCGTTCTTGATTTTGAAGTGTCTGTGTCCCCCCTGTGTGGTGTGACCTGTCGTCCTCATTCTGTCTTTAACAGATTATTTATCCACATGGCTTTTTATTAACAGACTGTCTTCTTTTTCTGTCTGTGAGCTCATCTCTTTGTGCTGTATGTTATCAGTACTTCAGACACAGGCCCCTCATGCTTTGGCCCCTACAGCTTTAAAGTGGCATGGGTGATGCTGGTGTGATATTTTTGTATTTATAGTGACTTAAGATAATGCACCAGAGAAAAATCCCCCTTGTGTGATCATACATAATAATTTCCAGTGTTTTGGATTGCTGTCATAACTTTCTTTTACTAGCCTATATCTGTAAATGCATCTGTCTAACTCTTGGTTATAGATCATTGTTTTTATGCAGTGTGATAATCGCACTCTGAAGCGAGAACGGTACACTTGTGAAGTCATTAGGAAAACATATTGTGAAGCTGAGCAGTAAGCCATGTCCGTGAAAAGCAAACCAAAATGTGTACTTATCATTAACGTAAAGCCTCTTTGTGAGAGGGGTGTGTATAAGTCAAGGGTCAGTGTACATATTCAAATTTGCATGTAAATATGTTGGAAGTTACACCTGTAAGTGCTTATGATTTGTATCCATGTCAACATGGCTTGTCAAAATGGTCATTCAGACAAATTACTGATGTGTGTACATCTCCATAGTTGCTCAGACCTCCACTGTACTGAATAATGAGTGAAGGAGTCTGTTGTCTTGTTTACTGTATCACACTGCTTCATACTGAATGCTGTGCAGATGCCTCACACAGCTTGATAGGTGCCCTGGTTTCCAAAAGCCAGACTGTTTGTTTTTGTACATATGAAAGCAAAATCCTTCTTAGAACCAAATAAACAGAAAATGTACAAATCTATTGTAGTCCTGTCTGCAATATTACAGTAGCCATTTAATAGTAATGTGATTGTATTTGTTGGTCCTGGCCAACAGGGGGCGTGAACGGACGTCATCAGCAACAGGCACTAGTGATGGGAATTCCGGCTCTTTTTAGTGAGCCAGATCATTTGGCTCAGCTCACCAAGAAGAGCCGGCTCTTTCGGCTCCCAAACGGCTCTTCGTTTTACCATTTCTGCCTTTTATAATTCAGACAAATTTAGTAATGTTTTGACCTATGATTAGTATGTGTGCACATATAAATTAAATTATTCAATTTAATTATACTAAACCTTATAATTTCCAGAACACCATAATTTTACATGCTGCTTCGTTTCCGATTGTCACTCATCTTGTCTGCTATTCGCGCACCGCACTCCTCTCTCTTTCTCTCCTCCTCTCCCTCCTGCTCTGTTCCTGTAGACCATCAGCGCACCGCGCACCCCTGCCCCTCCCTGCTTGATGTTATGATCCTCGTCTGTCATCACCTGATTCATTAACACAACATTCAGTCACAGTCAGTGCATGGAGTACCCTTGGCGCGGGGATCGTCCTATTATTCTGCCTTGAATTAAGTAAAGAAAAAAAAATGTCTCTCGAACAGGAGCCAGCTCTTATCGTTCACTTAAAAGAGCCGGCTCAATGAACCGGCTCGTTCGTGACGACACATCACTAGTATGTTTCCTACGGAGGAATATGCACAAACACACCGGAAGTAGCTATCAACAATAGCATCTCCCTTTTTATCAATTTCGTCGATTGCAGAATCAGCTGAAGACCACACAATATATGCAATATAAACCACACAAACGACAATAAGTTAGTTATAAGGTTAACACTGCGCTAATTGATAACTATTAACTCCTATTAACGTAGCTAGCTACCGTTAGCTTGGTTGTAGCCAGTTATGCTAAGCTAAGCTAAGCTAAGGTAATGTTCAGTTTGTTTACAAGGCAGCGTTAACGGATAAAACATCAAACTATGGACAACCTCGAGACACCATACGAAGACGAGGCTTCATTTATTGAATGCACGGTAAGCCAGCTAACGTTAACATTATATATATTCACTTAATGGTGACTGCCAGGAAGAGATGCACTATGGCTGTCACGTGTAGTGAGTGTTTACACTCTGGTACACACCTCATGCTTTACTGTGTTAGCTGATGCATTTTGTTTTTTGCAATTTTGCTGCTGTACACTGCAAATTTCCCCACTGCGGGACTAATAAAGGAATATCTTATCTTATCTTAGCTATGAAGACAGACCAATGCCTGCTTTAGTTAGGCTATAAGGACCTAACATAGCTGGGATTTGTGTCTTCTCTTTGAATCCAGGTCTGTGAAAAATCCATCAGGGGTGATACCTTGTACAAGATACACCTGACTACACAAGGACATTTAAAGGTACACGGGCACAATTTACTGGTGCAGATTTGCAGAAAGTTATGCACTCTGTGAAAGTTTTGTTGATACTAATTGTAGCCAAAACACACAGTGATAGACTTATAGGTTAATGATCAGTAACTGTGACTAGTGTTTTTTGCCATGACCTCTTTTTATTCAGTCACAGGTCTTCCACAGGTCCAAGATAAAACTCTCAGGAGCATCCAAAAGTGATATTTCACTATCTTTCCAAGCCGTCAGCAAAACATTTTTTTCCAACACACACGATTGTGATGGACACAACTTTTTTTTTGCAAGAGCAGCAGGTCTCCTGTTTTTGAAAAACATGCAGTTTAACGGCTTTGTATCACAAAATGTCTTCTTTCCATTCTAAAGCAGCCGTTTGTTTTCTGGAGGTCATCACCTATAGCTCAACCTGCACCTTTCTTGGACCCCGTCGGCCAAGTATTGAGACTCAAGACAATAACACAGCTTATAGCCAGGATCTTTCTCACACCACACCACTAGAATTGTGCTTGATGGTTTTGTACATGTCAACCATAAATCCTGGATACTTTTACAAGAACATTGGAGTGAGGATGTGTGCTTGATAAGTGATCTTGGTTATTCTGTGAAACAGTATTTCACAGAAGGTCCTCTTCGTGGTGTCACATGGAAGATGTCCTTGACCCTCTGTCTCACAGAGGTCAACATGCTCTGGCAATTTTCCGTGTCAGCCTTGTATAGAAAAATATGTTTTCCAACTTCTTCCGGAAACTTGCCGCTTGTAAGATTTCTATAAATCTTCTGCTATGGTTTTGATTTGACCAAAAGCTGCAGCAGGCAAAACCAAGTTGCAGCATTATTTGGAGTCAGCCCTGGTACCATCTCCAAACTGAAGGCCAAGTTCCGTGAAACCGGTGATGTAAAAGACAGACCGCGAAGTGGACGTCCCAGGAAGACAACACCCCAGGAAGACCAGTTCATCACCCTTACAGCACTGAGGAACCGTAGGCTGTCTTCTAGAGATTTGCAGGAATGGTTTGCAGGACATTATGGCATACAGATCTCTGATCAGACGGTCACGAACAGAATGCACACAGCCAATCTCAGAGCTCATAAGGCTACCAGGAAGCCTGCAATGATTGCCCTTCACCGTCAAGCCCGTTTGCGCTGGTGTCGACAACACAGGCAAAGTGCACGAGACTCTGAAGATTAATGTGTAGGTTGGTGGGACGGTTTGACAACTGACCTCGGACTCAATACTTTCACACTGGAAGGCCTGGAAGACAAATAATAATAAACATGGACAATACTTTGACAACTGCGCATTACAGATGTTAAGAAGACACTGTCTACACTTGACGCGTTCGAGGCTGGCATTTTTTTTTTCAGGAATCCTCTGGACAGGAGTTTTTGGTTTGTCGGAGTGGGGTGGGACAGGAGTGAAAATCCACCCTCAAGTTCAGACACCGTACTGGTGTGTGGTCAGCCACGTTTTGGCAGAGCTCACCGCCCAATACTCTTATCACGCGTAGTTACGCGCGTAAGCAAAAGATGCTTGAACATTTGGTCCATGTCTTTTGGTCGTGTTGAAGAAAACTGGATACTGTTTCTCTGCATACAGATATCCATTTTCACATTAAATTTGGTCTTAAACAGTTAACATAGCCTTCTCCCAGGAAGGCTGCTTTATACGTATATGCAGCTATGTTTAAAAAACGGTGAGGATATGTACCTTTACTGCACCTCAAGTGAGCTGTGGTTTTGGCCAACCATTATGTGTTACAAAAATATTTTTCCATGATATAACCCTTTCTCTGTTTGTAGTAGTGGTGAACCAGTGTCCTGTTTACCCAGCACTGATTGACTTAATTTGTATTGCTCTCCTTTCGTTCCTGGCAGAAAGAGGATGCCCTTGTTGCTTCGGGTAAGTAGACTTCATCTTTCAGCCTTGTCATTTTGTTCTTCTTGAGTATATTTACTGTCTGTTCTGGCAGATAATTCAGTCCACACACTAAGGTAACTGAGGTCATTCTGATCTGTTGCCTGGTTTTAATGGACAGCATTTAGTCTAGATCCATCAATGGCTGTGATCCTCTAAGAATGGTTCTGAACTCAAAACAAATCAAAGGACTGGTCATCAGTTGGACGGTATCGTACTATATTCAAAATGTGTGCCAGCGCTCTATAGTCAGATACAAAAACTTCTGAAGGTGCTGAAGGCAATTTTTTTTTCCCGCTTGAGTTAGTTTCGCTCTTATTTATTTGATTGAAAGATGGTCCATCCAATCACCAGCCAAGTGTTTTTTGAAAGTGTCTGCCCTTTTCCCATCACTTCCCAATGACGGCTTCTCAGATAGTTCTGTGAAACAAACCATCTGACGGGTCAGGTTAAGTCCCAGTTTGCCAAAATGGCTTGACAGCTGTATAAATCCAGCACGTGGGATTTCCAGACTAATGCAAGTCTCGTAATAAAACATGTGCCAGAACTGGCACATCATTCTGGGTACTGAAACCGGCCAAAGCTAGTCAGAGTGCAGCTAACTGGAGCTGATTGTCAGATCAAATTTCCACATGGGTGGCCTGTTGTTAATGGTGGAGGACAGGCGTTCCACTGTGTCTTGAGCAGTGAGATGATTTCATGTGCTGCACAAAATCAGTGAGTTCAGGGTCTTCTACTGTAATCCCATAATGCACACTGGGCTTCTGTAGTGTTACTGCATAGAAATTGTGCGCAACGTTAACTTGGATGAGAAACATCGTGAATAGTAATCAGTCACATTTTTGTACAAAGTGACCTCAATTTGGGCTGACAGGCTCACACATTTACCAGTGGGAGAACGATTATAGAAAAACCACGTGGACTGGATCCAGCTTCAGATGCAACGGCATCAGGGACTTGAATAGCAGGTGAGCCGGCTTGGCGGCACGCTGTGAACTGGGCTGGGGAGAAGCTCCTTCTGCTGTGTGGCCTGGTTTGTCAGTTTGGACTCTGTGGGCACAACTGGCTGCTTCTGAGAATGCTCAAAAATACATAAAGATCCCTGTTTCTTTATCTGTAAGGAGATTTCAATTGCAATTGAAACTGAGACCTGTTGTTGCCTGTTAGCTGAGAGTGTGCCCTCTGCTGGTGTCCTTTGAGTCAACAGAAATGTCACTCATACTCACCCATTATTCAAATGTGTGGCACTTGCATGAAATTGGGCAGCACAGGGCCACCAGTGCCTACACGGCTGCCCCAAAACTGATCTGTAGCCAAATTTTGCGGCTACATAAATCATTGTGGTGTTGGCGCATCAATGAGTGCACCAACACTCGCCAACATCTCTGTGGTCCAACGCACAGAAGGGTGTAACTATAGGTCACAGAGGCTTGCAGAGAAGCCGATTAGCGCGCCAAATGTCAGCAACGTGTTACGCAACCCTGCACATCAAACAAGCCGATTGTTTGATCCAACTTTCTGTTGGGAGGTGGGTTCAAAACAGAAAAGAAAAAGTATGCTCATGCTCCTTGCATGTATAAAAGAAACTGCCACAGAAATGTTTCCAAATGGCTCCTGTGCACGTTTGCTAATGTGCAACCTGTGGAAACATGTTTCAATTTTTACCTGTGGGAGAAAGTGGTGTACGCTCAAATACAGAAATGTGGCCTTCTGTTTGTTTTAACTGAGCAAAGAGCTGTGGCAATGCTCATACTTCAAGTGAATATACATTTTTTGCGACTATTTTTGGGGATTTTTTTTTGGATGGTGGGAAAAACTATTTTTCCTCTACTGTTGGTAATGTAGGTAAGCTTTTGTCACAGGAGGCCAAGGCCGTAATGCCTCCCCAGGCATTTTTTTTCTTGCAAAGTAAGTGTTTATATACCATAAAATCATCTTGGTTGACATTTCTGAACCTGAAGAAATTCGCACAGCAACACCAAAGAATCATGGGATACAGAAGATTGAGCTCCATGTTTGACCTCCCTGCTGATGTAAGTAGAGCAGAAATGAAGTGTTCAAAGGTGAAACTTTAGAGATCATACATAAACAAACAAATACTGTATATGGTTACTCATTTGCAGCATTCAGATTTCTGATATCAGTATGTGAAGTGGAAAATACAGCCCTTTTGACTGCAGCTATCTCCCTTACTCCTCTTGGCCTGTCAAATGCTATATGATGGTCAGAAATGTGCAACATGATACATTGAGTTGTAGCTACATCTTAACTAAATAAAATTACATGAAAGATAATGGAACATTGCGCTAGTGTTTGTACTGTACTGTGATCTAACTAGTAACGTGAGTTCATCTCACAAATTATGTAAGATAAATAATACCCAGAATGCATTTTACACTTAATAGAGCAGTGTGTAGGATCTGGTGGCATCTAGCGGTGAGGTTGCAGATTGCAACCAACTGAAGCTTCTCCTGTGTGCCAAGCGTGTAGGAGCACTTGGGTGGCCGACACGAAAAGGTGAATGGCCCTCTTTAGAGCCAGAGTTTGGTTTGTCCGTTTTGGGCTACTGTAGAAACATGGCGGCTGGCTCCATGAAGAGAGGACCCGCTCCCTATGTAGATATAAACGACTCATTCTAAGGTAACGAAAACACAACAATTCTTATTTTTAGGTGATTATACACTAAAGAAAACATACTTGATATTATATTCCATTTCTGACAATATATCCCCCTAATTGTTACACACTGCTCCTTTAAGTTAGACCATTCACTGTACATATAATACATTATCTTTAAAACCCCTCTCTGTTGTAATGGTTTTCTTTTGCTAACTACGAGTGTCTGGGTTTCTCAGGGCTTGCTGTCAGACATCACTACATACCGGCATTTAAGGACATATTACAATATCTGGATTACATGAAGCTTGAGGAACCCATAATTGGTGAATAACATTTTTTTAAACAATTTTCCATGTTAATTTGATCCCTATTTAACTTTATTCTGCTTTTGTTTTGTAGGTTTGAACTATTTGGACGAACTGCCTGGTAATGAACCACAAGCAGGCCCCAGATACACATGTACGCTGTGTCGTCACAATGCAAACCTACCGGAAATGGTCCATCATGTGATTGGACGTAAACACCGGCAGAAATATGTGGTAAAGCATTGTCAACATTTTCAGATTACGCCAATACTTTTTTGAGTGTCTGCTCCTGCTTTTTTAATTAAGAAGGCGAAACAAAGTGAGAATACCTCTACTGTTGTGTTTATACAGGAACTGAAACGGCCAGACTTGGTGACCTGGAATAAACAATCCATAATAACCCACGGAGGAAAGATCGTACGAGCCAGAGCAGAGATAATAGAGAGACAGGATGGACGGGGAACTCCAAATGTGGGACGTGTAGAGATCAACAAGGTGGTTGAATGTTATTAAGTAATATGTACTTTTAAAATCGTAATCATTTTGAGACTAACACATGTTGTTTGTGTCTACTTTTTTTGTGTTTCAGCTAATCCCGAAAAGGGGGATAGAAGGCCAATTAAACATCTCGAGAGGTACATTCACACTGTGTAGTAATAGATGTTGGAAAAGCTATCGGCAGGGTTACATACAATTTTTCCTATGTTTTTGTTCTGTGTTCTCACTTTGATTGTCTGAGCGTTGATGAATGTATAGAAATGTCAGAGTTTCACTGACAGTTTTAGGGCTGCAACTAACGATTATTTTCATTGTCAATTAATCTGTTGATTATTTTCTTGATTGATTAGTTGTTTGGTCTATTAAATGTCAGAACAATGTGGATCAGTGTTTCCCAAAGCCCAAAGATGACGTCTTCAAATGTCTGGTTTTGTCCACAACTCAAAGATATTCAGTTTACTGTCATAGAGGAGTAAATAAACCAGAAAATATTCACATTTAAGAAGCTGGAATCAGAGAATTAATCAGCAATTAATTTGACAACTAATCATTTATCGTTGCAGCTCTAGACAGTTTTTAAAGGATGGATGTTAGAAGGTTTTTAATAATGATTATAGCCTGACCGACACTTGAATTTTGATTGGCCAATAGTCTTTTTTACCTCATTTTTTATAAGAATACCTTTTAATTTTTTTAAAGGTATTTTGACACTATACATGTACTGAACATGACATTCTGCAGAATTTACAGAAAACAAATATTTCATTTAGTAAACTAGTTGACATGCATTTAATGCTTTTCAGAGAATCTAATGTGATACATCAAATTCACCTGATTAAAAAAAACAGCTCATATGAGCAATATTGTATGTACTTTTATTTTTTACTTATATGTCTACTCTCGTTCCCTAGTTCTCCCAAGGCAGAAGCAAAATATGGGCCGAAACATCTCACAGCCCCAACGAGATGTGCTGCCACACCCACCAGACCTCAAGGACTACCAGGATCAGTACTCTCACCCAGGGAGGTATCCTTCGCCCCTATTCCGTCCAGAAGACCCTTACATGTTGAACAGAGGCGGGCCGATGTACCAGCAGGAGGACCCTCTCGGCCAAGACTGCATGGAAGAGGAGCCGCAGAGGGCAGATTACAGCGAGAGTGATATGTACAGACAAGAGTTAATGGATCCTGATTATGGTGATGATGAGTATGAAGAGGAATATGTTGAAGAGCCACAAAGAAGAGCCGTACTGGAGCCAGGTGGTGATCCCAGGTATGATCCAAGGGAGGAGATGCCCCATGGCGAGGCTCAGCATAGAGAGTATTACCCAGAGGAGGCTCCTTCTTACAGAAGGCCCTACGAAGAAAGAGATCCACTGAAGGAGTTTTACACTGCGGAAGTTAGGAGGCGTGGGCAAGTTCGTTCTTCCGAGTACCCGCCCTCGCAGCCGGTGTTCCCAGAAGACGATGAACAGCGGTGGTCTCTGGACAGGGAATCTGGTAGACATGACACTATTAATAGAGCAGGCAGGCAGGGATCGAGTGATCCAGTGGCCAATAGGAGGAGCTTTCCAACACCTATGGAGAATAACCGGTCACGTGATGGCCAGATGTTTCACATAATTAAAGATTATCGTCATCAAACAAGAGAACCACATCAAGAAGAGGCAGTTGCCAACCCTGGGCCGAGCAGAATAGGACCCCCTGCCTCCCAGAGACGAGTGGAAGCTACCAGGGCCATGTCTGATATCCCAGAGCCATTCAGGCGTTTCCTGACAGGTGCCGCTAATGATCGGGGACAAGGTAAAAGAAAAAGAAAGAGTCGCTTCTCTGATGCCACTGCAGCAGAGGTGGAAACAACAAAGGGGATGTGAGTGATGATGTACCTGGTCGTTTATCTGTTTGAGATTTTTTCTCCTTGAAAATGCCTGGCTGATACCTGAATCTTACATTATTTTCTGGACATTTCTGCTTTAAGCTTCGATGACGAGTATGGACCTCCACATCCGAAGTTTGCCGGTCGTCCTAGACCAGTTAGTGAACCGTTGAGACATCCTGACCGCTACATAGAATCACAGGTAGTTAATTGTACAATTAGGATGTTTGTTTTGATTCACTAGTAACCTGCCAATGTGTCATATTTCTAACTAATCTAGAAAATGTACTCAATTATGTAGTATAACTGCTGTAGTGATGTCAAACCTGTCTTCTTTTTAGAGTCTGCATCATACTGAAGGCTACCAAAGAGAAGGCTCTGAGTCGAGGGGAGTCTTTGATATGCTGGTAAGATTGTGAATTTGTATTTGCAACACACGTAACAGTGATGTGTTTGTTGTGCAGCCATTCATTGAAGGGGGGCATCTTAACTATGTCCTTTTTCCTTTTCACTAGAAAAATGTTGAAATAGAAAATGCAGAAGAGGCTGACTTCCTGAAGAGCAAACTTTGCAACCTTCTGAAAGAATTCAAGACCAAAAAATCGGAGAAAGCTGTGGTATGTGTCACCCCGCACGGTGTCAGTCTTTCTAACTGAACATGTAGTTTAATTCTCTGCCTCTCTGCAAAGCACTGGAAATGAATTAAATAAACGTGTTTTTGTTGTTGTAGGAACATAACCATGGTCGAGCAGCCTACACAGACAACAACAGCTTCAGCCCGGACCTAGAGCTGTCTCCGAGACACCAGTATGACACAACCCGCAGAGAAGATTCAGACCACAGGCGACCAGAAGACCTCTTCTTTAAAGACAATAACAGAGGAAGAGGCTGGCAGCAGCATGAGCATATACCTGACAAGCATCTCCAAGAATACCACCATCCTGTACGTGGGGAACCCAGACAGTCAAACAGAAGCCGATATGAAGGTAAACTGTATAATATATATAGTATATAACGGTAATTGGGGCTGTGATTAAAATATTAAACCGCGATGAATCGCAAATTAATCCCACATTTTTTATCTGCTCAAAATGCTTCTTAAAGGGAGTTTTGTCAAGTATTTAATACTCTTATCAACATGGGAGTGGGCAAATATGCTTGCCTTATGCAAATGTATGTATACATTTATTATTGGAGATCAATTTCAACACAAAACAATGACAAATATTGTCCAGAAATACCTCACAGGTACTGCATTTAGCATAAAAAAAGGCAAACTCAAGCCAAATAGGCAACAACAGCTGTCAGTGTGTCAGTGTGCTGACTTGACTATGACTTGCCCCAAACTGCATGTGATTATAATAAAGCTGGCATGTCTGTAAAGGGGAGACTCCTGGGTACCCATAGAACCTTTTTTTATTCACATAACACAAGGTCAGAGGTCAAGGGACCCCAGACCTCGTGTCAATGCTAATTTTTCCTCGCCAAACTTTAGCGTAAGTTTGGAGCGTTATTAAACCTCCTTCGTGACAAGCTTGTATGATATGGTTGGTACCAAAATATTCCTTAGGTTTTCTAGCTTAATACCAGCATTTTCACTCTAGTTTTAAAACTGAGCCAGCTACAACCTAAAAATTTCAAGTTGCGTTAATGTGCTAAAGAAATTAGTGGCGTTAAAACAATTTGCGTTAACACATTATTATCGTTCAACTTTGACAGCTCTAACGGTTATGTCATATTCTCCATACGCTGCATACCAGGCATTACTGGGTTAGTTCACACTCACCTCAGACAAAATATTCTTCATTAAAAGTATTGAATAGAAGAGCGGTTTATGTTACTAATTTGAAATGTGTTGTCTAATTTGTACCACCACTTTCTGTTACGTTTATGTGTAATAACTGATGAACAATAAACTTTGTATTCCGGTTCCTTCTGTCAAAATATGTCTGCATTTTCAACTTCCTTTCATTCAAGTTCTTTTCCTATTGTTTTTCTTTCAGAGGTTTTTGGGCGGCACAGGATGTCTCCGTCGCCACCTGATACCCATCTAGACGACCCAACACGTTATCCTGAAAGGTTTCAGGAACCCATGCGCCCTCGTGACTACCCACCTGCCGACGATGGGTTTTTAGACTCCCACTCTTCTGCACCTCCGCTCCACATGCAACGAGGAGTCAGGATGGACCGGGGCCCTCGGTACTCCAACAACCTGGACAAAATCACCTCCACCCTCCTGGAACTTGTGGCAAGGAAATAATTCCATAGAAGTTCTGTAAACTAAATGTCCATATTTTTAATGGGGTACTTTGGATTTACAACATGATTTTATATTAAATTTCCATCCGCGTCATTTGTATATTAGGTTATTTGCTTTTAGACATTTGTGAATATGGTTCTTGAAAAATGTGTATATTAAAACGTGGCTACTGCAGCTGTCATGTCTTTCAATTCTTTATATTACTGTTATCAGCTGCAAGTAGCAATATTGTTATTGCGATATTAGTCTTTAACTGTGCAGCAAATGTAATTACAGGTAATTAAATCAAACATAATTTAACTGTTTGTGAATTATGTGGTCCAATGTAGGACTTTAATGAAAACATTTTGGTACTAAATCAATCACATCAGCTCTACGTATTGTTATTATGAGCAGCAGCAGCATTCATATATTTTACTGTAACACAGTGTAATTGGACATTGGTGAATATATATCATTCAACTGACTGACATTAAGTGCCGCATTAAAATTCCTGCAATTATATTTTTACTAGTTTGCTTATGTTTCACTGTGACTAATAATACTTTGGGAGTTAATATATTAATCATAGCCCCTGGTTAATTCTACTAAACCCAAGTTTTTATACAGTCAAATTACCAAATGCAGGGACGTTCACAGTCATTTCACTAGAACAGCAGGTGATGGCCTAATCGTGTTACCGCACCCAAAATGTAATGCCTTAAAAAAGACAGACATTTATCGTGGCATCATTCATTAGAATAGCTGCCCTCTTTACATCCGTCAATCCTCTAACAAATCCTTATTCAAATACCATCTAAGAATACATTACTGAAGCAGCTGATCCATAGTCCAGTGTTGGTCATGTATGGTTTTTCTTTTGTTCCTTTTCCCTGATGATGGGCCTTGAGGCTAAATGGTTGTGGAAGATTGTGTATGAATGTGAAATTTATATATGTTTGGAAAATTTGAATGTTATTAGTGTAACACAAATATGATGTTGTATATAGTATGTATGTGATAAATGTAATGTACTTGATTTTGGACCCCAGGAAGACTAGCTGGTGCCATTGGTATCAGCTAATGGGGATCCTTTTTTATTTTTTATTTTAATTTTTCTTTTTATTTAACCTTTATTTAACCAGGTTAGTCCCATTGAGATTAAGAACCTATTTTCCAAGGGAGACCTGGCCAAGATGGTCAGCAGCAAGAATACAAAGTTGCAGACACAGACACAAATAGAGATAAAATACAATTCACAAACACTGAAAGCACTAAATTTTGCATTAAAAGAGAACTACCTAAAGACATTGGGGGACAAAAAGAAACTTTTCTGGGAGTCAGCTGTACGACAAGGGGGCTAAAAACATTGGCATGCCATAGAGTCTGCTTCTAAAGCCTTCATTTTAGATTTAAAAACATTTAATGATACCAGCTCCTTGATTTTTAGGTAATTTTGGAGTAAATTTCCAGGCTGAGTGTGCAGAATGTGCAAAAGCCCTTTCCCCAATCTTTGTCCGAGCTTTTGGGACAGAGAGCACAAAGTAAAATTAAATAAATAAATTAAGCATTTATAGTATGTATGTGATAAATGTATTTGATTTCGGACCCTAGGAAGACTAGCTGGTGTCATTGGTATCAGCTAATAGGGATCCTTTTTAAATTAAATAAATAAATAAATATCCCTTATTTAGTAGAATTTAATGAAGAGTGGAAGGCGACGTTGCGTAGGGAACGTAACTGCCACGTCATCACGTACTTACGTCGTGCAACCAACTGTTTCCGGTTCGAGTAGCAGCCATCTTGTTTCCCCTTGCTAGCTAAATAAAATAAATAATACGCTGAGCCGGACTTCACTTCGTAACCCGTAAAAACAAAGTGAGTAAGAAATTAAAGTCCCTTTGTGTGTGAAACGTTTACAAGAAAGGAGCCCGTGTTGGGCTGGAAGTATGAGCAATTACTCGGCTTCTTTTCATTTGCTGTTCTTTGACCAATAGACGATTGTTTTGGAAGATGAACATAGGCGCCATTTCCCTCCGCCGCTCTCTGAGGCGCTTATTGGTGGCCCGCTGAAGGGATCACGGGCGGTCAGGAAACTGGTGTTCTGTGTCCACCATGTTGGCTCTTGTCTTACATGATTGTCAGACGTGAACGGCCGTTTCTACTGGAGCCCGAATGGCGTCAGTTGCACGAACGAACTTAGCCCCTAAAAAACCTTGATTGGTGGAATCTAGTCCGAGGTTTGATTGGTCTGAAGGACAGATCCAAACGTTGTCTTTATTGGTTAGACTGCTTCTTCCTAGCTGTGGAAAGCTTTGCAAAACTTTCACTTCATGACAGGACTCGTTGTCCAGCGGTGTTTTAAAATTACACACACTAATGCTGTACGACAGTCACCGGTCTCCAACAAGCTAACGTTATCATAACGGCAGCTACTCGTGCTAAATGTGGATGTTGCAGGTTGATGTGCTTTAGTGTTTAAGCAGCCGATATGTCACAATACGGTGTGTTTTAATATTATAGTTTATTTTAGCGTCCTTAGTCTCGGTTATAATATAAATAGTGACTTCGGTGTGCTACCCTGGGATGTGTGACTTTGCTTAATGTCTCCTGCTAGCTGCTTTGTTCGTCCTAACGGGCTTTATAATAATGCATGCTGTATAAGCGACCTAGTTAAAGTGCAACATCATGTTTAAGTGTTAAAGAGCAAACTACACTGTGTGTAAATGCGTTGTGCACATCTGGCTATATGTAAATATTAAGTGTGTCTTTGTTTCGTTACTCATCTAGGTCAGTGTAAGGAGCAACACTCCTGTTCTTCATCAAACTTAATGTACATACCTTTTTTTATAATGCTTAAATAATGAAAGAAGAGCTTTTAAATTAAGCCACAACATCAAAACCGAACAAAAACACCCAACATGTAGAAGCTGCACTTGTTTAGTTCGATTTTAAATGGATTAAAATGCTTTTAGCCAGAAATTTCATATTTAAGATGTATAGAAAACAATACCATCTCTCTGCTATATCCCCAGAAATTTCATATTTAAGATGTATAGAAAACAATACCATCTCTCTGCTATATCCCCAGAAAAATAATAAAAGAAGAGCTTTAAATTAAACTTGCCCTACACTCTGTGTGTAAATGCATTGTGCACATATAGCTATATGTAAATATGAAGTGTGTTTTTGTTTCGTTACTCAGCTAGGTCATGTGTAAGGAGCAACACTCCTGTTCTTGATCAAACTTAATGTACATACCTTTTTTTATAATGCTTAAATAATGAAAGAAGAGCTTTAAATTAAACTTGCCCTACACTCTGTGTGTAAATGCATTGTGCACATCTAGCTATATGTAAATATTAAGTGTGTCTTTGTTTCGTTACTCATCTAGGTCAGTGTAAGGAGCAATACTCCTGTTCTTCATCAAACTTAATGTACATAATAATGCTTAAATAATGAGCTTTTAAATTAAGCCACAACATCAAAACCGAACAAAAACACCCAACATGTAGAAGCTGCACTTGTTTAGTTCGATTTTAAATGGATTTAAATGCTTTTAGCCAGAAATTTCACATTTAAGATGTATAGAAAACAATACCATCTCTCTGCTATATCCCCAGAAAAATAATGAAAGAAGAGCTTTAAATTAAACTTGCCCTACACTCTGTGTGTAAATGCATTGTGCACATCTAGCTATATGTAAATATTAAGTGTGTCTTTGTTTCGTTACTCAGCTAGGTCATGTGTAAGCAACACTCCTGTTCTTCATCAAACTTAATGTACATAGTAATGCTTAATTAATTAATTAATTAATTAATTAATTTAATTTTACTTTGTGCTCTCTGTCCCAAAAGCTCGGACAAAAATTGGGGAAACGGCTTTTGCATATTCTGCACCCTCAGTCTGGAATTTGCTCCAAAATGAACTAAAAATCAAGGAGCTGGTATCATTAAATATTTTTAAATCTAAAATGAAGGCTTTAGAAGCAGACTCTATGGCATGCCAATGTTTTTAGCCCCCTTGTCGTACAGCTGACTCCAAGAAAAGTTCCTTTTTGTCCCCCCATTTGTCTTTAGATAGTTCTCTTTTAATGCAAATTTTAGTGCTTTCAGTGTTTGTGAATTGTATTTTATCTCTATTTGTGTCTGTGTCTGCAGCTTTGTGTTCTTGCTGCTGACCGTCTTGTCCAGGTCTCCCTTGGAAAAGAGGTTCTTAATCTCAATGGGACTAACCTGGTTAAATAAAGGTTAAATAAAAAAAATAAAAAAGGATCCCCATTAGCTGATACCAATGGCACCAGCTAGACTTCCTGGTGTCCGAAATCAAGTACATTAAATTTATCACATAAATGCTATATACAACATCATATTTGTGTTACACTAATAACATTAAAATTTTCCAAACATATATACATTTCAAATTCATACACATCTTCCACAACCATTTAGCCTCAAGGCCCATCATCAGGGAAAAGGAACAAAAGAAAAACCTTTCAAATAATGAAAGAAGTGCTTTAAATTAAACCACAACATCAAAACCGAACAAAAACACCCAACATGTAGAAGCTGCACTTGTTTAGTTTGATTTTAAATGGATTAAAATGCTTTTAGCCAGAAATTTCACATTTAAGATGTATAGAAAACAATACCATCTCTCTGCTATATCCCCAGAAATTTCATATTTAAGATGTATAGAAAACAATACCATCTCTCTGCTATATCCCCAGAAATTTCACATTTAAGATGTATAGAAAACAATACCATCTCTCTGCTATATCCCCAGAAATTTCACATTTAAGATGCATATAAAACAATACCATCTCTCTGCTATATCCCCAGTGAATGTAAGAATGTAAAAGGTGATTCAGCATTTGCTATCTATTGTTAGCAGCGGAGACAAATACTGTTTACAGTTTACAGTCTTAAACCTTGTTAATCTACAAGAGGTTTATTAATGTTGATTTCTTACTTCGCTGTCTGTGCATGTTTAATCTAGCAGTTATATTTAAAATGACTGGATGAGGGTCCGTCATAATTTAGGGGAAATTTATCTGAGTAACCAGCAAGTTTGTCAGCTAACCCATCTATTCTATCTGTTTTTGCATGTTTGTGGGTGAATGCATGGCTACTCTGAGGGTGGTGTGTGTTTATGAAACCCATAGTCCGGCTGGTGTATGTTTATCTCTAAACAGCGTCAGTGAGAGCAAACATGTCTCCGCTACGGGCAGCACAGGTCATGGGAAGGTCTCATTTGTATGGTGACCTTGCCAGGTGTCATTACTGAGGCATTTTGGGTAGCCAGAGTACATTCAAAGAGAGAACTGCTGGAGAGATTAATCTTTGTGCAGCTCCGCTCTAATCATTAACTGGATGGCTGTAGTACCTGCTCTAGTCCCCATGCTCCTCACAAAAATAGAAAAGGGAACATTTAGCTTTGTTTTCTCTTGAGTCTCTATCTCTCACCCTCTCTCCACTTGTTCTACCCCTCCCATCCTGTAACAACTCTCCTCTCTGTCCTTCTCCATCCTTCCGGTTCCCCTCCCCCTCTAGGTTTTTCATTGATGGGGCAGGTTTGCTCTCTTTTCTCTCTCTCTTAAGCTTGTTGTGTCGGGATTTGCTGTAATATGCAGCATAAAGCTTCAGGCCATATCACCATCCTTTGCACAAATTGTTGCAAGGTTAAAGGCCAAAATTTCATTACCATCACACCTTCAATTTCTGTCACTTCTCAACACTTTCTAAGCTTTATGTGTCTTTGAGTTTGCATATGGTGTGGAGTTACCGATGCAAGTCGATGGTGCATTAAACACAGTGAGTTGTGCAAATGAGCAGCAGTGTCATGCCTTGGTGCTCTTAAGTAAAGGTTACTGTGTAGAAAGAAAGTATGCACATGATTAAACCGGTGGTGAGTTAACAAGAAGGGCATTGTATGACATTGCTGACGTGGTTTTTTGATGACGTTTTAATTGTGGAAGTTGCTGTGAGGGTAGTTTTAGAGACTTTCACCCATATCTCTTAGTCTTGTTTATCCACAAATAGGACGAGAATCAAATGCACTCTTTTTTTCCCTCTCTTCCGCGGCTGCTCACCAGTCAGCTGATTCTTCTTTAGTTTGTACAAAGGCTCTACTAATGATTTTTTTTTTGCAGCAATTCGTTTTTGTGTAAATTTGATTGTCACCATAATTATATTGGATTAAGGTTGTGGTTGCATTTAAGTTGCATTGTAACTAATTGTTTCCATGAGTCAGGAGAATTTGTTGAATAAAAAGTCTAATTCAACTAATTCATATTCTACGCAAATAATGACGAGTGGCCACAGAGTGCCTTTAACTGATAACTTGTGCAAATGATGGTGGTATGACCTGAATGTACAATGAATCTCATAACAAGTAGGCTGGTTAGAGGCTAGATGTTTGCTGTGTGTACCTGTGACTGTGAGCAAGGATGAATGAGAAAGCAAGGACAAAGTGTGTGTGTGGATGTGCGTGTGTACCTGTGCACACGTATGAGACAGCGAGTCTGCCTAGTATGCTTTTGTACTTTAAATCATGTGGATGCAACATGCGGCATCCATTCTGGCACTTGTTTCAGCCAGTGAGGGGCAGCGTGTCTGCCTGCATCACCGCACTGTCAGCCTGTAGCAGCAGGGAGGAGGCGGGGCGGAGGGAGACATTTAGTTTGACATTGTAAATAAGCAGAGAGCAGTTGTCAGAGAGCAGCCCGTGGAGCCTTTCTCATCCGTCCAGCAGCAGGAGAGGCAGGGACCGCCCGAGGACAAACAATGCCGAGGCAAGCCACCACTAGCACACCCTCGCACACTCCCTGAAGAGCTTTCCACAACTTTATATGCTCTTTTTCACCTATTCTTCTCTCTACACTCTCTTCCTCTTTTCTTTTCCCTGACCCCTATCCTGCAGCTCAAGGTAACTTAGAGCAGGAAGTTGACTGTCGGTAAAAGGGGGCTGGGCGGAGGAAAGGGGAGGAGCAGGGGATGTGTCAGAGCTGATTGGTGTGTGCAGCATCCAATGGCATAAGAGGACCTTGTCCTCTCATTGGTTGCAAGTGTCAGAGTGAGGCGGGAGCCGGGTGTGAGGCGGGGTTTGAGTATCATGTAGCATGCTAGATTGATTACTCTTGAATGTTAAAGGGGAAGGAGGCTAGAGATTTTTGTCTGTGAGTCAGGAGTGCCGCTGTAGTGTTTGCCTGCTGTTGCCTGCTGCTGTGTTGGCTTTCTATTCCCTCTCGCCCTCTTCTCTGCGCCGGGCCAGGGGTCAGCTCAAAGACAAACGCACGGGTCACTGGCTAGAGGGAGGGAGAGGGGTGAGAGAGTAAAAAAGGCAGAGAAAGAGAGAAGGTCAGAGAGTTGAGGGGACTTGGTCAGAAGAGAAACAGGAGAGACGGGGCAGTATGTTTAGGCAGGAGGAGGACGTTGGGGGGCTGCTGAAGGAGACGGGGCAATGTGTAAAGGGAGAGTGGAAGAGAGAAGGGGGAGGGGTACAAGAAGGGGGGCTTGCTCCTCTCTGTGTGTCCAGGCTGAGAGCCTTTTTAGAGCCGTCCAGTGGAGCCAGAGTGCCTTTTGTCTGTTGATACGATCAGGGGACTGGAGGAAGTGAAGGAGCTTGAGAGAGTTTTTCTGTCAACCTCTGTGCCTCTTCTTCCTGCTGCCGCTGCTGCTCTCAAGGAGACTTGAACAGGGCTATCTGTTTCCCTCTATTCTGCTGTGCTCCAGCAGTGCAGGCCATTCAACATGAAGGGCACAGGGGTAAGTCTGACCGCTGAAAACACACACATCGAGACAACACCTGCCAAGTTGGTTAAGCTTTGAGCTTCTGAATAAATTGTTCACCTCTGTTCACTTTCTGACGTCTCTCTCTCTCCATCATGCTCTGCAGTGATGAGACAGTGTCTGTCCTTTACAGCTGTCCTCATCCCCCCCTCCCTTTGCTGTACTGTAGTACTCTCCTTGGAAGATTGGAGTTGTGTGTTATGTGCGTGTGTCTCTCATCCATGTCCTTCAGTTGTCACTTCAGTACAGCATTGATGCTTTTTACAGAATGGACTGTGGTTAAAAAAAAAAAACTATGATTGTTGTTCATGTTTGTTGTATTTTTTAAATGCTCAATGTAACAGTATAGAGTGAAGTCCACCTGCCTTTGGCTGTCACTAGTTTTGACTTTGGACCACCATGCACACGCACGTCAACACTTACCCACTGTTAGCGACTGCATGTAAGTGCATGGCTGCCACACTCTGTGCTCAGATGTTCTCCACTGTCTTGGTGGTGTTGATGTCCTGGGGGCCTGTGGCTGCAGTGTGTCACGGTGCTGGTCCGGACCTCGTTTCGTCCTTGTTTACACACTATCGCCAGACAGTGACGCAGAGCTGAGAGGCAAAGATGGCATCTGTGTTGAAAGGAGATTTGTCGTATATGGAGAATTCGGAGAGCGTATCTTTCCGTGTTGTTGTCGCTGTTGGTGTCATGGGTCCCCAGGGGTGGAGGTGCAGCTGGTTGCAGTGACCTCAGGACCCCCCAGGCCCCCGCCCCGACAGTGCCAGACGCCCAGATGGGACAGACTGTCAGCCTGTCAGCTTCACGGACAGAGGAGGCTAATAGTTTGATCTGATCTCTTCTGATGGAATCTTTGGAGGGCGCTTCTTCTCTCACTTGCCTCTCTGACTGCCTTTCTCCTCCCTCCTTTGCTCCCTAATTGAAAGTTTCCATTGGTGCCTTTGACAAAACAAAGTCCCGATGGGGGAAAGAGAGAGAGTGTGAGAGATTGAGAGAGGGAGACTAAAAATAACTCTTAAGTTGAAGCCATTGCTGCCAAATCCCAGGGTTGGCTGCTGTATGCATGAGATTTGAATATCATTTGTGCCATGTACTGTACCATAGGCACACCGGGGGAAGGAAAAAGTAAACGCAAACCACTCAGACATAGCTAGGCCTTTCAGCTTATCACTAAGGTGACCATTACCGCTGCCGCGCATTCACTCTTTTGCCCTTGCCCCCCTTGTGTTTTTACATGTGTACACTGTCACCAAAGACAGTGTGGGCACCCAGGGGGAGTCAGCTGTGTGCCAGCATGTAATATGCAGGTAGCTTTAGCCCTGCCTACTTTGACGCCAGAGACTGGGCCTAGCGTTGGATGAAGGTCACAGGAATGTGAGATTGGCTCCTGCAGTCTCTCTGTCAGCAATGAGAAGGAAATATGTAGAGATAGATGAGCGGAAGCGAAACCCAAAGAGAGGTACAGAACATAGCTGATATGTACAGTATGTGATGTTTTTGTTAAGCTTCTTAGAAAGCACACAACCAGAACCACTGGGGTCACTTAAGTGCTGCAGTGAAAGTTGAAAAACCTGTCCTTTTCTATCCTCCCCCTCTCCCTCCCCTTCTCTCTTTCATCTCTCTCCCTCCTCCCTCTCTGGTTTCTCTCTCTCCTCTGTTGAATGACCTTGGGAGATCAGTGACTAGCACTTCCTGGAGTTGGCTCGAAGCAGAACCAAGGGCAAAGTTTGCAGGGGCCGTTTGGTCGGCCGGTTCGGTTCAGCCACGCCAAAGGGATGTTGCACTGCAGGTCACAGCGGGCACGTCCGTCATTATCACCCTGTCTGTTCTTTTTTTAATCACAAAACATTTGCACCAACATCTGTGAAAAATGTCGTGCGTGTCCCAGTAGTTAATCTGTAATTCCTGGCTGGGAACTTCTTGTTTTTTTGTTTTGCCCGAGTAGATCATTTACCCTGCATGTTGTAACCGTGCCAGTTTGTTTCTGTGTAGTGTTTGTGATTGGGTTCATCAAGGTGAACGCTGTAATAGTTCAGGATTTGTGAATACACCCTGTTTAGTTTATGGCCGTCATTTACAATTAATGTTTGTCAGTATGACATTTGTTACTTATATTTATTCCATCTATCCAAGTATAGTAAATCAGAATAAAACTGACATACTGAATGTTAAACAGTAGGTAAAGATTCTCAGTGGTCCAATGATATATTCTGGTTTACATATGTTGTGTTACGTTTGTTTTTTCTGCTTAGGAGTCCAGTTAAAACCTAGCAGACTTTAACCTTTAGTGACCTTCCTGCAGAACTGCCCATTCTGCATCATTGACAGTTTCACTCAGCAGCATGTGGAAAATTGACCTCTTGTTAGACATGTCAATGTAGCAACACTCATCCCATAGTTGGTACTATATTACACACAAAAACATATCTTTCGGTTGATTTCATCATTTATATCGAAATGTTATGGTAACCAGTCCATGTGGTTGCTCTTTGCACAGCCTGATGTTTTAACTGTTAGCAACCATGAAGAGTAACAAAGTGTAAGGTTGCTTTAAGGTCATAGTATCTTCATCTTTTAGCCCTTCCTCTTTGTCACCCCCTCCTTCTATCATTTATCAACAAATTGTATCTTTATTTGTCTATATCCATGTTATATGCTAATTGACAGGACGTTGTAAGAATCAGCTTAGTTTTAAAACTATCTGGGATTACCTGAACTATATTCTAAAAACCTTTCTGACAGCTTTTCACAATGTTAGATTAATAAATTAATCAAATCAAGCAGATATATTAACTAAATTGGTACATTTGTAATTTCACTGAGCTGTGAGATAAAGATCCTCTGTGACCAAGGTTAAAAGATTCACACTTATTGCAGATTATGACACACATTTACACATTAATTTGGTACAGTACACGCCACTTTATTTCTGTGTGGTCCTCTCAGTGCACATCTGCTTCAATGTGAGTGTCAGCTCTGCTTCAGGGAAAGATCTGGGATGAGATGAGTTCCTCTTCAGCACAATGACAATGTGATACTGAAACACCTCAGGGAAAGGTTCACTCCTCTGTCTCAAATAGGCCTTCAGTTTTGTCCCAAACTGCCTCGCCTCATTACCTATCAACTGCATTCAGCAAAATTAAGCTCAATTTACACCAACCGTCAGGTCATTAAGGGGGCAATTAGCTGCAGAACATTTCTTCTTAACCGAAGGCCAATTAATTCATTCGCTCAACTGTACTGTCTCTTTTACAACAATGCCTGAGTTTGGCACTGAAAAATTTGCCCTTTCCTAGCTCTTTTACTTATCTTAAAGAGCAAATGAATAGGCACAAGGCTAAGTGATGCTATCTTGATGTTTTTTCCGGTCGTCTGCCTACACTGCTATCAGGTTTATTTGGACAGGAATTGTGTAAAGTGGTGTGATGTCAGAGTTGGAGCGAGTCGCTGATGCTGCTGTGAGTGGCCACTTGATGTGACGTGCCAGTTAGCGAAGGAGGGAGGGAGGGATGAGACGGGAGAGATGCGGGACTGGGCTGGCAGAACAACATTAGCGCTGATTCAGCTGCTGCAAGCGGAGCAGCATTGACTTTCTCAGAGAAGTTGGAAGAAGGGGATCAGGTGAAAGCAAGTAAGACAGAGCAAAGTGAGAAACACACACCCACGAGTGACAGAGAGAGATGGGAAGTACTGGAGGAGAGACAGGAAGAGAGATGTAGAGCCGCTGAAGGAGGAAGAGCAAGTTGCTGTGTTGGACAATGTCGACAAAGCACAGACATCACATTTTTCCTCAAAGACACACACAGAAACGCACGCATGCACACGCACACGCACACGCACACACACAGCAGAGATGGTAGGAAACCCAACACCAGCATCTCTGTGTCTCAATGACCTGATGAAGGACAACAGAGCCGCAGGGAAGAGGAGAGGAGAGATGCACAGCGCAAAACAACACAATGTACCCTAATATAGCATACAGTAGCAGCTTAGAACAACACAGCAGAGATGCTTGTCTGGTTCATTACAGCAGAATGATTCACAGTATTATCCAGGCTCACATGAAAGTACAAAATGTTCACCACATTTATAGACACTTTATGTAGAGCGATCTACAATGCTGTGCTGACTATACGTATCATGGAGCAAACTGAACTAACAAGCTTTAACAAATTCTTTACATTTCCATTTATGGACTTCAAAGCTTACTATAGATTAGAGACCTGAAATACAGAAGCAAATAGTACTTATCGCTGCAGATAAAACAAGCAATCTCGACACTGGTTTTCCCTTATTGTCTGCATTAACCTCCAGACCTGTTACAACTTTTATAACGCTGCCATTTATCAGCTTTCAGGGAATTTCGAAATTGATTTTCTTTCTGCAGTGGAGTGTTTGTTTGACTAGACTAGACCCAGACCATAGAAGGTGTTGCAGAAGTCAGCAGAAGACATTATGTTCGGCACTTGTGTGTCAGACATCAGCGGGCTCCCACGCAAACTTTCCATTGATGTAAAGCCTTGGGAAATATGCTAATGTTGGTGTACTGTAGGTAGAGCACAGCTGGAGGAGCAACGTTAAAGGCATGTTGATGCTTCTTAACCCGTCTCTTCTTCTTACTTGCCTTGTTTCTTTTTCCCCTTCTCACGCTTCAGCCTGAACCTCGTCACACTTGCTTTCTCACATATTGACTTCCCCTCGGGCCCCCCCCTCCTCCTGCTGCTGTGGTTAGTGCCTGGCTGTGTATTTAGATTGAAGGTCACAGGGTCAGAGAGAGGGGGTTGGGGTGTATGTGTGATTTAATAACAGCGAGTGTTTTAAAAGAATAGGCAGGGGTTTAGCAGAAGTGCTTTATGTGTGAAAGCAGAAGGTGCTGGGGTGGCCTGTGTGTGTTTTACTTTTTTATCAATTGAATCATTTGCTGTTTTAACTCCTCAATCCCAAGCCCCCAGGAAGAGCGCCGGGCTGTGAAGCAAATATTTGTAGTGGCCAAATGGTGGTACTACAGCTTCCATGACCGTCACGTGATGCCATTGGGCCCAAAAATACTTTTCCCCATAGTCTTAGATTGGGAAAGAGACATCTGTAATTCAGCAGATATATGAATTAGGTAAATCAACTCCCCAGTATGAACAGTTGAATAGCCCTTATTTAAATCATTAGGTCCTAAAAGTTGTAAAATGCACTAATAGCCGAATCCGAGTTATTTCCCTTCCTCCGTTCATGTGAATGAGACCCAGACCGAGGCTAGAGCGAGGGCTGGGAGGCGGGGATAAAGGAAATGCTACTGCGCCTGTGGACCCAATTGGTGCGGAAGATCACCGGATGATAAGGGTACTTTATACGGAAGATCGCCGGATGATACTTGTACTTTATCACTCGACAGTCTAGCCATTTTGGCTTCATACTCCACTGACCAACTCTCATAGGAATGAACGGGAGCCCGCCTCCAACGCTGTATCCAGTTCTCTTTATACGTCCATGCTCTATCCTCCTCTGTTTCCTCTGGGTCACAGCGTTGTTGCCATGGTTATTAACCTGATGGTTGTCATGATTCATTATGTGAATTATTGTTTCTTAGCAGGCTACCAGTTGGAGAGAACCACACAAGCTGGCAGACAGACACAGAAACACAAGAGTGTCTTGTTCAAAATTATCACAAGATCAAGTGCTGATGCAGGTTTATAAATATTAGCTGGAAAAGATATTTTTGTGCCCTATTTGCATGACCATGGTGCTGCAAACTAAGCACACAGAGGCCCTGAAAGAACAGGCAGAGGTCAGTTTACCCATCAGGCAGAGGAGAAAAACTACAGTTCCCATCAGTCATTCCTGCCCCGTGGAATGCTGGGATTGTTCTAGTGACTGCAGGATTTCAATCAACCTTGAAATGCAACTGGACACTGGAGCGTCAGACAGAGAAGGGGAGACACTGTCAAGGTCAATCACTAGCCTGGCATGCCATAGCTACAAGCTGCCCGATTGATTTATATAAAGCCACCCCCTGCTGCCATTCTGTCTCATTGATTTAGGCTACTCTCTGTCGAAAACTGAATGACAGAACGGGATGCAGCAGTGCTTCTTCTTCTTTATTATTCAGTAACTCCCACAACTGCCAGAGAAGCAATCTTTCCTGTCAAAAATCAATTGTGGATTCTGGATTAGTGATTTATCAGTGTAAAATATTTACAACTGCACTTAAGTGGTATGAATAAAGGAGCTAGCGTGGAACCAGAGTCAAAACAGTCCACTACTACGCCTCTGTAACAGTTTTTTTTTCGATTTTGAAATAGATTTTTTTTATGCCAGACTTGAAATATTTGCTTAATTTTAGTGTATACGGAGGTAGAAGGAAGATACTGCTTTTATTGTTGTAGTCTGTGTAATGTGACGTCACAGTGAGCTGACACAACAAAAGTAGAAAACGGCGGAGGAACTGTATAAACAAAATACATATATAGAAGTAAGATTGATGGATTATATTTACCAGTAGTATAAAACAATTTCATGTCCCCCATAAATTAATAGAAAATACTACTAATTTGTTTGGGAAATGTATTAATAAATAATGCCTGACAGTGACGGATATATTTGACTTCAAGAGATCGATGGCTAAATACATGCTAAAAATCAAACATTTTTACTGTATTAATTTAGATATCTTTCCAAAGTAAAGTCCCTAGAAGTGTATCGTTCAATTTTTTCCCATGGTCTAGTGTTAAAAAAGTTAACAAAAATTGCAATAAATCGTAATATGGAATTGCAATACTTGTAGAATCGCAATACTATAAAATCGCAATACATATTGAATCAGCACCTAAGTATCGTAATAGTATTGTATTAAGAGATAGGTGTATCGCCCCGGCCCTACTAGATGGAGTGCTCGAAAGGCAGTCTTTTGTTTTGTATTGGTCTGTCAGCTGGACCAGAGCTGTACCCATTCATGCTTGTTGGCCCAGAGTGAGAAAAGAAAGATAAAGAGGTGACCCCCCTTCTCCTAACACTCGTTTTCTTTGTTCTGTCATGTCTCTCTCTTTCTGTCTGCGTCTCCCTCTTTTCTGTCTTGTTTGACCCACATAGCTAGTTTGCACAGCAGTCTGACTGCGGCCCTGTTTGTCTCTTACCTCCCCCTGTTAAAGCCTTTGGCACTTTGTCTTAGCGCTGGATTAATGCCGAACTGGACAAGGCACTACCCCTCCCTCAGCAACATACACAAACACACACCCCGTCTCTCTTGAGTAGCTCCACACACTCATCTCTTGTTCTGTCTCCCCGTGTCTCTTTTTCTTCTCCCTTCTGGCGAATCTTTTCACTGAGGTAGGGGGGGTAGAAGGGAGAGAGTGAAAGAGTGCGATCCAGACACTCCAAGCTCTGCGTGCTCAGACAGGCAGGCCAATATTCCCCCAGCAGATTCCTGGCATGCCATAGTAACCTGCTGGATCCTCTTTCAACCCGTCAGACCCCTTGTAGAAGCACTGGCTTTTATGTCTACATGCATGCGTGTGTAACAGTTGGTTTATATCACTTTACAGCTCTAGTTTTTGAGCATGTGTCTGTGTGTGCTCACAATGTTCATCCATCAAAAAAACTGGTCAGGAGATTGTTTCTCTATTACACAAACACACACGCGTCTCATAGATCTGTGGCTTTAGCATTGTCCTCAGTGCGTGGGGTCATCAGCAGTGGTTGACTTGCACATGACATGCTTGTGTTTGCAGAGGAGCTGCAGCTATGTGCTAAAGGTGAGCCATTCATAATCAGGGAGTGTGCAGTCGGTCTGGTGGTGGATTCTTGGGCATGTCAACATCCCACAAGGACAAGAATAGAAGCCCGTCAGGATCTATTTTGGATTTCACTGTATTATAATTATAGGCCATGATAGGATATGTGGTTCTGACACACGAGAAAAGTCCTGGCCAGCACAAGCCTGGCTCGGACTGACACTGTATTTTTTGTCCTTAGCACATGACCTGTCTTGAGTAACTGAAGCATCACATCTTTTTTTTTTGTGTTTTCTAATAATTAACCTTTTGTTTCCACCTCTCTCCTCCCCTGTCATTCCTTGATGCAGCAGAGTAGAGGATGTCCGCAGATGCGTTCGGGGCCGGGGGCAGCGATGCCCAGCAGACCCTGCAGTCATTCTGGCCTCGTGTCATGGAGGAGATCAGGAACCTGACTGTGGTACGCTGTCACTGAAACACACAGACAAACATATACTAGCTAAATTATCACTAAGATTCAATGGTTTTATATGGTTTCCAACACATGCAAATACTAAAGCACAACTTTATTGTGCTCTAGTCTCTATCTCTCACTGACCACCCATCCCTTATTTCCAGAAGGATTTCCGTGTGCAGGAGTTACCTCTGGCTCGAATCAAAAAAATCATGAAGCTGGATGAGGATGTCAAGGTAAGGGGACAGCATAAATGATTGACCATTTTGAGAAAATAATTGTTTTGGTGGGAGCATATGACACTTTTGTGAATTCTTCGTAGTTTCTTTCATCACCACGTTATGGTTAAAATAGGTAAAACCTTCCATTCATACTGGTAATTTTGAATTTCTTAGAGACAGGATTAAGGGGGAAAATAAGCAATTTATAGCTTGAACCAGTTTTTAAAAATACGTTTCTGATTTTACTTCAATTTTAGACAAAAGTTTGATTATTTTAATGACTTAAAGCCTGACGGATAATGTTCTCTAGTTCTTGGTTTGTGGCCTGTTGTGCTCAGAGCACTCAGTGCCTGTTGGACTTATTTTATAATGGAAAAAACATTATCGGCTCTTGCGCATTCAGCATTGTCTGTTGATAAGAAGTCCATTATTTATATCAAATGAGTCCACATCAAAACATATCAGCAGTGTGTAAACAGCGTCATTCAGTGAAATTACAAAACTGATTGTGTAGCAAGTAGCTGTTAATACCACTCTGTGAAGCACTGGCATTGTATCCATAATAGGGCAGCAAGATTATGAAAAAATATATAATTGCGATCATTTTGACTGATATTACAATTGCGATATGATTTGCAATATGAGAGGGACTAATCATTTTTGCATCATTATTCTCGTTTTCATTGAAAACATATTAAAATCATTATGGTGTGATTTTTGTGCAAACAAAGATGTTTTCTTAAGTCTGTAGAATATGAAGTGTAGGCCAGGACATCTCTGCAGCACCACAATATTTTATTTAAAATGGTATTTTGACAACATTTTTCCTTCAACAAAAATTGTGCCACCTGCGATTTCATTTTGCAGCCCTAATCGATAAGAAGTAGCTGCTTTTAGTTTTTAATATAGCTCCACAAATTGCAGAGATTTTAGCCGCTTGTTGACTTTTTAAAACACAGTTCACATTGCTGCAAGTTGTGGTTTATGTCAAACAGCAACGTGGCAAAAATAAAGTAACAATCTGAATTTTATTGGGCTTATTATAACTGATAGCAATCAATCTTAAAGTACACCTTGATACCAATACCAATCGCTCAGTTCGGCTGAGGTTGTACCGTAGTTTTAGGGGCATGTGTCCACAAGCTTTATGCAAAGGAACCTACCCATCTCCCAGCAGTCAGTTGCATTGAACTTGACAGTTAAGGCACAAGGAGCGATTATTTTACCCCCATTACACCAGATTATCAGCCAGGACTGGTCATAGTCTCTAAAGCGAAAGCCTTGGAACATATGTGTGTGTGTTTGGCTTGAATATGCCGTGTCAAGAGCACTATCTCGTTAGTTAAGCTGTAGCTTAAAATGGTAAAGAGATCAGGAGATCAGTAACATATCCCAAGACAGGACCCTTCTCTCAGCCCTGACACAGCAGCTTTCACCGCACGCGTACATGTGAGTGGCGTGGTATTCTTACAGTCCATCTTGTACGTTTAAGCTTCGCATTTATGTCCATGTACTTAACCAATTACCGTGTGGCTTGGGCTGAGAGTTCAATGCCACTCGGTATGAAGAAGTGGAGTGTGAAGCTCAGCAATTTGCCACTAGAGGCCTGCAGACCAGTGATTTTACAGGCGTTGTTAGGGACAAACAAAGGTTTGAAGGTTACTCACAACTGTGATGAAAAGAATAGAAATGTTTAAGTGTTTTTTAGTGAATATTGGTGACAGTCTCCTGCTGAGCAATATAGTTCTGTTTTGTGTGTTTTGAGCTGACACATTAGCTCCAAATTATTTTTATGTAATCAATTTACACAAATGAATGCATGTGTTGCTTATATTTTTTCAGCCCGTGTGAATGTGATGCAGCCATTTGTCCCTCCGGTCCCGAGTGATTCATGTTTATAGCTGCTATGTGATTGATGTTAAATAGTCACAGTGTGGGTGTATTTAAGCAGGTGTAACTCCATCTCCTCTGTGCAGATGATCAGTGCAGAGGCTCCGGTCCTGTTTGCCAAGGCAGCTCAGATCTTCATCACAGAGCTCACCCTCCGAGCTTGGATCCACACCGAGGACAACAAGAGACGCACGCTACAGGTCAGATACACTCATAGAGACTTACGACTCTATTCTTGTCGTCCTTTTTTCACTCACAGGGAAGCGTTTTACCTTGATCAGATCATGCTTCAGTTGAGGAAACCAACTGACTTGTCAATTTTTTTGACCTCTTTTTCATTTGTCTCCTTACTCTCTGTCCGCCCTAGTTGTTGGCTTGTCTCATCCATCATACATCTACTGTGATAATTACATTACCTCTCTCTTCCTTCCGTACATTTTTACCACCTAGGGCTGTCAAAGTTAACGCATAATAACGCGTTAACGCAAACTTGTACCTGTGAGTGTTTCTGGACAATATTTGTCATTGTTTTGTGTTGTTAATTGATTTCCAATTATAAATATATACACACATTTGTATAAAACAAACATATTTGCCCACTCCCATGTTGATAAGAGTATTAAATACTTGACAAATCTCCCTTTAAGGTACATTTTTAACAGCTAAAAATGTGTGATTAAGTTGCGATTAATCGCAATTAAATATTTTAATCGATTGACAGCCCTACCTTTTTCTTTTCAACCTTTTTCTCTCACACCCTTGCATAATTTGGGATGTCTTTTTTGGTTTGTTGCTTTCTATTCACTGAGAGCCCCGTGTCTGCACGTATACAAGCAGAGGCCCCATACCAGCATCCCCTTGAGGACGATCCCTCTGTTTAGTTCTTTCTCCCTCCATTGACTTTGAAAGCAAAGCCAGGCGGGTGCCTCTGACCCACTTTTCCCTCCGGTGCCATTTTGCCTGCTCTCTGCTGTCCCAAAATTGAATAAGATGGACTCTGGAATGATGCGAGGGGGGAAAAAGGGAAGCGGAGAGTGTGAGAGAGCGCTGATGGGAACAGTTGGGAAAATCAGACAAGAGTCTCACCTGGATGTCAAGAGGGGTAAACGTTGGAGCAGAACATGAAAGCCCTTAAGTCCACTTTATCCATTCACATACCTCTGAGAGATTAGCAGCCCATGTGTGTGTGTAGAAAAAGAGACTGGAAAAAAGACGCTCTCATCGTAGTTGGTCTTGTAGGAGTCTTAAACTGAAGACCTACTTTGGAAGTGTGTTCACTTTGCTGTTGTCTTGGCTTATCTTTGTCCCTTTTTTCAGCATGAACCTCTCAGGTGTAAAAACTCTACACTGGGTGCTTTAAATAAAAACTTAATTTACTGTACAGGTTTACATGTTAATTATATTTTACACCACAGATGATGCATCAGTGATTGTTGAACCTCAAACGTGTGATTTTCTTGTGAGGAAAAACAGCATCCTCCATTTCCACATGTTAGCACACACACACATACGGAGAGCCCGAGTCCTATTGTGAAGAAGGCACGCCAATTGAGGTCACCATAGCAACGCTCATCAATAGAACAAGTGTAGATGTGACCTGGTGTTACCAGATATTAATCAAGCTACTATAAATAGCCTCTAGTGCAGCGAGGGCCACAATGGGGGGTCCTGACAGCCAATATCCTGTGGAAAATTCCACAGAGACAGCACACTACTGTGGTTATAGGGAGGCGTATAGCAGCAGAGCCTGTGTGTTCAAGAGGGCAGAAAAACGTCATTCCTGTTCATTTCCACCCATCACACATACCCAGGTTTATGATTGTGATGCTAGGGGTGATTGTTATTTATTAATCCATGTTCCTTTACTGACTGTTGGTTAAAAAAAGTTGTTGAACAACAAAATTGAGGAGCTGGAACAAGCAATGCGTGAAAGTGACAAATGATTAAACGATTAACAATATAGTTTATAGTCAGTTTGGCTCTAAACGTATCCTCTCTTCCGTTGAGCTCAGTTATTAAAGCTAATACCTGTTACAGGACTACTGGGAACTTTATTTCTATTCCACAGTAGCCTCTTGTGTGGCTATTTTGGGAGTGTTGACCTTAGGCCTTGAGGCATGTTTATATATAGGTCCCTGCATATATTGAATTAGCATAATTAAAATCTGACCTCATCACTTGTGTCTGTTATGTTTACAGAGGAACGACATTGCCATGGCAATAACAAAGTTTGACCAGTTTGACTTCCTGATTGACATCGTGCCCCGGGACGACCTGAAGCCCCCTAAACGACAGGTAGGAAATCACACGCTGCACAGTGACGGGGCAAACAGCGGATGTCTGCAACGGTGTTCAGAGTTTTTGGAAAATTATTTGCTTTAGGGGTAGGTAATACGGCCAAATTCTTCTATCACAGTTTATGTAATTCTCAACCCTGTCTCCCACAAAATTACATTCCCTTACAACTAAACTGCATAACCAAAATACGTTTTTAGGGAAATATATTTTCTCTCAGGTTAAGGAAACAAAACGAAAACTCGCTGCAAACATCTGCAGACTTACAAAGGTATTTGTGATACGTAAAAGACAAACATAAGAATGCAGTTTAGTTGTATGTCAATGTAATATTTAGGAGACAGGGCTGGTAGTTCTATATCACGGTAACTGTATATATCACAATACAATTGTTCTGTAAATTTAATTAAGAAATGATCCAAAAATAACAACACCATACTTCATCAAATTTGATCATTTTCATCTTTTATTTTGAACTTAAATACAAACAAAACTGATGCTTCAAATCGCGTTACCTTGCCAGGCAGCTGGATTCGCAAAAGCGCGAGAACTTGTGCGAATCACGAAATAAAACGAATTATATATCAGAAAATGGTATTACCAAATCTCTACCAGTGGACACATTTCTACCGTTGCACTGCATATACAGTCATATCGCCCAACCCTAATTTGCTTACGCATTAAAGTTAGCACAGGGAAAAGAGGGTCTTCATCTCAGGTGCTTTTCAATTGTTGGCAACCTGGAGGTGCTGTAAACATCCTTGACTGGAAGCTGGGGTTTGGACAACGAGGGCTTTCAGTCGGATGTTTGCAGCATCTTATTGCCTCTGACAGCCAACAGTAACCCCATCAATGACACCAGTTTGTACAATTAGTAACAGAAAAGCACAATGAATATGTCCTCTACCAGGGATCCAGTTCAATAAGGATAAAATCAAGTGCCTTCTCTCACAGAAAACAGCACATTGCATTAAAGTTTCGCTCAAGCAAGAGATTGATGTGCTGGATACAAATGTAGGCTACCAGATGGAGGAGTGAGATATTTAAATTAGTTGTCAAGTAGACTGTCTCCAGGCATGTAAACATCCTACACTCTCAGCTGTGTTGTCATGGAGCTGGGAGAAGGGTGTTTACGCTTCTGGTGATGGAGAGACCTCATCAAGATGAAGCCCTGTCCATTAGTCAGTTATGAAGCAGAATGACACAGGTCAGTGTTTACTGATAATTTGTGGTAATTGTTAGACCTGGGTTGAAAGCGCCCATGCCAGCAAGCATCTAACCTGCTGCATGAACTGAATGCCAAACCAACTGTGATGCTGCGTTTTTTTGGCTGACCCAGGAAGAGGATGTACAGAAAGAGCATTTACATACATAAATAAATAACTGTCACATTATTAGTTTTAGGATACCTTTATTTCCGTTTGATACTATTTTTTTGTGTAGATTGTTCTGGCTGATGTCTCCAGGCCTTCAGTCTATGGTATTGACCAGTATGGTGCTTGTAATGGATCTCATGTCCAGATTACATTACTCTTCCCCAGCCACATCCCATCAGTTATTTATCAGACCTGCCCTCCTCTACCGTTACACCTGCAAAAATAATTTATGGAGATGTAATGGACTGATAGGCCTTCTTCCATGTGTGTTTGTGTGTGTGTGTGTGTGTGTGTGTGTGTGTGTGTGTGTGTGTGTGTGTGTGTGTGTGTGTGTGTGTGTGTGTGTGTGTGTGTGTGTGTGTGTGTGTGTGTGTGTGTGTGTGTGTTCGGTGTGTGTGTGTGTGTGTGTGTGTGTGTTCGGTGTGTGTGTGTGTGTTTCACCTCCAGGAGGAGATGCGTCAGTCAGTAGCTCCAGCAGAGCCGGTGCAGTACTACTTCACTTTGGCCCAGCAGCCTGGAGCTGTACAGGTGCAGGGCACGCAACAGGGCCAGCAGCAGGGTGGACAAACGGCCACGACCATCCAGCCTGGACAGATCATCATCGCTCAGCCACAGCAAGGACAGGTATAACTAACACCTTGTTTGAAGAGCATATAACAGGGTTTGCCACACCAAGATTTAAAGAAGCAGCAACTAAATGAAACCACAGCTGGAGATGAGAATTTTAGGCAATGATATGGGCGATGTGGAGAAGCACACCGACTACAGCTGAGAGGCTTAACTGCCCCCACAGAAACACAAATTACTAGTTAATGAAGCCTGCACTGAACTTCAAGAGAATAATAGTATTAGAGTGCATGTGTGTGTGTCTGTGTCACACAGGCTTGGATCAAGGATTGGCTCTCCCAAGTAGTTTAAGTAGCATATTCTAAGCTTCACCCTGTCCTGGGAATCATGTTTCAAAAAGCTTGTTACTCGGGTCATCACACCTGGCTTTATTGATATTAGCCTTAGCTCACATTCAGTAGCTGACTACTCTCCCACAAGCAGGGATAACTTGACCTCAGAACACACCCAGGCCACATAACTACACACACACATGCACACCCTCCCTCTGAAACCTTGCAGAGGAAACATCTGAAATTAACATCTCTGTTATTTACTTATATGAATTGCAATGAAAATGGAATGAAATGTTTATAAACACTCAAAACAATTTGTGCTATCAGTCCCTGTCTATTTGTGCAAGATGTACACATATCATATGTACAGTGTGTGAATCATAGTTGAGTTTCCCAAATCAGTGAAAGTCAAACTTTTCATGTATGTTTGTCATTCTCACTAGTGTTGTTTGTGTCAGTAACAGAAATATGCTGAAAGAAAAATAAACTGTTTTGTATGACAGGATATTAGGACCATTGTAGGTAAAGAATTTGACAGAGGGGGGGGGGTAATATTACAAGAAAAAACTCGATATTCTCAGAGATTACAAAGTCATACATTTACAAGGAAAAAACTCTGAAAAATTGACTCTTAGTGCAAAATATATTATTATTGGTATTTAATTATGTTCATAGAAGAGCACAAAGAACATGAAAGAAAACGCATATATGTACCTTTCAGGACCTTCACCTTGCTCAGAGGCCGTCTGTCAGAGAGGACATCGGAAACGGCAATCTTTAGGATTTATCTGATAACCCATTGGCAAAGTAAAACGTTCAACAGGTTTAACATGAGGATAAAGTACAGTGCATACCGATGGCAGCATTATGTTCATAAAAGAGCACAGAAAGAAAACAGAGGCCATAACAACACTACTTTAGGCACAATGAAATTCAGACATTGGCTGGTGTTATCGCCGATTGCCACATATTCTGAGTTTTTTCTCGCAAATGTATGACTATGGTTTTTTATTAAATTTGTGAGTTTTTTCTGGGAAGATGACCCCCTCCCCCGGCTCCGTAATTTGTTTTATAACCTACAATGTTGTAGTTTCTTAATGGTCCCTATCACACACATACAAAAACACACTCTCACACACACACACTTTGAGTATTGGAGAGTGCGTTTCTGCCTCTGGATCACATGTTCTCATTGTATTTTGTCGGGCCATCAGATGCTGCAAGGTGCCACCATGCAGCAGTTACAACAAGTGCAGGTGGGGTCATATGGCACACACATCACACCCATTTTCACCAGTCAGTACAATTACAAACATACACATGTCGGGACACCTTTCTATTGTCTCTTTCTAATTATCTCACTCCTACTTCTTCTTTTGCTGCTGAGCTCTCTCTCTCTCTCTCTGCATGTCATGTATCCGTGCTCCCTGGCTGCTGTGGTGCTTCATGCTGCTTCAGCAGACTGCCTTTAGCTGAGCTGTCATACTCGTTTAGACCTGGCCTGATTCACTAGCACTGCTACTGCTGCAGTCCCCGTTGAGAGCAGGGAGGTCACAGTTTGACACTCACTTTACGTAGACTCCGTTGTAGGCTATTTACAAGGTAAATTTACACACTGTAAAAAGTGGGCCTTGAGTGAATAAGTTTAAAATTTGACTCTCCAAAAAGGGTATTTGATTTGTCGAAGTGCTTTTGAGATTCCATAAAAACTGGGAATCTTTGAAGCTTCATCTCAATCCCTCTGTCATTGCAACATGCTTATTTTAATGTATTTCCCCCAGTTTTGCATTGAATGTGAAGGGTATCTGTTTTGTTTTCTACAAGCTCAATCGCACAGATCCCTCTTGACAGTTAGGGTTTGACGGACACATAAGTGTTTATTGGTGTAAAACAGAACTGGTTAGCTTGCCGTACAACAGATTTGGTCCACGGAGTAAAGTGTTAGCAGGAAATACTTTAGAATGAAGAAGGAAAAGAAAACAAAGAAAAGATGATGAGCAGAGATCTTGATTTATACCCCTTATTTATGCATCTGTGTGCAGAGCCTTCAATGTCACTAGTTGTCACTGTTGTGCCAATTCTCATTTCTCAGGTCATCAACTGTCTCATAATTGCTTGTGAACCCACAGTTGACATTACTTAAGCTGCTGTAAATGTCACTGGGATGTACATGCATTTTCAAAACCTGTCCACCATGTTTGTTTTTTTACCTTTTCCTGACATTTCACCTCTGCTTCTTCTTTATCATTCATAAACATGGTCATGAAATGTCATTTGCCACTTCTATGCCACCATTTGCTGCACTCACATTTAAGCTTTCTGCGCACAAACGTCCACACATGCTTGCATTCACGTGTTAAGTTGTTGCAATCGCTGCTTTCTCACTGTTTGTCTTTCTCTCATTTTCTCATTCTATTCTTTCGGGCCATCAGATGCTGCAAGGGGCCACCATGCAGCAGTTACAGCAAGTGCAGGTGCAGTCACAGGGCACACCCATCACGGTAAACACACATGTGCATTTATATGTTCACTAACGGCACACACACACACACACACACACATACAGAGGCCTGTAGGTGACTGCTGCCTACATGCTTCGTCCTGCTCAGGTGACTGAGGCCTGTAGGGGTGACCGCAGCATGAGATCAGGTGGCCTCTCCTAGATAGTGTGACAGACGGAAGGCAAAGAGAGGTCTTGAAACCTGCGCTGTCACCTCATGTCCACATCTTTTGTGCCTGGCGGATAATCTTTAACAGACTTTTAAAACTCAAGAATACATACCTTTCATGTGGCTGGTTAAAATCTTAATCCAGGGAAGTTAGTGATTTCCTGGTTCTTTGCTTTGTGTCAATCATAAACTACATGCCTCTACCAGTTGTTGTTCAACAACTAATGTCTTACTTCTGTCTCTTTTCTTTTCTCTCTATTAGAGTGCGCCGGTGACCATGCAGGTGGGTGAAGGCCAACAGGTACAGATAGTCCAAGCTTCAGCTGCCCAGGGTCAAGGTCAGACAGCTCAAGCCCAAGGCCAGACCATGCAGGTCATGCAACAGATCATCACCAACACAGGAGAGATCCAGCAAATCCCGGTAAGGAATAAGGTCAAGCAGAAAAACTGATGGGAATCAGGGGAGGGAGATTGGTGATGGAGCAGCTCAAATAGTGAATGAAATGGCTAAAGTAGTCTGTGTTTGCTGCATGTCTGACATTGTAGTACTGCACAAACATGGTGTTCCAGTGAGTCTTTCACTGTTTGATGGGAATCCGCAAACAGAGAAAGTTAACAGTTCACCATAGGAAAGTGAATGATTCTCGTTGTCGTCCAGAATAGGAAAATGGCTGTGACCTCTGTGATCGAATGACCTTTGCTGCAAACCAAACTTTGTCTCCCTCTTGTGTTGGTTGAATGTAGGTGCAACTAAACACAGGCCAGCTACAATACATCCGTCTAGCCCAGCCTGTGTCCGGAGCGCAAGTGGTTCAAGGACAGATTCAGACTCTCGCCAACACCCAGCAGGTAATATCACAACAGCAACAAAAATAGAATTCATAAAACAAATTATTTAATATCCAAGCATTTACATTGTTTATTTGTTTCTTTAATTTAACTTGTTTTGTTTTCAGCTCACACAGGCAGACGTACAGCAAGGACAGCAGCAATTCAACCAGTTTACTGATGGACAGGTAACAAATGCAATGAATATATCCAGTGTGTCAAAGCTTTAACAATGACAGAGACATTTCCAGCTAAATATAGAATTATGTATCTTTTATTTTGACTCACTTTCCTTATTTCTTGCTTGTTAGCATTGTTAGCATTTTAACCAATGCACACAGCTAGCTGTGAACCAGATGGCATGTGCCCCTTGAAGAAAAATACAATTAATATAACCTCAAATTAACCAGGAAGAGATTAAAAAAATGTATTTTTTTAAAACTGTACCGATCAGGAAAGACAGCAAAAACAGTGAGTTACAGTAGAGCTGCAAAGATTAATTGATTGGTTGTCAACTATAACATTAATTGCCAGCTATTTTGATAATCGATTAATCGGTTTGAGTAGTTTTTTTAAAAAAAAAGTGAAAGTTCTCTGATTCCAGCTTCTTAAATATGAATATTTTCTGGTTTCTTTACTCCTCTATGACAGTAAACTGAATATCTTTGAGTTGTGGACAAAACAAAACATTTGAGGACGTCATCTTGGGGAAACACTGATCGTCATTTTTCACCACATCGACATTTTATAGAGCAAACAACTAATTGATTAATCGAGAAAATAATCAACAGATTCATCGACAATGAAAACAATCGTTAGTTGCAGCCCTCAGTTACAGACAAATAACATCAGACAGAAAACACAAATTATGTCACAAATCAGAATTAGACAGAAGTGCGATTATAAAACCATGAAAACAATTTCTAATACAAATGTCAGATAAAATATTTTATTTTAGAAACAACCTAAATAGCACCTTGTAACAACCCTGTCTAAAACCATGTAGCTGCATTAAAATCCAACTACACACTGACCTTCATCATCTCTCATCTCTCTGTTTTACAGCAGTTGTATCAGATTCAGCAGGTGACGATGCCAGCAGGACAGGAGCTCACCCAACCGATGTTCATTCAGTCCACCAACCAGACAGTCGACGCACAGGTCACGCAGGTCAGCACCGACTGAGCCCAACCAGGAACCTTTTTCTCCACCCAAACACAACACGCATACCACCAGCCCATGCGATGCCGACAGATGCCACCAACTTCGACTAAGGACGCTTGACAAACTCGACTTTAAGCACTGCTCATGTAGACGACGGACCTGCAATCTTGTAACACTCTTTGTAATAAATTTAGTACACTGGATAAAAAAAACAACCCAAACGGACACGGATTGACTCTCTCAAAATTACATGTTAAGTTGCATCGATGTGTAGACACGGTGAACTTTTTGTACTTCTGTCACCCACATCTGTAGAGAAAATATGCATCCACTGCCGCAGTCCCTGACACCCATCTCTCCACAGACCAACTCAACTATTCTTCCTTTTTTCAAACATAGAAAGTGTTTGTTTTATTCCTTTCTTTCTGCTCTTTATTTGGAAATGAATTGGGAAAGTGTCCGTCTCCGTCTACATGACCTGTACCTGGTGTATCTGTGGTTGCCATGGGATTCTTCACCTCCTCTTTTAATTGTTTTCCATGTAGTTGATGGATGAAATGAAGCCATATACCTCAGATATCACTTCTTACAGCAAGTCAATCTAAGGGATCTCGAGAAGAGGTTACAAGGTTCAATGATCATTTCATGTAGTTTCTCTCGTGTTGTTTTCTACATTGACAATGAAGCATGACTTTGTTTTAAGGGCTTCATACTGTACAGGTTAGCTGTGTATGTGAGGGTGTGTGCTTATATTTCAAGCACACACACACCACAGTCATCTTTACTCCTCCATGTTCCTTTCATTCACTCTTTCTTCACCCCTCTGTCTTTAGAGCAGCTTCTCTGGCTCTGTGCAGTTTCACACAGCCCTTTCTACCCGGGTGGTTTTGCAGTATTGTGCCCTGGTTTAAGTCTCACGTACAAACACATGACTCCGTCTGGAGCAAAAACACTTTTCATACAATTCCCTTTTTTTAAAAAATACAATTGTTTTTGTTTTGAGATGATGTTTGGCCTCATATCTTCCCCATCATTTTTTGTACAGTAATGATTATTATCAGTGTTCTTATTATTGTTGTTTTTGCATGTAGTTCAAACTGCCAGCATGACATGCAATAGATAGGTACAATTTTATTTTTGACGTTTCCTTTTTGTAAACAAACGTTGTTTGTGAGAAAAAAAAATAAAAACCATTGTCTAAGAGCCATGTTTTTATAGTTTTTAGTTTTTTTTAGTTTGTGTCATCAAGTACTAATCTTTGCTTTTGTTGTTTTATTTTAGGTGAATTAAGCACCCTTACTAGTGTGTGTGGACAATAGGGAGACAGGAGAGAAATACAACAACACACCAAGAGATAAGACTTGAACCAGCCCAGTCAGCATCCTACTGTATTTCCAGGTAGAGCCCAAAATATCATTCAGTTGTGGTTTTTATAGTAACATTTATCTAATGGGTTAAGAAAAGTGTATTTTCATGATCAAGATTTTAATTATGGACACAAGAAAATATTGGTGGTTTTACCTATGAGGCTTGTGTTGTTTTCCCAAATGGCCACAGGAGGGCAGCACTGATCTAACAAACTGTAAATGCCTCTGATGTCCTGTATAAGGGGGACCTGATTTAGCAGGTTTACAATTTTTCACAAGGAGCATTGTTCAAGAAGCATAGACACTAGTAAAAATGTGCAATCAATATGTGCCCACGTTGCACCCAAACCAGACAATATGAGCAACACTAATCTTATTTCTGCTGCCCTCCTCGAGTGCTGGAAAAGCTTCATGTGCTACAAAGGGCAAGCGGTTAACAATAAAGTCACGAGTTACTATTACGGCTGGAGACTGCTCAGCTCCTGCGAGATCAGACTGCATTCCTTATCTGACCTAAATCTTAAAGTGCTTATGGTGGAACAGAAAATAAGGTAGGCAGGGAGATGCAGGAGGCTCATAATGTCCCCCTTTACACCAAATAAAAGGTCTCACATTGTGTTAGTGTTGAAAGTTAAAGCTCAAAAGTTGCAAGAATCTCTTTGAAGTGTTTTTTCCCCCCACACATACACTCGTAGTGGCCGCTAACTACACAATTATCAGTTTAAGCCACGGTAGTCGGAGCCGCAAGTAAACATTAGTCAAACTGGAGGGCCCTGTCTTAATCGATTTAATCACTGAACAATAACAGCATTAATGAGTGCAGACTCATGCTCGGCTCTTTCTAATAGGAGCGGCGAGGATTGTGAGAATATTTGAGCTTAAGTCGAGCATGAAAAGGATTGTCTGGTGGTATTTTTCTTGGCTGGCTCGTCTGGTCAGATCAAGGCAACCTTGGCCGGATGGATCAGGGCTGACTGCTTTGGCTGCAGTCTGGACCTTGTGATTGGGCCACAAACACCAGTTGGTCTTACCAAGTTAGGGACAAACCCATAACAGGAGTGGACATCCACTTTGTGTTTGTCTTTTCTCCCTTGCTGAGGTGTCGGGAGAGTTTCTTTTAATCATCATCAAACCACAATGCAAGCTTTTCCCAGGTCCTGGCATTTCAGTGTTTTATAAGAATAATGTGACAGTTCAATGAGCCACATAGTGAAATTATCTTATTCTTTATCTGCCTTCACAACGAGCAGCAACAGAACGGTGAAATAGATTCACAACTACTCTATCCATTTTACAGTGCATTCAATTCAGGAAAGAAATGAAGGCCTTAAATTGTATTACAGTTTGTTTTTAAGGGGTATTAAATAGTATTCTTCTAGTCAAAAAAGACTGAATTTATGTCAATGTATTAATTCAGAATGAGGATACTGTCAGATAAAATGCACCAAATACTTAAGTCTGAATTGATTTTAAAAACAAAACTATAATTTTTGCACAATGATTAACACTATAGCTGCTGACATGGAGCCTTGAAGGTGAGTCCAACAGTTCAATGATGCCTTCTTAATATACCACAGCCCAAATCATTCAGGTTAATTCAGGACAACTGAGAAACAATGGGCCTCATGCAGGAAGTCATGTATGAACAAATGTCCTCTTATTTTTGTTCGTATCCACGATTCATTCTTATTTTGTTAGTACCCATTGATTTCTGGGATTCACCAATGTTTTGTTATTTTTGCTCTTCTCTTAGGTAAGAGAACATTTTAAGAGTAGTCGAGAGTGCTCTTACCAAGACGAGAAAAAAACAATTTTTTTGTCCAATGCAAGAAAGCACAAGTTTTGCATTTTAGTAACATAAAAAAAACAGGAATATCATATAATCAAATTTAGATTTGTGGTAGAGATCAAGAGTTTAAAATAGACCTTTATAACAAGTAACAGAGGCCGAGTTAATATGCACATGTGATAATACAATGTCTTATATAGTATTACAGAATGAATAAATATATTTGAGAACACTCCTCCTAACTGTTTTATACCCTTATCTGTTGTGTGCTATTCTGTTCTATTCTGTTGCTATTCTTATATGTTTTAAAGTAATTTATAATGATTGGATTATGAAATGTGTGATACTACAGAAATACTATTGGTCCATTGAACCAATTAAGACTATAAAAACCCTTGGATGATTCTGCGTGGCTTACAAACTGCTCTTTGATGATTTTCGAATTTCGCCCACCATCTTATCTTATCACTTTTTTCTCTCCAATTCTTGGGCATGTGCCAGAGTTTGTGCACATGGCACAACACCTGCCCTTATATAGTGTTTAGGAGCATTACCTATGCTAATAATAAACAATCAGCCACATGCCTCCAATTTATGATCAAGTGGGATTCATCATTCAGCACACCTGGGTACGAGCAGATTTGGATGGTTAAGAACGTTTGGTGCATCTGGAGTTGACTTCTCTTATTTCTTCTCTTAACAGGAAATTAATGGGTTATGGTTGTTTTTGCATGACGGATCTGAAGTAGTGTCTACACCGCAGTCCCCTCCACCCCTCTAAATGGTTAGTAACATGCTGCACACTCCAACAGTAGTGGGAGCATGCTCGGTCACTCACTGCTGTAAAAACAACTAAGCGGTAGTAAATTACAAAGGATCGTTTGACTGGTCATGAATGGGCCTCTCAGTGAACTAGTGTAATTTCCTGACTTGAGTCACTGGATGTCGTGGTTGACACTTCACATATTCATGTTGCAGAATGGCAGATTGTTTAACAGAGGAAAAACTGCCTCACGTCAGTTGACATTTTTACAGCGTCCACATGTTGGTTGGAGTGTGTCGTTCAGCGGGCTCCAAACACAGCGCTGTTTCACTCGATGTCACTTCATCTCTCTTGAGACTGTAACCAGACGTACTGTATCACAACAACACAACAGACACTATATCAACAATTCATCCCTCCTCTATTAGTCCCTCTGATGTTTTCCATTTAGAAAAATCTGTTAAAGGGGAGGAACCAGATCAAAAGGAGAGGAGAAAAAAGATGAAATAAAGGCAAACAAGAGTGTGGTCTGGGAAAGCCATTAAGTGGCGTAAGTAAATGTCCAAGTGCGCAGCGGAAATAAAAGGTTGGTGGGGGTCGGACGCAGCGAGTTTGTACTGTACTATGTGTAACGCACAATTGCTGATGTGAGTATTTTTAAGTTCCCATATATTCCCTGAGTGGCTGTCGACTCCCGGAGCTCAGCGGGCTCTGTGGGGCGTGAGTGAATGCTCGCAGTGAGGAGTGCAGTGGAAAAACAACAGCGAGGGGAGAGGTGGGCGTGAAGGGAACAACAACAACAGCCGCCTCGGTCCGCTCTGGGTCATCCCCGACTGTAATTCCACCCTGACGGCCATCAAATCAGTGTATCTAAGTGTGCGTGAGCCCTTCCTTATGGTCTGCTTGTATACATTTATACACTGTTCCACATTCACATTTTACAGGCTGACCTTGCTCAGCTGTTGTGTGTTGTCACAGGGCGGCCTTTATCCCAGAGGCCACGTTGGATACTCTGCCCAGCTCCAAGTGTTGCTTACTGGGTGAAAGTACCACTGGAGCAGGGCTGGTACTGTAATAGAAAGAGGGGGTGTAGACTTTGATGTAAATCCCTGAGGGTATAGGAGCAGGGCCGGCCTGTCCGTTGACACCTTCCTCCTTCATCGGCCCCTGCCTGGTTTGGACTGCTTAGAGGCGGAGAGGAAACCAGGCTAACAGAGAGAGAGAGTTGTATAGTGGGAGAGTCCCAGTACAGGATGCCGTTGTGTTGATGTTTAGATAGCACCTCCTCCTTTCATCATGGGGTAGTTAGGCTCCACAAGACTCTACTATTAGATGACCGTCTTCCCAGATTAGATCCCCGGTCCTTCATCTTTTTGTTGTTTATTACTATTCTAAGAAGGCAGAAATATACACCTATGCTTACACCTGTGGGAGGTGAATTTCACCTTTGCTTAAAGGCCCAATCCTTCATTTTTTCACCATGTAAATTACACCTTAATTCACTTATAAGTCAAGAGTTTAAATTATAAATTCAGTATCAGCAGTTTATGTGCTTCTCAACTGATCATTATCCAAAATATAAAACAGGTTTACTACCATATTTCATGTTGAAATAAACAACATCTGGAACCAGAACCAGAACCAGAACCAACAATCGTTTTGGGCGTGATAGCTGGTTCGATTGTTGTCATTTGAATTTTGTCGTTGGTGCGACGTATCCTGATAATCAGACTGAATCATCATTTTGTTGTGATCAGAGATGTGGGCAGCAATTCATGATAGGGGTAACACTTTGTTAACATTTATTTCATGGATTGTCCCTTTAAAATTAATTATTTATTTATGCAAATGTCACTCAGGGCTTTAGTATACTTTGCATCCTTCAATAGTTGTCAAATACAATAAACTGAAAAGATTATATGATTAATCGATTTGTTACCATTTTCATAAAAATACTGTAATCTACAACAATGTAGGTGATTGTTTAGGTTTTGTTTCAAGCTAAAATTGCAAATATTCTGTGGTTCCAGAAAAATGCTTTTTAAATATGTAGGATCCCAAATTGTTAATTATTTTTTAGAATCTGAGCTCGGCGGGGCAGAGTGACAATTTGCGCGGGAAGTAAGAAAAAAAGGAGAGAGAGGCAGAGACAGCGGCACACGGACAAAAGGCATTTCAATTAAGGGAATCCTAGTACCATTTTGCATCTTAACGATACAATAGGTGTTTGCTTTTGTTTAGTTTCAGTTTTGGCCCTTCAAGAGAAAAGATTTGTGCACCCCTGGTCTAAATGATTAGTCAGTTAATCAAAAAAAATCTTATATATATGTAATGAAAATAAATATTAGTTGCAGCTGAAGTCTATTCAAACAAACAAAAAACAAGTATCATGAATATATACTTTCAATACACTGGATTCTTTTGGAAAATCCCACCTCGCATTTCAGACTGATTTGTCATGTTACCCAGTCTGTATTAAAACAGTCTGTAAGAAGTCCAGCTGTCAACAGTCAATTCCATTTTATAGCCGTCAGCGAGTCCATCAGTCAGTATGTGTGACGCTAAGTAAAGAGTTAAGGATTAGTGATGTTAAGTTATGTAATGGGAGTGGACCCTGGGAATAATGTCTAGATTTGTGACTTGTGAAAGACTCCAGCTGCTTTCCCACACGTCATTCCACAGACCTGCTTGTTCCATAAGCAGCAGCCGCCGCCACAATGAACAGGAACGCACATAGCATGAGTGATCTGCCTCTGCTGCTGTTGTGTAACACAGATGTCTACAGTAGATGTTCAGTTTCTCTGTTTGATGAAGGCATAATGTGTATTTTTTTTATGAAGGAATAACTTGTACTTAAGTATCACAATAGTGTGAATAATGAGTCACTCAAGTAGGGACCAGAGATGTGAGCGATGAGGTGCTGGAGAAAGAAAGCCACCTCCAAAACTCCTCATTTCTTTCCCTCCTCAGGAATTTAACTTCATTTAACCTCCAGGTTTACATCTGAGTGCTTCTGTTTTATCTGAATATATGGCTCAAAGACACACAACACTGTGAATTCCCTTGGCACCGAGGCCAGCGAGAGTTTTGGGGACCACCTCAACAATGCATTCCTCAGAGTCCCTCTGACAGGTGATCTCTCTGCAGGGCACTGTGCTCCATGACCCCCAGTATATGTGTGTCATAACCACAGGCCCTCTGTGTGTGTCACAGTCATGGATTTAGAATGGTCCGTCCACTGAGATGCTGCTGTCGCTGTGTCCCCCCCTAGCTGCACCTGTCTCTGCTGTCCCAAACGCCTGTAGCCATGGAGTCAAGCTCCCGCCCACAATAAACACAAGTGACATTTTCGCTTCAGAGGAAAACTGACCAGTAAAAAAGTGTGTTTTGGAATACTTAGAGAAGGTCAGGGGCACTTTGACCCTTATAAACTACTCCCTGGATAGTTTATGATACAGCATAGGTGCATATGATCGATCACTCGATCAGAGTCACACATCTCCTCTACTCCTCTATTTAAGAAACTCCACATTCTTACTATTTATGATATCAATATTTCTCAAATATGTGTTTTTATTTATAAGATACTTTCTGGTGGGAATATTCCTGAGCGGTAATTAGGGGAACCAAATTATGGAGTAGCTTTTCACATCTATCAATAAACTGTTCATCTGTCAAATGTTTCAAAAGTCGCTTAAAGGGTCATTTAATTGTTTTGTAATTGCTTTTCCCCATGTTGTCCATGTATCTGTTTTTATGTTTTCTATTTTTTCCCACTCACAATGTTGTTTGGTTACGATTGCCCAGAAGTCTTTATAGATATTTAAATCAATTTCCTCCTCACAAACACTAACCATACACTTCCACGCAACACACACACACTTATCTTTTTTGATATATTTACTGTATTGTTATTTTCTTGTTATTATATATATCTTGTCCCAATTGTTTGTTATCACTATTATGTAGTCATATTATTTCTTTATATTAATCTGGTCTCTAGGCGGAGGCTTCAGATAAGCCCAGTGGGTTTGTTTTTACTCTTCCTGCACTGTATATTATTCATTTATTTTTTTGTTATGTTGTATAGTCTTAAATTGTGCAGAACAAATAAACAAAAAACAAATAAACAAAGCTTCAGAAAACCCCAGCCACTGCGCGCATCTCCACTCTCATCCCCATCCCATCCTCGCCTCTCTCCAGCGCTTCTCTTTCTGAACACCAACTCAGCAGATAGAGAGAGAGAGAGAGAGAGCTGGTTGTGTGTTGGCTAAACTGTAACAAAAAAGATGGGGAATATCTTTAGAGAGGGAAGTCTTACATAAGGATGGTGAATAACTCTAAATTCAGTGTAATGTGGATTTATGTTGAAAAAATATTCATCCTTCCTGATAGCATCCCACAAAATGTCCATTATGAAGCTCAAAATTCATATTTTCAAATCAGTTACACAGACAACCTTAAAACCCCTGGTGAATAGACTCAAACACTTTCAAACAAATGTGTTATCAAATGCGTAGTACCTTGTTCATGACACAACATTTGTCTGTAACACAGTTGACAAAATAATGAATCAAATGTTTATTTTCATTAAAATATTTAAAAAGTCATTAGAGCTTAAAGGTCCCATATCATGCTCATTTTCAGGTTCATACTTGTATTTTGTGTTTCTACTAGAACATGTTTTTCATGCTGTAATGTTAAAAAAAAACTTTATTTCCCTCATTCTGTCTGCCTGAATATACCTGTATTTACCCTCTGTCTGAAACGCTCTGTTTTAGCGCATTTTGACGGAATTGCAACGGAATTGCAACAGAATTGCGTTGCTAGGCAACAGCTTGGGTCTATGTTTACTTCCTGTCAGCTGATGTCATTCACATACACCGCAACCAGGAAATAAACTGGGACACATTTAGAATGTTTACGTTTAAAACGGTGAAATGGTCTAAACATTGTAGATTTGTGACATCACAAATGGACAGAAATCCAAACGTCTTGTTTCAAACGCACGGTTTCTGAATACGGACTGTGTGTATTTATCTGTGGATTGAGCGTTTTGATACTTTCACAGTATTTATATATCTATATATCACTTAAACCTGCTTTATAATATAAAAGACATGAAAATCTCACTTTTTACAATATGGGACCTTTAAGCTTGGGAATTTATGAATTTAGCACATTTAGGGGGGATATTATGGTAACAACTAAATTATTTATCAAAAAAGAAAACTGATTTCTTCACTTTTTGGTTGACATGAAATGTAACCCTAATTATAGAATGACTCAGGGTTTCTTTGTAAGCGTTTCTCAAACCAGATGCAAAGCGTTTATATGGCCTTTCTACAGAGTTTGTCATTGTTGGTCATCCGCGTTTCTTGACATCACACACTGGATGGTCTCCACTTCTTCTTCTGCTCCTCTCCTACCCCTCCCTCCAGGCTGCAGGAGCTGAGGAGCGCTGGACCACAGAGACGCACCAGAGAGAGGAGAGAGAGCAGGCTGATGTTGACGACTCTCACTCTGCCAGTTCAACCCTATAGGAACAGCTTAGACGCACTTAATGACAGGCTGGATATAGTTGGTTTTGGAGATGCATGTCCACTGCATGAGCACTGTGCTCTGCAGCCTTGTTTAGTGATTCAGTGACTGCGCGTTTTCAAGTGTATTTATGGTAATATGTTTTACTTGATTGAGTGCAAAGTGATGGCAGGTCTTTCCATGTGTTCGTGGAGTTAGTGTTTACTTGTGATATTACTTCTCACTTCTAACTCTCTTATAACGATGAAGGTCACGTTTCAGCGACGCACTTATTTCTTCTGCGAGCGCGACTTGATTTACAGATAACTTTTAAATCTTAAAACCAGAGCAGGGATGTTATTTACTCGTGTTTTGACTAGTTTTAGTCCACTTTTATAGGCAAACCGGACTATGACTCGGTCAAAACTTCTGCTCCTGTGTGGGTGATCCAGTGAGAAGTGTCAGATCATATAACCAGTCTGAAGATGTTAGGAAGTCCGTCCAACAACGGCGGCATCAGGATGCTGGTGCCCCCGGATGCGAGCGACGACAGGCGGGTAGAGTTCGTGGCTCTCACCGCTGTCCACACGGAGAGAAGCGAGCCGTCCAGTCCGGAGCGCGGACAGCCATCTCACCGCACCGGTCTGCTGGGCACCCCGCGACCAGGACCGCCTGGACCCAGGGCCAACTCCGCCGCTTCAAACAAAAGCTACAGAAAGTTGCAGAACTGCATGTACAACGTGCTGGAAAGACCAAGAGGATGGGCGTTCATCTACCATGCATTCATGTAAGTGTATACCATCTTTTTAAAAAATGTTTTATTGGTAAGTGACCAAATTAAAGCTCAACATTTGGCTTTTTTTTTTTTTTTTTTTTTCTCTAATAACTTTTTTTAAAGGGACTGTTTGTAAGAATCAGGAGAGTCGATTTCCACTCATTACATGCATACAGTCTTTTCAAAATAAACTTCCGTCTTCAAAGGAAACAACTTCCTTAGGTTTAGGCAACAAAACTACTAGTTTGGCTTAAAATAACTCTGGAAGTGGCGTTACTTGAAAGGGACTGTTTGTTAGAATCAGAAATTGCTTGTTAACAACGACACCTGTGGCCGTTAAGTCAACGAAAGTCAGCGTCGGACTCGAGCTTGTTCACTCTACATAGACATGAATGAGCATCGCTCAAAACAGTGAGGTGACACACGTCAGCTAAAACCACAATATCACTCTATATTTCACCTGCTTGGCAGTAATGTTAGCTGACCAGACAAAGGTGTCTCCATGAATCACTGCTGATCCTAGTGTTGGCTTTTCCTGCCTCAGCCTCCGCGGCTGAAGCAGGAAGAAAAACGTTATGGTCTCCGACCGGGTGCTGGTGTCTCCCTCCGGCACCCGGCCGGAGACTATAATGCTTCTCGCTGCGGAGCCCCGTCACTTCACAAGACACGGGAAACCTCTGTTGGTCTGGAGGAGCTGCAGCATTTATTTCTGCACAAATGTCCACTGTACATTCACTAGATATTCTCAGAGCTACGAAGTCTTCTGCAGTGTGTAGTGTGCACACATCCACGTGTAGAGGTGGAGCGAGACAGCGAGAACGTGCGCGGTGTGTGAGTGGAGGCAGGCAGGCAGAAGAGCAAAGAATCGGGCCACACACGAGCTCGGTGGGATCCCGACCCGGTAGATTTATACGTGTAAGAAGTTACAAACAGTCCCTTTAAGTCTGGTAAAGTTAGTGAGCGAAGCCACATGCTGCGAGATATAGGCGACTTGTTTCCAATCATGTGTTTTGATCAGCAAGTCATTTGATGCATTTTTCCAATTAACCAAGCAGAGTTGCTTATGCAGGCAATTAGCTCGGTCATGTGCCATACATCATCACAACATGGGGTCTTCAGCTCAATTTCCCCTTGTGTCTTTCTGATTAAATCATCAGGACGACCCTGGATAAATTGACTTTGTCCAAATCCACAGGGGGAAATTGGCATTTTTAACAATCAAAATCCCCTTGTAAACAGGTCTGATGTCTGTTAGTTGTACTTTCTGTAAGTTGGCATGCTTGACTAATGATGGAGAGGTGTGAATGATGTACTGGGAATGTTTTGTTATGGCAGTAAGTGAGAGGAGGAAGGGGGTGTAAGTGTGGTTGAAAACTTTATTGAGTTGTTTGTTGCAGCATTTTTCTGACAGGTGAAGTAAATAATGCATTAGTAAAACAGTCTTGAACCTATTCTGAACCTGTTATTACATGACAGCTTTTTAACCAGATGAAGAATAATCTTGCACTAAACATGGAGCTCAAACTGAAGCAACTCCCCAGCTGTAGAAGTATTCTGTCAGGGCTTTAATGTAGCCGTGTGCCATATGCTCTATAATGTATACAACATGTAAACACTGCGATGGCTGTTCCCCAACAGCTCAGGACTAATATGTGAAAGATACAGCACTCATTATTTGTCCCAACCATATTGTCATTAGGTTGAATGTGCACCAGATTTAAATGTAACCTCTTTCATAACTTCCTCTGGACGCTTTGTGTGAATGGTAAGCCTAAGTGTCGATTAAAAGTCAAAGTTCACTCAGTGAATATTTACCCTTTTCTAAGTGTGTCATCACTGTCTTTTTAAGCCCGGGCAGTTGTGCCCGAGCAGCTGTCCCCCAGCTGCGTCTGGCACATAGTGGACAGAGCATTATGTGTGGGAGCTCCTTGGACCGGGCCGTGCTTTCCGTGTCGTTGTTTAGACAAATGCAGCAGTCTCCCTGCCAATGCCATCATGTGTTTATAACAGGGAAATCCCACTGCAGCGCTTCCTTACATGTGTTCTCATCATATACTGTCGGCACATTAGTGAGTGCAGATCAGCAAAGTTTCACTTTGTCCTCCAGCTCTTTCACTTCTCTCTATTTGTTTCTGCCTTTTCCGTTCCCATGGGACTCTGCAGCACACACAGATGTCGTGTACGTCCGCCCTCATTGAGAGCGGTGGCCTTTGCAAAGTAGTTGCGGGTGACATTCTCCCTGTAAATGTACAGGGTGTCCAAATGCATGGCAGCCGTGCCATTGTTGTTATTTCTCTGTCAGAGAGGCAGGGCAGGCGCTCCGATGTGCCCAGATCATGTTTCAGATGCCACGGCCTCAAAGACGGAGCCGGACTGACTTTGGCAGTGAGCTGCCTCTGTGATGGACTGTTTTATGTCGCTGTCTTAACAGATTGCAAAATGTACCTGAGACTAAAATCTTGACAGGCTTTTATAAAAAATCCTCGCACTTTGACGTGCATGTTGAGTGGGGGTTACCGCTTTTATTGTTGTAGTCTAGGTAACGTGATATCATATCCGTTCCGTATCCGTCAACCAAAACAAACCGCAGTCTAAAGCAGCTAGCCAAAACTAGAAAAAGTCGCAGGGTCCGCGTGGATACGACCTGCACCCTCACATTTTAAATCCGAAGTGGTAAACACTACACATACAGTAAAGTATGGAAACACTTTGGGTTTCACACATTGCCAGGAAAAGCAGAGCTAGACATCGTGGCTAAAGCTGCATGCTAACTCTGTCATGGACAGGAAACGTTATCGTATTGCGGCAACATGCGGTCAAGCCAGACGTCACGCTCATCTCCGTGGTCAAATCGGCCGACGCTACAACTGTAGAGCACTCATATACTGACATTTATGTTAAATGCATTCAAACGGCCCCAATGGGCACGTGTGACTACGTCCGGTTTTCAAAATAAAGAGTTAACAAAGGGAACTGTATATACAAAATACATATATGGATATAAGATTGATTGGGCTATATTCACCAGAAGTATAAAACATTACATGTCCCTCATAAATTAAAAAGAAAATGCCACTAACTTGTGAGGGAAATGTCTTTTTTTTTTTTTTTTGGGTTGCTGGAAAAAAAAAAAAAAATAATGCCTGACTGACTGATATACAGTATTTGACTTCAGGACATCTCGGACTACATACATGCTGAAAATCAAACATTTTTTACTGCATGAATTTTGATATTTTCCAAAGTAAAAGTCCCTATAAGTGTATGATTCACCTTTTTCCCATGGTCTGCTGATAAAAAAGTTAACAAAAATCGCAATAAATCGTAATATCGAATCAGCACCCATGAAAGTATCGAATCGGGATATAGGTGTATCGTCCCAGGCCTAATGTTGAGTGCACATATGTCTAGCTGAATGCATCATTCCCATTATACCGTATCGCCCTGAGCTGTGCATTTGTTTTGATTAATTACATGTGAGGCGCTCACCATGCTGAGAGCTCTACCACGTGTGAGGAAAACTCATTGTACGATGAAGCTCAATTAAGGCGGCGTTGATCTATTGTAATTAAATTGAGCCATACACTGCTGTGTGGGGCGCTGTGCTAACTTCCCTTAATCCTTTAATTAGTCCTAAATTGTAATGGGGGACGCTGAAACAGATGCGTTGCTTCTGGAGAGCTTCTCATCACAGGTGTGTGTTGGAGCGTGTATGGGAAAGGGGTGAAGTCGCTCTCCACTGTAATGTCTCTCCACTGGCATCCACTTAAGTCACACCTCACCCCTCCTTGTTGCTGTCGCAGCTGCACATAAGATGCATCCTCATAGAGACAGATTTCCCCCCTAGATGAAGGTCTTGGGTAACTTTAACATCCTGCCTTCTAAACGGTTCAGGTTACATTATTGTAAACTGTTTTACATCTGTTTGTCAACTGTCTCCTGTGGACGAGGCACTTCTTCAAACACTCACTACTGCAAGTGTAACAGCTGTATGCTAATTCAGAGCTGGCGCTGAGTTCCTCCTCTCCTCTCCTCTCCTCTCCTCTCCTCTCCTCTCATCTGAGGTGAGCAGACTAAGCCAAAAGCCTTGTTTTCTAAATTTCCAACAAAAGGGAGGGAGGGAGCTTTAAGGAGGCAGAAACTTGTTAAAAGAGACAATAGTGTTCCCGGAAACTTCTGTGAATCTGTGAAAAGAGTTCCTCCGCCAATCACCGGTTGCTTTGACGACACTGCAGGGGCTTGCGTTCGCCGGCGCTCTGGTTCAAATCGTGCTTGCGAGAAATGTCAAGTGCCGCTTGTCCTGTTATGGTCCCTTCACTCACTCACAGTAAAAGCTCAGGACCTCTTTGTCACCTTTGAGTCCCTTCTTTTTGTTACATCCACTGTAAAACTACAATGTCAACAGAAAGGTTAGTCTGCTTGTCTGAGCTGGTTAAGTCCTTTAAAGTTTGTTCAAACACCAGTGGCGCAGCAAGACAGTTTGGATCTGTATAGTTCAGACACATATAGCATTGTATTGTACTTAATGTGTAAACAGTATCTGTGTGTATTTTAGAGTAGCTATTGATAAGGATTGCAACTAGTGATTATTTTCATTAGTGATTCATCTGTCAGATTATTTTTTTGATTAACTGTTTAGTTTGTGAAAACTGTGAAAATAGTGATGATATCCACCAAGAAGTTCCTGGTAATCTCAGTCCCGGAACTACTTTTCAAGGAACTAAAAGGTTCCTTCAGCCCATTGTTGTCTGCGTTTCCATAGCAGTCTTGTTTCTGGTCTTGGTCTATGTATTTTTTCAAATGAGTCAGGAAGACAACAGCAAAGCCTAACTTTACTTTTAATGTCATCAAACAAAGAGAAATGCTCTCCCCTCGTCCTAAATGGTTCTAAATCAATACTAGAGTACTTCCTTTTTTTATGGCTGAAGCGGTACAGTTGAAGCAGCGGTGCTGTGTGTGTGTTTCCTCAATCAGCGACGGTCATCCCTGAAAGTTCCTGTACCTTCAGAAAGTACTACCCCCCGACCAGGGTCTTTTTTGGGGGGAAAAAGTCCTCGGAAAATTCCCCCAGAATTTAATTTAGACCCTGGTCCCTGCGGTCGAAACGCGATGAGTTCCTCAAAAGGTTCCTAGTTCCAGGGGGGAAAGTTCCTGCAGTCGAAACGGGACAAAGTGACATTTTCAAATAACTTCTTTTTTTCTGACAAACAGTTTAAACCCGAAGATATTAAGTCTACAATGATACAAAACAGAGAAAAGAATCAGATAATTATTGGCATTTGTTCTTAATAATGGATTTATATGACTAATTGATTATCAGAATACCGCACTAGTTGATAAATCATCTAATCATTTCCTCTTTACTGTTGGTCCTGTCATCTCTCTGTGTGTTAACCTTCCTGTAAGCTTGGCAGATGAACATTCAAAGGTTTCGGTTTCAGTGTTTCCCCTGACCTTTGACCTCTCACTCATTTCCACCATAGGCATTGCCACATATAGACCATCACATGAGGCCGCCTGTTTAGCCCACAGTAATTTGTCCCAGCATGAGATCCTTTGGGGCCGTGGAACTCCAGTCTAAAATCAGGCTACCGTCCCCCCATCGGTCACACTACTCTGTGCCAAACTAATACCAGCACTGTGGAAACACCCAACAAGTCATGCCATGTCTTGATCTTGGCTTTGGATGCCATACTTTATCTTAGTCTCTGGCTGGGTCCAGCGTTCCCCTGGCTGGACCCCAGCCTGAATATACAGTAATAGTGCATGTGGATGTGCAAAAAAAGCAGTCAAGGCCGAGCACTGATCAGCCAGAGTGATTGATTGGTTCTAAGGAGGGTGAAAATATACCGGTCATGTATTATTGATGTGTTACAGCGGGAGGAGCAGAGATGTGGAGCAAAATTATAACATGGATGTTTTAGACTTGAGCAGTATCCCCATCAGTATTAGTGGAGCGGAGAGAAATGTCTTTACAAGTAGTTGCTGATCCTCCTGACAGGCTGATTGAGAAGTTAGCAAAACTTTCAAAAAACATCGCCCCGCAGAGCCGGAGAGCTCCCGCAGACCCACAGTTTTAGAAATACGCATGAGCGAGTTTAAACAGCAACAGATGGAAATAATCTGTGTAAAATACTAGTAAAAAATTAATAAAGACAGCGCTATTCTTATTTAAATTCAGAGCTCTAAAATTATATTTTAACGTTGCGTTTATTATTTGCCGGTGACGACATTATACCTAACTAGGTGTCAGCTAATTTGAGTTTCAATGCTGCTAACGTTTTGATAATCCTACACAGTGGTTTATTTAATGTTTTTAAGTTAATGTTATCTGGCTACCTTCAATGAATAATGTCAGCCTATCCATTGTAACGCCTGGGAACCAGCTATAACTTGTGGTATCGTTAAGGTTTGGGCACAAAAACAACTTGCTTAGGTTTAGGGAATGATCAAGGTATGGGTTAAAATAAGTGCTTTGTTAAGGTTAGGGGACCTTCACCGGCGTGGTTACAGTGATAACCACGTGCTTAAGGATCAGGAATGATTGTGGTCATAGTTAAAAGAAACCAATGTTGACTGTCGGTTGGAAACAACGATCTCTCGCAGACTTTGGCGCTTTATAATAACACCACCTGAATTCCTCGTTTGCTCCCGTCACAATTACTGCAGTCGTGCTTTAGAGGACTTTGTCGCTTGGATGTAAACATATGTTGGTTTGGGGGACTTGTTGAAATGGCTGTTTCTGTTGTTTTTCCCTTACAAACTGAAGTTGCAGAGTTTACCAAAGATGAAGGATCTGACAAAAAGACGTTATTGAGTTGCATCATAGAAAGTGTAGGATCAAGTGTTTATAGAGCTTTACCCATACCAGGGACTAAAAGTGAGGATATCTTGGCCTCGGCTGCTTCGATTTTGGCCATTCTGTTTTGAATTTGTCTCCTGTGAGTCGCCCAACTTCATGCAACTTCATTACTAAATCACTGGAGTGCCACTTTAAGATGTCTTTCTTGCAAGCTGCACATTTGGATGTGAACCGGATATGTTTACTGGATGTAAACAAATACACATCACTCTGCAGTAATTGAATGTATAATGAGAGAAGACTTTAGTGTTTGCAAATCTGTTGCAGCTTTTAATAATGCATTGTTTATGCCTATAAAGAAATGATCATCAGTCGAACATTAGATTTATTTCTCTCTCCTTCTCTTTGATCTGAAACAGTAGCTTCACAAATTTCCAAACTAAACTCCTGATAAATCTTTGCCAGATAAAGCCTTCAGTCTCCGTGGCGTGTGGGAATTCCTTCACTTTAACCTTTTATGGCACAAGCACCAGTGATGGTTTCTGTTTATGAAAGCTTGAGCCTAAAGCCACATTATTTATAGATGTGGAGGGAGATACCCACAACAGGACTCGCTGCCTAATGCTCTCTATAACCTCTCCACTGATGATTTTGTCAAAGAGGTTTTGAAATATCTGTCTTTGGTTAATTCTTCACACATCCTTTGTGCTGCACACAGAATGCAGCTTGCAAGCTTTTCATTAAAGGTGAATTGCCTTTGTGACATTATTAAACTCATTTAGCTCCAACAGCTTGTTGATTGAATGTGTTCCCTCTATCCTTGCAGTTTTCCCTCCCTCTGAACCCGGTCTGAGCTAATCTACTTTCTCACCTGGGTCACGGAAACAGTCTCCAGGTTTTCAACCACGCGACACAAAATCCACTAAACCCCCCCGCCACCCGCTTTGGCATCCTTTAAAAACCACTGACGCGTTTGGTGTTGGACCTTTTTTTAATTATTAATGGTCAGAAAATAGCTTTTTGTTTTGTTGTTTGCATTTTCAGTCAGCGCATGAATGTGTTTTTATTGATGACTAAGTAGGAGAGAAAGAAGGGTGTAGTGGAGAGGGAGGTGGCACAATAAAACGGCGACGGGAGAAAGCCACTCGGCACTTTGTGCAGGGTTTTAACCTGCTCAGGACTGCAGATTGGATGCTTGTTGTTCATTTACCGCTGCTGTTTTTTTTATCTGTTCACCTCAGCAGGTTGTGTAAATTCTGCTCCATTAAGGATCCTTTATGGCCCAAATGCCTTCGCTCTCCCGTCACTCTCTCTCTCCTCCATCATTCCTTCCTGAGTGGGAATATAATCTCTCATTTGTCTAATTGACTTCCCCTCCCTCACTGCCACTTTATCTCTCCCCCCTTCTTCCTCTCAGTCCTGATTGGCTGCACTTGTCTTTACTTAAGAGGGCTCTGTTTGTGTATAATATGTAATATGTACGGCTGCAACTAACGATTATATTCATTGTTGATTCATCTGTCGATTATTTTCTCCATTAATCGATTAGTTGTTTGGTCTATAAAATATCAGAAAATGGTGAAAATAATTGATCAGTGTTTCCCAAAGCCCACGATGACATCTTCAAATGTCTTGTTTTGTCCACAACTCAAAGATATTCAGTTTACTGTTGATTCCTTTAATAGTTGACAACTAATCGATTAATCGTTGCAGCTATAATTCTATGCTATTCTATAAAAGATAAAAACATTAATAAATAGATAAATAAGTAATAATGGTTACAAGTTAAATCGCACGATTAGTCGATGAATCGATCTGATGATTGACAGAAAATTGAATTGGCAACTATTTTGATAACTGATTAATCGTTTGAGTCCTTTTTTAAAGCACAAATGGCAAACATTTCTTATTTCTGCTTCTCAAATGTGATGATTTACTGCTTTTCTGTGTCATATTTGATAGCACATTGAATGGGACTCTGGGAAATTACAATTCACTATAAATGAATTTTCTGACATTTTATATATAAAATGAATATTTTATCGATAATGAAAATAATCGTTAGTTGGTCAGTAAAATAAGCATCATTTTGGAGACCTTGAATAAACCCATGCGACCCAAGGTTTAGGAGTTGGGACTACCTTAAACTGGTAGAACTTATTTTAAACAATCACTAAGCTGGTATGAATGTGTGCTTGAAAAGCTCTGACATTAACTCAGGAACGTTAAAGAAAAGGATCCTCCGTATTTAGAGTCTACTGTAGAGACACAGCAGCAGTGCAGTACCCCAGTAATGCTTCTTTGATAGAGCGTCTTTGGCCTTTTGCTTGATTTGAGTGAAGGAGGAACCAACGTCCAGTCGAGCTGCTAATGAGATTAAGTCCAGAGTGACCGGATTGGGCAGGAACTCAGAGAAAATGATTTTGGCTGATTTGTGCTCTTCAGATTTTAAAGACACAGTTTTGGAGACAGACACAAGGTCATTTTCGAGTCAAGATGTCCTGATGTACTGGTGCTTGCTGCTTCCTGTGAGGACAACAGTTCATCAGGGACATAATATAATATATAAAAGACCTTTAAAGGGGCAAAACCATGTTAGAGTCATTTCAAAGATCCTGTCTTCCTACTTGAAATTATGTTTTATTGCTGTTGAGTTTTATTGTAAAAGTACACATTTTTTAAAAGTCACAAAGTAGTAGGACTACCTTATTAATAAAAAACAGAAGTTTGCGAAAGATTTTTTTTTAATTTATTATTCCCTAAATTGAAATGTCTTCTTATCTTTATCTTTATGTTATCCTGGTGTTGTTTCACCACCTTTACACCTGGCCTGTGTGAGTGTCACAGTCCACCTGAAGGATTCACGTCATGTGTCCTGACGTCTCTATCGATGGCCGGTCACGTTCTGCAGCAGCTGCTTTAACATCCTTGCTTAACCCCGGCCGCTGTGGCTTTATTTTTCCCTAGCGTGGCTTCCTTCCACCAAAGTGTGACACAGAGGACACGCAGAAGAAGGAGGAAGGAGGAGGAGGGAGCTTGATTTTGCTAAGGTTGAGTGATAATAACAGTAATGTGATACTCTATCGATCGATCCCTGTAGGAAAATTCTCTTTCCGCTTGTCTCCGACTGGAACAGCAGCCCTGCATTGGAGCTGGAAGGGATCCAGTGTCTTGCTCAAGGGCACTCCAGCAGGGCAGATGCTTGCTAGTGGGGATTGAAAGGTAGTCTCTCTTTAAAGCCTACAGCGAGAGAGCATACAGTATGTCCAGAAACATCCGTTCTGGAGGTGTTCATAGCCTTGTTGTCCTTCAAAGGAGGGAAGGGCTTATAACAGGACAAGTGATTTGTGTGTGCATGGAGGGGAAGGTAAGGAGAGGAGAATAGGAGTGAGATGGAAAGAGTCGAGGTTAGTGGGTGTATTAATTTCTCCTTTCGGGGCAAAATATGTCTCCCTAGAGATGGGACTGTCTGTCCCGGGATGGCTGACCAGGTCTCAAGTTTCCCCCAATATCCAGCCCTGCTCTCTCTGCTCACTTTCACCCAGGAACAGGACATACACACACCATTATCATGATGTTTATTTACTTGACAGTGCAGAACACATAAAGGTGAAGTGAGGCTGAAGGTGAAACTCACATGCAAAAACGCACACACACTCAGCAAAGACCTTGAGCCACAGACAATCGGTCCTGTTTCATCTTCCTGCAGATGGGTGATCAGGAGCGGTGCTGACACCTCCTAATCTGCAGTAATCTGTGTTTATGTAATGTTTTTGTTGCTGAGGCAGGCCAGGAATACTGTGGCATTTGGTCAGAAGGGTCAAAGGGAAATGCCAAGAGTTTATTTTGACTAGTCAAGACCCTCTAAACACTCCAGATCTGCTTTCACAGCCAGGAAAATCCAGAGGCCGTCTCCCGGCTCCCTTCCACTGTATATCTTATTAGTACATCTTCTCTGTCTCTCTGCAATATATAGCATCTGCGATTTCTGCAGAGGTGGCGAGTCCGCTCAAGTAGACGCACTACGGGGGCTGCAAATACTGACAAATTGTTGTGTCATTTTCTCGTAGCAGTCATTCATTTAAACCAAATACCTTTGGTGGGGGATTTTGTTAATTTTCTGGGATTTTTGCCAGTGTCTTCTCAGGAGACTATATTGTTCAAACTACATGTTCCTCTTAGCTGCTGACACATTTCTGTGTATATACAGTGATGCTGAGGAGGTGAGATAACTGTAGTTTGAGGATGCAAATAAACAACTAATACAAACATTTGTGCTGCAATACACTGTATGTTAGGGGTAGGAATCACCAGGGGCCCCACAATACGATATTATAATGATACTGAAATCACAATATGATACGATCTTATTGCGATTTTAAACATTTTGCGATATGCTGAGTATTTCGATAAGATATATTGTGATTTAATACCTTTTTCAACTTCACATTATGCAGTTTGTCAACATCTGTTTTATCTAATAAGATGCAGTTTCATTCTGTTCATCTCAGAGTTTTCATTCACATATCTTGAGGTCAGAGGTCAAGTGACAGCTTTGAAAATGGCCATGCCAGTTTTTCCTCGCCAAAATGTATTATTCTCCCCGACAAGCTAACACGACATGGTTGGTACCATTTGATTCCTTAGTTTTAGTAATTCTATATGATACCAGCATCTTCACTCTAGCGTCAAGACTGAGCCCATTACCACCTCTGAAAGACAGAATAACAGCCGGTTGTTTAGAGGTTAATAGTTTGTATTACACGGCTTTGTTGAATACTCGATTCTGATTGGTCAATCATGGCGTTCTACGGTGTGTTACTTCTTTATAGCAGACCGCTGCTATGGACGTAGTCCTGATGTCGGACTCTGGCAGACCATTTTTGTGTCAAATTATTGATTTCTTAAATAAATAGTTGTGTAATAAGCAGGATAATGTACAGCAAGTCGGTCATTGTTGTGAAATAAACCCAGACGGCATAGCCTTATCGCATTATATAAAAGATTGATATTTGATGTCTTTGTATCGATACAGTATTGCTACACAAAATATCACAATACTATGCTGTTTGTTGATGTTTTCTAAAATTGTGGTTCTAATTCATAAATTCTTTAATAGAAATGTTCTTTAACAATCAAGATGGATGAAACGGGTTGAAGTCAGATTTGCATACCGAGATACAAATACACGTACAAAAAAATTGAAAAACAATTGCGTTTGCAAAAAAAGAGATATATCTTCGGACAATATTTCACTGCCCACGTTCAACCCCGATTTGTGTTGATTGATCAACCTTCCATCTATATTCACTGCAAAATTTCCCCTAACACCTCTCTGCCTGGCTCCTCTAGGAGCTTTCTCTTGAAACACTTTACTGCGCTGCCAGCTCTTTGGTTCTTACACTGCCCTGCTTCAAATCAATGTTACACTGGACTGTCAAACCCCCTCAACCCAGCTGTTGGGTAAAACAGGACAATTAGGACTTAGGTGACGGTAGACGGCCCTGCCAGTAAAGTCTGACTTTCTTTTGACTGGAAATGTATTGTGTCACACGCCATGGGAAAGCTGCTCTGTAACGTCACTGTCTGTAAACGTTGCCCAGTTGCCCCGCCATTGAATGCGCCTCCATTAAATCTTGTTTGTACACGAAGGCAGAGAACTATCCTCAGCTTGGGCACACTGTCACCTTCTGTACAGTAACCGTCCCCGGCAGTAGACACACAGAGTATAGGATGATTTTCTCCAGCGTCCACAATCTGTTGCGATGATCCACGTCCACCTTTAATCCACGTTTATTTTCAGTGACAACAACTATCAGGACTTGAATGAATGGGGTAAGCAGGGTGTATGTGTTCATCAAGGTGTTCAGTGTTAGAGTGATTAAGAGTGCTTAGGAAGCATGGTCTGTGTGTCGCCAGCGGCTGCAAAGACCATAAGGACAGACAGAAAATAAATCAATAGCTATAGCTTTGCCATTATCTCTCAGCAGCACACTTAAGGCATGACCCTAATGGGGTGGCTGCACCTGCATGCCGCCGATTATCAGCAGATGAATAATGGGAAAACTAACTCTGTAAGATAGCGCTGATAAGGAATTAACATGTTAGTTCATGTATGTGCCCACTCATTAACTGGTCTACATGACAACGCCTCCGAGGCATTGAAGGATAAGTGATGATGAATTGAAAAGTGATGAGTTCAGCTACTGACGCAGGACGCAGATAGAAATCTAAATATAATCGAAAGCCACAGGAAATGCTGTTTTTAAAGAAGGCTCCAGAGACAGTATCAGGTCCAAGTAAGTGGTGATGCAACACATTTTTTTGTCAGTAGGAGTGATATGGGCAGTATAGATAAAATCCTCTACCAGGATGTGTGTTATTTCATATCTTCAGATTGATATATATTGTGCAATTGTAAACTTTATGGAAAATCAACTGAGAAATTGGCTGTCACACATCACATTGATACAAAAATCCAACCCGATCTCATGGGAAGGCGTATAAATAGCATGACATTACGGACAGGGACATTCCGCACGTCATGAGGACGCATTTTAGCCTTTTTGCGTGTTATTTGTATGCCTGTTTTGCATGTTATTTTTACGCTACGGTAACGTCCGCAGTTAGGTTTCGGCAAGAAAACCACTGAGTTAGGTTTAGGAAAAACATGATGGTTGGACTTAAAATAAGTACATAAACTAAGTAAAATACGTTCAGAAACAACATAATAGAAGTACGGAAAACACGTCACAAGCGGCACTGACGCCACTAACGCCACTAACGCCACTAACACCACCAACGTCACTTACGTCACTTACGTCACTAACGCCATTAACGCCACAAACGCCACTAACGTCACTAACGTCACTAACGCCACTAACGTCACTAACGCCACTAACGTCACTAACGCCACTAACGTCACTAACGCCACTAACGCCACTAACGTCACTAACGCCACTAACGTCACTAACGCCACTAACGTCACTAACGCCACTAACGTCACTAACGCCACTAACGTCACTAACGCCACTAACGTCACTAACGCCACTAACGCCACTAACGCCACTAACGTCACTAATGCCACTAACGTCACTAACGCCACCAACGTCACTAACGTTGAGAGTGTTTGTTGACTCTCTCCCGCCTTGCAGTCTTTCTCACTTTTTATTCTACGACACCGGCTCTGAGCGTAGCGTATTTACACGGCTGCGTTTACATGGTAGTCAATACAATGTAAATGCATCCGGTGTACAAATGACACGCCAAAAGAGAGAATGCCGTTTTTATTGCATGCAAAATGTCGTACGATTCGCGTGTCATTCATACGCCATTTAGAGCGACGGGGCTGAAAAATAAAAAAATCCAATATTGTCATAAATCAGTCCTGCTTATTGATTTGCAACAATGGCCTGATATACCCAGATGTGCAAAATGGAGAGCTTACGGCAAAATCTCTAACAGTAGACAAATTAATATAGTCTCGTGGTGTATGTATACTGTCACATCATACAACCCTAAATTTTTTGGGGATGTGAAAACAAAGTAGACATGCATATTTAAACTGTAGTACATTTTTACGAGATAAGCTTGAAAGCTATATATAAAAGTGCATGTCTCTGCAGAGGTGGGCCAGTCTCACTGATGTGTTCAAGTCCAAACAGCTTCTTTATCTCAGACAGTGTCTCTCTGGCTTGTTATTTTTCTGGTGATTTGATTCTCCGTCCCCGTGTTTGTAACTTTACCCCATCCGGCACATGAGCGCTGTGCATATAGTTTTCAGGATGAGGAGGCTGCATGACTGTGCAGGCATACCTGATGTGTGTATGCATGGTTGTAGAGGCACAATGGCTAAAACATCCTCAGGTATTTCAGTATATACCTTCGTCAAGAGCTGCTTTACATCTTCCTTGCCGTTTGCATCAAACCCTGTTCTTTCCTTCTCCTTTCTGCTTGATGTCTGTCTCTGTCTCTTGTCTCTCTAGATCCTGGGATAGCCCGGGTCTCTGTGTCTCTCTCCTGTTGTCCCTGCCTGGCTGCACCCGCATGCAAGGCCCATCTTAAGTGTTGTTAAGATCATTTTAATTTATAACGGCAGTCACTATAAACATGTGAGGAAGCAGCACCATGGAGACGGAGCTCAAACAAAATCACAATGTGGGACCGTATTTATAAGGTCTGCCCTGCCTGCAGAAAGCGCTTTGCAATGTGTGTTTATATGTGTGTGTGTGTGTGTGTCATCGCTCATGTGGCTGAGTGTGCATGCTGTCAGGAAATGTCTTGATTGACGTGCGCGCATTTGCAAAATGTGAGTGCATTCATGCATGTATGGGTTTATGGAGATTGTGTGTGTGTGTAAATGCCTGGCCAGTTTGCATTGTGGGCAAAGCATGAACAATAATCAAATGTTAACGACGGAGCTGTAATTACTCTGACTCTTGAGAGATTGTTTTTGTCTGCGTTCTGTCCCCTCCTGCTCTTAATGCCTTATTCGCACAATTGCTTCACTTGAACGCGGTGTCATTTCCTTTATTCCTGTGCGATGGTTATTTTTTCAGTTCCTTTTGCTCTGATCTCGGCTCTTTCCTCTTTCTATTCCCATCTGAACTTTTTACTTTCTCTTTCTCTTAGCTGCATCTGTTTGTCTGTTTTTTCCACCTTTTCTTTCTTTCTACTTCTATTCCTCCTCATACCTTTATTCTTTCTCTTTCTCTTTATTTTTCTCTCTCTATCCTGGTTGCTCACTACATGAAGTCAACAGGCTTCACTAAAAGGAGAGGAGGAGGAGGAGGAGGAGGAGGGGGAGGAACTTTGTCCAAAAGTCATCCTGCCCCCGTCTCCCAAGTCCTCTACGTCTGCTACTGCTTCTTCTGCTGCTGCTCCGTCCTCACATCTCACTAATTCACTCTCTTTTTACAACAGAGACTGAATATAATGAACGGTTATTGATGATGAAAAGGTTTCAGTCGATGTCAAAACACGTTTTCTTGTACAGAAATGTATTATGGCCAAGTGTGAACATAAACATAAACCTGCCACATCAAACTGTCCTCATGTTTGTATGTTATGATGTCATGCAGGAGCCCTGACTGACTTTTTCATCTTTTTTTTACTCCCTTTGCAAAACCCCCGGCTGATAACGATGCTCCGGTCCACACACACACACACACACACACACACACACACACACAAACACACAGTAAATCTGTCCCTACATGCCGGCAACCATGTTCACCCTGCAACAGTGTGTTGTGTGTGTGTGTGTGTGTGTGTGTGTCGGTGGGCCCTCCAGTCTTCTCTTGGCCCTGAGATTAAAGCAATGTCAGCAAGTGTGAGATGAGACCTCACAGACGATACCTCATCTCTCTCTCTCTCTTTTCCATTCTGGCTCTCCTCGTCTCACTGTCCGTCCAATACATTATTCAACCACCTCTTTCTGTCTCTTGTCCACCATTTTTCTCATTATCTATGACTATGTCCGTGTGATGCTCACTCCCTGTGGCTACTTTATCTCTTCCCCCTGCTTCCACCTATATCGACCTAGACATCTTTCCGTAGTACTGTATATCTATTCTCTCTCTCTTTGTTACTTATCAGCATTCAATCAATCATTTTGGCCCCCGGCTGCCAGACCTTGTGGTGTCCTGTGACGTCCGAGCAACGTCATGTGTCGCAGAGTTCACTTCAGACATGGCCAATAAAACTGAAGGAAGTAGTAAGGAAGACAGACTGTAACTAACCGGAAGACTGAACCAAGGCTGAAGTAGTTTATTACCAGTGAAAACAATGTGCGTTTACACCTCTGTTTTAAGGTTGTGTTCGTAAAGATCTCCGCTTATTCCTCCTCCTCTAGTCCTTGTCCACACTAAAATAAACAGCTGTTGGTTTTAAGAGTCAGCCAGCCTAAAGGTAGGATTGGTAGTGCTGTTCAAATACATTTATATATTATATTTGTTGAAATTCTCATTACATCCCGACAGCAATCAATAAATGAAATGCTTTGACAAAAAAGGAAAAATTTCAGTTGAATGATTTTTAAAATCTAGTGTACTCTTGCTAGTTTCTCAAGATCTCCGACCCCATCTTTAAGGTGTCAGTGTGCTATAAACAAGCATCTAAAACCCACTCCACCATATCTTTCCAAAATAATTTTTCAAATTGAATCAGCTTTGCTTGTTGTTGTCTCAAACCCACTTTCCAACAGTGGACTTGGTGTAACTTTCTGTAACTGACAATCTGACAAGCACGCCCACCTCATGCGATGAATGGTCAGGTATGCGGACATCTGAGATTTTCATTCCTCAGACACCTACTTCTGTTACTTTTCATGTGTCATACTGAGTGCAACACCTTTGCCTTTTGCTTTTTGGCCCCCTCTTGTAATGCAGCCATTCGGAAAACACTTTTAAATTAGTTTGTTTCAAGCATACCCTGGCCTTTAGTGTGGACGTAGTCTAAGAAAGAGTCAAGGGAGAGACTGGCTGGACAGTAGAAAGAGGTCTAAGCAGAGAGAGAGTAGGAGCATGGAGTGGAGGTACGGTAAAATTCAGCAGAGGGATGAATAATTCAGAAGGGTATTATCTCTCCTTCCCCTCCCTGGCATGTCACCTAATTGGCTCTAATGAGTTAAAGAGGGGAGAGGGTGTGGCTGAGAGGCCCACAAGTGGTCCACTCTGAACCTGGCTCTGCTTCAGCTACAGATAGGAGGACGAGGAGGAGAAGGGAGAGGAAACAAGGGGAGGAGAAAGGAGAGAAGTTAGGGTGAGAAGGGAGCGTGGGTGTAAGTGATAAACTCCACATAATCAGTTTGTTGTGGTACTAATATCTTGTAAAGCAAATTTTGACATCTGAGTTTTGTTTCAGTCCAGTAAACATGAAGGAGGGACTTGGTGTGAGGACAGAAAGTGTAAACTGAATGAATGCTCTTTATCCTGCTTCATGTTTTTGTTTGCCCGCAAGGGGATGTGTGTCAGAGTGAAAAAATAAACACTACACTGCACATAGATGAGATATTGATGACCCGAATTGTAGGCAAACAGAAGGCCATGTCCGAGCGTAGAAAACGTACTTCCTGTGCTATATTCAGTAAGTGAACAAGGGTCAACACAGTGATGTAGTTGTGCAGTTTGCCTTTGATGAAAACATTGCTACGTGTTAGCTGTAAGCGGATGCAGCAGCACGTGAGGAGTAGTAACCTTTATCCTACAAAAACTGTCAGCTGTGCTCTTTTGCCCACTGTCTTAGATTAGCTATTATGCAATGTACAAGGAATAAAACCAGCTCCACAACCTTAAATTGTCAGTATTGGCCAACGTGTGTTTCGTTTGAGGCTATAGGTGAAGCTGAGGATGTGGCTGTGGAAAATGAGTGTGTGGTATGTTTGTGTGGAAGGTGGTGGTGTTTGCAGGGCTTCACTGGAAGGTGATGTAACCCTTCTTTTAAATGGCTCTGGACTCTGTCTTAAAATTACACATAACATAAAGACACTGACAGTTACACAAAGACACGTAGAGACAGACACTCAAACATTTAGTGTGACGGGGAGGGATAGCAGCACTGACACCGGACTGAGCAGTAACACAGAGCAGCCCCTCCATGTGATGTGACCCGGGTACCAGTGTTTAATCACAGCAGATAGAGATTACGTTACCGGACAGATAGCGGGGCAGACTCCGGGTCCTCAGAACAGAAGTCACCACCCCTTATAGCTACTGCATATCTGTCCTATACCAACTGACGGTTCACCATCAAAGAAGGAACTCCAGCCTTAAGGTCACGGGGTCGCTGCCTGGTTACCAGCTGACAACAGAGTGGTGGTACAGCAGAGTAGGCATGGGATGATATGAAAATGTCATGTCATGATTATCCTGGCCAAAATAATAATGATTCACGTATAGGGCTGACCCAAATGCTTCGAAGCTTCGACCGCTGCCATGGTAATCGACCTCCAAATCAGTATTCAAATGCTTTGTTTTTTATATAAATCCCAAAATAGCCCATGGAATAAGGAATAATCCCACAACATTATTCATATTCAGCATTCATTATTATTAGTTATTCATATACACTCACCGGCCACTTTATTAGGTACAAGGTGTACCTAATAAAGTGGCCGATGCTATTACCGGCTGGTCTTCTGCTGCTGTAGCCCATCTGCTTCAAGGTTCGACGTGTTGTGCGTTCAGAGATGGTATTCTGCATACTTTGGTTGTAATGAGTGGTTATTTGAGTTACTGTTGCCTTTCTATCATCTCCAACCACTCTGCCCATTCTCCTCTGACCTCTGACATCAACAAGGCATTTTCGTCCACACAACTGCCGCTCACTGGATATTTTTTCTCTTTTTCAGACCATTCTCTGTAAACCCTAGAGATGGTTGTGTGTGAAAATCCTAGTAGATCAGCAGTTTTTTAAATACTCAGACCAGCCCGTCTGGCACCAACAACCATGCCACGTTCAAAGTCACTTAAATCTCCTTTCTTCCCCATTCTGATGTTCGGTTTGAACTTCAGCAAGTCGTTTTCACCACGTCTAGATGCCAAAATGCATTGAGTTGCTGCCATGTGATTGGCTGATTAGCTATTTGTGTTAACAAGCAATTGAACAGGTGTGCCTAATAAAGTGGCCGGTGAGTGTATATATTATGATCCGTGAAAAAATCCCATACCATCCTATCCCTACTGCAGAGATGGTTTGCTATTTTCTAAAGACGTGTTTTAACAGGTAGGTTTGTTGACTTTGCTACTTGCATTACACTGTTTGAAGACGCCACTGTGTCAGAAATTACTCCCTATTCACTATATAGTGCACTGTATCTCCCCTCCAGCATTTTATTTAAATGTCCGAATTCTGGGTGTGAAATGTGTCCATCATATAGACCAGTGGTCATTCCCCCTCTTTGGAGGAAGAAATATTTTCACGCCACATTTTTGAAAGGCTAAATGACGAATAATATGGACTGAAGCAGCATATTTTGTTAGATAAAAACATTTAGTGAATTTTGGAAATAATTAATCGACTGAGGACTGAGGCAAATATCTGTCTATTCTGTAAAGCTAAAGACTACCTGAATGAACACCATTGCTACCAGGGATGTATAAAGAGCCGGTTTGTTTACTGTTCCGCCGTGAAAAAGATTCCGGCGTCAAAACATAGAATTGCGCGTCGCATTTCCCCCCGGTCACGCACGCCCCACCTGTCATGCCTCTGCACACAACAGTTTGACAACCACTGAAACAGACCTTTTCAGCGGAATCGCTTTGCTGGGCAACAGCTTGGGTCCATGTTTACTTCCTGTCAGTTGATGTCATTCACATACATTGAAACAGGAAATAAACTGGGACACATTTGGAATACGCTTACAACTGTGAAATGGTCTATAGTAATGTTTTTCACTCTCTTCACTGTTGAATAAAGAGAAAAGATATGTTAGCTGTCCTTCTCTGGAACAAATTAAGACTTTTACTGCTCATTTAGCCGTTGTGTGCATTTGCACATGTTTGTGTAATTACTGTTGGTCCCCACAAGCCATTAGGATTATGTGTTTTTCCAGTGAGCACAATGGGAAGAGTCAGACTGTTTAGTTATTAATAGTTCATGTTTGTGTAGCAGTTAGATGAAGGCACGGATTACTGAGGATCTGTTGACTGACTGGTAAACTGCCTGGCCAATATATTAGTAGATATTTACTTTAACACTTGAACACTGTTTGGGGCATCAGGATGGTCTGGTGGCCTGGTGGTCTGGAACATGTGCCATGTGGATGCAACTTCCATGGTTTTGGGAACCTGTTATCTATGAAATATCCAAAGAAATATGTTGGAGAAAAAAAAGTGGTTACACTACAGTGATTTTGAAACAGTGTTGCCAATAAAATCTCAAATATTGATATTGGTATCTGCCTCAAATGTATTGTCCGCCGTCTCAAATGCTATAGAGTGCTCCAGGGATGACGTATTATTGTAGGCCGACCAGGAAGTTAGCATGGCACTGGTTCCTTTGACAAAGAGCCAATGGGATTTTTCCATTAGGTTCTGGATTATTGCAGAAAATAAGCTCTGTGGCAAACACACGTTTTGTTCAGCAAGATAATCTCCACAAATGAACACCACTTTTATGATTTTTGAAGTGTGAATGCAATCACCAGAAGTAAAAAGCTAACGTTAGGCTATGAACGAACTACACCACGGTCGCATGAGCGTGAGTATACACAACGAGGCTGTAAAGGCGGACGAGTCGGCGTGATGACGTTTAGTAGTCTCATTTAGCCACTTGTTAGCAACCACCTTAATTCACACAAAGGCTTCAAAATTCACGAGTGGGATATTTATTGATGTATTTTATGTCGTCGAACAAAACATTAAAGTCTCTTCAACTTGTGTTAACCACAGACCTCATTTCAGGCATCTAACTAAAAACCCATTCCAAAAACCCACTGACTTCCAGACGAGGGAACCGGAAGTGCTAAAATGCTAACTCATCTCAGGGTTTTAGGACTCATTCCTGTAGCACTCTATTGACGTTTGAGATTGACCTAAAAATATGTGGCAATTCAACATGTGTTGCACAAACCACATATCTACACTATTCCACTTGGATCATCGATTGTTTTCGCACAGTGCGTTAAACGTCGGCATTAGTAACGGCGGCCTTAACATTACTTCAACCATTGTTTCCTCCTTAAATCCCGTCTGCTCCTCCTCGAGATCCGCTGACCACCGGGGTTGTGCGTGACCCCGGCTCACTTTCTCACACCCCTCGCCTCAAACTGCTGATCCCAATCCCATTAACCCGGGTTCAAATGTTAGTCACCGCTTTCTTTTTTGTTGTTTCTCAATCCTCGAGAAATGCCCCCGACCCTCTGTAATCCATCACTGGAGATCCCCGCTGCCATGGTAACAACATTAGACCTGCAGAGTAATGATGATTGGCCTGAAATTCAGGTGTAGCGATGGTCATGGAGGGGGGTAACGGGAGTGTAGTTTTGGATCGTGGGGGGGTTTCACTTCCAATAAACCTCTGGCAAATCACATGGTTGACTCTGCTAGTATGTCTTCTAGTTGAAGTTTTTAAATTAGTGCAAAATACTTTGATACAAAATTATATTCAGAAGTGCCAAGAGTTCTCTCTGCTTCCCATTTAGTCTCAACAAAGACCCTTCCCCAACCTCCAGCCCTGCTGATCCAAGCTGTGTGAAGGTTGAGCTCGCTCACTGGCTCAATGGTGAAATGTCAGCGTTATACAAGCACACTGGTGTGTGTGAAGCGGTGGCCCATACACCTACTAAAGGGTCTGTGGACTCGGTGCTAATTGGCTAGCTGGTGCTAACAATACCACAGCTAAATGTCAGAGCTCTCTCAGCACTTCGCCTCCACCCCGGTCTCATCTCCAAGGCAGCTCTGTACAGTACAGTTCACTGACAAGAGGTCCATAAGCAGCAAAGAGCAGGAATAAAAAAAGCATCAGAAACAATGGAGCGCATCTGAATAGGTGTGTGTTGGGAGAATGTCTGTGTGTGTGTGTGTGTGTGCTGATTATAAGCTCATTCAGCTCTTTACGATGGTCACCATTTCTTCCAGTTTAGTGGACAACTGATGTCAATATTGTGCATCATTTTCCCAGCCTCTCTTTCCGTAATCACGTACATTTTCTGTAATTTATGTGGACAATTTCACACTGAATTGTCCTGATGTCATAAACTGCCCCATCTGATATTCCCACCAGGTCAAAGCACCACCAATCACCAAGAAATTGTGTGTAATTACTATTAATCCAGGTCCCGTTAGACACATTCATCCTTCCTCTGTGGTTATACTTTTATTTCACTCCATTTACTGGTGATATATGTGACCAGACTGGACATATTTCCTTAGTCGCTAACCATCTGTACCACATACTGTAGGGTATGTGTTGATTGGAGGGTATGTGTGTCAATAAACTATGAAATGCTGCTTAATTATGATGCATAAATCAGTTTGTTTAATGAGAAGAGGGCTTTATATTACCCATGATGCAGATATAAAAGATTAAGTATACAGAGGAGGCACAGTAATATCTGCAATAGCAGGTCAAAGCAATCCTTGTCATTTTTGAGGCTGTAGTTTTGTACTTTTGTACGAGATGACATTACTGTATATTGCACAGATATTATTATTGTGCACACCATCACGAATTATGTTCCTCTGCCCTGCAAATACGTATTTACAGCTCCTGTCGTGTTGAGTCTCCTCGTCGTTTTTCTCAAAACAAGTGAAAGATCATTTCTCTAGTTTGCAATGCACATGCACGTCAGCTTTTCTTGCAACATTTGTAATACTTGTGGACTGATGTGCTGCATTCCAAGATAATTGTTACTTGTTTCAAGAAGTAAAACCGCTATCAGAGCCGTAACTGCCAATGAGGACGCCAAGGTCACGTCCTCGGTATTTTCTCTGTGTACTTGAGAGTACAGCCTGACCCATACGGTATTTTTGAGGCAGATATTTAGGAGTTTAAAAAAATAAATCAAACGAGGATATTTCGGTCGATAGTGATTTGTTTTTAAACATAAACCATCCACAAGATATATACTGCACAAACTATGTAAAGGTGTTCCTGTTTCTAAATTACCTCAAACCTAATTTGTCATTCCTGTACTGCACTGTCATATTTACACCAATACTGAAATATCTGTAAGCTCATATCATCAGATATATCGGCCTGGCAGATTTATCGGTCTCGCTCTACTCTACAGTGAACATTGTATTAGATTTTTACCAAAATGTATATGAAAATGATCTTAAGTCCTGCTAGTTGGTCATTTTTCTGAGCATTGTGCAAAACAATGCTGGTTAAAGGAACAGTGTGTAACATTTTGGGGGATCTATTAACTGAAATGTAATATAATATTCAGAACTATGTGTTCATTAGTGTATAATCACCCGAAACTAAGAATCGTTGTGTTTTTGTTAGCTTAGAATGAGCCCTTCATATCTACATAGGGAGCGGACAAACCAAACACTGGCTCTAAAGAGAGACTTTCACGTTTTTACGTTAACTGAAGGCCACCGTAGTTCTCCCACACGCTTGTGTAACTGCCATAACGTGAGCCAAAGAGTGCAAAACTGTGCTACCGCCAGCCGCCGTCTGACTTCCATTGCTCCTAAAGTAGTGTTATTATGGTAAGGATGGCATCTGAGTGACGTAAATGGCGTAACCGTGGTTTTTGCACTCATTACTACAGTCTTGGGAAGGGAGGAGTGAGCGGAGGGGTATTCAGTTGGTTGCAATCTGCAACCAAACCACTAGATGTCACCAAATCCTACACACTGTACCTTTAAGTGTTCAGTTTGTGTAAAATGAACTACAAGGTGACATCCAACGGCGTCTTAAGGCAAAAGTACTGCCTGTTCCTGTTACCTGTACTCTGATCTCTCTTCAGGAGTCTTTGTAGTCTCAACGCAGTGAAACCTACAAATGAGGATATGGGTGCACACTTTCATTCATGGTGTCAAAAGATGAGGGAGGTAATTGTGTGGAGTGAAAAAAGAGAAATTCAAACCTCGCCTTATTTTCACATCTCCACTCACCTGGTCAGTTGTTGTGTTAGACGGGTGTGCTTGTCGGATTATTGGATTTCAGAAAGTTACAAAAGCTACGGGATGCAGCTTTCAGGATTTCTGTTTCTGTTTGAGATAGACTGGCCACTAGCAGGTGAACCCTCCCTTTTACCCAGTGCATGCTGGGATTCATGCGAATGATTCTGATTGTTAAAGTTTCTGATGGATATCTTTTCATCAAGCTTGTGGACTGGAGTTGGGAACAACTGTCCCACCTGATCACGTATAAAATGCATATTTTATACTGTTGTTTACAAATATTCTGCTGGAGGTGGAGAGGTGGTGTTAAGGCGTTTCAAAACTCCCGTTTAAGACGCTGACTGCAGTGGAAAAAAAAGTGAAATTATTTTCACTGGTTTCTTGAATAACATGTTTTTAAGACGCTAGAGTTAAGAAAATTGCTTGTTAAGTCGGATATTTAATCCAGTTTAACCAAGAGAATGAACTTTAACAAGTGATCAAGTGTTTTCTGTCCTGCTTGTGGTCTAATTATTCCAAAAATGATTGCGTTTGGAATAATGCCTTGAAAGTATAAAATGCTGGAAACACCCAGACCCCAAAGAAACCATATCGTTATTGGAAATGTCACTTGGAATTCATGGATTGTTTTTGCGTAATTAAGCCTCATTCTTTGGAAAAGAGTCACTGAAATGTTTCTTTGTATTGGTTGAAGGCACCGATAAATCACTGAAATCTTGCTGGTTAAAAGACTCCAGGAACTTTATTTTGCAGCGCTGCAGCCTTTAATCCATTGTGTGTGTGTGATACTTCAATATCACAGTGTGCAGGAGTCAGGAACAAACATTCAGCGAAAGGGAGAAACCTCCTGTTTTACCTGGCGTTTTATGCAACTAAAAGATTAGTTTCAATGAATCGAAAAGCAGGGAACAAAAGACTCAATTATGATGTGATGTAACATTGGCGGAGTGAGACTGCTGGCACTGTGTGTGTGTGTGTCGATGGCGGATACTTTCATAGCTGCTGTGACTGGGAGTGACATTCTCCAGCAAGGAAAATGTATCAGTCTAATTGGCACCCTGTTTGAAATGCATCATCTGTAGACAGACAATGGAACAGCATGGCAGTCTGTGGCTCTTTGGTGAGCATGTGAATGTGTGAGATCGTCTGACGGAGCAGCAGTAGTAGCGTAGAGCGTGTGGCACCTCCGTGGCGTGTGAAGAGTCTGTGTATGCAATAAAGCAAGTTATTTGTGCAGAAGTGTCCGCTGGTGGCGTTTGTGATGCAAACTGCCAAGGCTGCACCTTTGTGACACAACGCTGTTTCTCTCAGTTATGTAAATAATTGATCTGGTCACGTAATATTGAAGGTTGTGGAATTCAGAGGAAAACAAACACATTCCTCTTGTTTTTTACTCTCTCATGTCAGGTTATCCCCCCCCCCACGCTCTCTCTCTTCCTGCGCCAGTACTAGAGCCTCTGAATCGCTCACTCAGCTTCTTTCCTCGTGAAAAAGCACTTTTCATCTCATATTTGTTTGTGTGTTGGGTTTTTGTTCCCGCCTCGAAAAGTTTGCTGTCCCAGAAGAAGAAGGAGGAGGAGGAGGAGGAGGAAGAGGAAGAGGAGGGGGGTGACTAACGGGCCGGGAGGCCGGCCTGTTCTGAGCTGTGCTGCGATGTGCTCTGCAGCCTACCTGCGCACAATTTGCCTGCAGTCGCTATTTAAGGAGAGAGAAATGCTATTAATATCTTTCTACTGTTTCCACCTTTCTCCTCTCTTTCTCCTCTCCCTCCCTCCTCTCTCTCTGCTCACGACACGTTCACTCCTCCTCTTCCTCACTCTCCGCTAACTCACCTCTTTCCTCCTCTCCAGACCGAGCTCCCTCTCTTTATTGCTTATTTGTTAGCTGCTGTTAGCATTGTGTTAGGGAGGTGTGTATGTTTAGACACAGCAAAGGTGTGAAGTGCTGCATTTCCAAGGTGACATTTGACATGAAGATTTATAGATGTGTCTTTCAGCCTCTGCTATAAATAAATCTCAGGTTCTAATTGAGCTTTTTTGGTTTGTTTGTTTAAGCAGGTCTATGTGTTTACCTGTGCACGTCCTTGTGGAAGGTGTCACTACAAGTGTGTGTTCAATGATTGGACCGTTCTCTTTTTGTTTGCGTGTTTGTGCAACTGCAGCGTGTGCACAGTCTGCGGGTCAATTCCTGAAAGCCGAAAGTCGTCAGAGCCTCATTAATCAGGGCTGGCGCCGCACATACACCTGCACTTTCACGTACATGTACAGGTACAGGTAGAGTGACATGACCCCGGGGCCTTCTCACTTTATGTCTGACTTCATCCCTCACCTGCTCTTTCTTTTCCCTGTTTCTCCATCTGTCTTCCCATCTTTCCACCTCAGTTTCATCTGTTCCTCTCAGTCTTCTTCGTCACCCTCTCCTCTTCTTCCGCCTCCTCTGTTGGGTGTAACTGATAGCTGCTTTATCATCCAGCACTGATTGAATCAAAAGGTGCACTCTCCCACAGTCCAGCTCCACTTCCCTTCTGCCTGGCATGCCGATAAACACACACTGTAATGCAGCAACACACAATGTCATACACGTTTATTAGCACTGGTTATGCCTATTTATCTCACTCAAATATTTTCACGGTCAAAGTAATGTGAGATCTCCCTTTTCACTTAGGTATGCTTACAGGAAAACAGCAGTAAAAGCACCCGGCCTAGAGCTTCCACTTAAAGCAATCTGGTTGCCCGGTAGGCCGCTGTACATTTATTTGTTGTTGACCAGTCGCCCAGCGGCCCTCTGGAGCTTCACCGGACGCTGGCCAAATTACACTTTATACATACAGAGGCTTGTGGTGTAACAGTGATCGGTTAGAGTTTCAGGGGGAAGATACTGTACTGTGAAGGGTTATGTACACTCTTTCTTTCTTTCTTTCGTTTGTTCGTTGTTGTTTTTTTCTTTCTTTCTTTCGTTCATTCTTTCATTCTTTGTCTTTTCTGTGTTCGTTCTTTCATTCAATCTTTCTTTTGTTCTTTCATTCATTCTTTCATTCATTCTTTCTTTCGTTCATTCTTTCGTCTATCGTCTTTCTTTCCATCTTTCATTTGTTCTTTCTTTCGTTCATTCTTTCATCCTTTGTCTTTTGTGTGTTCGTTCTTTCGTTCTATCTTTCTTTAGTTCTTACCTTCTATCTTTCTTTTGTTCTTTCATTCATTCTTTCTTTCATTCATTCATTCATTCTTTCTTTCATTCTTTATTTTGTTCATTCTTTCGTCTATCGTCTTTCTTTCTCTCTTTCATTTGTTCTTTCTTTTGTTCGTTCTTTCATTCTTTGTCTTTTGTGTGTTCGTTCTTTCGTTCTTACGTTCTATCTTTTTTTTTTGTTCTTTCATTCTTTCTTTCGTTCATTCTTTCGTCTATCGTCTTTCTTTACATCTTTCATTTGTTCTTTCCTTCATTCGTTCTTTCATTCTTTGTCTTTTGTGTGTTCGTTCTTTCGTTTAATCTTTCTTTCGTTCTTACATTCTATCTTTCTTTTGTTCTTTCATTCATTCATTCTTTCTTTCGTAAATCTTCTTTCTTTCTTTCTTTCTTTCTCTCTTTCATTTGTTCTTTCTTTCGTTCGTTCGTTCTTTCCTTCATTCTTTTGTATATCTTCTTTCTTTCTTTCTTTCTTTCTTTTTTTCTTTCTTTCTATGTCTCACTGTGCTTGCATTTTTTCCTGATCCTCCACAGTGTCCATGAGACAAATTACACTCGGCCGGCTTCTGGAGAAAAGTCAGATATATTCAGTGTGCGTATAGCAGAGCATGCATTATTCTTTCTAAAAGTTCTGGAGCAATTACTAATGCGGACAGCCTTACAATAAACCTCTTGAGCGGCTGACTTTAGTAGATTATTTTATTCGTTATATCATGACAGCCTTTTTGATTTGCTCTGTGACATGCGGTGCATCTATACATTAACGTGTCCATATATAATGCGTATAATGAGACAGGCTTTTACTTCACTTTATCCTCCCTTCACCCCAGGTTGGGTCACATGTTCAGGCCAGTTGTAGCAGATGAAACACTATATCCTGTGTTGAATATGCGGCGCTGAGGCATTGTGATCTTTACCTCTAAACAGATATTCACTGATTTATTTTATTGTCTTGGCCATGAGAGCAATATTTATGCTGATATTTGCGTTCTCTCGTCTCTAAATCCTAAATTGGGAATCCTTCCCAGATGTCTTTATTGAAATATTTCAATACGAAGATATTTTGTTGAGGCACGTCAGTAAAGCATTCAGGGCTGAGCAGATTTTTTTCCGATGTCCCCATGAGACCAACCCTGCTGATTTGGTGGATTTCGACTGATGCTTTGCTTTTAATTGACATTTCCCTGAAAGGAGGGAAGGATGATGTACTGGGGTGAAAGTGTGCCCTCAGCAGAAATGTGACTCCCTCTCCACATGCATAGGGCATTGGCCTAAATGTCTCCTCATCAGTATTTATTAATACATTTGTTTATTTGTATATGTATTAATTAATTGGGAACAACAAAGTAGATACAAGCTGAGGCGTCGTGATGGCGGGCGTTCCCAGGTCACTGAACTCCATTCAGTATGAGGAGCTTCAGCTGGTGATCAAAGAGGATAACATAAGATGGATTTCCATTCATAAATGGAAAGACCCAAAATGAACACTGTAAGTGGACTACTTGATTATTATAAGCAAATTATTTAAACAGCATTTGTATAGGAATGATTAGTGTCCCAAGCGTTTTGATTCATATAAACAGTTCATCACTGTAACCATGATCACTATAAGCGGTTTCCACTGTATTTCGTTTACTCTAACCACAATCCGTAGCCTATATCAGGGGATTCAACATTCACCGCCTCGTCCCAAGCCTCTTTTTTTAATCGTTGTCATTCCTGTGGAAACACTTCGGAAAAGTGTTCCTTTTCTGCCTTCCATCTCAGACACAATTTTTCTTTAAGGGCCATGCTTCTCTCTTTTACAACAACTTCATCGCTTCTCCATAATAAACCTCTAGGCACATGTATTTCCACATGGGGGCGTGGCAGTATGCTGATTACAAATAGCGAGCACGCACCTGTCAATTTAGAATGATTCTGATTCACTGACATACTCAGAGTGGTAAGAACAAAATTGGCCGGTGCGAACGTGTCATGAATCCGACGGTAATTTTGTGTGTGCACTTATTTTGTGCGCAGAGTAATAACATTTTTACGCACACATTAGTGAATGTGGCGCATTGTCACTTTAAACAACACAGGACTCTAACATGTGCTTGGTTGGAGGACTTCAACATAGCTGGTGGTGTTTTGCAGCCACATGTGAGTTTGGCAGATGTTGTGACTTGAGGCCTGCCTGTGGCTTGTGGTCTGAATGAGATGAGGTTTGAGGGGTTTGTTACACGACACCCAGCAGAATTCTACATTGTCATCATGCAAATTGGCTGCAGAAACAGATATGATGACCCTTGTTGGCAGTAACTCATTGTGGTATTTTGGAGTTAGTGTATGTAAGCGATAGTGTTACATTCAGGCGAATGCAGAGTTGCTTTCACAACTTATTTTTACGGGAATGTTGCATCTGCATTTTGTAAAAGCCAAGCTGTCGATCCGGCTATCTGTGCTGTGACTTGTTTCCTGTCATAAAGCACAAGTCAATGAAAGAAACCACCTGAGATGCTGCCCCAACTAATCTCCTCCTTATGGAAATACACACAGCGCTTTGAGTTAATTGAGGGGGAAAAGACAGACACTTTAGTCAGCACATTACTCAGTTGATGAACGACCAAAAGGCATTGTTTGCAGAGAGTTATCTGAGTGCGTTTTTTCAAACTAACTCTGCCGTGGCTGAAGCACAAACTCTCCTCTGTGCATGCATCACTGGGCTGAGAAATACACAGTAGTAATTTGGGGGTGTCTGTTTATTCACGCTTGGTGTACGGTGTCTTTCTAGCTGTCTAAGGTCTACTTTGTCTTTCTATTTGTAGTGTCACCATCTGGAAACTGCGGCCAGCCAGGCAGACGAAACAAAAACAGTCGGAGAAGTTGCTCATTCACTAACTCCTCGAACGTGTGATGACAAAACAGTGTTTTTGTACGCAGTTTAAGATGAAGACGGCGAAATTCAGGCTTTTCAGACTGTATGAATCACAGATGTATCAAATATCTGATTCTAATTAGACACCTCTCTTATTCTCCCTTTGTCATTATGATGAGAGCAAAGGAGGAAGTCAGGTGACGTAGTATAAAGTCTGCGTAGGAAGGAGGTTGGGGTGGATGCAAGTAAGTCTATCTGCAGTGGTCATGTCTAGAAGGTAACACAGTTACAATGTCTAACCTTAACAGTTGGTTAAGGTTAGACATTGACCTTGAATAGTTAAGGTTAGGATAGGTCGTCGGGCAGCGAGTCTCACAAGAGTTTTTTGCAAGTTTTTGCGTGTTTTTTGCAATTTTAGGGTTAACTTCTAGACACAACAATCTGTGGGTGTACAGTACTACAGGATACACCTACTACGTGATACGCCAAAATGAAATGGTCGCAGTTTGGTTAGGTTTAGGTGCCAAAACTACTTGGTTAGGTTTAGGAAAAGATCATGGTTTGGGTTGAAATAAGTAAATTAAAACGTATGTAAGTTAACCTATGTTATGTGCGTGATGTAAGTTAAGACATATGTGACGTACGTGGTGCAAGTTAAGTGCGTTACGTAAATTAACTTACATACATAAGTTAAAATAACTCAACGTTGACATTTGGTTTCACACAGGAGATGACCAGCGGCCTCTTAAGTCAAAGTCTAGTGTTTGTTTGACCCATCCATCCTTGGAGAAGGGTCTATCTGCAGTCTGGCAGGCCACACAACGCACCCACTTCTTTACTTTGCTACACGACATCCCCTCTGAGATAACTTCTGGGATTAATGTATTATTTGAACCCAAACCATGATCTTTTCCTAGTTTAATTGCCTAAACCTAACCAAACTTTGCCCGTTTCACAACGTTAACAAGTATTAAACTGCGATCATTACGTTTAGGTATGAGGACGTGTTGATCTCCTGTCATCGGTAGGGGCACTAATATTTAAGAAACCCTCCTGTGGGTCGTATTAGAGGGTAGGAACAAACAACCTAAGTGGTCCACTTATTGCGTTGATCGCATTACTAATCGGAGGGAAAGGGCACCATTGTGTGAGACCACGAGAATTGGTTTAGCGTCCAACAAGTGTTCTCTAACTTTGGGCTCTGACATCTCGACCAGCTGGAGCAGCAGCTGCCACCTGGCTAATCCTGCCTCGCTGTTTGCTGTTCACATGGCACAGAGGACGGGCGGGCAGTGCTGCTGTGTGTCACTTCTCTCTCTCTCTCTCTCTGCTCTTGTTGTTTTTACCTAACATTTTGTCACACAATAATACCCTGATCACAGATATGTTGTTAAGGTCCTTTATTTCTTGTCTGAGCTGCAGTAAAGGTAGTCAGCCAGTGAGATCATTTGACCAAACTGAAGCATATTGATGTAATTTATGGATAAAATGCAATTGTTCTCAGGTATCTCTTGATCTTAATGAGACTGCCTGATTAAAAACCACAAAACACCATGAAAAAAGGAGAGCAAATAAAATAAAAATAAACATAAAATAATATGAATGATTGACAGATAATGAAAATACAACATGTGCGTTATGTCCACCTCTCTGCCGTCTGGTAATACTGTACCTTCTTTTGATCTAGCTGACGACAGTTCCTCTGAAACATCTAACAATAACTTTTTCCACTGTTTAAGTGGGACAGAGTGTGGCGGTTGCCACATAAGTGCCAACATTTTTCTTTTCAGCAGCACACTATTTCCAACATAAATGTTTTTACTTTGAAGTTAAGCTTAATTCATCATCCTTAGTTTATACCTGAGGTAGTTTGTAACCTGCTCCTGAAAAGATTTGACAACAAAGGAACTCTCATGTCTCCTCTAAAAGAGGAATTCACATCGTGGATTTAACAGCTGTACGTGAGAGTTGCACTATGAACTAGACATGTCTGTGATAATAGTTCTGGCAATTTAAAGAGATGTTGACAAGTGTGTTCCTGGACAGAAACAAAACGTATGTGCTCGTCTCTCTCACGTCTTGAACCTGAGTTAATGACGGAGATTGTCTAATGGAGACTTCTCTCTTCTCCTGTGGTGTCGTGGAAGAGAAGATGAAGTGTTTATACTAACATGAGAGCACCTCGAACATATGATACTATTTAACAGAATTTATGATGTGTTTTTTTCTGGAGTAGTTCTCAAACTGAAGTGGCCATTACTTTTGCGGGACAGTCATTTTTGTCCCAGTAGAGCTGTAGGGTCCCAGTCATCTTGTGAAAGAAGTACCAGTCATCTTACAGTACACTATTCTACTGATCATTTTAACAGATGGGCTGCTTAACACGTTCACTGACAAAAGCAAATTACTTCAGTACATCTATAGATCCCACCTTTAGTTGGTATGAAACCTAATATAGTATATACAGTATATGTTCAGCTTCAACTACTGTGTATTTGTACTGTCATTTGTTATATACTGTACATTCATTTGCGTAAAACAACTAAACTTGGTTTCATTGTTTTGATTCTTGTGCCTCTGACTATGTATGACTTGGCGTGCTGGGCTTGTATTACGTTATGGATCAACAAATCTTTTCCTGGTTATGTGCAATTTAGTTTGTCCTCTGTTGGTTAATCACTCAGGAGAGTGAACAAAGCATATTTTAATGAGATTTATTTAGTCTTTCCTCTGAAGGGATTAATGACACCCAGGAGTGCTCTTATTTCTGATGTGTGTATTTTGAAACGTGTTCATTGACCTGTGTGTGATTCTGTGTTTCAGCTTCCTGCTGGTGTTCAGCTGCTTGGTGTTGTCTGTGTTCTCCACCATCCCCGACCACCAGAAGTTCGCCAACCAAAGCCTCTTCATCCTGGTGAGACCTCTCCCCTCGCTCTCCGCTCTCCTTCGCTACACAAACACACACACACACACACACAGACACATACACATATGACTACATCAGCATTCATACGCTGTCCTTTCATACAGGCCATCTCACTGCATCCGTATGTTCTTGCGTACGTGTTGCTTTGTTTGCTGGTGGAGGCACAGACAGCCATGTAAGCAGGCGGGAGGATTCAGGTGTTGTTGACTGCGCAGGAAATCACAGACATGATCCACTAATCCAAATAGCTATCCCATAATCCCTCTGTGCTCCAGCTGCTTTAGTGGAAGGTAATGGACACTCGCTTTCTCCTTCTTAACCTGACTCGTCCTCTTTCAGCCCCCCTCTCTCTTCCCACCCTGCTCATCTTTACATGGTATTTAATGGTCAATCTCTTGACTTTCACATTCCCTCTGTTCAGTCGTTGGATCAATCACCCGGCCATTAGCAGGCCATCAGCCATTAGTGGACTTTACTTAGACGAATATTGGCTTTAATGACAGATTTGATGCACCTTAAACTGCCCGTACAGTCCAGAAACTTTATCATTTAATCCTTTATAAAATAAAAAAAATAAAAAAATGTAAATGTTCTTGCTTTGTAACATTTTAGCCTTTATTTTATCGCCTCGCTAGAAGCAGAAGTTTGCCCTTTAAAGTCAGCTCTCAGTGGATAAAGAGAATTGCCCAACTTCGCTATTCAACACACATGACGTACTGTGCACTTTTTTAACTTTTCATGCTGCCATATTCACATTGATGTTTGCTTCATAATCACCAATATGATGCTTTAAATAAGATTAATAACGTGGATGTATTGTTTAAGGGGACACTTTTCTTTTGAGAAACTGATGCACACGCTAAACAACTGATACATACACACAAAAAAAGGTTCTTGGGTAGGTGGGAGCATTTGTTTGGGTGATCTGTCAAACATTACGTCATTTGACTGCTGCATGTCACTGACCTGTGTGTGTGTGTGTGTGTGTGTGTGGTTTGTAGGAGTTTGTGATGATCGTGGTGTTTGGGTTGGAGTACTTCATCAGGGTCTGGGCTGCTGGCTGTTGCTGCAGATACCGCGGATGGCAGGGACGGCTGAGATTTGCCAGGAAGCCCTTTTGTGTCATAGGTTAGTGCGTGTGTGTGTAAACAGTACACAAACCCACGTCAAAGTCCTGTGTGTGTTCATGTGAAAGTTGTGAACTCTTAACACCTCATAATGACTCACCTTCACCTCTTCTCTCTGTGTTTCCTCTCTGAACATCTTCACAGACTTCATAGTATTTGTGGCATCCCTGGCGGTGATAGCAGCTGGGACGCAGGGCAACATCTTCGCCACGTCAGCCCTGCGCAGCATGCGCTTCCTGCAGATCTTGCGTATGGTTCGTATGGACCGACGGGGAGGCACCTGGAAACTACTGGGCTCAGTGGTTTACGCTCACAGCAAGGTGGGAATGACAGCCTGCTAAATATAGTACTCCATTTTACACATGCTCTACTACAAAAACACACTTTCTGTGTTTTATATGACCTACATTTATAGACACTGGTTACTTGTGCAGACATTGAAATTGAAACGTATACTAATGCATGGTAGCCACAAACTGTGCAGCTTCATGGATTATTATAAGAGCAGGAAGTTATTAAAAGGCCGGCGATGATGGTCATGATGGTTACTAATGGGATAAATAATTGATTAACTCTCTGTGTTGAGGAATATGTGGTGAGTCTACTGATGACCAGCTGCTACTTGATTACACTCACTGTCCTCAAACACCAAACTCCCCTTTAGCTGCTCATGTTTGGGGCAATTAGTTGTTAGTTTTTGTGCTGACCTAAACACCTGACACCCACCGGGTCGGCTGCAGAACGCGGTTAGACCGACGCTGGTGATGATGATGAATTGAAGCATCAGCTGTCGGAGCAGAACTGTGCAGCCAAGTCAAAAGTGGACGCCAAATGTGATGATGACGGGAATTTAGCCAATAATGATGATAGTGATACGGTAATGACAGCAGGGGATTATGATGGTGGAGATGCTGTTGCTGCTGCTGCTGACAGGTGTGATTGATTCCTCCTCTCTGTCTCTCTCTGTCAGGAATTGATTACCGCCTGGTACATAGGCTTCCTGGTCCTGATCTTTGCCTCCTTCCTCGTCTACCTGGCAGAGAAAGACATCAACTCAGACTTCAACACCTATGCTGACTCCCTCTGGTGGGGGACTGTGAGTACTACGTGATATACACAGGATCTCTGTGGCTGAAGAAGTAATAGCTTACTTTTGTCTGATAAGAAACAAGAGGGCAACAGACAATACACACATAAAGAGGCATACAATAAGCATAAGACATCTGGAAATGGTGCAACCAAACAATAACAATTTAGATCACAAGTAGATTATAGTCTTTGATAACTGTATTTGTTATGATGTCCACTCTGAGATATTGCCAGGCGTCAACAGTAGAGTGTTGTTCAGTCTTGTTGTTAAGCTCTCCAGATTGATTTCATATTAAAGGTGCTATTGATAACATTGATGAGACTAGATGTCTTATTCTCATTTACTTCACAACAAGTCGTTGCCAGGCACTTACCGTCAATCTCAGACATTTATCTGTTTTTTCCACACTAACTGACGACCCAGAGATACCGCATGATGCCAACAAAGTTTTACTATTGGCTCACAAGCCTTGGTAGAAGTGGGAACCAAACGTCAAATATCTTCCACAGAGATAAACAAAACATCCCTTTTGGACTCGCCACAATTTTTAAATGATTAATTCACAATTATATTATATTTTGAAAAGCCAAACTTTTATTCAGCACCTTTCTAATGGCTCTGTGGATGTATTTTTTTTTTTTTTTTTAAGTATTCGTCATATAAAAATGTTATCAATAAGACCTTTAATATTTATGTGATTGCATATAAATATCAGCAGTAATCTAGGATGATAAGATTGTTTTCTCTATTTTTTAAGGTTATTTTTCGGGCATTTTGTCCTTTATGTAGCGATACAGACAGAGAAACCCCTTAAGATTGTTTTCTGAGCAGAAAAAAAACAACTTTTTTCACCATTTTCAGACATTTTATAGACCAAACAACTAATTGATTAGTCGAGAAAATAATTGACAGATTAATAGACAATGGAAACAATCGTTAGTTGTACCCTAAGATCAGCGAATAGAAATTTACAGTAACATGGTTTTAAAAATAATCGACCCTTGGACACTCTCAAAACGTGATGAAATATTCCCGTATCATTAAAATGCCACAAATCACAGGTGTAAATCAGTTGTAGTTTCATACCAAATACAAACAGACATATCATATTGTTTGTGTTTTTTCACCCACCCAGATTACTTTAACAACCATTGGCTACGGTGATAAAACCCCTCGTACTTGGCAAGGACGGCTCCTAGCTGCCGGCTTCGCACTTCTGGGAGTCTCCTTCTTTGCCCTGCCTGCCGTAAGTCGTCTGTGTATTCACATCTATATATATTTACTCATAACCCTGTCAGTGGCTCTTCTCAGCCTGGTCAGCGTTGCACCCCTGACTTTAATTTGACCTCTGACCCTCAGGGAATTCTGGGGTCAGGCTTTGCCTTGAAGGTTCAAGAGCAGCACCGACAGAAGCACTTTGAGAAGAGGAGGATGCCTGCTGCCAACCTGATACAGGTAATAGAGTCATTTAATGATACATTCACACACAGGTGGAGAGAAGATGGTGTTAACTTCTGTGTTATTTGTGTCTTTCTTTAGGCCGCATGGCGTCTTTACTCTACAGATGCCAAACACTCGTATCTGACAGCTACATGGTACTTCTATGACAGCATGTTGCCGTCGTTCAGGTGAGCTGCTCCCATCAGTCTAGATGCTCAGCGTTTCATTCAACCATCAGACATCTGTGGTTGTCTTTTGTTTAAAGTGTTGAAATGAATGCAGACAGAGATTTGAGAGTAGCATCACAAAATAGTGAATTGCGTACAATAATTAGTTTTGCCCCTGCTCATACGTTCATGTTATTATGAAAAAACACAACACGGATCAGAAATGCCACCTTTTGTCCATTCAGTTATATTTGTGCAGTGGTGGTTTAAGTAAAAAAGGAATGGTGTTTCCTCTCATTTTCAAATGATTATTTTAAATTTAAATTCAAATGCTTCTGCCACCACTATTCAAACACATTTCCGTTACTTTTGTTCTACGCAGTGGTTTCTTATATTTTGCCTTTATGTATTAATTTGACTAATTTTTATTTGCTTAAAAGGAGGGGAACATGAGAAACTCAAATAGAAACATCTCTTCTAGATGAACATCAAGTCGAGACTTTACCATTGCAATATTTTTAATCATCACACATCACGTTATTCCTCTCAAGTATCCCTCTTCTTTTGAGCGTTTGGACCATTGCTTTGGCCTTTTTGTGAGTTTTTCCATATTTAGTTATTTTTTGTTCATTTGTCATGTGTTTTTTTTTTGTTTGTTTGTGTGTGTTTATTTGTGCACGTGGTTGGTGTCAGAGAACTGACGCTACTGTTCAGTCACCTCCAGCGACAGCGTAACCCCAAGAAGGTTCTCCAAAACTCCTACAACACGCTGCTGTCGGGGCTGCGGCCCTACAGCCCCCCCTACCTGTCAGGGGACAGGTACGCACCCCGCCACCTCTCGCAGCCTCACAGTGCATCCAGACGGGTGGCCGAAAGTCCGCCTACACTCACACACAGACACCCAAACAGTAACAACAGAAGAATACATTCAACAGGTGTACAAAAGAAAATCAAGGCTCTTTCCGGAGCTTTCTGCATGGATGTGTATCTAACGATGTTTCACTAACGCTGATCTGAGACCACTGTGTTGGCCCCCCTTTGCTCCTCTCCATCTTTGTCTGCTTAGCTCATACTCTTGCCATCATCACCGCCTCTTGCTGTTCACTCACTGGTTGCCTCTTCCTGTCTTTCTTTCCCTTTATTTCCATCGTATCTTTTCCATGCCATCCATCCTCCATCCTTCATCTGTTCTCAGGAAGGCAGAAGTCCCATGCAGGTTTGTTCTCCAAGTCATGAGCTGTGCTTGTGGGTTAGTTAGAGTGGATTTGCTGCATTAGATTTATTAGCATAAAACCTTAAAGAAACGCCAAGGTAGTAAAGGGCTGGTTATGTAGATTGTGTATATGGGACTTGTGCATGCATTAGATGAGAGAAGCACCTGAATAAAACAAGTTTTGCTGGTAGAAATGTCTTCGAATTGAGGAGCAACTGTCACACCATGATGTTTAATGGGCTGTCTTGATGAATATACTCAGGTGAAACATCACCCACTACCTTTGCATGATCCTTCCCAACTTACTGGTTCAAACCCACCGCCTCACTTCTCTCTAACTGTCTCCATAATCCAAAACTGCCTATACCTAAATTTAGGTAAGGCAGCAAGATCAGGAAGGGCTATTTGGACTATTGAGATCTCACACCTCACTCCTCCACCTCACCCTCTCTCCGTGTTTTTTCCTGTGCTACGTTTTATCCTCACGGGTTAACCACGTACCCAGGTTGTGTCCCAGAACTTCTCGTCCTCCTTCACCCCCCACCCCCGCCTTCCCTTCCTCCTTCCACTCCTCTTCTCCCCTCAACCTCTCTCCCTCTGCCTTGTGTGTCTCCTCAGTCAACTCGTTTCTAAAAAACGGGGTCTCTTCCGGATTAACGGTGGCCGCAAGCAGAGGTATCCGTGGCAACAAGCCTGTGCACGGGGCACGTTAAATCAATAACATCACTCCTTTAACGCGTGCATCCTGTTCCCCTTTGCCTGAAACGCTCCAAAATTTGTGGACTGGTGCAGCGGCTTGCTAAATGTTTTGTTACTGTTGTCTTATTTTCAACCTAATCTGGCATTACCAATTAAACGAGCACTATACTGGTCCACAAATGCTTGAGTGAATCCTTTACTATGAAGAAATGCTGTGCTCCTCTTTCCTGAAAGGATGTTTCTCCAGCTCGGTCTTTTCCCACTGGAGAAACTAGAGCTGATTTTGCTTGGTTTGGCTTGAAAGTCAGGATAAACCATGTGTTGAAAACACGACAGAAGTCCTTAATGGTTTATGACAAATGTGACAAAAATACACGTTTCTAGTCAGCCAACATCAACTGTTTCATCAGACATCTCTGCATAAACCTTTCATCAGACATCTCTGATGAAACGACGACATCAAATATTCACTCAAGAATTCCCCCGCTCTTGACTTTGCTTCATGTTTTCAATTCAGTTGTTTGGCTCATTTATAGCGTCTTCTTGGAGAGAAGGTTTAAATGATTCAGCATGCTTTCCTATTTCAGATAAGTCATATGACCTTTCAACAAAATCAGCATGTTTGTGCTGTATTTTTAAAAGGTTTTTAAGTGCTGAAATGTTTCTGTTTGCATGCGATATTCTGTCAATGATTTGGAAGGATTCAGTGAAGTTTATGGTCCTGAATGCATCCGAATCATTTGCTCGCTCTCCCGACAGCATGCAAAGCTCTTTCACTCTGTCTTCTCCTCCAGTCTACCTGAAGCATTTCAGCTTGTATGAAATGCTGTTCCCACTAACCTCCCATAACTATTTAAATTTTAATTTAAATGGCCGGCTGTAACACACGCACGACAAAGAGTATATCATCGGGAAAATGTGGGAGCGAACGACTGGGTTGGAATTGCTCCGTGGTGCATGATGTTTGCATTGCCTTATGGATCCGTGACAGTGTGTAACATGTAAGTGGCTACAGAGAAGGAGAGGTCTCAAGAGCATAACAGCAGCGTTAGGAGTCGATCTGTTGGAGAGAAAGGCCGCCAAATAGCTTTCCTCCTGTAAATAGATGACCTCACATGCCGGTCTGCCTCGGGTTGTTGTGAGTGGTACTTAATGAGAGACACCTTCTGTTCGGCTGCGCTTTGAAGCCGATATTTTGATGCTTATTCACTCTGTTGAGGGGATTAAGGAAGCGTGTCTTTATTCTGATGGTAGGTGGAACATTTTCCGCCGGCCCAGCACTACTGCAAGTCTTGAATCAGGTTTCAGTCTGATTTTGCTGAATCAGGTGCTATGATAGGCACATTAAATAAGCAAATCCTCAGGCAAGAATCAGTTTTTAGCAATATTGAGAGGTCCCTGTGGTCAGACTGCCTCCATGATAAGTCAGCTAGTCTGTCCTTCGCTGAGACAAAATGTAAATGTCTGTTTGTGTCCCTGTTTTGTCTGTTTGTTGATGAGTCTCTCTGATGATTAAAAAAACAGAGGCCATATTTTGTTGTGTTACTTCACTTTTACTAACTAACTCTTTTCTAACAAGCTCAGGCTGCCGTTTTTGCTGCTCCCTTAAACTCCCGGGATAACACAGCTTAGTTTTCCATTAAGGTCAAAGGCATGGACATTGTGGTCATGATCGGAAAATACTGTGTCTACAGATGTTTTAACATTTTATATTCACTGTCAGCAGTAAAATGGGCTTCCGGGATCGGATCAGGATGAACAATTCCCGATCATCCCAAACCATTAGGAGCAAGGCGTCACCGCTGCCCCCGGGCTCCGGTGTCCGCCGCTCTCCCAGCCAGGAGAACGTCCCCGATGCCACCAGCCCTGGGAAGGTCCAGAAGAGCTGGAGCTTTAACGACCGCACACGCTTTCGCACCTCCCTTCGCCTCAAACCACGTCCACCTGTCGATGGTAGGCAACACACACATTATCCAAACACTTTACACTTTACACAAGGATCATTTCTGAGTGATAATGTCTCTCCTTCTGTGTTGGCTCAGTAGAGGGGCTCGGGGAGGACAGTGTGGAAGACAAACCATATTGTGACGTGGCCATGGAGGAGGTAATCCCAGCAGTGAAGACACTCATACGGGCTGTCAGGTGAGTCCTAATCAACAGTATGCTAGTTATACCTACAGTGGAAATCAACCACATACAGTAGTCCTTCAACCCTGTAAGGGTCCCATCCAGTCAAAAGCAATGGAATATACATTTCTTAGTTCCTTTGGGAACAAACAACAAAAGGCTGAGACGTCCATTAATGAAATAATAAAAAAGTGAAATAATAAATGTGAAATAATAAAAAAATGTATGTACAAGAGCAATGTCTAAAACCCAACAAATACATTTTTTTTTTTACAAATAACACAAACAGTTTACAAATAAACAAAATAAAAGACATAATCAACTGTATTCAAATGTGAAAACCTTTAGCCGAGGACTTTTTGGGCAGTAGTAGCTTGTGTTTCCAGGTATACGGACTAGGCTCCGTGCGAGCTGGAGCCGCTGTGCCTCAGGTCATTGATAGAATAAGGTCACTTTGGTCAGATGAACAACGCATGCATGTGTATTCAGACATGGGCACTTCTCGTAGTATTTGACAGACTGCATTAATTGTTGAACGCTCCTCCATTTAGGCGCTGGCATCTGCAGATTCAGCTGACGGAGTAGAAATGTCCACTTAGGAGAGGTAACTGAGCCCTCTTGCAGGCCGGGTTAGTTCCCTCATGTGACCTTGTCACTCAGCTCATTCAGGCTCAGGTCATGTGGCGTGATAGGATGTCCTATTAGAGAGCACTTACACACACACGTACGCACAAGTACCGTACAGATGGGAGATCACAGTACATTATGGCTGTGCAGAGACAAACGATATAGTACAGTTTAGACGAAGACAACTATCATAACAATTGTTGATTGCTGTCATCTCTTCATTGACTTTAAGCTTTGATATAATGTCGCTGTAGTAGTACATCAGTGATGGGTGTTCTTACACAATATGTGCTTAGACATGAATGAATTCATCTTACAGTCATGAAGAAAAGCAAGAACCGCATTTATAATAATTAGTCATTACTCATGTGTAGAATGCAAAAATACATAACCTTCTGTTTTGAAATGTGCAGACATCCCATAGGGTTATAATGAATGCAACCTCCCCCCTACACACACACACGCAGTTGTAACAGCATAGAGTTTTTCACTGATGGTGGCAGAAAAAAATCTACAATTGCTAGCAAACATCTGGTGTTGGGGCCTCGCTGGCCTCCAGAGAGGTTTGAATGAGAGCGGAGCGGATTATATCAACTCTCTTTCGGGTCCCTGATGTCAGCGAGTGTTCCCTCACAGCATTTCTCATGGTAGCGTGACGCTGTTTGTGTGCTTCCATATGCACTCTGTGAAGCTCTTGAATGAAGTGGGTACGTTCCTGGAAATAAACGCCGTGTTGCGCTTCCTGGTGGCCTCGTTGTTAAGATGCACGCCGTACAATCACATCGTCAAAAGTTTTGTCTTCGATTCTGCTGTTTGTTGCGTGTAGATTGTAGACTGCAGATATGTCATAATCTTTACTATGATTTTGAATGATCCATCCTGGTTATGATTATTGTAATCATTTAATAAATAAGTACATAGTCACTATTAGTAAAACTCAGCTGTCTGAACCTGGTGATGTGCTAACACAGATAGTTTGACTTTTTTTAAGTGAGGTTGTATGAGGTACTTATCCATAGTCAGTCTATCACCTACAGTAGATGACGGTCGGCAGGCCCCGAGCTAGGAGAAGCAGTCAGGAGTTACCGCACGGAAGCAAAGCAATGTACTGCTGTGGACGGAGGCAGCAGCAAAACATATTTTAGCCACCTTAAGAAAATCTCTGCCCCAGTAGCTCACCTGGCAGAGCGGGCATCCCATGTACCAAGTCCTTACCGCAGCGGCCTGGGGTTAGAATCCGACCCGTGGCCCTTTGCTGCATGTCATACCCTCTCTTTCCCCTTTCACAACTATCACTGTTGTATCCTCAAATAAAGGCAAAATGGCCAAAAAATAATCTCATAAAAAAAATCTGTATCACTTTAAGTGTATGCTATATTTAGAATATTTTACCACTTTACCTTGCCGTCAGACTGCCCTTTCCGACGGGGAACTGACGCAGTTAAATATGCTTTCTTCAAAGCCACCAGACTCCTTTGACAAAAACAGTAATTTTACCTTGCAGAACACAGGAGTTGCTGGTCTACCGCTGCCTTATCCGTTAGTTTATTTGTGTTATTGTGAATCCAAACTAACCCTTTAAAACCCCGAAGTCACACAGTAACACTAACTCATCGGGTCAGCGGTAGACCAGCAACTCCTGTCTTCTGCGGGATAAAATGACTGTTTTTGTCAATGGAGTCTGGTGGCTTTGAAAAGATGGATTTAACATCTTTAGTTCCTTGTCAAAAAGGGCTGTCTGACGGCAAGGTAAAGCGGTGAAAATATTCTAAATATAGCGTACACTTAAACTGATATTGATTTTTTTAGGTAGGCCTTTCTTTTAGGTGGCTAAAATATGTTTTGCTGCCGCCCCCGTCCACAGAAGTACATCACAGAAGTACATCACAGAAGTACATCACTTTTCCTTGCGGTAACTCCTGCCTGCTTCTCCAAACTGCCGCCATCTACTGAAGGTAATACACTGACTATGAATAAGAACCTCACACAACTGCACTTCAAAAAATCTGAACTCTCCCTTTAAGCTGAAGGTGTCTTCTTTGTAGATACACAGCAGGTGGATATTTCCCGGTCTTGGGATGCAGCATGATACATTTGTTTGATATCATTATGCCACTGATAGCGTATTATAAGACCTCTCCTCCGGTTTGCACTTGACTCAGCAGATTTCTCTGACCTCAACAGCTCTGTGCTGCAGACAATAGAAGAGAGGGAGTTCCTATAGATAGTACAGGTGTGTAAACAGCAGGTGCTTCACTGTGTTAACACACACACATGCAGCAGGCCTTGGCGAGTTTCATGATTGATGTTTGTGAAACACAGAATTTCGCAGCGGGCCTTAGTGCTGAGGCTTCACTTTAGAGAGAGGCACATGTGGTTTATCAGTGCCTGGCTGCCCGGATAAATGCGTTCAGTGTTCTGTTTACGTACGCAGGGAAAGGCAGAGGGAGCAAGAAGAGAAGAAGAGGAGGAGGATGGGAAAACAAGGCCTGCATGATATGCTCTCTCTACTGTGACTCTCCTCACACACAAATCCAATACTGCACAAAACACAAAATTTCTGCACGTTTGCAGTCTCGGATGAAGCTCCTACTTTATTAAATAAATAGTTCGGACATGCTTACAATTTATAACCATTTGATCTTTAGTCGTCGTCATCAGTTTTTGTAGCGTTTCAGCTGTAATATTTTTAAACTCTTATAATGTTTACGCAGTACATTTCTCTGCAGGAATGATTGAATATACATACTGTAGCTTGTGCGCTAGATTTTGTTCTCTTAGCAGGTATCTGGCGAAGAATCAGACTTGCCCCTGCAGTGGCTCACCCTACTTGGCCCAGCTAGGATTCGTGTCAGCATAACAGTCATTTTTAAGTCACTGATTAAACCTTACCATAGGAGACTATCAGGGAGTCACCTTTGCTGAATTGCAAAAAATATTTTGCACCAGCTTTGCAAGCATTTTGGGGCACAGATGACACTTCCTGTCCCTCCAATCATCGCTGTGTTTTTTACGTTTCAACTTCCTTACATTAGGTGGGTATGATATGTTTCAGTGAGCCGTGCCAGCTATATTGAACCAGTGACTGTTGCCCCGTAGGTGGACGTTTTCTGGGAGGAGAGGGGGCCACACTAAATCTGACCGTGTATTATGAAAACCATTTCATCGACGAAGAAAAAGAGTCAGCATTTCGGAGAATCCCTTAGAGGATCTGAATCAAAAGTCCCCCCTCTCCCCCTTAGCCTTTCTTTTACCTACACCTGAGACCCACCCTGGCAAAAAAATCTGCATCTACCTGCAAAATAAGAAAAGACCGCCTGCAAAAATACCTCAAATGCAGCAGTCATCAAGAAACACAGTGCTGCGTGAGGGGGAGCAGCGCGCCGCTGACGGCTGCTATGGCACCAGCTGTAGACCACCACTCCTCCTCCTCCTCCTCCTCCTCCTCTCGCTCCTCTTCTTCCCTCATAACTTCTCTTCTTCTTTGTTGCTACACAGGCACTGTGCGTTGCATGTATGTAGCTACTGTAAGTGCAAGCGCTGCAGACCTCAACAAAGGTTACAGTGGTTATTTCAGAAAGTGACCCCTCTCTCAAGTTCAGATTTCACTTGCTCCCTCTAAGCCCATGTCTGTGTGTGTGTGTGTGTGTGTAGTTGTGTTAGTGTGAGCATACTTCTGACCCAGAGTGTGTGTAGGTTTAGGCATTTGTGGCATTATATTTTTGCGTGTGTGTGTGACGTTTTCTCAGAACAGCTGAGTGTTTCTGATTTTCTGCTTCCCAGACCTTTGATGTGATTTCTTTTCTTCCTCCTGTGAAGCCAAGTGGGAGTATTATAGTGGACTTAGTCATCTGGGTGTGTGAGATAGGACTTCCTCGTTAAAAAAAAGTAAAAAAAAAAAAAATGCTTCCTTGGCCTCCCGCTCTCTCTCACTCCTCCGTCTCCCTCCAGCTTGACTCATAGCACAATCCATCACAGGGTGAGATGACAGCTTGAGTGTGTGTATTTTGTCTCGCTTACATGTGGTGTTTCCGGCCCTTCTGCGGAGCCAGCATCTCTGAGCGGACTAAGTGATAAGAAGGGAATTGAATGACCCACCCAACACAAAAAGCCAGGCACACACACACAAATGCTTAAACTTTCCTCTGCTCCTTTCCCATTATCTCTTGCACATCCTTCACTCCCTCCAGAGTGACGCCCAACCAGACCGACTCTGGCAGCGGATGTTGTCAGTGATGTGTGCAGTAGTGCTGGGTCAACATTCCTCGGTGTGATTACCCCACATTGGGGTGTGGGTGGTGCACTGGGAGTAGGAGCAGCTGTGGTCCACCAGTGGCACCAACATAGCTGTCGTACTTACAAAAGAGCAGGAACAGGGGGGAAGCTGCGATAGAGGTGTGTGTGTGTGTGTGTTAGGATTTGTGCTAATTGCTGAAACAGCAAGTACTGATAAGCAAATGTCTCTGGGAGATGTTGTCATCATCACAATATATCCACATGGTTAAGTAGCTGCTCTCTTTATGGGGCTGTTTGTGAATGATAAGGTCACTCTGGCTGTAATTAATCTTGTTATTCTCAGGGACTCCCGCAACGTGTGATAGCTGTCCTGCCCATGCATTTTTTACAAAGGTTTATGTGGGTGTGTGCAGTGTGAGGCTCTTTAAAGGTGCTCAGAGGAGTGATGACTGTGAGTCTGTGTGTGTGTTTGTGTAGGATCTTAAAGTTCCTCGTGGCCAAGAGGAAGTTTAAGGAGACGCTGCGTCCTTACGATGTGAAGGACGTCATAGAGCAGTACTCCGCAGGACACCTGGATATGCTGGGCCGGATCAAGAGCCTGCAGATGCGGTACGTTTCACACATGTAACCACTACTGCTCTGTTGCTTGAAAACTGTATTGTTGAGAAAATGCCAAATCAACCAAAAGAGTTTAAAAGGGTTAGATGTAAGAATCAGAAATTGCTTGTTAACAGTGACACCTGTGGCTGTTAAGTGTGCTTGTGCTCGCACTACGTAGACACGAGCGAGCATCGGTCAAAACAGGGAGGCGACACACACTGAACGTGATTGACAGCTAAAACCACAATATCACTGTATATTTCACATGCTTGGCAGTAATGTTAGCTTACCTGTCCAGTAGGAATTTTACCAGCTCGGAGTCCGTTTTGATACCTAAAACCAAACAAAGCTCCCTCCATGAATCGAAGGCCCGGCCGATGTTGATCCTAGTTTTCCTTCGATGTCGGTCACATTCCTGTTTTGCAGGACGGGCGTCACTAGATATGACTTTGTTTTTTTTGTGCTTCCGTGGAGTTTGTGTTGGAGTCTTAGTTGTGGTGGGAGCTGGTCGTTTGTTGGCCTTAGTGGACTCCATTTCTAACCGAACGTTAGCCATCGTTGCACGCTGTTAGCCCTGAAGCGGAGCTGAAGAGAGTAAAGGCGCGCATGACGTCACATCCTTTGGATTTTCCCGGAAAAAACGCATTCTTCAAATAAAATCAGTCTACAGGCTGATAGAGGAAACCCAGAAAGTCGCAAAAGGTCTCATCTTTTAGGTTAGGTTACAGCCTGTTCGCAAATTAGCAATAAAAAATGATGATTAAAAAACGTTTATACATGTAAAAACCTACATACAGTCCCTTTAAAAAGCTCTGCCCTCTAATTCTAAGTCTTCACCATATTTATGGTAATCTGTTGTTTCCGTGTGAAAGGGTGGACCAGATCATTGGGCGAGGAGCCGTTCAGCCCGATAAGAAAGCGCGCTCTGAAAAGGGAGAGAAGACGCCACCAGAACTGGACCCGCTGGATGAGCTAAGCATGATGGGACGTGTAGTCAAGGTGGAGAAACAGGTAACAGAGGTTAATCTATATAGCATTTGTGGAACTGTGTTCTCTGTATAAACATGTGAATCAAAATTTCAATGGATTGCTTTCATTCACTGTGGTAGATCTAAAAAAAGGGTTGTTTTTGAATGCTAACGAATGACATGATGTTCCAATGTTCATATACTCATTTAGCTTAGAACATAACATAAGACTTTATTGTCATCCATCTATATACAGTGCAATACAGTACATAGAGGAACAAAATTGCATTTCCCTGGTACCCGGTCTAAAACTTAATAATGAACATACGGTACAAACAATAAGATACAAGACAAGGAACAAACATATATTGCAATAACAAAAATGTAGTGAAAAAATAAAAAATATAAATACTGGTAGTATAAATATAGATACCAGACCTTTCTCATTCCCAGGGCATCAAAAACCGACGCTTTGTCACAGCCGTTGGCGTTTGATACCGCCGCACAAGGCACCCTTTAGCATTGGTATGAGACGCACCGGGCTTTCCATGACCTACAATGTAAACCCATCCGTGGCAACAGTAAATGCGCCGAGAAAGTGCTGTGGTGACGTAGTTTAAAGAGCGAAAGAGACACACACGGGGTGGGTGGGGAGTTGGATGGGTCCAACAAACACAAGGCTTTCATCCAGGAGAAAGCTGTTTGTGTCCCGTGCGTTAAGTTTCACTTTCGTGTTACAATCAGCTGATCGTTTGTGTCACGTGTTCACAACGTCATGTCACATTTTCACCGTACAAACGTAATCATTTTAAGCCCAACCGTGTTGTTTTTTCATAAACCTAACTAAGTGGTTTTGTTGCCTAAAGCTAAGCAAGTGTTTTTGTTCAATTCACAACATTAAGCGTGTTTTTACTGTGACCGAAAAGTGACGCAGAGGGTCTGACAAGGCGTCAGTATGTGATGAATTGGGATGAAAACGTGTTGTAAATGCAGGTAGTGTAAATAAATGTAAACAACAGTAAAATAAGTGCTTGGTTCCCTGAGGATATTTATGGACATGGACAGAAAACTCCTTGTTTCATGTCATTAGAAAGGCAGATGAAGGCTTGACACATGTATGTGTGTGTTTGTTCAGGTACAGTCTATAGAGAACAAGCTGGACCTCCTGCTCAGCTTCTACTCCCAGTGCCTAAAGAAAGGCTCGTCCCACTTCACCCTGTCCTCTCTCCTGGACCCCGACCTGACGTCTGACTACCAGAGCCCCACGGACCAAACAGACCTCTTCCCCTCCGCCAACACACTCAACATCTCCGAGAGCGGCAACTTGGAATGACAGTGAGCCGAGCAGCCTCCGGGCTGTTCGAACACTGACACCTTAACTGTACGTCTTCCTGCGGCTGAGTCCTCACTGCGAGCAGCCCGACCTTAATGTCATCGATCATTTCATATCTGTCCGGGATGATTTCTACCCTTCCATCTCAAATCTGCACCCTCACCTCTTTTTCCTTCAGTGAATGTGTTTCCAGACAGAGGCCACCAGATGGCTCCACCTGACAAGGAGCCTCAGCCAAAGCTGCTCACCGCACACGCCTCTCAACCCACTAGATGAAGAGAGGGCACATGAACAACTATGACTTGACTACTGAACCACTTTCACCCACTCACCTCATGCTATATATATATATCTACGCCTCCTTTAAAGCGTCAACTGTAGATAATCAGACTTCGAATTTTTGTATATCTTTGGAGAAATCTTGTCTTTTTCCCCTCTCATCGTCATCATTTCTTTTTTTCTTGGCTGCTTGAATCAACTGAGAGTTCAACAGTGCTGCAAGTGCCACGCCAGTCATTTTTTCATTAACCTTAGGATGGCTGTGATGAATGTAATGAGCCCCCACCTGCAAATTTCACACCACCAGACTAACGATTAAGCACCGGACGAGCCGTCGACACAGAAATAGTCTGCTCCCTCGGACCTGGACGGGCAGACCGGGCTGACAGCTACCTCGCCAAACCTCCGCGGTACACCTTCCCATCCAAACTGGGGAGTTTTAAAAGTGTAAATCCTGCTTCTTTAATTGCCCAAAACAGAGCTGGAAGAATGTGTTGGAGTGACTGATGTGTATTGTACATTGTTGTTTGTTTTCATCTCCATTCCCTCTCTCAGAAGTTCTGTCTCCAACAAGCCCACTTGCAAAAAAAATATTCTTATTATTCCCTGTTTGGCATTCAAGTGAGGAATGTCCCTACGTATTTAGGATTTAATAGAGCCTTTCACAGGTCCAAAATCCCTTCTTTGCAACATTTCATAGGTTACTCTTTGAGTATTTCAGTAGCCTAACTTCGTGTTTTTAACACATGCCCTTTAAACCTCTCTGTCTTGCAGCCCCCCCCCCCAGACATGCATGTTACTGTAGATGAAACCTCACTGATCCTCATTTATGTCACATTTTCCTGCACTGCTCCTCATCACTCACATGTAGCCTCAGGTCAGGTTTACCACCTTTCTTACAGGAGGACGGTTCTCACTCTTACAGTCACTAGGTGGCATGTGTGATCTCGCAGTCAGCAGCTGTGGATGATGACGTAGAAACTTTCTGGCCAGTTTTTAAAACAACGAACAACCTGTAAGGCGTCCAGGTCTAACGCATGAATTCCAGGCCATTATCCTCATGAATGCACGTGTCTTAGGAAATGGTTCCAGCCTTACAGCTTCACTACAAACAGACAAGGTGCCGGTTTTGGCACCTACAGGTGTTACTGATGTCTTTTCTGGTTCTTTCTTGGAGGTGTTTGATGCACAGTTAATGCTCTGTGCTCGTGGACAAAACTGGAGAATGCACACACACACACACACACACACACACACACATATACAATGAAAGCAATTCCTTTACTTAAATACTTTGGCACTTGATAAACATAACACCTTTTTGTCTTTTTTTTATCTTTGCGTTTTGATTTCTTTACTGTAAATTATGTTCATGCACTCGATTTCGTGTAACCCATAATGACAAAATTACTTTTTTGTAATGATATTGGTTGTTAAAGCGAATGTAAGATTTAAGTTAAAATATTTAATTCAGTTAGATATGATCTTTTTAAAATAAATGTAGCATTTTTTTGTCGAGTTGAATCATCGATGACACAACTGTAACTACACACAGCTGATCAGGTTCACGCTCACCACTCGCGGAGCTCATAATGTATATTTTTTTAACGTCATCAGATAACTGCTAAGACAACATTCACCACGCTGTATTTGGCCAGTGAAAACAGTTTTTCCGTCTCTGCGAGTGATTCATTCGTTCCAGTCAAACCAGTTGACTCAGGTGCTCCACTTTTCCATTCAAGACTTCAAACAGTGAATGTACTTCATTGGTTGGTCTATTTATGATCTGATGCCAGGAGGATTTAAATGGCACCTCACAGCTTGCTGTTGGCATCATACAATTTTTTCATTTCATGAAGAAATGTCTTTATTCTTCTAAACTAAACTATAGTGGAAATCTATATTAGAGTAATTTCATCTTCGTCACCTGAGCTTTATGAAAATGTGAGAGCACTGTATTGCATGCTGTTGTTAGTGGTGGGCCCCAGTATTAGAAGAATATAAACATAAGGATGTCTCCTGTGAAGTCTTGGGTAAAGACATGAAAGGAAATGACCTGTGCCTTCTATGTCCTCGTTTTAACTGATATGGTGCGGCTTTCTGTCTCAAACTTATATATTAATGCTGCTTTGAAGAGGGGTATCCCATGAGGATAGCCATGCTCTTTTTCTTGATCTAACTAAAGAAACACCATCAATATTGTCCTGAATATGTAATTTTTAGGGTCTTTTATGACGGCTGCAACTTTTGATATTTCCTGAGAATATTACTGTACGTTTTAGCATATCATTGTAACTCTCCTCGCATCGACACCCTTACTGTATCTTAACACCAGTCAGATCTGGAGGCATGGACATCTGTATCGTCACAGGGAACTCTGCAGGCATGCGTCCTTTCATAAGCATGTCACTTATAGAGAAGTATGGCTTCCACACAACTACCTCTGAGGCCACTAGGGGGCGCTAGACTAGAAAACCAAGTATGAGAAACAGTAACCGATTGTGTAACGGACTGAATGCTATGCATGACTCAATCTGCACGTTGTTCTTCATGACGCCCGCCCCGACCATCCATCGTTCACTGACTTGCTGCCATTTGACATTCCAGCTCGTTGCCCTTTAACTGCTCTCGTAGGTATTGGAACTGTTGTTAAAATGAAACTGATCAAAGCAATAAGCGAAACGCTAAAGCCGACAAAGTCTTCCAATTCCAATTGATGTAGCTACTGGTTGATGAAATATGGCGCTTATCTTATTTTCTAATCTAATGCACACCTCTATTTGATCTTTTAAAGAGATACAGAAATGTGTATCTGCTGAGGATAAAATTAGCTCACTTGACTAACTTATTAATTTATTTGTTTCAATAAAGCTCTTTGGACTGTATGTTGACTTTGGTCTCGTTTTTTTTTGTCTAAAATATTTCAATTAATACTGTATAATGTCTGATATTAACAGAGTGATGGGGTTTTTAGTGGAAGGGGTTGAAATCAGGTGGCAAAATTCAAAATATTTGGGTTTATAAATATTGAAAAGAGTTAACCTGTTGAGCTTTAGCCCTATCACTCGGAAAAAACGCCTAAAATAACATACCCAAAATGAATCAGGACTAGCTCCTCAACCATAAGGCTTATATGCATACTGTATATCTGGTCTCCTTTGAAAGATAAGAAGCTAAGGAATATGAATCCATTGTTAGTAGATTAAACTATATTGCAATGGAGATTACAATGGAGAAAATATACAGATAAAGATTTTCATCCTGGCCTAGTATAAAATCTAAATTTCAAAAGGTAATATCACCATTAATATCCATCCATCCATTATCTGTAACCACTTATCCTATTCAGGGTTGCAGGATCATTAATATGCAAAAGAGTAAATCATTCATCAAGAATGTGGTAGAATTAAAAACTTTCAAAGTCATAATTCAACAGTGAAAGATGGAACAAAATCAAAACAGTTTCATTGCCTTGTTGAGTTTATTTAGCTGGAACAGGATGCAACTTTATATTAGTACACAATGGGAGAACCAACAAAAGGCAGCCACAGTCACCTATTATGCAAAATGCACTTTTCCATGTCTTTTAAACATCAATATCTGTCCCCAGTGTGTCTACAGGTCACCATAGTATCATAAAAGACCAGCCTCTCTCTTTTTCTCCTGCTCCGTTTGTCCGGGAATGGGTGTGGAAAATCACATCGCAATTTTTCCTTCTCTTCTGACGTCATTAGAGAAATGCAAGCCATGTATGGCTTTCCTGTTTCCAGTGAAACAGAACAGAAACCCACATTGAATTGTACTATAGCTTGCTAAGACTGCACAGAGGTGGTATAGATGTATTATTCTGTTGGGTTCCAGCACACGAGGGGGTGAAAGGAAATGAGTTTGCAGATAAACTAGCAAAAAGTTCACTGCAAAAAGACATTACAGTACCAGTTTTACTTGGGAAAGGAGAAGGAAAAGCTGTGATTAAAAGGAAAGGAGTGGAGATATGGCAGAAAAGATGGGAGGAGGACCAGAAAGGAAGGAGATATTTCAAAATACAAAAGTCGGTCATAACAAAGACGTATAAAGAAAGGAACAGAAGGGAAGAAATCATCATAATAAGACTCAGACTGGATCACACAGGTCTTAATGGCACTTTGGCTTTAATGGAGAAAAGGAACAGTGACAAGTGTGGGGATTGTGGTGTTAAAGGGACTATTTGTAACTTTATATGCACATAAATGTAGCGGGTCGTCACACATGCGCGCTCGCATATGCGCATTCGCGTGTAGCTGCTGTACCCTCCTCCTCTGCCTGCTCGCCTTCACTCAGACAGCTCAGCTCGCTCCACCTCTAGACGTGAACGCGCGCTCACTCCACACTGCAGAAGAGTTAGTTTAGCTCTGAGAATATCTAGTGAATGTACAGCGGACGTTTGTGCAGAAATAACTGCTGCAGCTCCTCCAGACCAACAGAGGTTTTCCGTGTCTTGTGAAGTGACGGAGCTCTACAGATATTTACGTTGTCTTCTCGTTACCGACCGCGTGCCGGTGTCTCCCTGCTCTCTCTGGCTGCGGGCGGAGAGAGCAGAGGAGACACGCTGCAGAGCCCCGCTGCCTCAGCCTGCACTTAGGCAGGAAAAGCCAACACTAGGATCAGATCTAAATCATGTTCATGGAGAGACCTTCGTCTGGTCAGCTAACATTACTGCCAAGCAGCTGAAATATAGAGTGATATTGTGGTTTTAGCTGACTTGTGTCGCCTCACTATTTTGAGTGATGCTCGTTCAGGTATATTTAGAGCGAGCAAGCGCGAGCCCGACGCTGACTTTCGTTGATTTCACGGCCACAGGTGTCGCTGTTAAGAAGCATTTCTGAAAGTTACAAATAGTCCCTTTAAAGAAAATGTGCAGCATATCCTAATTCAATGTAAAAAGTATGAGGCTGAAAGAAAAAGACTACAGGACCAAGTCAGAGAGGAGGGACGTGATTGGGATCTGATGGGGATACTGGGAACAGAGGGTGAGGGGGTTGAAGGCACCAGGAAGGCACTATTAATGTTCTTAAGAGACACAGGATTGATGGATAGAAGTTACAGTTTTTCTCAATTGTTTACACACAAATACTGGTACTTGACACACAATGACCACAACATGTAACTCATGCACCAACCCCCTGAACCAATTCTGCTAAACTACAAGCACAATTCCTGCTTTACACTCAAATTGCAGTTCTAAAACACACTTTTTTCAAAACACTACACACAATTCTCTGCATTTGGCACAATTTTCATGAAGAAAATCTCGTTTTCACAAGGAACACACTGTCATTCAAAATTCTAAAGTCAATTGCCCTACTATGCACACTGACTCATCACATGGGCAAACACCTGTCACACAGTGTTACAATTAGCAATCAGTTGATGCTTTTCATGGCTGGATTCGACATGCTAAGCGATATTTCCCCCGCTGCTTGGCCAGGGAAAACATTGCTTGTGATGTAGATGAGGTGCTGTGGCCAGACCGAAACAGAAAAGAGGATGCAGCATAGTTTTTTTTTTCGTTTTTTTTACTGTAACTGTATACAGTAAATTCCTCTGTTGTTTTGTATGTAGACCACTGTATGTGCAACTCTGTGTTGGTTGGGATGTACACTGTGTACATTGTTTTTGTGGGGAAAATAAAATATATTTGTTACCGTGTATTTGTGTGTTCTGAGTATAAAAACAATATTCTAAAATATTTTACAACACACTTATGTATGTACTGTCTGTAGTAAGTGTAACACTGAACAAAAAAAAGGCCTAAGTCATCATGATGAATGGAGAAGAAGTGTTTTCCATTCATCATAGTGTTTTACATTGAGCACATCAGTGTTCAACTGGTTCTTATAAATGTCTATTCATATGATGGCGTGTGTGTGTCATTTGAAAACAAAATACCATTTTGAGAAGAAATAACATTGTTTTGAATGTAAAGTTTCATTTTGCAGGAGAATTGAGGGGTTTTGCCCATTGTGTGTGTGTTTTTTGATTTGTGTGTAGAGTTCTGAGAGTATGAGGCATGCTTTCAGAAAATGTGTGTAAACAATCGAGAAAAACTGTAATAAGTACCAGTATTTGTGTGTAAACAATTGAGAAAAACTGTAATGTTCTTAAGAGACACAGGATTGATGGATAGAAGTTAAGAGTAGGAGTAAAGAGCAAATGACATGATGTCACACACTCTTGTACAGTAGGAGGCGGTATGCACCTTAAAGTTGGTTGCGATCCGCCAGAAACCGAGAGAAGAAGAAGAAGAAGAAGAAGCTCAGCAAGCTGTGTTATTTCTTTCTCTGTGTTTACTAGTGAACATGCTGAAAGGAGCTAAGAGCCCCTCTTGCTCTGTTGTTGGCTGCGATACGCCACACATAAGCTTGCACCATGTACCCACTTCGGATCCTCTGCAGACCCAGTGGAAGGACTTTATTTTCGCTGGTGCTGTGCCCAGAAAGGTGCCAAAGTATATGTTGGTATGTGCAAATCATTTCACAACCGAGTGCTTTGTGAATCAGGGTCAGTACCTGGCGGGGTACGCCAGTTACCTGAAACTGCATACTGGATCAATACCGACTGTCCGGGATGCATCAGGAGACCCTGAAGCTGTACGTTTGTGTCTTTTTTCCTTTTCTATTATACTGTTTATTAGGGCTCAAATGGATAGCTTCAAACTGAATTTACAAACTTTTGTTACAAGTTATACTGTATTTGTAACTTGTTGTCATAACTACTCATTTGAGATGATGTTGTAAACATGACTGTTTCCTGTGCACAGGGCTGTTCTATACAACCTGCAAGGCCAGATGTTGCCTGCCAGACAGATCCAGAGGTGCAACGTTCTGTGCACACACAGTGCTCCTGGAAGACTTGCCATCCATTCTTCAGGAGTAAAGGTTTGTAGTCTGACATGTTATGATCATTTCAGAACAACTTTAAAACACAGCCTTTTGTAGTTGTGCTTCTAATTTTATATAGATAGGTGTTTTATATTCTGTCATGGGTTTCATGGATATGTACAATTGTGTTACAGGTGTACAGGCTACTGTGTCCTGCAAGGACTTTGGTGGTGGCACAAACCCTGTTCTGCATGATGTACCCCTGCCGCTTTTCACATCCAACCCAGCAAAGAGGCCAGCAAAGAGACCTCGCCTGGAACTGGAGGAGGAGGATGAGGATGAGGAAGACGTATTGGAGGGCAGCTCTTCCTTTTTAGCTCCAGAAGGGCTGGATGCTGTGACAGCCTCAAGAGACACCTCGTGAGTTACAACAATATCACTATGTGTGTGTGTGTGTGCATTTATACATATGTATTTGTTGCCATGTCAGTGGCAGAAATGAATGCAGTTTAATTCTGCGTTCCAGCAAGTACTACCACTTGCATGCAGTTGGTGAAGCTTAGAAGCACAGTTATGTGCAAAGGAAGCCAGCTACATTGCTTTAGAGGGCTCAGGCTGTGTGATGGTTCATAACATTTGTCTTTTTTTATTACAGTGGTCAAGCATCCACCGCCACCCACAATGTCAACACATACATAGTGTATGAGTCCTGCATTATGGACCTTTTCCGGGACTGTCCTGTGTGCCATCGTGTGTGTGACATAAAGACCCGAAGGATTGGTACATTCCTTTCAGTGGATCAGCTGTGCCCCCACTGTCAGTACTCAAGACATTGGGATAGCCAGCCTATTGTAGGAAGTACTCCAGCTGGGAACCTCCAGCTCTCCACTGCAGTGTATGTCAGTGGAGCATCATTCTTCAAACTTCAAAGGGTAAGTGAAGAACAACGATGTTTTCAGATGAGTTGAATATGCCATATAATGGTGTTGAATCTGTAGCACCTGGTTTAGATGGAATTCAATGAAATGCAATGACACAAAACTTTTTTTCTATTTTTTCAACCACCATCAGGTCTTCAACGCAATGAAACTGCAGGTTTTCAAATATGACACCTTCCAAAGGCATGCCAGAATGTTCATCGAGCCAGCTATTGTGAACAAGTGGAATACATCGCAGGAAGAGATGCTGCAGCGGCTCAGTGAGGACGATAAAGTAATTGTTGGTGGTGACATGAGGGCAGACTCCGCAGGTATTTGTATGTTATTGACATTGTCATTTCAGCAAAGGTATTTTATCATGTATGAGGTTGAAAGTGAGGGTGCCTTAAAAACACGAGGCACACACTAAAATCAATAAATAGTATAATACCATACCTGGAGTAATGGAAAGATTGCAACAATCTTTTCACAGGCCACTGTGCAAGGTTAGGCAGCTACACAATGATGGACCTCAAGACCAACACTGTTGTTGATATTCAGTTGGTTCAGGTGAGTGTGATGACCTTAAACTTCCACAGAATTTTTTTATTTTTATTTTCCACAATGTTTGCGCATGTAACACTTGATAAAATGGATGTATATGTTTATATGTTTTGACAGAGCAACGAAGTGGGTGGAAGTGACCACATGGAGAAAGAGGGTCTGAAGAGGAGTCTGGCGTTGTTGGACAAACATGGTGTGACTCCAGAGTGCATCGTCACCGACCGTCATCCGCAAATTCAAAAATATCTACGGGAGTGCAACATCACCCAATTCTATGATGTCTGGCACATAGAGAAAGGTAAAATTACTTATGTTCATGTGAAATCACTGAAATGTATGTGTTAATACACATGTGTGTTCTGATATGATAACACTTTGTGTCCTTCGTTTAGTGTAATGCTGTGACACATTTAAAGATTTCATGTTGAAAATTAAGTAACGTATTGATGTCTGAATGACAATTTTTTTTTTTTGGTTAACTTTTATGGATGTGGACTGGATGTAATCTGTATTTCCAGGAATTTCTAAGAAACTTGATCCAGTTGCAAAATCAAAGGAAGGTGAGAAACTACAGAAGTGGATGAAGAGCATAAAAAATCACATCTACTGGACTGCAGAAACATCCTCAACAGGCCCTGAGAGAGTGGCCAAATGGACCTCCATCCTGAACCATGTGCAGGATATCCACACACATGAGGACCCCATTTACCCCCAGTGCACTCATCCACTGCGCAAAACCAGGGACCCCAGGAAATGGCTTGCAGCTGGTGAGTTTGTCATATACTATATCACATAAATCCTCTTCACATAATTTCCAAGGACAAATATTTCATAAAGGACAGTTTCAAACCTTTCCTGGAGTTTTTGTGCTTTCTCATCTCGCATGTATCTATGGATCAGGGTTGCATCAACTGCCTGCTGTGTATGCAGACCACTGCTACTATCACTAATATCATCAGCCTTTTTATTATTATTATTAGTGGTAGTTATATTTCTATTATTATCACAGCTATCATTAATTATATTTCTATTATCACTCTATTACATCCACTGCTATCGCGTATTGTTGTGATTTACACATTTTTCTTATTTTTTAGGAACTCCTGCCTTCTATAAGCTGGAGAAAGTGCTCACTAACAAGAGGATTCTGAAGGATGTGGAAAAACTGAGCCCCCACCACCAGACTTCATCTTTGGAGGCTTTCCATAGCGCAATCCTCCGTTTTGCTCCAAAGAATGTTGTCTTTCCATTTCTTGGAATGCTGTGCAGGTAAATTTAATTTTAGTTACTTAGAACAAGTGACATTGTGTACTGTCTCTGCTATTATTTACATTTTTGTTTTTGTCCATACCCTGCTTCAAGACTTTACCTGGCGTGCCTGCATTTCAACGAAAATGCAAACCGGGCACAAGCAAGATCATCAGCTGGAGACCCACTATTCAGACTGCAGTTCCCAAAGGCCAGGACGGGAGAATGCAGAGCAAAAGTTGTAAAGACTGACCCGACATTCCGTAAGTGTTACATTTCTTTATTTGTAATATTGCACGTCAAATTTGTAACACTTCACATAAACAAAAAACACAGTAAAAGCAAACATAAACCTGAGAAAATGTCAATATTGTATAAAGTAGTGCAAAAAATATTTATATAAATATAATATATAAATAAATATTAAAAAATAAATACATTTTCAGTCTTTTTTTTTAAACATGAAATTGTATACAAATCTATCTGTTTGTCAATATTGCACAGGATATGTGGATGACCTAATGGACCTGGTCTTTGAAAAAGTCTTTGTGGACCCGGCACCATACACGGAGGAGATAATGAAGATCAACATCCCAGAGGACCTGTGTGCAAATTATGAGCGGCCAGACAAAGAGTCCGTCATAAACGACTTTGTGTCCAGGTTCAATGCAGTGGCAGTCTGAATCCCTCGTAGCTGGCCAGGGCGTCAGGAAACTCCCTGCGGATCCGCAGTACCACACAGGCCGGAATTACAACGCGGATCCTGCGCCCAAGGAAGCCCCAGCACCAGCTCACAAAGGTTGGACAATATACATGTATTTAGTAAACAGCGTGTCAGGAGCCAAACTTGAAAACTTAGTCATGTTATTATCAGTATGTCCCTGTTTTACTTTGTACTTTTTGATGTGGCTTTTTACATTTATTGTAAGCAATAAGAAATATCTCACAATATGAAACACTGTGGTGTGTCAAAAATGACTTTCTTATTTATGGGTTCAGTGAATCCTTTGTTTTTCTATTCATATATTATGAGAATGGTGTTCTATTGATTGAACATAACAATAAAGGCTTTACAGTATCTGTAAAATGTGTCATGTGAAATCATGTTTAATATGAACAGTATCTGCTGATGTCAAACTTAGCTACAGTATATACTAAAAAGTAATCACGTTCTTATGTTGGGGCATTATTCTGCAATATCATGGTGTGTATTATGCCATTCATGGTGTGTGGTGAACAGTGTAATGTAAGGCCCACTGAAGTAATGGAAAGGAAGACTGCAGAAAATCTTACATACTGGTATTTATTTTCATGAACAGCATTAGCTTTTAATTGTACGTTTTAAAATTATGATGATCAAATAAGTAAGAAACCACTTACCGCTCTATCACCCTTTGGTGCAAAGTACCATATTCAGCCCTGTAAACATTATATGCGTTTTGCATCGTGAACAAATTTAAACATACAGGGTCCAACCCAGGATGTTCAATCATGCAGGAGATGTTGTCCGGCAGCTGCTCCATCCGTCTTTTAACCTAGAGTGAATGACATATGGTAAGCCTCATGGAATGTGAAAAATATCTCTAAACACACAACTAAATATAGCTAATAAACCTTTACCTTTTGTGTCTCCCAGCAGCAGATATTCTCAGGTTCCATAGGCATTTTTGCACAATTTCCACATGTGCACCTGAACAAATAAATAGAAAAATGTGAGCATTTCAACATGTGAAGCGTATGATACTATAAACCTGACAGAAGATGCAAAAAAGCTCAGGTGAATGAGCAGTAAGCTTTTTTCCCCCACACATTTTTATCGCACAATATGATAGAATATTGTAACAGTAAGTCATTGCAGGTAATGTTGAGATGGAGCACAATCGAGTTTACAAAACACTGCAAACAGTTTAGTATTCAAACTAACCATTGTGAAATGTCCTGCTGCATTCGAGGTGGAAGTGCTGCTGCTGCTGGGGCCTCTTCCTCTTCAGAGTTCGACTCAGGGTCAAACTGAACAGTCATATTTCTAGCTGTAGCCATTATACGTTATTATGGTTTGGAGGTGTCTGAGACCTATAATAACTTGTTTAAATGGAATATAATATGAGACCTTTAAAGCTGCTTATTTTTTGACATATTTTAATAGAACAAAAATAATGAACCCTTCTCCTATGCAAGTCTACTGGGAATTGATTGTGTACAAATGATTTCTGGGTACAGCTCCCAGTCTGAGCTTCTACATACACATGCCCACCAGGAATCTGCCGATATCTACAAGACAACTTCCAGTTCTTCGCCGTCACAGATTGAAGTTTCCTACTCCGTAGCGGTGGTGGAACAAAGTCATGTGTCGTTTGAAGGGGTCGACAATCAAATAGGCAAACGTCTGCTCCTCCTCTCGTTCGCCAGGGTAACATCGCCCAGACTCATCCTACAGAGGATTAATAATACAATATATGTGTCTAAATGATGAGGACAATTCAAGTATATGTGGAGGACAGCAGTGAAATTTACAATTCAAATAAGAACTACAACTGTGCCACTCTTAATAACGCCATCCATGACAGTTTATTTGTTGAAGAGTCTGTGATATTGCATCTACAAAGCAGAGCAGTAGTCCTGTTGATTCCTAACGGTGTGGTGGTACAACACTGTAGAAACTTACTGTGTATAATTAGCAACCGTTTCAATATAAGTACAAATGTTAAGTTAATACATAAATGTTTACATTAAAGGTACAGTGCGTAGGCTTTGGCGGCATATAGTGGTGTGGTTGCAGATTGCAACCAACTGAGTAACCCTTCGCTCACTCCTCCCTTTCCAAGACTGTGGTAACGTCTTTCAGGTGATTATACACTAAACATAGTTTTGAATATTATATTCCAGTTCTGCTAATAAATCCCCTGAAATGTTACACACTGTTCCTTTAATTGCATTCATCAGGTATCTTACAATGGCTTTGAATCAACAGCCAATTAGAAGTATAGTATATACAAACAGACATTGAACCAGTCACTTACATAGGCCAGGACTTTGAGGACTGTGGAGACAACACTGATCTTCTTAGTCTCTGGATCCTTCTGAACGCTGCATAGTAAAGGGTAGAATTACAATGTTATTATTAGATCAGAACATATCTAATATAACCTGATCAATAATCGTTTATATAGTTGGACATTGTGGTTTCAAGCATGGCAGCAAAAGATGGTCAGATTCTGCCCACCTGATCAGGTCTTTGTAGATGTGCTTTGTGGTGCTGATGTAAGGCTGGATGGCGTCTTCATACTGACAGAGCTCTCCTCCTAAACACAGGTGCTTGAAGAGGCGAAACAGAAGCTCTCCTCGCTCCTCTCTCCCGACCACATAGTAGTGCTCAGAGTCCTCCTCCTGCAACATCTAGAGAGGAACAGAGGAAGACTTGGTCTGACCCCATGTCAAATACATACTGTAGATGGAGACTGACAGAAAAGAGAGAGCAACCTGTCTGAGCTCATCATAGTCGGGGTAGACATCATGAAAGCATTTAACTACATGTCCAGAGGGCCTCAGGATCCCACAAGAGTAGATTGGGTCAAACAGCTCCATGGAGACCTTAGTGCACGGCACCGGTTCCACGTCCACACGCATCACCGGCTTGTCTACAACAAATGCACACACACATAGAAGTCAAAAACATTTCACCGTGATTTGACTGCAAATATTGTCCAGCAGATGAGATCATATTCCTACTATCAGTGATGAAAGGCTTTGTGGAGGACATGACATACCAAGAGGCACCCAGGCTCCGACCTCAATCCTCCTCAGACTGGATACCACGTTGGGATCTCTGAAGAAACACTGCGTATTACAGAGTGACATCAGGAGCATTCAAATATGATTTAACGCATGAAGACACTTTATCAGAGCAGACAACCGGTAGGCTAATTGTTGTATTTAAGCATCACATTCACATCAATCACAATGGGACTGAGAAAGACGACCAGTGGTGGAAGAAGTACTCTTTTACTTGAGGAAAAGTAGCAATACCACAATGTGGAAAAGTGAGTAGTAAAAGTCCTGTATTTGAAATTTTACTTGAGTAAAAGTACAATAGTATTAGCATCAAAATGTACTTGCTACAAGTAAAAGTAGCCCACTCATTATCCAGAATGAGCCATTTCAGAATAATATATAGACCTATTATATGATTGGATTATAATTATTAATGTGTACATCACTTTACCCTTACCAAAAATAAGTTTATTCAAGTGTGCTATTAGTATACTTCTTTTAAACTTAAAATAAGAGAGTATACTTTCAGTTTACTTTTTAAATACTTATCAGAAATATACTTCACAAAAGTATACTTAAGTATGCTTGGCTTATACTGACAAGTATACAGACAAGTCTAAATATACTTGGCTTATACTTGTAGTTAATCTTTTGATAAAGAGTATAATTAAGTATTGTTGCCTTACAGGAAGGTCAACTTGGCTTGTAGTCATGCTTACTTTTTGATAGAGTAGCCTATTAAAGGATGTTTTGTAATGAATTTACTTCCATTCATCAAGGATTCTCCGTTCACCGTGGAGGCATGTGAGAAAAAATAATTTTTGTTATTATTATTTTTTTGAATCATCACAAAACATCTAGTTAAATAGCAAAAGGAGCAGGTATCTTTATGTAATACATAAATCATTGGCTAAGTACTATAAGTTAACGTTTACTTTCATAAACTATACTACATACTTGGGGGGGAAATATACTTGAACTTTACTTAAGTATACTTCATAAAATAAACTTGAAGTATACTACTTTTTCATAAGGGTAATGTTGCAGCTGGTACAGGTGGAGCCAATTTAAAGTACTTTATGTACTGTTGGGTAGCTCAATCCATAAATAAACATCATAATTGATCAATTGATTTATATTTTAAATTTAATAATCTGACTGCAAAGTAACTAATAACTAAAACTGTCAAAAAATAAATAAATGTAGAGTGAAAAGTATATAGTAATATACAATGTAAATACTCAAGATTCAAGATGTTTATTGTCACGCCGGTTATACGGGTACAATCGTGTAAAATGTTTTTTGCTGGGAAGCTCCTTTAAAAATAATAAGTTATATTACAATAATAAAAGGAAATACTCTGTACAAGGCATATTAAGAACATATACAGTATAAGATATATGATTGAGGTATTGCACTTGTTTATTGCACTTTTTGTGTGAGAAAGATTCGTACTTTACTCAAGTAAAGTACTTCAAAATTGTACTTAAGTATTAGGCCTACTTGAGTAATGTACTTTGTTTATCCCACCACTGGGCATCACTTTCAGTTTTCCATAGTAGTCAGTGGTTATACTGTAATTTCAGACTGAGTAGTGATCTAATGTATCATGGTTGGTCTTACCAGTGCAAACTCTTCACTGTTGTGAGGCTGAAAGCACTGGTCAAAGCTGAAACACTGAGCTGAAATCCTCCCCAGCATGGACCTGAAATCACCACACACATCTGTTATCATACAACCTTTAGGAGACAGAGGAAGGAGACCATCAGGTTAGTTATATTTCATATATTCACCATTTCATCAACAGTTGTAAAGTGTCTTTGTCCTGTAGGAAGGAGAGCTTCTTGGAGGGAAGAGGACTAAAAGAAAAAGTTGGCTCCAACGTGTATTCCTCTCCTGCCATGTTTCTTTTAGTTGTTGTTGTTAACCCACAGAAACAAAAATAAACAGTGAAGTGTCTCTCATTCACAAACCAGTGGCAGTTGTAAGTGTTTACTGGCCAATCAGCGACAGGAGTGCTCACTAACAGCCAATCAGCGTCTAGATTGATGACGGAGCGGTTGGTCTTGCTGTTTCGTGTACTTGTTGCCAAGACAACGGACTCTTGTCTCTTCTTAGCTTGTGGCTAATTGTTAGCACAATTTTTCAAAAAGCTAAGCATCCTTGTTTCTTTTAATTTCTTAGCTAGTGACATATTTTTATCCTCATAAGTTTATGCTGTAAATGTATTTATTACCTACTAGGGTGAATAAAGGTTTAGCCAGGCGACATGTCCTCACAGCCACCAGAGAGCATCCTTGTCCTGCTTTACAAACACAATCATTTTGCTCTCTGCACTGTTTTAAAGGGGACATATCCTGCTCTTTTTCAGGTTCATACTTGTACTTTGTGTTTCTACTAGACCATGTTTACATGCTTTAATGTTTAAAAAACCCTTTATTTTCCTCATGCTGTCTGCCTGAATATACCTGTATTCACCCTCTGTCTGAAACGCTCCATTTTAGTTCATTTCGATGGAATTGCAACAGAATTGCGTTGCTAGGCAACAGCTTGGGTCCATGTGTACTTCCTGTCAGCTGATGACATTCACATACACTGCAACAGGAAATAAACTGGCACACATTTAGAATGTTTACGTTTAAAACTGTGAAATGGTCTAAATATCGTAGATTTGTGACATCACAAATGGACAGAAATCCTGACAGCTTGTTTCAAAAGCTCAGTTTCTGAATACGGACTGTGTGTGTTTCTCTGTGCGTTTCGATACATTCGCAGTATTTATATAGAACTCAAACCTGCTTTATAATATAAAAGCCATGAAAATGTCACTTTTTACAATATGGGACCTTTAAATCCAATTTGTTGTGTTTTTGTCCTCAGTCTTTCTTCTCTTTCATACAGTCCCTTACAAAAAAGAAGTATATTTCAAGTTTATTTTATGAAATAAACTTTAAGTTCAAGTATAATCCCAAGTATAGTTTATGTAATAAGTATACTAATATCAATGTAATGGTAGTATACTTGTAGGTGTACTACTTCAGTACTTTTTAGGACTAAATTGGCCCACTTTTTAGTTTATAAAAGTATACTTTACTTTAAATGTAAGAGTAATAAACTTTGAGTACACAGCTAGTTTACATCCACGTTGTATTTTGTACTGCAACTATAAAATGAACTATACTCCAAGTGAACTTATAGGTATACTGTTAGTTTATATACTTGTAGCCCACTTTTTAGTTTATGAAATTACACTTTAAAGTATACTCTAAGTAAACTACTAGTTTAAAGTTTTTAGTATACTTGTCAGTTTTCTTTACGTAAATTTATAGTACTTAGCCAAATATACTTTTCTGTAAACTTTTCAGTGTAAGCCAAGTATACTTGGACTTTTCGGTATACTTGCCAAGTACATTTGAACATTTCTGTATACTTGTCAGTATAAGCCAAGTATACTTATATATATATTTTTTTTTTTTGAGTATCTGTGATAAAAAGTAAACTGAAAGTATACCTTCTTATTTAAAGTTTAAAAGAAGTATACTAATAGCACCCTTGAATGAACGTCTTTTTGGTAAGGGTCAGGGTTTGTGTCATAATGTGAGTGAAGGTAGTTGTTACTGTTAGATATCCTGTCACCGTGTTTATGAGGACAATAGCTGCTCTGTGCTGTGCAATGCCTTGTGCAACTGTTGACAACAAACAATCTGACCTCAGGGTCAATTTACTCCCTTGTTCTGGATGATATAGACCATGTGACACGGTGGAAAGCTCCATCATGGATGAGAAGTCCTACAGTATACTGTTCATTCATGTGCTAACGCCTTGCCTTCTCACATCCCTCTCTTCTATTCTTACAACATCACCTCTCTTAGTATAATGTGTACTTCTTATCTAAGCGCCCTGAAGTGAAGCACAGATGTATCTCCAGATGTTTTGACCAACCTCTTGCTCAGATTTGCTTCAGATGAATAAATGTTCCCTTGTAAATGTTGTTCAATCTGGCAGGAACACCTGAGCTTCAGGAACAAAAAGGGCAATCTCTCTTTTATCACCAGCTTTATAGATTTCTTTTGTTTTTACACCCATATCCAAAGGGCACTGCCTTTTCTGCAGCTTCACGCTAGGCTGCAAATGCTTCTGTGCTTATAGAGTATGTGTTTACTCTTGTCAATCTATATAGGATCCCCCTCCATCCTCGAAACTCCCTACAGATCCCTACAAATATTTTTATTCATCCTGGCTCAAATACTCATTTCATTCCCAGCATTCCAGGATGGTGGAGGATGTGGGACCCTTTTGATCCACATTCCAGTATAGGACGCCCAGACCTTGATATTCTCCAGAGCCAAGAACATCCTGCGTGGACAACCTGAAGTCACGATAATCATGTTGTATTGTCTGTTTAATTTAAAAATTAGAAGTTGCTGCCTGACAAGACTCATGAAATGTATTATGTGTACCCATTAGACATATGTTTATAATTTGACCATCCTCAAAAAACTAATGATAATTGGAGAAATAAACTGAGCTGTATTTAAACGGTATATTCTCATAATAAAAACAGACAGCCTGGGATAATGTAGTATGTCTAGACGGTGACAGGCCTAATGCAGAGGTTGCATGATGGGGCCAAATCCAGCTGTTACAGCCCCAAAGAAGGGATTGAAGGAGAGAGAAAATTGTGCCAAATTGATGTTTAGATACCGTACAGCCAGGCTATAACCTGACATAATTGAGTCAAGTCGTTGTTATGTGGTAATTGCACTTGATTCATGCTCATTAGATCTATCAGGATCAACAGTGAAAAGCGTGGCAGCAGGCTGGGAGGCGAGGCAGGTGAGAAGATGTAACAGCTGAGGAATGTTTGTGATCACATGTTTCCATGCCAGTTATACAGATTCAATAACAGATATTGAACCTTTTTCCAAATGATGTGTAACATTTTGTTGAATGATGACAATTGCATGCTGGGAGCATCTCTGCCTTGTGTCAAGAGAACAGCTTTCACTATAGCGTCTGTCCAAATATTCTCCACGGCCAGTGTGGAGGAATAAGCTATGGCACTGAGGGTATGTCCTCTGTATTTGTTTTTCAAATAATTTGGGGATTTTAGGGGACATTTGGGGGGTGATTACAAGCTCTTTCTAGACTCAGTATATTTTAATTTTGCTACCCTTTGCACCACAATAAGAGAGAATATGTAGTCAGTATTTTTAAATGTATTCCTGGGTTTAAAACAACACTTTCTTTGGAGTCTGTTAATGTTTTCTCAGAGGGGTTCGGGTTGCGTTGGGGGGAAATTATGGCCTCAGTCTTTCTAAAATCCTGCCTTTCACAGCCCTGAGCTTTAGATTTGTAGTTTTATTAAACTGTGAATTAAATATTGGATTTGCAATTAAATCTAATTTTAAACTCAATTATTATTTGTAGTTTTACATGCTGAGATGCTCTCAATTGCCAAGCTGTTTGCATAATTAAACTGGTCATAATATAATAAAAACTCTAAAAACTGGGCAATTGTTTCACACAAGAGGATGATAAAGGAAGAGAAACATGCAGAAAAATAAGGACCTTAGCGCAGGAGCAAAGCTGCTGATTCTTTTAAGTGCTCACTCCAAATTCCCTCTCAAGAGTTATTGTCAGCAAAACAGCTTATGTAAGTGACTGAAACCTCTTCTCCTGTCTCTGCATCACTCCACTCAGACCAGCACACGAGATTATGTTCATGGATGTCAATATTCATACTCACCTGTGCCTCTGCAGGATGAACGTGTTTTGTATTAACAGCGTGATAATGGAAATAGACAGAATGAGAGAAGAGGAAGAGACAAAGTCAAGGCCAGGTGCTCTGAGTGATAAATCAACTGTCAGGTTGAGAGGGCCTGTGGCAGCAGAGCACTCAGTCTCAGTGGTGTGACTCCTGGTTGCTACTGAACTGATCGTGTTTCCAGGTCCAACGACATTATCTGACCTGGACTCTGTCAGTGCTTCCTTTTCCCAAATGTCACTCAAACAATTAAGAGTGGCTCCAGTTCACAACATCCTGTTGGATTTATTATGTACAAAAGTGCTTACAATAACCTGACTGTTGGATTTGTTATGATTAGAGTGATTGTGAGGAAAGGGAGGAGGCAGGTGCTGTTCTTCTTTTGCAAGGTCAGAGAGAGGAAGGAGCCAGAAGGAGATAACAAAGAAGACATGCAGCAGAAACATCACGTGCCATAAGCTCATGAATATTAATATTGTGTAAACCATGAATAGGCTGGATCAGGGATAGCTCGGGGTTCAGACTTCGCGAACTGACCCATGCACTGTATGTTGTCAGGGACACGTAGGTTGGATCCAGATATCTGTAAACTCTTTTATTTTTACTTATGCAACATTGATTGTTCGGAATAAATTGAATCATTATGCTTCAACTCATCTGTTTGGAAATTCTCTTTGTCACACAAGATTAACCAACACGTAACTGGGCCTTGACCTCTTGGAGGTAGAAGGCCAGTTCCTTCAATTGGTGACCCCGACGTGATCTTCGGCATTGAGAAGCGTGTCCAAAGGACGGACAGACCGGCGAGAGAGAGAAAGGGATCCCTGAAATCTTAAAGGTAAGCAGAACCTGTTGTATCGAACTCTGCATATTGGCTTACTCTAAATTATCTCTCTTGTTGTGCTGAATCTCCTTTGTAGTGATAAATGTTGCAAAAGTAAAGACTTTCTGTTAAAGCGTTTGGAACGCTGCGCTTGGAGCGCTAGAGTAGTGCGCTTGGAGCGCTAGTTTTTAGTAACGTCTAGGACGTTAGAGTTTAGTAAAAATAGCGCTTGGAGCGCCTGTATGAGTGTACATTAATAACTAGTATTCAGAGGAAAATTAAAACTTACTGTTGATACTGGGCCAACATCGCTGGAACATCAAAGTGTCCAGTAGAAGCTTATGTTGGTAGGATCACAGCGAGGGGCATAGCGACCCATTTACTCTGAATCTAGTTACTGTCATAAACTGAATAAACCTGTGTGAAATAGTACTGGACAGAATGGACGGAGAATTTGACAAAGACTGTGAGGAACGGGGTGGCTGTGGGCCTCCTCGTTTATCATTTGGACAGCAATGGGCTAAAGTCAGGACCAATGTAATCTGTACATTTGATCCCAAGACTAGAAATAAAGAGACTCAAGACCTAGATGAGTGGTATAACATGACAGTGAAGGAAGGGCATTTTCCAGCCACGGGAAGTGAAGCCAAATTCATGCCAGTGATGAGAGCATTAATACAGGTGGTTCATAGAAAGCTGCTGCAAGCAAGACAAGACAAAGAAAAGGGACATATGTTTGTAAGGAGGAAATTGAGGAAGAAAGAAGACGAGTTGGCAAGTAAATTGGTAAAATATAATGTGATACAGATGGCTGCACTATCAGCCTTAGGCAGCCAGACGAAAGCCACCCACGCAAAAACCGCTGAAGCAAAACCACTAGTGAAACCCTCACCCAGTCCTAGCGCACCCCCACCACCAAACCCACATACTAGCCAGCCGCCACATTACATGTCCCTCCATCAGCAGTACCCACCTGGCCCACATCCCAACCCCCCTCCTTATCCTCCTCCTACCCCTAGTCCGGTACCAACCCCACAGGACAGTGATCATACAAACGAAGTTATGGCACCATTGTTTCAAGTGTTAGGTGGTACTTTGGAACTAGAAGAGGAAATAGAAAAAGAACAAGGAGCAGGTTCAGCCTCAGAGGCGGGTAGTATGTCTGATGTAGCCAGAGAAATAGACAGGCTAAGGGAAGAACTGAGAGATCAGGCTGAACAGTACAGGTTAAGACAAGCCATGTTACCACCAGACTTGCGTAATGGAGACGTAAGAAGGAGAGCTCAATCTACCCCTAAACCCCACACAGAGAGTCCGGACATAGGTGATTGGATGCAGAGAACTGAGAGAGACACAGAGAGATCCCGTGCAGAGTATCATGATGTCCACACTAGTGGAGAGGTAGATGAGGACACTGATGACGAGGCTAGTAGAGCAGTAGAGGAGGGTGATGATGATGAAGACGAAAACATTCCTATCACTATAGAGGGAACCATGAGAACGCACTCCAAAAGAGGGATACATAGGAGACGGGAGGGTGGGGACGAAGAGGCGAGACCATATACACCCCCCAAAACTAAGTCACGTAAAGTTTATGGAAAGTACGAAGACAAAGGTGACAAACAGAGGAGTCAGTGCGTTGGCATGTTTCCCATTGTGGCCAAAAGCAACGGTAGAGACGAGTATCAGCCGTTCACTTTAGGTGACATTCAAGCACTGAGTGAGCTCCTCCCAGGAATTCAAGAGGGAGGCGGAGTGTGGCTCACGAGCCTGTATAACAAGACCCGAGGGAAGACTTTAGCTATGGGTGATCTCAGGGCTATTTTGGATTTCTCGGTTTCGGACTGGGCACTGAAAGAATTAGAAGCAGCGGCCGGAACAGCCCAGGTGTTAGATAGGAGCCCCCTTAACCCCTACGCTACCTCCTTCGGTAATGCTATTAGACAAAAGTATCCCATACCAGCGGGTAAGCTCCACAGCTTGGTGTTTAAGATTAAGAATGGGGAGAGTTGTTTCATCCGCGGAAGCCCGGATCACTGGGCACGTGACTGTCTTCAGAAACAACAACAGCAGATGAGAGGGCCTCCACAGCAGTCATATCAGCCAACAATACAGACTCCACCAAACCAACAGCTAGCTCCAATGCAGGCATACAGCGGGTACTCTGCGCAGGGACCTCCACCTGGTCCATATACACCAGGAATGTTCCCATAGGGGTGCCCGACGGAGATGGAGGGGCAGGGGCTGGCAGAGCCCTGTCTCCAGTTGACAGTGAATGGAAAACGAAGATGGTTCATGGTGGATACGGGAGCACGTTACTCCACCTTAGCTGAACCTATGTGTTCCCTTTCCTCTCACTATGTTTCCGTTTTGGGATTTTCCGGCACTGAACAAAGACTGCCTTTTACTGTTCCCCTTCCTGTCCGGCTTGGGAGACAGGTGATGGAGCACCCCTTTTTGTATGCACCTGATTGTCCACGTGATCTCCTGGGAAGAGATGTTTTGGCAGCACTGGGGGCTTCTGTACATTGTTCACCAGAAGCTGTGATAGTGAGTTTCCCCGGAGGAGAAGAAATGGTGTGCTCCTCCCCCTCCAGTGCTGATCGCATGTGCATGTTGAGTCCTGATACCTCACCTGATGCCCCACCACCCTGTGCAGACATATATTGGGCCCTGCTAGCCGACAGAAACCCTCTGATTGACTTTTACAACATGTGGCAACCATGGATTAGGGCTCTACACCCTTACCTCCCTGTTCCCGATCCTCCCCACTGCACTCTGAATTATGACAGAAATAATGATCTTACGTATCAAGATGAGTTCCAACAGAACCTGTTAGATACAACCTGGGGGATAGGAGTAAGAGATGTTTATATAGCACCAGCAGGAGTAGCAGCCGCAGTAAAACTAACCCCAGCACAAGAACAATGGTATCGCATGTCAGAAGAAGCTGTTCCCCATGTGTCCCTAGCCATAGCTCCAAAACATCAGGCTAAAGACTTAGGCCCCATGGTTAAAGCAGCAGCCGCTCTGACAGACTGGGTTCCCACTTCCCTTTTGGGGGTTTCAATCTCACCATCCTCTAACATATATAGACTCTCCTTTTTCAATGCAGTGTCAGGTATTTGCAAACATGAGTTACTAACACGCCACCACGGTAGGGAGATGTTAGATGGTGAAGGAGCCACTTCCATGTTGGCAGCTCTCCCTTCCTCACTGTGGTCTACGGGCCCCTTTGATGTTGGCAGGTGCAGCATGGAACCGGTAACTTTCGAGATGAATACTTACTGCCCTATCTGGAGACCTCAGTATAAGCATAAAGTGGAAGCAGCCCAGGGTATCTCCCCTACGATTGAAGGACTGATAAAGGCGGGAGTATTAAGAAAATCTTACTCTCAGTGGAACACTCCCATTTTGCCAGTAATCAAACCCTCCGGCTCATACAGAATGGCTCATGATTTAAGAGCCATCAATGAGCTGGTTTTGACTCCTGTTACACCAGTACCGAACCCCCACTCTGCTCTCTCAAAGCTCACCCCAGCCCATACATCTTTCACATGTATAGATTTGGCTAACGCCTTCTTTTGCCTGCCCTTAGCAGATCATTTACAGGACATTTTCTCATTTACATATGAAGGCCAAAGGCTGACATATAATGTGTTACCACAGGGGTTTATACTCTCCCCCTCTATTTTTAACGAAACCTTGAGAACTCACTTAGCCGGCCTTGAACTCCCTGAGGGGTGTTGTATTGTACAATATGTAGATGACTTGTTAGTGGCCGCACCCTCGGCTGAGGTATGCCTGTCACTAACTCATGCATTGTTATTGAGGTTACATAACTACGGTTACAAAGTCTCAAAGGAAAAACTTCAGTGTTGCCGCACACAAGTTTCGTTCCTAGGTAGAATGGTGTCACCAAAGGGCACCGCAATGTCTCCAGCTCATCGTGACTCAATACTCCACCATCCGAAACCACAGACAGTAAAAGAGATGTTATCATTCTTAGGGCTGACTGGGTATTCAAGACAACAGGACTCACACCATTTGAGCTTACGTGTGGCCGACCTTTCCCAGGGCCGTCCCAAAACCCCTCTCCCCTTCCTGACCTCGGTTACAGACCATACTATTTGAAGGTTAATGCTCTTGTGTCAGCTCTCTCCTATACAGGTGACAAACCTGTCACAGAGGACGTTCCAGGACCTGATCCTGGACTCCCGGAACACCTTTGGTTGAAGGTGTTAAAGAGGAAGTGGTCGGAGCCACGTTGGACAGGCCCACACAAGGTTCTGGCCAGAACTGCAACAGCTGTGCAGCTTGAAGGAAAAGGACTCAACTGGTGGCACCTAACACAGTGCTCCAGCAGCAGGACAGGACCTGAAGCAGAGGAGGCAGCCCCACAAGGAGCCCAGGCTACGTGAAAAGAGGGTCACGTATAATTTTTTATTTTTCATATACTGTATAAACTGTGACTGTGATGAGATACACATAAGGGAAAGAAGGTTACAAGGTCTTGCCTGTATTTACAGTTAAATCAGGCTAACATGGTTGTTTAGGTGGACTCATCTAGGTGGTTTTTGAAAAACATTATATATCACATTGTATTAAAACTTGTTGCTTAGAATAAATGCTAAAATAGATAAAAAGAGGAACCAGGGGTGGGGAGAATCCACCAGAGAGAAGTTTCACTTCCTTTCCCAAACCAGTATAAAATAGGACCACCCAGATAAAAGTTTTTCAGTTGCGCGCAGGAAAACAAACTAGAAGCATCATGCAGTACGGCAAACTGCTAGTAGCGTTTGCTGTAGCATTTGTGTTTACCTCTCTTGTCCTCGTTCTTCTGTACAAACTTTCTTAATGTGATTTGTCATGTATTTTAAATGTTTTCAGCTATAATGTTTTAATATTATATATATCATATATGTTTAATGTTTTCATTTCATATTACTATCTTAATGCAATTCATCATGTATTTTCGTGTTTTCAGTTACCATTTTAGTTATTCATGATAAAAGGAGGGAATGTGAGAGAAAATACCATGACCCTTGTGTAGAATTTGTTTACTCAGATAAATCTGAATAACCTGGGAAAGCACAGACTGTACTAGTTTAGATACATTACTTATCATCCTCGCCTCTGCACTCTGCTAAAACTAGCTAATCACAAGTAACTCTTTTTAACAATAGACAATGCTTTCACTCAGAAGCAGGGTGGAAGGTGTGGGCTACAAGGGGGGGAAGGCTAAACCAAGATTATAAAGAATGATGTAGTGAGGTAGCTCCCCTAATGAATATAAACTAGCTGACCAAATAGCTGCAGGTTTTGAAAACATACCTATAATAAGTGCTCTGATCCCTATCACTCCTAACAAAAATGTTGACCGCATTAACTACATCCACTATAATGTTCTCCGTTTGACTAATCTAACCCGTGATGCAATTGCCGGACTAGCTGAACAAATGGCTCCTACGTCACTGATGGTGATCCAAAATAGAATGGCATTAGATATGCTGCTGGCAGAGAAAGGCGGTGTATGCTCAATGTTCCAAGACTCATGTTGTATTTTCATCCCTAACAATACAGCGCCGGACGGGACTGTAACTAAGGCGCTAAAGGGGCTCCGGACGCTGTCTGAATCCATGCACGATGACTCAGGTATCAACAGCCCCATTAACGACTGGTTAGACCGTACCTTTGGGAAATGGAAGTCCATGGTGGTATCTCTATTCTCCTCAATCCTTGCTGTGTGTGCATGCTTAGTATTATGCGGTTGTTGCTGTATTCCATGTATTTGCCACCTCACTGAGCGTGTGATTATTTCTGCTGTGCAACGAAAGCATCCGGATGCACCTCCTTCTTATCAGATGGCCATGTTCCAAGCTAAGAGACAGGGTCTCCTGGAAATGGTGGGGGATAGTGAAGATGTTGATCCTGAAGAGGTTGTGTGATGATGCTTATAATTAAAACATCTGTACGTAACATGATGATGCTTATAATTAATACATCTGTACGTAACATTATCTATGTTTATAATAAATATATCTGTATGTAACATTATCTGTAGGTGAACTTAGTTAAGTTCAAAAGAGGGTCTGTTGGATTTATTATGTACAAAAGTGCTTACAATAACCTGACTGTTGGATTTGTTATGATTAGAGTGATTGTGAGGAAAGGGAGGAGGCAGGTGCTGTTCTTCTTTTGCAAGGTCAAAGAGAGGAAGGAGCCAGAAGGAGATAACAAAGAAGACATGCAGCAGAAACATCACGTGCCATAAGCTCATGAATATTAATATTGTGTAAACCATGAATAGGCTGGATCAGGGATAGCTCGGGGTTCAGACTTCGCGAACTGACCCATGCACTGTATGTTGTCAGGGACACGTAGGTTGGATCCAGATATCTGTAAACTCTTTTATTTTTACTTATGCAACATTGATTGTTCGGAATAAATTGAATCATTATGCTTTAACTCATCTGTTTGGAAATTCTCTTTGTCACACAAGATTAACCAACACGTAACTGGGCCTTGACCTCTTGGAGGTAGAAGGCCAGTTCCTTCAATCCCCACCCAGAGAGAAGCCACCAGGAGGACCATTTCAAGCCATGTCATCATCTCCACTACTATCATCATCTTCATGGGGTCAACCTTTAGTATTTGTTTCTTCCCCTTATCTTCTCGCCTCATCTTCTCATGTCAAACAGAAAACCCATAAAGTTGAGTCGCAGCCACTTTTGCACGAGTAACTTCTTCAACAGTCGTCTGCTTCTTTTCTTCTATAGATTACCTTTATAGGTAAAAAATGTACACTTTACATTTTACAGAGAGAAATTGGTGAACATTTGACTTAAAAGTAGGGGTGGATGTAATGAATTACTCTCGTTACTGTAACAAAGCCATTTTTTGTGTTCTTCTACATTTTTGAGTACTTTTAAAAATCTTCAATTTTATTTTTTACTTATAGGCCTAAGTAATTTTTATCTCAAATATTATACTTCACTTAATTTCAAGTCGCTTCCCTTACAGAGTAAAAAGAAAAAGTCACATGTAAAAATCCTGATAACCTGTGTGAAAATGGAACAAAAGAAAGGAGACAAATCAGCAGAGAAGAAGCTTCTGATCTGTCTGCGAAGAACGGTCCATATTGATGTAGCCAACTTCCTAGAAAAAAAACTTAAGATGAATGTTGAAATAAATATTTTTGATATAAAGATATATTTTAGTCAAGACAAGATTGGAAATAACATGCTGTATATCATACAATTATTTATTATTTTTGGAAAATTCTATATTCATTATAGAAAAAAATGGTAAGGAATCAGGCCAACTTTCCTGTACTTTATTAATGAATTCAAAAAATATGCTACCATCTTAATGGGGAGTATTAGGACCACATTGAGGGAAAAAAAATCGGAGATTTCGAGAATAAAGTCATAATATTACGAGAATAAAGTCGTAATATTACGAGAATAAAGTCATAACTTTACGAGAAAAAAGTCGTAACTTTACGAGAATAAAGTCATAACTTTACGAAAAACAAAATGGTAATGTTACGAGAATAAAGTCATAACTGTACGAGAAAAAAAGTCAGAACTTTTCGAGAATAAAGTCATAACTTTACGAGAAAAAAAGTCATAACTTTACGAGAATAAAGTCATAACTTTACGAGAAAAAAAGTCGTAATATTACGAGACTAAAGTCATAACTTTACGAGAAAAAAGAAAATAACTCGTAAAATTACTACTTTATAATATTGACTTCATTCTCATAATACTACGACTTTTTTCTCATAAACTTGTGACTTTATTCTCATAATATTACAACTTTTTTTCTCATAAACTTGTGACTTTATTCTCATAATATTACAACTTTTTTTTCTCATAAACTTGTGACTTTATTCTCATAATATTACAACTTTTTTTCCCATAAACTTGTGACTTTATTCTCATAATATTACAACTTTTTTTCCCATAAACTTGTGACTTTATTCTCATAATATTACAACTTTTTTTCTCATAAACTTATGACTTTATTCTCATAATATTATAACTTTTTTTCTCATAAACTTGTGACTTTATTCTCATAATATTACAACTTTTTTTCCCATAAACTTGTGACTTTATTCTCATAATATTACAACTTTTTTTCTCATGAACTTTTGACTTATTTCTTGTTATATTCAAGACTCAAATCAAACGCACCTATGACGTTGTGCGTCATCAACAGGTGCACGCTGTATCCAGCTAATTGCTAATTGCTAACATTCTAACATGCTCACGGTGGCTCTCCTGAGTTCACTGAGGAACTTTTACCTTTGGTGAGGTGTGTGAGGACTTTCTGCTGTTTTGAAAACATTGAGGAGCGCAGCGGGCTAAGTAAACTGGTTATACTGGTGACAGAGGAGGCTGAGTGGACTGGGTTAAGTTGAACCTGGAGCAGATCGAGGACGAGGTGACCAAGACTCTCAGAATGACGTTCAGACAGGTGAGTACAATGACTACCAGCAACCACCACGTTGCCTAGTAACGTAGCTGTTGTGTGCAGCTCTGATTTGCTGTATTATGTGTGTTTGTGGCTGCAGCTGTGAAGATTATGCATCTCTGTGTTGTTGCTTTTGTGATGTTTACCAGCTGTGACAGCATGTGGTTGGTATTGTTTTCACCTTCTGAGTCTCTGTGTGTGTGTGTGTGTGTGTCATCATGGCACAATGTGGTCCTGGAGACACCTACTGTATAGCAGGAACTACCACAGTGGGTTTTTGAGTAGGCCTACTTTGCCAGATGTTTATATGTCTGTCTATCTGTGGACAGATGTTGTCAAAGCACAGTGCAAGATGCAATCACGAAACATTACCGATGTGTAGTTGAGATCAAAATGAAGGCCCAGTTCGAAGACTGGTGTGGTCTGAGCAAGGGCACTGGAAGAAGGGGGTAGGAATTGGGGAAGGGGACATTGGCCCCCCACTTTACACCCCTGGCCTGGTTTGTCTTCACGGCTGGTGTAATATGTTAAGATGGTCTCTAGTTTATTCTAGGCCTACTGTTGATTCTACAATAAATGTCAGGCTATCATGTAGTTTATTGCGGTGTCCACAGACTTTTTATTCATTACTGGCCATTTTTAGTTTAATTGTCTGGGTTTTATTCTCCTTTCTGGTTAATTCTACTAAGTCTACAGAGGAAAATGGTTGTATATTTATAATTAATATTCAGTTGTTTGCACAGGCTGCAAAGTGCTGTCAGATAGCACATATAATTGACTGTTGGTTTGGACATCAGCTCATGTTGCTGATGTTGTTCCACTAGCTGACATTTAATGCAATTTATTTTGTAGGCTAAAGGTGTTCTTTAACTTCCCTTTTAAAACTGTAACTGAGTAATGTTCCCTCAGAATAGGCCTACATCTTAACTGACTTACTTTTATCTTAGTACATTTTTATCTAAGGACATTATTGCACAAGTACTTTACTTTTACTTGAGTACAATATTCTAATACTCTTTTCATCCCTGCTTAAAAGTTGACTGTACACATATACGATATGCCACTGCTATTGAGAGAGAGAGGAACCAAGGGAAAGAGTTGTGCCCAGACTCGGAGAACAATGGAAAAGTCCCCTGCTGGGGTATTTTGATAATGAATGTATCAGTATCTGGAACTTTTCCTGATGATGTCATGGTGAGAGTGAACTTTGTTACTGAGCTCTTTTTATTCTGTTGTGGGTCCCAAAGGGAGCGTGGTCACTCTGCGCTCTGCCCCTGTGTTTGTATGGCATATTGTGATGCTTTAGTGCATGATGTCAAAATTAAATATAGACCTAAACACATATGACTTCTGGTTTACCTCTGTTAATTCAACAGGTAGGTGTAATTGTGTTTGTGTGCTTGTGGTTCACTTGGTGATGACAACGCTTACAATCAAAATATGCTTTTACAGGATGAGACAAAATCGGTTCTTTCATTGCCATTCTGTTGCTATGGTACCAGCTTTGGTCCAAGTTTACTTCCTGTCAGCTACTGCATTAACAACCAATGCAACAGGAAGTACAAAGGGGCTCATTTATAATGTTTATGTTGTTAAATTTGAAAAGGTCTATATGGCAAAGTTTTTTAACAATGTTTTTAATGTTTTTATTTTTGCATGTTCTTCATTATTTTATTTTGTGTTCTGATACTTCAGCATATTTTATTGCTTACAGTGTTTGTTTTACTGTTTTATTTATCTTTACTGTTTATTTAATGGGGACAATGTGCACTATACATACGTATATTGCAGCAGATATAGCTAAAAGCTAATCTTCATTTGTAGTCCCTGGGCGGAGGCCACCTGTGATGTGCAGGTTGATGTGCTTAAGCACGTTGTTACTCTTAAGAAAAGTGCTATATAAAAAATATTATTATTTAGATCTTAATAGTAATTTGATGAGAATCCACTTCCAAATTATTTTAGAATTAATACAGCTTATCACAACCTCCTTTGGATTGTGACCCTTTAAAATATAGCACGCCTTTTCATATGTTATGGTGTTATGGCCATAGTGTGCACATGAGTTGTGAGCAGTTAAAAAATAGTGATTTATTCCTTCTCAAATTGTTAAATTTGAGGGATGTTTAGTGGGACTAACTATTGAAGATTTCACAAGAAAAATGATTCCATAGAATTTTTTTTTTCTGTTCTAACCCGTAATCATCTAGTGACAATTCAGATTTATTTTAAGAACTCGAAGAAGGCTCCATGTATGGAAATACAGGAAGCAGAGGAAACGGGACAGAAATGTGAACATCAGTAATCCGAGCTACCTTGTTATGTCTTCCTCTGAGCACACTCTTCTTTTATTTTCACTTTGTGATAATGTATCTAAGATATTCTGGGAATCCTAGAGGAGTCGTGCAGGGACACGCCGAGGAGGAGGAATATATGAAGGAGGGGGAGACGAGACAAAAGAGATGGAGGTGGAGGTGGAACGGGAAGGGAAGGGGCCACAGGTAGAAGAAGATAGATAAGACCCTCAATGTCGTGGCTGTGTTTGATAATATCTGTGAGACTGTCTGGTCTGCGTCTCCTCGCCATACTGCTCCTCTTTAACCTAATGCTGCCAGCGACTTAGCGTGAAATATATTGATGGATAACAGGTGCTGCCATCAGATAGTGGTGGTCTTAGGGGATCTGTGTTGATGGTCTTACAGGATTAGTGTTGTGGTTTTACAGACAAAGAGGTTTCCAGCTCTTCAAGGGTCAGAGGTCAGGACCATTACGTAGATGTAGTGGCTGATGCATGGGGTTGGGCTAGTAGCTGTTTATTTGTCATATAGGGTCTGCTCCCACAAATATGCCAAAAACAAAAACAACAAATATATTTTTCTCTCACCATCTCTCAGTCTGTATGGTTTTGCTGTCATTGGCTGAGGTTTGAAAATGTTTATTTGCTGTTACTACAATATCACAGAGCTCAACGCTGTTTGTTTTTTGTTTTGTTAAGAGGCCAAAAAAAATCATAGAGACTTGACTTGGCATGTTTTACAGTATTTCTCATATCTTATCATAACAAGCTCAGAAAACGCTGCATGTTTGCTTCCACTTTCCAGTCATCACAAGATCATGTCTTTTGTTCATGGGAACCTCGGTTTCTGTTCTTGTGAGATATCATAGACTGTATATAAGAAGTAGACGTAGTCACCGTGACGTCACCCATTGGTTTGTGGACTGTCGTTTTGAAGCCTCAAGTTTGGTGTTTTGGCCGTCACCGTCTTTTGTAGCCAGAAGTGACACAAGAGGGTGGAGCTAAGTACAACCGAAAACTGAATAAGACATTTTTAGGCAACCAAAATATTACAATTAACTTTCATGAACTGAAAACATGCTGTGAAAGGGTTAAAGTTTAAAAGACGAAAAACTACTCCCAGACCGGACAATGCCGTGGGAGCGACCTGTCAATCACAAGGTAGCCACACCGTAAATCATACCCTGCTTTATTGTCTATTTTACTCTAATTTACTAAACGAACATCATGCTGTATTGAAGAAGACTTGAAACTAGCAATTGAGATCATAAACTCATGTTTACAATGTTCACTGAGGTAATAAATCAAGTGAGAAGTAGGCTCATTTTCTCATAGACTTCTATACAATCAGACTTCTTTTTACAACCAGAGGAGTCGCCCCCTGCTGGCTGTTAGAAATAATGCAAGTTTAAGGCACTTCAGCATTGGTTTCTCTTCTCAGACCTGTAGGTAGCCCATTGGTGGCTATTCCATAATTTCTGGAAAGATGGCAGCATAAATAGAATAACCTCTGCAAATCACCTAAGCAGTAAGTAACTAAATGATTTTAAATGGCACTTTAACTTTATTTGCATATGCCACATTGCTCTGGGGAATAAATTCAAGTAGTAAATGCTTTGTTCAGGTAGCCACACACTTTTGTGTATACATATTGTATCATATAAAAAAACAACCTGAAATATCCTTTTGAATAAATGAACAAATCACTGAGAGAACCACTTTGTTTTTATTAACACTATGTTATAGCTATTATCTCGAAAGAGTCCAAACACCCACTGTACATGAGTCAAGTGAATAGATGATGAAGTGCTCTAGTTTTGTTAACATGAGCCTGTTAATGGTTTTCCATTTAAAAACTGACTCAACTGCATTTTACATAAAGTGCATTTCACATTAACAACACTTTCCATTTATATTGTTTGGGCTCTGAGTCGTCGGTGACTCTCTCACCCTCTTGACATTTGTGAGACAACCCAAACGCTCTCCTCGTCTCGTCCTGCTTCTGGACACTTCTGTTTAGCCCGTTTCTGTCCTGGTCTCCGTGGTAACGGTCCTCGTATGGCTGGCTGAAATGGAACATGATGCTGGATTTTCCGCAGGCGTCCAGGAATGTAATCTCAAGTCTTTGCCAGCCTGTTGTCGCCTATGAGGGAGACAATCTTGCTGCTGTGACACTGACTGGTAAACAACAAGGGGCCAATGCAGGGCTCCGCAGCAACACATGCACCCTTGGTCGTGCATTGTGTTTGTATGCTAATTTAATGCACTCACACACACTTCCTTTAGCCAATGATCCCATTGTATCTGAGCACAAACCACTAAGGCCCAGAGAGTAAATTGTAAACAACTTGCTGGACTAAAAGAGGAGTGGGAGGAAGAAGAGATACCAGAGAATGTCTAAAATAACACTGAGAAAGCCATTTCAAAAATCTTTAATTCACCAGCATAATTAACCAAATAGTTTCAAACCACGAGATGTTTCTTCAGTCTCGAATCCCTGTGGAGATCAGTAGATTGCTTGTGTAACAGTTGTGCAAGTTAGACAGCATAAACAGATGATAAACACAGTAGAGGTGAGGAGCGCTGCTGATGCTGCCGCCCCCCTGAGCCTCACCGCTGGCCCTCTCATCTCCAGTCTGCTCCAAATAAAACAAAACTCTTCCTCAAGGCCAAACCTGGTCTCTAAAGGTCTCCACTTTATTTGTGGAAAGATACTTTCAAGGAAATCAAAGCTGCATACGAGTCACGCTGCAATGAGTCATACTGCTTAACACTTGACACGACTGTATTTCTAAAATAAAGTGAATATTTATAAAGTGAGTCAGCACTTTTAGACACTAACATGACCAACATACTCTTTTGCCGTCATGTATTGTATTTTGTGAATAGCATTTTGTGTTCTTTGTGAACCATGTAGGCTATGCTTTGGCACAAACGTGGGATGGGATAGCTGAAAGGCCCATCACAGTGGCACAGTGAAATATGATTAAAGTTTATTATTATAATTATTATTTGTTTGCGTGTCTCCGAAATAGCCGAAAAATGGATTACAAGGGCTTTGTTAACACTAGCAAGCCAAGAAGAACATTCTAGCAGTAGTCAGTCACAATAGATATCTAGGCTTCTTTCTGTTTTCTCTGTACCGGGCTAATTATTAATCTATTTTGTTTTCAGGATTTTACATAATTTCATTCAATATTAAAGAAACTGAAATGAGAAAAAAGCTCTCCTGTAGCTATCTTGCTATCTATCTATTAACTAGCGCAGTGTCACTCCCTATTTACTGTATGTTGCATTATATTTACTATCTACCATTTTATTTGAGTGTCCAGAGTGTCCTGCAATTTCTGCGCAATAGTTCCCTCAAATATGTTAACGAAAAAAAGTAGTAAGTGTGGCATTTACTTTCTGCTAACAATCCCATAATGAGATGTCGCGCTTTTACAGTTGCAAAACTTAACTGTGTGACAGTAGGCCTACTAGCCTACACCTGTTAGTGATGACACTAATATAGTAATAATATAATAATCATTTTTTTATTCATACAGCTCTTTTCAAGCATAAGAACAAAGTGCTGTCCAGATTAAAAGTAAAATTAAAAATCAGAAACTCATGTAATAGTAATAGTAATAAAATGAACTATGGAGTGCATAATATAGGCAGGGAGTAGCTTAGTGAATAAGTGAGGGAGTGATTTTGGACGCCTAGATTAACGTTAATGGGACAGTGTGTTCTCACAGTTTACGCAAAAAACATATTTTTACCATCGACTCCTGCCTCATAATTGTCTGGAAAAGCATTCCTCAATTTTGGAGCAGTTTATACTCAGACAGAGAAGGGTTAAATAAAAGTGGATGTAGCAACATTGTTAAAAAGCTACTATACATCAGCCTACACTTTGCCCTCTGTACCTGACCTTTGAGGGTCAACGACGCAAATTTGCGAGTCACTGTTGGAACGGAAAAATTGGGAAGATTTACTACACCCCCAAAAGTGTGATTCTATTGAAATGAATTGATTTCGCCACAAAATGTTTCGGTTTTAAATACTGGTATGACTATGCCTTTTAAAGTGTCTGGTGGATGTATTACGCTCCATTAGGAGAGATGAGTACCTTCAGTGAATGGATGGATGGATGGATGGGTGAGTGCAGGGGTGACAGGTATTGAGTGAGGGTGTTAAGACCACCACAGCTGGGTCAGTCCCTGTGGGGATGGAGAGATGGATGGATGGATGGAGGGCCTGGGTGGTTGGAGGAGGAGAGGGGGGAGGATGAAGCACCACCTGATGCCTCCTCTTGTCTTTTTGTTTAAAGTGAAGCGATGACATCATAGGCGAGGGAGAGGGTGTGCATTAGAGGGAGAATCTACTGTACGAGGTGCTTTTCCTCTCTTCTCCCAGCGGATACATACATCTCAGATCTGGCCAGATCCTCACACAAGTGTTTCCTTCACTGTCCAATGTTACATTTCCTCCCTTTGGAAGTCAAAGAATCTTTCCCCCAAATGAGTCTTTCAACTGATTGTTGTTGTTTTAACATAAGAAGTGGTGATTTCAACACAGTTTGCATGCTACAACTAATCTGTTATATATTAGCACTTCCATGGAAACACCTCTCACCTACCAGAGATGTGTATGTGCAGCTGACAAAATACAAAAGAACCAAAGCAACAAGCCTCTGCATGCCACTACAGTATCTTTTACTTTGGTCTTCACTTAATGAGACACTGAGGCACTTCAAGGCACTGACTTTGTTTCTATTGTGTAATCTTTGGCACTGACGATATCGTGCGGTTTAATTTAAAGTAAATAAACATAAATTATCGAATGGATTTATAGTGATTGTTTGATGGTTCCAGATCTGACTAGTGATAAAGAAGACTTGAAGCGAGGCAATTCATCATTTACTCAACTTGTTTTTTGTGTGTGTGTGCGAGTGCTCTGCTGTATAGAGTTTTTAGTGTTTTAGTAAAGCTTACGCATGGTGTTTTATAATTTTATTTTTATAATGAAGTGATAACATGACTTTCAATAAATATTTAATTGTTAATTCATCATCAATAAATAATAAATATATGGTATGTAGTCTTGGAACGATGCCTAAACTGGAACGCTAAATGACTTGATGCTAAACATCGGTATAACTAGTGATGTTAGTTAGCCTAAAAGTAAATTCTTGAACATGACTCTAGAGTTGCACATACTGTATATTCTCTGAAACTGTATCTGCTGAGCTTGTAATGAATCATAAATCATGAATCGAATCAAGCAGAACTTGTTATTTCATTTTGCTGACTTGAATGAAGTTCAGAGATTTTTAGCAATTCAGTTTTTCCTGATTGAATGATTCAGAATCTGTCACTTCCCAGTCAGCAGTAATCAATCTGCAAGTCTGTGGTTTCACAATCAATATGGATCTGACATAGGAGGGGGGGCGAGGTGACAGACAGGCTGACCTTTACCGCAACTGACATCCTGTAATCCACGCTGAGCAATCCATTCCTTCATCACATGATGATGAATGTGTTTGACATTGATGGAAACTGTTTGGCAAGGGATTTCTCTATATGCAAAATGATATCATATAGCTAATAGTTACTGTTTAAAAAAAAGTTAATTGCAGCTGTGTCTACTAGAAATTAGGTTTATATAGTAGTGATGTGCAACAGCAGATATGTTTAGAAGGAAATGTAATGCTGCCAGGATTACGCTCTCTATTAACATAATAATAAGGATAACATAAGGAAACGGTTTTAATGAATATCCTGCACATAATCTGCAAAATGTTCTGTGACAACATGCAGCTAACGCATGATTAACACTTTTTATTACACGGCTTTGTTGAATACTCGTCTCAGCCTGCTGATCAGTTCACCACTAAGATACACGACAAACAGTTAGACTACACAGCCTACGGCCAGCTTTAGTTTCAGTGTTATGTAGCCGAGGGTTAAGCTGCTCCTATACTTTATGAAGTAATAAATTAATAACACAGAGGCTCCATAGTCGGCACCCTTGTCAATAACAGCGCATCACCGCTTCACGTCTTCCGTTAGTAACCATACATCAATATGAATCAATGTATCGATTAAATGATCAGCGATCAAAGATCATCGATGCAAAGGGGAAACATCAAAAAGGTCTTCCGTTTACCATCTTTGTCTTTGCTACACTGACTGGTGTCTTTTAGATATACAGAACAAAGTAGATGTAGATCCCCTCACAGGATTGAGACCTGTTTTACTCAACATGAGAAGGAATTTGAGCCTGAAACTGACCTGAACAAGAGGATTACAGAGAGAAAAGGGAACTAGTGTAGGTGTATCTCATATTCCACCCCATTAGATTGTTTGTGTAAGGGCTATGTTGTTTGAGCCTCCAAACAAAAGTACATCGACTGCTCTCAAAAACAAAGTGCCGTAACTCCAGCTGCAGAAAAGACAGGACAAACAGTACAATGAACATTCTGCTACTCTCCCAAACGTCTGTGCTTCTCATCAACACTAACATGTGGGTGTGTTTCCATACAACTACTGCTAGCTGAAACATCTAGAAAAGATTGTTGATGCACTCTGCACTCTGTCCACCACGTGTGTGCCGCCAGCACGCCCGTTCTTGTTTAATATCGGCTGCACTCGCACCACATGTTCCTGGAAAAGGAAATGCACCAGGGAGCTGAAGATGGACATGTGTCCACTCCTCCATGGGGTCAGGAGAGGAGACCTCCACCCTGACACGGTGCAGCTGGGATTCCCGGCCTTGCTGCGTTGCATCATGGGAGGATTGTGATCCAATGATGGTGGAGAAAGAGAAGGATTGTTCCTCAGGATGACTGTGTGTGTGTCTGGCCCACGCTCTCAATGCTAGATTCTTCTTCTTGAAGTTTCCTGATTAAACACATTTAAAGTCCATTAAATGCATCCGTAAGTGCACACAACTGTCTTTTTGTGTGCATGTGATCGTGTGTATGTCTTTCCCTATGGAGTCCACCCACTCTTTGTGACGTATGTATAGGCTCTATTGTTACCATGTGTGTCCTCAGCCTCCACAGTTCAGTCTATTTTCGGGGAAATGACCTCACAAACAGAAGCACTGCTGATGTGATATCTGGTTCCCTTTTTTCCTGCCGTTTCCCTGAAGAATTAAGTGTCACGGTTAAACATCTGGAGGGCTTGTCAAGGCCTGAGTCACCACAGTGGGTCGTGTGTACATATCGAATGTACACCCATATGCGGGTCTTGCAACACAACGCCTACAGATCTTGTGAAACATATTTCAGCTATCCACGGTGATTCACTATCCTCGTCTTCACTGATGAATGGCTCACACACACTCCCTCGTCTGATTCAGGGGTCTTATCTGAGGGTCCTCACACACACACCTTCTCCTACAGATGGCTACAATCAACCTCTTGTGTATTTACCATCAATGAAGCATCATATTCTTCTATACCTGACTCATTTGCTGCCAGTAGCTGTGCATTCCTTACATGTTAATACAACTGAATCACTGGACGGTAAACAACATCATATACAGTAAAACCTGTGGAAATGATTGAGGAGGTGGTGACAATGAAACACTGTAAACACAGCTTAGAGCACCTTTCTTCAGGAGGTATGAGGTTGAGTAAGAGAGACGTTAAAAACCATAATTATAGTCTTGTTTGAAATGCGAACCTGTTACCCAGAACAGTCTCATCTTTGCTCACATTACTGAAAGAAACTGTCTGAGAGCTTTTCATTTCTGTCATGTAAGTTAGAGACACTGGGGCTCACCTGGTAGAGCAGGCGCCCCATGTACTAAGACAGGCTGTTCTTACACACCGTTCGTAGCTATACCTACGAAAAGTAATGCACTGTAATTCCTGTATATCCCACAAAATCAATTTGTGTGTAGTTAACTTAATTGTGAGCCAGGAAATATAAATAGTGGTGGGTAAATACCGTACTTTCGCCCAGAAGAGTGGTGTTCGCGTCCCGTGTGAAACCAGATGTCAACGTTGATTTATTTATCACGTAAGTTACGAACTTAAGTAACGCCACTTCCAGAGTCATTTCAAGCCAAACCACAATCTTTTCCTAAACCTAACTAAGTAGTTTTGTTGCCAAACCTAAGGAAGTTGTTTCCTGTGAAGACGGAAGATTATTTTGAAAAGGCTGTATGCATGTAACGAGTGGAAATTGACACGTGTTGCTGGACATTCGTAGGAAACAAACGAAAAAGGAGCAATAACTTTTTTGTAAGAGATCATACGAACCGTTGTATGAGGATACGTTGACTAAGACTGAGTCCTTACTGCAGCGGCCTTGGTTCGAATTCGACCCGTGGCCCTATACTGCATGTCGTTCCCTCTCTTTCCCCCTTTCCTTTCTCTCTTCTATCCAATAAAAGGCAAAAAAAAGCCCAAAAAATTATCTTAAAAAAAGAGACACTGTTTTGAACCTTGCAGATTATTGACTCAGGCCGGACGAATGCCTGTGTCCTTTTAGAATGATGGATGTCACTTCCTGTGTACGCCTTTCTTGTCAGCTTGAATGTTCAGTATTTTACATTTAAGCCAAAAAGCCATATATCTTTCAGAAACCTAGTAAAACTGCAAAAAGGGTTAAATGATACAGCAGTTGCCACAGACAGTACCATTCCGCAGTATGCTGCCTTTAGCAGTTAATTTGGGTTTTTCCATCCTGTGGTGTGTCTGTTGTGAGTACATACAGAGTAGCGGTGTGCTGTATCTCTATAACAAGCAGAGGTATGTGTCTCTGAATGCTTGTGGTGGGGCCTCTGTTAGCATTGTGTGAGCTAATAGTGAATTCTTTTGAAATCCGTTTCAGAGTTCAGATGTCCAAATAATTGCCAACATATTAGAATCAACATTTGAGCAGGTGTTGTAGTATTTTTATAAGTTTGTATTTAAAACTGCTTAATTGACTGATTTATTAATATGCGTCACCCAGGCTATATCAGATTGTTTTGGGAAACCGTTATCAGGAGTATTGGCTGATCATTGGGAGCACGGCTGACCTTTTAGAGGACACTGAACGTTTTCTATAAATGTTCTACAAGTGCTAATTATGTTGAGCAAATTAAACATGTGGACATTTAAGCACCTTTGTGTAGGCAATGTTCCCTTTTGTCCTGAAAGGCTTTTTGAGGAGCCCTGCCCTCCCCAACCCAACTGCACTGCGTCGCAGTTTATTGATTCAGCCTTAAGCTTATTGATCAACCTAAAGGGGGGTCTATGGCACAGCTGTGTCTTCCTGGACCACCATGTCAGTCTCCTAAATACCTATTCAGCATTCTTATCCAGAAACATGCAAAAAAGCCGAAAACAAATCTCACACTTAATAAGAGTGGACATTGCTGATATTGTGTCTTTAATTTGGCATCAAATATTAGGGCTGCAACCGACGATTATTTTCATTGTCGAATAATCTGTTGATTATTTTCTTGAGTAATTGATTCGTTTTTTGTTCTATGTTTATATACTGTATACATTATATACTGGAATTTTAATTATTGTTTAAGTTTTGACCAATTTATTGTGGCATTAAAAAAAGTGTACAGTTGAATTGTAATTCCTGTTAATTTTGATGATTTTTACCAAGTTGCTGGTGTACTATTTATTTATTTACGATTTATACGATTATTTTAACAATAAATAACAATTAATGAAATTTCTATTATATTCTTTTGTTTCACAAAGTTAGGAAAGCAATATTCAAGTCAAGCCTGATGTTGTCTTACACATAAAATAATGATCCCAGTCACTTCCACACATTGAGGCATACAGCTTATTAATTAAACACTGGTACCCAAAGCCCAGGTATCGCTATCGGGACTGAAAAAGTTGGATTGGTGCATCACCATAAAATGTCAGAAAATTGTGAAAACTGTCGATCGGTGTTTCTCAAAGCCCAAGATGACGTCCTCAAATGTCTTGTTTTGTCCACAACTCAAAGACATTCAGTTTACCATCATAGAGGAGTAAAGAAACCAGAAATTATTCACATTTAAGAAGCTGGAATCAGAGAATTTTGACTCAATCACTCAAACCGGTTAATCAACTATCAATATATATGGCAATGATAGTTGACATCTAATCGATTATGTGATTAATTGTTGCAGCTCTATCAAATATAAACATAGCCATCTTTTCAGCAGACTGAATCATATACAGTATAGATGAGAGGGTTTATAACTTCATTTATTCATGAATGCTAAATTACAAAAAGCCTATCCACTGATTCAATAAATCCAGTTAAAAACCCCTCATTCCTTATTAATTTCCTGAACTGAATCTATTCAGGTTGGAAAGGAGGAGATGTTGCGACATAGAGGCAAATGATGTAAACAGATCCAAGACACGTGGATCATGCAGAATGAAAACATCCGGAATATTTTTATACATTCGGAGTACTTGGCCTCCGTACAAACACCTGCCAAAACTTCCCCTCCGGAGGCTAGTTTGTAAGTTTCTAGGAGCTGGGAGGTGCTCTTCCACAGGCTATCCCATAATTTCCTGGCTGCCTGAGGTGAAGATATGCAACCCGTGACCACTAGATGGTGAGCAGGAGGTCAGCAGTGTGTCGACCACAAGTAGATTTGACCCTGTGGGTAAAAGCCACAGATAGTGGAGGGGGGGGAAACGCTGCTGTTGAAGTGAAAGTGACAGTGGAAAGAAAATAGAAGAAGCAGAGTGAATCTAGATGAGTGCAAACCAGTTCACTTTAAGATGGAAGGTTCTAGTCTGATAAGGAGAGGAAAGGCATGAAGAGATAGCAAAGGGAAAGTGTGAGTGTGTGTGTGTGAGAGAGAGAGAGAGAGAGAGAGCAGAGATTTGAGCAGGAGGCAGTGAAGCAGGGGCAGAGAGTGAAGGGGGGTAATGGAGGGGGGAGTGGTTTGCCCGTCTTACTGCCTATATATAGAGAAGACAGTCTGACAGAGCAGATCCAGTGAGACAGTGAGCAACAGAGACAAGAGAGACAGACTTTTCACCTGTGGATGACGTCCTGAGCAACACCTCAGCAAAGCTCTGCAGTTTTCTATCGGATTACAAAACCAGGATTTCTCTCTCAAGTCGAGGTAACAACAGCTTTTTGCTTTCTTCCCTTTTCAACCTGCTATATGCCAGACTCCAGGCAGGTGCAGGCTGACCGTCACAGTGATCTCATGTTACTTTAAATATCTTTTTGATTCATGGAAACTTTTCTTTTGATTCATATGTTTGCTTATTTTTTCTGAGATTAGAACTAAATCCTCTGTGCTTTATTTCGCCAATGGCACAGAACTGAAGTCAAGACTTTACTGTTACAACATATTTACCTTCTGGGTGTGTGTATATCAGAATATGAGTGGGAGACTGGTGAGATTTTTTTTTTTTTTTCAAGAGGTTATTGAGTCCAGTGAGTTTGTGGCGGCTCCTCTTGTGTAATTCACAATAAGACTGATTACACACACACACAAGACCAAGTTATCCCGTCACTCACCTGTTGTGGTGCAGCAGGCCTCATTAGACACCTGCACGGTACTAATAACTGTTCTCCTTGACCTGGCGGGTGTTTTAAAAATAGAGCTGGACAGATAGTAGTCAAGGACACAGAGGGTACCGCAGCTGAAAGGGCTCTTACACAGATATATACTGTATTATCTGCTGGGTGGTGCAGTGATATCTCAAAGTTCAGCTGTGTGTGAAGGAAAGTGAAGAGAGTTGAGTCATATAGGGTGAAGTGTGAGCAGGGAACATTAAAGGTTTGGTTCACCCAAATGTACCTCTAGTAGCCATGCAGATAGTTTTGGTTTTTAGTTGTACAGGTTTTGAGATATCTGTCTGATATTTCCGCCTCCACCCCACACATTTTTATTTCTGGTTCCCAAAGTATTGAAAATGTACATTTAAAATGTTAAATACTTTTATAGAGTCAATTTCTTCAGTGGAAAGTAGTGTCACATTGAGGTCTGTGCATTTATCAAGACCAACCTGGACACTGTTTTTGCAAAAAGGTGCTACCCTTATGTTATATAATTTGGGTGAACCGACCCTTTTAATAATGAAATACCTGCATGTGTTTTTGATATAATCAGAGATTCCTCAGTGAAGTTTGTTGTGAAGTTATGAAGATGGTCCTGAAGCTGAGCAAGTGACATTTCTACTACTTCTACTGTGTGATGTGTGTATGTATGTACATTATGTATATGTGTGTTTGAGAGTGTGTGTGTGTGGTTTGCCTTTGCTGAGGGTTCATCTGTCCTGTAGCTGCAGTGTGGGATCAGTAGCTTGGTTACAGCTGTCTGGAGCGCTGATGGGCCATATGGCAGCTTCTGTGAAACCCTCGTTTCATGAGACTAAAAGGAGCTGAGAATATGGACTCATCAGCTAAAATGTCTGTAATCTGCTGTACCAAACACAATCAAATGTATTGATTATTTTTGAATATTTTTTGGGGCATTTTTTTGGGGAGTTTAAAGGAATATTTCACCCACAAAATGAGCATTATCAATTAATCACCCCGTGTTACCTTGAATTTGTGAAGGAAACTTAGCTTTTTCTCGCATGCCTCCAGGGTGAACGGCAAATCCGAAAACGGAGCAAATCCTCGATGAATTGACGTAAACGGGGTCCAGGTTTAACAACAGCAAAACTATATAAAAAATCCGTTCACACATGCATTTTCGTCAAAATCGTTCAAAGGAATACTTCACACACAAAATTACCATTTGTATATCAATTACTCACCCTGTGTTATGTTGAATTCTTGAAAATAATTTTGTTTTTCATGAATGCCTCCACGGTGAACGAAGAATTGGAAACGGAGTAAATCCTTTATAAATTGAAGTAAATGGCAACAGCAAAACTTTATCAAAATCCTTTTACAAAAACTCTCACACAATTTGTGCAGTATAATCCAAGTCTCGTTTATCCAGTCCTTTGCTCACTACTTCCCAAACACATGCATCTTCGCCAAAATCGTTTGCTGTCGTTAAACCTGAACCCTGTTTACGTCAATTCATCAAGGATTTACCACCGTCGAAGCATGCGAGAAAAACAATTTGAAAAACATTTTGTGAGTGAAGTATTCTTTTAAGTTACTCTACAAGTGGAAAGGATGAAGTGGAAGTTATTGATTTAATGTGCTGTCAGCAGACAGCAATACGATCAGCACTTGTGTTTTTTCACGCTGACAGTTTGACCCGAAGGCCTCAGCAGCTCGTTGAGCAGACTGGTGGGTGTTTTATTGCACTGCTGCTCAGAGTCTGCCATAACAAAACACTTGTGTAAAGGAGGAGTCCTGCCCATCCCATGCTGCCATATGCCCCAGTATGTGTGCGTGTGTGTGTGTGTGTGTGTGTGTGTGGCTGTGTGTGTGCGATTCAACTAAAGGAGCAGTCATGCAGAAAACAGGACAGCAAAGATCTTTTCCGGAGCCCTGCTTTATGTGCAGAGGGTCCATTGTGCTCTGAGATCTGATTGGATAATTAATGATGCTATTTATGTAAGCAGCGGGCCAACCCCTCGTCTTTGTCCGGCCCCATATAGACTCACGCACTCAGTAACCTGAGACCAATACACACACACACATCCACACAAGCAACCATACATATGGATGATTGTTTGACCTTTTGTTAAGCCAAAGAGGGAGAGTTGTGGATTGCTCATTTATACACACACACACTAAGCCTGGTCATTGAAGGTGTTACACGTGCGTATACCCGTACTAGGGGTGGGGGAAAAAATCAATACTATATAGTGTCGCGATATTTTATGTGGCAATATTGTATCGATGCACAGACGTCAAGTATCGATCTTTTATTATATAAACTATTAACCTCTTAACAAATCGACGATGGGCCCGGTCACTATTCTGTCTTTTAGAGGTTGTAGCGGGTTCAGTCTTACAGCTAGAGTGAAGATACTGATATCATATGACACTAGAAAACCTAAGGAAATGTGATACCAACCATGTCATGCCAACGCTAAATAACGCTCCAAAGGTAAGGTTAAATTTTGGCGAGGAAAAACTGGCATGGCCATTTTCAAAGGGGTCCCTTGACCTCTGACCTCAAGATATGTGAATGAAAACTCTGAGATTAGAAAAGAGAAAAACTTATCTTATTAGATAAAACAGATGTTGACAAACTGCATAATTTGCATTTGAAAAAAGTTAATATATCGCACTATTTATATATTTATCGCAATACTCAGCATATCGCAAGATCGTAACGGGACTTAAGTATCGTGATAATATTGTATCGTGGGGCCTCTGGTGATTCCCACCCCCAACCCATACAAGAAAATAACTAGCGTGACAATAAAACCAATGGAGGAAACTGTAACACTGACAATGTGGCCATGTGGAACTTTAAGAAAATCCAGATCAGGTGACACAAATGGTGAAAAGGTTCCTTTAATAGCAGTTGATAAAATGATTCGGCTTCAGCTCCATTAAAATTTTCATTTCTCAAATCACTCAAAGTGTTGATTTTCTTTGATTTTACCCATTAAAACCAGAGTCACCATCAGTTTCTGTGTCTGTGTTAAACAGTCATTTACTGTATATTCATGGTTTCCCTCTGCCTGCCCTGTTACCATGCCCCAGCATGGCATCTGGATAAACGTTATTGTCTCTGAGGTTCATTAATACTGGATGTGGGCTGTGTCTGTTCATTCAGACTATTTCCTCGAGTGTGACAGATTAGCTCTGACAGCAGGACATTACTTTATTTCCGGGGCTGATATAGCATGCTAATCTGGGACGATAGCGTCCCCTCCCTCATACTGGTAACTGCACAGGCTGGTCCCCCTTAGATAAAGTAAAACATTTAATTACAGGGTGATTATAGTGCAGATGGATTTATGTCACTGCAATGCAAACAGTGCACCATTAGTGAAAATAATAACCGTTCAAGAGGGACTATATACCAGCACTTATTAAGGAAAAATATAGTGAAATCATATGAAGGGTTTGAGAGTAAAAAAAAAAAAGGTAGCTAAATAACCTTTCACCTAAGAAGAAGTGATCCCGTCATACATCATTCAACACGTGTAAAAACCTCATCACATACTGGTTTTCCCATCACTTTCTTGCTAAGTGCATTTTCATATTTAGCTGCTTGTTTGTCTTGGATGCCTGAAAGGAAAGTTGGAAAAAAATAAGCAGATGATCTCCAAGGATCATGTGGATTTGCTGCCAGCTCTGTTTAAATGTATCTTTGTGTGTATATGTGTGTTACTGAGTGTATGTGTGTCACTGTGTATGTGCATTACACAGCGGGGGGTGAATAGTGTGTTGGCAGCAGTCATACCCCAATTATGCTGCTCACAGTGCGACCTCTTCACCTCTCTTCCTGTGGAAGAGTGAGACATTTGGAGTGTGTCTCTCATTGGGAAAAGCAGGCCAACGTTCATTAACATTTTTCCACTTCATCATATCATATCATATCATATCACCCTGCAAGAATAAGGATTATAGAAGACCATATATTAAACGTCTTATATCCCATTTCCTGTCCCCTTCCTTTCACAGATTTACCATGAAGCTCTTCCTGTTGACGGTGGCGGCGCTGCTCCTGGTGGTGGGAGAGAGCGCTGCAGAAAGAATCCTGTCCAGAAGGACCAAGAGGGAGCTCGCCAGTCCGCTCCACGTCGGAGGCATCAGGGACCCGTTTGGCTCCTACTGCGAGAGGAGAGGAGGCTGCTGCCCCGGCAGAGACGACCTGTGCACGGTTCCCTACCTGGACACCATCTGCTACTGCGACCTGTTCTGCAACCGCACCGTCTCCGACTGCTGCCCCGACTTCTGGGGTCACTGTCTAGGCATCGAGCCACCTTTCATAGGTAAGTAAAGGGTGACACAAGTGGATGTGTAAAAAATGTGCTTGTATGTGCATCAGTGAGTTTTTCATCAGGTGTGTGTGTGGGTCTGTCGTAGTTAGTTGAGCTGAGTCACAGAACCCCGCTGACAGACTTTATGCTGGATCACAGCGCATAGCAGCATGACACCTGAAAATTAATCACAATTACATACCTGCTCTCTTAAAGTCACAAGAAAGAAACATGCTTGCGATCAGGGACTGTACGGAAATTATTGGGCACATGAACGCCATCTTTTTGATGTCTGTTTGATCTCTTTTTTATTAATAAATCTCAGAAGGGAAGGCTGAAATAAAATATAAATATGAGGGGAGAAAAAATAAAAGACTCTCCCAGTGGGCAACTCCAAGTCTGAAAAGGGAAGCCACTGAGGAAGTGCCTTAAACTTGCATTCTTTCTAATAGCTGATGATGTTCATTTTGTAAATTATGGTCCCATTTAGAGTCAAATAGACCATAAATCAGGGTCCACGACGTTGTCCGGTCTGGGATTTGTCCGTGTTTACGTCTTACAACTTTAACCCTTTCAGAGTGTGTTTCAAAACGGCAGTCCACAAGCCAATGGGTGACGTCACGGTGACTACGTCCACTTCTTATATACAGTCTATGAACTCGCTCCTGCCCGCCAAAAAAAGTCAGATTACTCTCCCCTCAGTGAAGAATGAAATTACAATCTGATCATCCTCTGATAATTTGTGTACATAAGTTAAGATTTAGCTCATTTCCCCATCTACCTAACTCACTACATTTGGACTCCCCACAGCTATATTACCATTCTCTCAATGCCGAGGTGTAAAATGTGCCAGCGACAGCAGAGGCCTACCTGTGAACAGAATGGGGAACAGTAGGCTTCTTATTAACCCAGACAGAGGGAGGGAGGGAGGAGGGGTGGATGGAGAGATGAATGGAGGTCAGGAGAAAGAATGTGGGCTATGTGGAGGGAGGGAGAGACAGACGGGAGGCAGAGGGGACGGTGCAGGTATGTGTTCCCTGGACGACAAGGTAGGGGGATCACGAGGTGGGGACACAATGCATGTTTAAAATATCTGACCACACAGTCGCACCGCCTGGACGACTGCTATGGTGCTTCAAAAGGAAGGAGGTGACAGATTTGTCTTTCTCTTATCGCTGCCCTGCAGTGACAGATTGTTCTAGTCCATAACTCAATATTCAAAGCTTTATTCAGCTGGACTTTGTCCTCAAAATCAGTGTATACTTTTTCAATAATCACTCAAGTGTTGCATTATCCTACATGAAACCGCATACTTTCACTATAAAATCCTATGACAATGAGTAACTTGTCACACTCTTCAGCTCTGCGGTAACTGAGTTGTGACAGACGGGGCGAGACAGCTGTGAGGGGGATGATGGGTAACAGAGGGCCTCAGTCATAAATCACACAATCAGCTCTGGGCCTCACACCAGAGGCAAAGGAAACCTGCTCACACTGTAAATTTCTCCGCCAGCTCCTGCTCTAAATTCCATATGAAATACACACTGACAGCACCTTCCACTGTAAATCAGCTTGTAGATAAACCTCATTGTGAATCTGTCACCAAGTCCAATATAGTTTTCACAATCTGTAAGTGAGCAGGGTTGAAACCTCAAGTGTAACGGGTCAAATTCATTCATTTTTTTTGTGGTTTATGACGATGCTGAGTGGACCAGTGCAGCTCACAAATGTTAATGGGTTTCTGGTGCTTAATCATGGATGTAATGGACGGGCTACTTTTGCGGCCCTTTCCCTCGATTTCACTGGAGGTGGCGAAGTGAAGCGTAAGCTGGTTAAAGCATGACGAGGGCCCAGGAAGCCTGGGAAGGCAGGAAAGAAGCTAACGCCACATTCCTACACTGGATTACTGGAGCTCAGAGCTCCTTAGACCTCACATATACTGTGTGTGTGTGCACTCACACACACACACACACCTGGGGAGTTTAGTAGTACTTTTTTATTGTGATCGCAAGTGTAGGAATTCGGCCAGTGTGATTGTATTTTATTAAGTGTGAGTGCTGTATATCTAAGTGCATCTCTGTCTCCCATTTGTATATTTGCATATATATTAAGTTTCCCCTCGTTGTCTCCTCTCAGGCACCTGCGAAAGAAATGGATTCAAGTTCTTTTCAGGGCAAACATACAAAGAGAACTGCAATTTATGGTATGTAAACCCCTCTTTCTTCCTCTTATTTCTCTTTCAACTTAAATCCTGGGCTTTCCCTGGACTCTTAAGTAGCTTAAAGCTTGAAAAACATTGCTTCCCCTCACTTCATCTATATGCTCTACTTGTTCTAACACTTCACATGAACCATTACATGCTCATACTGAGTGAAATATTCAAACCCAAGATGTTTTTTTTATGGATGAACCATTACGACAAATTATAGATGTCTCACATTTCTCCAAATTTCATGCTGACATGAAGTACTTGGTGTTCTTAAAACCTCTGGGATCTGTACTGGAGTTTAAAAATAAAGTTGGGTGGGTTTACAAAATATGTGTGTGCGCAGCATGTGTTTCTAATAATAAAGCCACTAGTGGCGTAATATTCAGTTTTTATATCTGTATTTCGGGTGGAAATCTTCATATATTTATACACACTGTCTACCTCCACTTCCTCTACTGTATGTCTTCCTTCTTTGTCCATACTAGACCTTTTTCTTGTAAGTCATTTTGACAGCAGAAAAAGCACAGGTGTAAATATTAAAATGAATAATGGCTGGATAACATTTAGCTGCTGCAGTTTCAGGGTCCTGGTATTATGCATGCTGGCTCACTGTTAAACTGTCATGACTTACTGGGACACTTGATGATGTTATTAGTAACACTTGTGCTTTTCCTACTATGACAAGTTAAAATGACGACGCTATGAAAAAGGCAGATAGTTCAGTATGAGAGAAGTGAGATGGAGAAAAATACATACTTAAAATGAGGGAAATACGGGGCTTTAGGCTCGTTTTAAGTTACCTTGCACGGCAGCTGGATTCTTGTGATTTCACAAGATCACACAAAAAGCTGACTTATCAGGCTTCAAGTAATGTGTTTGTGTCTGAACCACAGTGGTTTGGACCAATCGGCGTCCTGTGAGGAGCTACTGGCAGCTACGGCCGTGGTTTAGGTGTGTGTGACGCGACACAGAGAGGCGACTGTTCGTTCTAAACAATAATGGCAGCTCCGAAAGAGGTTAACGTAGATGCTGCAAGAGCATCAGTTATATCAGAACTGGAGGGTATTTCCTCATTGAAAGAAGAGCAAAGAACAGCACTGAAGGTTTTCTCGATAGAAAAAAAATGTTTTTGCTCTTCTTCCGAGTTGCTTTGGCAAGAAGTTCATCGAATCACCTGCCAAGTATTATTTAATAGTGCCAAACAGTTTCCAATGACGGCTTCTCAGATGGTTCTGTGTAAACAAATTATCAGTTGGGTCAGGTTATGTTTTAAGTGCTATGGAGAATTATATTTGGTCTTGATAAAGTCAGTTATTACTCATTCAAAAGCCTGTTATGTGCTGACAAGAAGTGAAGGACAGCTTCTGTGTCTGTAACTGGAGGAACAGTAGCTTCATGACTGAGGATATATCAAAACAGGCCCCATGCTAATGTTTCCCATCTAGTAGATATGTTGTGTGTGTGCTAACTTCAACAGTGTCTTTCATACTACTGGTGCATTTAATCATAATTGAAATAGATTTTCTTTTGAGATTCTGAACCGTTTACTTACTTTGATGTTTTTACTCTTAGATCTCCTTGACAATGTTGTATTATTTTTCCAGTCGGACAAATTCACAAACAGTTCTTTACTTTATGACCCTGACATGAGCTGAAGAGTTTCTAAAAACAGTGTTTAAGATTAGCTCTCAGTGACAGTAAAGTGTCTTTTATCTCCGTGGCCTTCTGCACCCTGAGGACAACAGAGTCCATGTGGATGTTGTCATTTTTCTGCGTGATAATCAACAGTAGTCAAGGAGAGGGAAAACAGATCTTGAGAGACTAGAGGAAGGAGACGGAGGAGGTCAAGTGAGTGAAAGCGGGTAGAAGGGAGATTGAATTCCTCACTGTGGTTTCTCACATCTATGTCATTTGATGTTCCTCAAAGACCCTGTGTACGTGTTAGAACATGCACACGGATGTTGATTTAGCATCCATTTGTACATCCTTATTATATTTATCCTCATGCAACAAGAACACACTGTGGCTGTTTGTCACGACACGTCTAACCACGCTGACCCCGCCGATCTCCACATCTGCTTTAAACCTCGCAGCTGTTTGACTCCAGAAGCTGCGCCGTGTCAATCTGATAGGCCTGAAGTATGACTTTTTATCATGGCAGCTCAATTAGGTTTGACGTAAAGGGTCTGATGGGTGCGTAGTTGATAAATGGCGGGGCGTGTGTTTCTTTCTTCTTGAGCAAACATAAGCTGCGTGTTAAAAATAACCTCCCAGTTCACCAGAAAACAGCGTTTATGTGCTAACTCCCCCTTTCACCGGCAAACAAAAGAGTCCTATGCACATACGCTCTCACACGTGCTTGTTAAGGCAATACACATGGATGCTTGAAAAATTGCACCACAGCTTTGGCGCAGAGGGACACACACACTCCCTTTTCCTGCTCCCACTCTCTCCACTTATTAATTTCCCTAATGTGCATCCTCCCAGATCGCAGAATCAGGGCTGCAGGGTGGAGGACCGGGCTTCCGCTTCGAGTCCACACATAGCTCTCCCTCTTTCACCTCAAAACCCTCTCATTAGCAGAGGTCAAGCTCCCGCACACTGTAATCTAACCTCCTACAGATCTTGACTAATCACTGGCCAAATATCACTGGTGAAAAGCTGCTCTTTGACCATCAGTATCACAATCTGTAAAACTTTATCTATCAGCTTGAAATAACTGGCAGATTGTGTGAGTGCAAGACAACATAGAAACACAACTTGTGCACAGGGAAGACACCATAGTCTTGGTTTCCTGGGCAAGAGGTGATAACGTTACTCTCTCCGGAGGTAACCCCCGTCACTTCTTTCAGCTGCTGGGAAACAAGACACGGGAAACCTCTATTGGTCTTGAGGAGCAGCAGCATTTATTTCTGCACAAACTGCAACTTCCACTGTACATTCACTTGATATTCTCAAAGCTAAGCTCTCTTCTGCTCCGCCGCTCTCTCTCTCTTGCTTCACCACTCACTTCCCACGTGCACACACACTCCCGCAACACTAGTTTTCCCCCCGACGTTGGTCACATTCCTCTTTTGCAAGACGGCTTCTCTAGATATAACTTTGTTTTTTGTGCTTCCGTGGAGTTTGTGTTGGAGTCTGAGGGGGCTGGTTGTTGGTTGTCATTAGCGGACTCCATTTCGAACCGATCGTTAGCTATGGTTGCACACTTTTAGCCTTGAAGTGGAGCTGGAAATAAAGGCACTCACTAGCGCACATGAAGACCGGCCCGGATTCTTCCCATTAAAATCAGTCTACAGGCTGATAGAGCAAACCCAGAAAGTTGCTGAAGGTCTCATATTTTAGGTTAAGCTAAAACCTGTTCACACATTGGCAATAAAAAAACAATTAAAAAACGTTTATACACTGTAAAAATGTACATACAGTCCCTTTTAAAGCAATGCTTATGTTGTGTGTGTGTGAAGATACATCATGATATGTGTGGCAAGCAGTCTTTTGTTGCGTTAATGGGATCCCCAGCTGAGACCATTTCCTCCCTGAGCTGTTGGCATCCTGATAACTCTTTATCTGCTCCAAATGATCTGAAACGCGGCGCCTCCTGCTCGCGTCGGCAATCTCACGCAGCCCCCGAAGGAGCAACTATCTCCGCTATAATTTGGCAGCAGCTCTGCTCCGCTGGCGTGTACTTCAGATTGGACAGCAGCCAAAAATCAAAACCGAAATCAAAATTGTTTTCTAGTTTCTCAGATTGAGTAGATACGTCATATCTGAACGCACACAAACATGGCTCTGTTCCCACTGATCTGGCAGGATATGGCAAGACAATCATGTCGCCCAGAGGTGTCTGTTGTTTGTATATGTGCAAGTGTGTGTATGGTCTCAGAGGTGAAGATGGTGTCTCTCTCTAATATGGAGTGTGACGGAGAATGTGAAATACGGCCTCCCACTGTCCTCGGAGCCGTCGTATTTCTTTCTCAGTCACACTCTGACCCCTGTCTCTATGAGTCTGTCATTACTCCTGTCCCTGCGTGTGTGTACAGTACTATCACTGTGTGAATTTATTGTTGTTTTTGACCCACTGGCGCTGAGCTGCATGTATGAGTTCCTGCTGGAGGTAGGGAGAGGTCAAAGGTCAATCAGGTCAATCAGAGCCATCAGACGGTCCTGGTCTGAACTCATGCTCGTGTCTCAGGAACCCAGCAGGGAGGAGTGAAGTGTGAGAGGTGATACACACTCTAGCTTCAGTGTGACTAAAGGGGAATTTGGCCATCATTGTGTGTGTTTAATGATCCTCCTGGGCAGATTCCCCTCTCTGTAAACACGATGTCTAATGTACAGTAGACTTTATGGTAGGAAGTCTATACACGCCTGTGTGGGAAACACCCCTCATTCTTTCTCTCTCGCTAACACACTCATTTATTATGATATTCCCGACCTTGCAGCTGTTATTTATGGTGGCTTAGTAACTTTATTTAACCAGGTAGCGTTAGTGAGAGGACCCTGAGAACAAAAACATTTACAGTCAGACAACCAAGAAACCAAGAAAACATCAATACATGTTGAAGATCTCCAAAGGGGAATGAAAGAATCTAGCTTGTTTGCAATTCATCCATTAATGTGTACATAAGGAGACCAACTTTGAGATACAGAGAGCAACAATTGTTAAGACATTTAAATGTTATAATAGTCTGAGAAAATATGCGTATTTGCTTTCTTGCCGAGAGTTAGATAAGATTGATATCCTGTCTGAGTAACTCTGTAGCTACAGCCATAAACCAGTTAGCTTAGTTTAGAAATAAAGACCAAAACAATCACAGCTCCCGTATCCGGGATATTTTGACTTCACTTCTGTACAGTGAGGAAGTGCAAACGTGTCGTCCATCTTTATATAGAGTCTATGTATTATACCTACAGGCAGAAACGTATTTCCCAAAATGTCAAACTATTCTTGTAAGAAGTTATGGAGCAGCATGACATTACAGAATGTCTCTTAAATAAATTAAGACATAATAGTCGACCCACCAAAATGTTTATGATTTAGAAAAGTTACGTGAACTATCACTGTGTTATTACTGTAATTATTCTGTATTATTCTATACCATTGTGGTTAGGAAATATAGTTTATAAAAGACAGGCCTCAGTTTTGGTGTTTTGTCCGACAGCTGCTTTTAGGAACTATTTGAGATGGTATTTCTTGTACATCGTTATAGTTTCAAAGAATTAATCAGAAAGGAATTCGCATGAAACTGTTTGTTTAGCTGCAGGAAATCATTAACTATGAAGTAGGAAGGTGAACTGAAGTCATGTGCATGGTGACTCATCTGTGAGAGGAAGCTTTGTGTCTGGTACAATTGTGAAGTACTTTTACTTTAATTTACTGAAGCACTTTCATTTTAAACTTCACTACATTCGAGAGGGAAATATCACTTTCTTGACTCCACTACATTTATTTTACGACGGCTAGTGGTTAAACTTTTAATTTGAAAAATATTAGCTTATAAATTATGATGCATTGTTATAGATTTATTACAGTACCCAATAGTATATATAATGAGATTATTTTTTAATATGCCAGCCCATAATGAATACTTTTGATTGCTATCTCTGCCAGGAAGCGTGCGTACATAGTGTGCATCTCTGTGTCTGTCCATGACTAATCTCGCATACTGCTGCAATAAAACTGCATGATATTTTGGTTGCTCATTTATAGCTGCATGCTCAGAACTCTCGTGGTTGCAGTGACTCACATTTTCTCTTAACACCACCTTTTATTGCCTGTTTGATACCGCCATTGATATACTGCTGACTCCTCATTCACTACTCTACCGGCCCCCGGCCGGTAGGGCCACGAGTTATCACACAGCTGAGTGCATCGCTGCCTCTCAGTTGCTACTCTGCACTCAGGGACACAGTTGAGGAAAACAGTTTGCTCACATTTACTGTTTTGTACGGTGTTTTTGGCTATCAGCTTACAGCTAACGGATCTGTCAGTACACACACTGCTGAGTACCTCTCAGTCGTTGCTCTGCGGCCAAAGACACAGTGGGGGAAAACAATTTTCTCAGTAGACTTGAAGCCTAAATAAATGCTTCAAGTCACGGTTACACCCGAGACGGAGCTGAGATGTGCGCCTGCACAGAGTCGGCGCAGAGATCTGCATAGATTACAATGTATCTGTTGTGAGACGTGCAACTGAGAAACACGTCTGATACACTTGCAGTCTAGACGCGGGGTTAGCCAATTGTGGGTTGTATTCATTCAATTAAACATTACAGCAGTGCAGACACACCTGGTGGAGATCTGCATTCTACTGAGTGCACCTTTCTAGTTTAAGTATGTTTTGCTGGTTACACTTTGAATGCAGGACTTTTACTTTTAAAAATCCTTACTTTATGTTGTTGTATTGGTACCTTTTTCTTAAAGGACCAGTGTGTAGGAATTAGTGGCATCTAGCAGTGAGGCTGAACACACCTCCACTCATCCCTCCCTTCCCAAGCGTGTCGAAAAACTAGGGTGACCTTCAGGTAACGTAAAATCGTGAAAGGCTCTCTCTAGAGCCAGTGTTTGGTTTGTCTGTTCTGGGCTACTGTAGCAATGTGGCGGACTATGTGAAGAGGACCCGCTCCCTATGTAGATATGAAGGGCTCATTCTAAGCTGACTAAAACACGATTCTTAGTTTCAGGTGATTATACACTAATGAAAATCTAGTTATGAATATTATATTCCATTTCTGCTAATACATCCCCCCAAAATCTTACACACTGGTTCTTTAAGTAAAGAAAGATCTTGATACTTTTTCCACCACCAGTCTGGCTACACACACACGCACACGCTTCTTCACAGTGAGTCATCAGAAAGTACCCAATGCAAGTTATTTTTGAACATTCCCAAGCTAAACATCGTCGTCATCATTAATATCCTGTTTTCTTATCTCTTCTGTCATCTTCTTGACTTCTTCTCTGCTTCCTTCCGTCTAAAAATGGATCCGCGTTCTGCAGCCTTAAAAGGCCGAATGTTTCCTTTAACCTCTTCCTCTGTTTCTCCATCCCTCCATCCTTCGTTCTTTTTCCTTTTTTCCCCAGTTACTGACGTTCTTCTCTCAATTAATTTCTTATTTGGGAATTCCTCTGAGCCCCTGAATATTTGTCTGTGTCTCAGATAGACTTTCTATTCTAGCTGATGACTTCACTGGCTTTAGCATAAATATGGAAATGGAAACTATTTTCATGCAATTACAGCTGTTGATACTGGTCTCATCTCTTTGCCCTTACTGTCTGTGTCTTCTCTGTAGCACATGTGGGACCACAGGCCGCTGGGAATGTGAGCAGAACGCCTGTCTGATGGAGCCTGACATCATCCATGCCGTTAACAGAGGCAACTATGGGTAAAAAAAAAACACAAACACAGGCACACAAACACACACACCTGATGACATTTGGTGTTCTACAATAAGATCTTTATCACACATGGTCACAACACATTCTCCTCCTATGTCGTGCTTTCAGATGGAAGGCTGCTAACTACAGTCAGCTCTACGGCATGACTCTGGACGAGGGCATCCGGTTCCGCCTGGGCACACAGAGACCATCCAGGACTGTTATGAACATGAATGAGATCCAGGTACACGACAGTCTTCATCCCTGAAAATTATTTTTGGGGTTGATAGGACAAAGAGAAATGTGTGGGTGGTCAAGTTCCCGAAGGCACAGGTACAAAGTTCAGTGTTGATACTCGTATTCTTTGCTCAAGTGCCCTGAAGCAAGTCATGAAAACCCTACCATCCTCACTGTTTTGTAGCCGACCTTTGACCTCTGCTTTGACCTTGCTTTTAAAAGGTGGCACGAGAGAACTAGTAAAGGGATTGGAAGAATATCCTATTACCTGTTGCTACTGGGTGTAACCTCTTAAACCCGGGGTTTCCCCTTAAAATTCCACGTTAAAAAATATTTCCACTTTAGTGTCACATACATCACATATTATGTATTTGTTATTCCCACTGAAGCTGTATGACATCATGTTTGTTATAGCTGCACCTTTACGGCAAGTGTAAACATCCCCGCTGTATCATTGTATATACAGTTTGGTGTCATTAGAAATAGTACTTCCCCAAATTTGGTATCGGTATCGGCGAGTACGCCAGTCTATGCACCAAAATCTACTTTTAGTATATTTTCAATGTTGGACCCAAGGAAGAGAGCAGGAAGTTTTAGCGACAGGTAAAAGTGAATTGTTACAGTTCTGTTGTGGCTTCTCACTTCTTTAAAAAGCTTCCGCATACTTCCCGTGAGTGATATTATGATTTGCGATAAGCAGGTTTAAAACCTATTACAACAAGGGAGCGCTGATCAAAACGCGCCTCGCTTAATTATGGTGGCTTGTTGGTATGCGACGGCGTCTCTAGCTGGAACCACAGCCCACTCTGATCCGCTCAGACTTTGTTTACATTTCACCCAGACAGATTACATAAGACGGAACCAAAACATCAGACCGAGTAGATGGAGGGGATGGTGGCTGCCCTGGAGAATAAACCTCCCCACCTCCATCCATCCCTTCATCTATCCGTCCTCGCTCCCCCTGTTTACGTCTCCCAGCATTCCACGACTACTTCCACCCTAAAAAACCTCACAACTCCCCCTCCTTCTTCCGCCGTCAGCGTGTCCCTACCTGTGCCAGGAACCAGATCACAGACTTGCAGCCCATTCATAAATCTCTCTGTCCCTCTCTCCTTTCATGTCTGTCTGGAGACTCCCGTGTAAGGGATGGAAAAATGTGAATTCATGAATGAATGTAGAATTATTCTCGCAGAAATTTTCCCTCTTTTTATCACGCCTTAAGGTCAGGTGTTTCAGGTGTCTGCGCATTTGGACTTTGAACTTCCATATCTACAAATCTCTGACCAGCAGCACATTCCTTAGTTATGTGTCAGGTGGTCGTTTGTGCTTTGAATACCTCGCTATTAATTTGAGGAATGCAGCGCAGGCAGCCATCCTCTTTGAGAGAGAGAGAGAGGGAAAGTCAGTTGCACAGAAGTGTGTGCTCTTATCCCACATATCTAGGAGATTAGGAGAGCATCCAACCTCGAGTGGAGACTAATAGATCGAGTATGTTTGCCATCTGAGAAGCACCTGCGAGTGAATATGCGTTATCAGGAAAATATGTGCACTCCGTCACAGACTTATCATCCTAATAAGGATTTATCATCACAGTGATATTGACATTTTAAATAGAGATGGATGCCTCCATGACAGAGTTCAGCTGGTTAAACAGCTAACTAAACAGCCTCATGGTTTCATGGAGAGGACCGGGATCAGAGCTTCCTGTCTATTCTACAGAGTCAGAGATTGACATCGGGCCAAATGCTCCTAATCACCTGTGAATAAATCCCTTCTACTGGAGGGTTGATAAGCCAATTTACGTAATCCGCCTGTGATCCAAACTTGTCATACAACATTTTAATTACAGCTGTTAGTTTGTGGGCAAATAATTACTCTCTTCTGCTACAACTCTGTGTTGGCAGTTCTAACTGCTATTTCCTCTATTTGACTCTAAATCCTTGTTTAAAGTTTTGGGCTGTCACTTGTGATAATAATTGTTTTTACTGAGAAACATTAATGTTACCTCAGTGAGGCTTGTTCTGTGAGACTGTAACCGTGATGAAGCTCTATTGACTTCACTTTATCTCTCCGTCAGATGAACATGGATCCTCAGAGCAACCGTCTGCCGCTCTACTTCAACTCGACAGAGAAGTGGCCGGGAAAGATCCATGAACCGCTGGACCAGGGCAACTGTGCTGCATCCTGGGCTTTCTCCACTGCAGGTAGAGCAGGAATAGAATAAACAGAGAACATGCAGGGAAATATAGGATGTCATGAGGAAAGACAGAAAATAGAAGAATATAAACTTGTGAAGGTGTAACAACTTTTGACACAAGTGACAGGTTAGGTGACGAAAAGACAAAGAAGACAAAACAAACACTGCAGTCTTGTTCCCAATACTCTTATTCTACATGGACATGACAATGTGTTGACTACAAAGTCTTCCTCAATATTTCTGGATATCTATGATCATCACATACTTTAGTTTCCCGAAGAAACAAATGATAACAATTAGAGGATAAAATCATGCATCTTGAAATCTAACATTTTTCAGTTTTCATGACATTTTGTAATATTTCCTGTCCTCTTCACTAGCTGTGGCATCAGACAGAATCTCCATCCAGTCGATGGGTCACATGACTCCTCAGCTGTCCCCACAAAATATAATTTCCTGTGACACACGCAACCAGGGAGGCTGTGCCGGGGGACGCATCGATGGAGCCTGGTGGTACCTCCGACGTAGAGGGTAAACTCTTAATTTATTATGAGCTAGAAACAAACAAAAAAAGCAAAGCAACACACAATATGTATACTTGATGACAACATGCTAAAGAATTCCTTTCCATCTCTCCTCTCCTCTCACAGAGTGGTGACAGAGGACTGTTATCCATTCCAACCCCCACAGCAGACGCCAGCGGATGTGGGCCGCTGCATGATGCAGAGTCGCTCGGTTGGCCGTGGGAAGAGGCAGGCCACGCAGCGCTGCCCCAACACACACAACTACCACAACGACATCTACCAGTCCACACCGCCCTACAGGCTCTCATCCAATGTAAGTGCACAAACACAAAACAATACATGCATGAACAGACATATGTGATACATGCATTCACACCTGCTCACACACTCATGTACACCTTTTACATCAGTTCAACACCCGACCAGCACATGCTCTCAGATCTCCAATAAGATCGCTGTACATTTTTAGGGCATCCTCGTGCTACAGTAGACTATAATCTCTCCCACGTGTTTATTACAGTATGTGTTTTTGCACCCTTTCCGTATGCATACTTGACTCCACCGGGAATGTACAGGATTAAGTGCTTGACAGCACTGATCAGTGAAGGGGAAGAAGTTTTATTTTTACCGGCATGTTTGCCACTTTTCACTTTCCAGGCAGTTGGATCCTGGAAGGTCGATTGAAATAGAATACAGCATTTAATAAATTCTGATTGTAGTTAGATTAGTTCGGCTCAAAATATACAGGCAAGTGAGTGAATTAAACCAATTTACAGACTGCACTTTGGATAATCATCATCCATAATCGTTATCTGCTATCATTACATGACTCAAAAGTGTATCTGGAATAGCTTTCTGAGTTTACCTTCTATTATCAAATTACTCAACTCTTTCCGTGTGTCATCTATTCATGTTCAGGCACAATAGTGAGTGCAGTAAACCAGAATCAGTCAGTCGATATGAGAGCTGACTACAATGAGAAAACACAGACCAACAACTGCGCTGTATGTATATATATTATGGCTGTCAATCAATTAAAATATTTAATCGCAAATTAATCGCACATTTTTGTATCTGGTCATAATGTACCTTAAAGGGAGATTTGTCAAGTATTTAATACTCTATACCCAAAACTGCATGTGATTATCATAAAGTGGATATGTCTGCAAAGGGGAGACTCGTGGGTACCCCTAGAACCCATTTTCATTCACATATCTTGAGGTCAGAGGTAAATGCTCGTTTTTTCCTCGCCAAAATTTAGTGTAAGTTTGGAGTGTTATTTAATCTCCTCCCCGACAAGCTAGTATGACATGATACTTATGGATTCATTAGGGATTTTAGTTTCATATGATGCAAGTATCTTCACTCTACCTTTAAAACTGAGCCTGCTACAACTTAAAAATCTCAAGTTGCGTTAATGCGTTAAAGAAATTAGTGGCATTAAAACAAATTTGCGTTAACGCGTTATTGCGTTAACTTTGACAGCCCTAATGTATATTAATATGTTTTTTTCTCACAATGACAAATAAATAAGTAAATAATTAAACTCTACTTGGTTGATATTAAATGCACAATTACAAATTACTGTGAGAAAAGTGTAAAGTTTATTTCACAATTTAAAAGCTGGACGATCTAAATCAATAATCTTTATTCAGAAAGCACCTCTGCCCTTTTTTAGGACAAAGTATCATGTAACATTCACTTAAACCGTTTCCAGAAGCCGTCTCTGCATGCTGTTCCGTGCATCTCCTCCAATTCAAAGTCGACCACCGAGCTGCAGCCGACATGTGGTTCCATCGGCCAGCATCCATCATTACTAAATGACGGCTAATGCCTCTCGAAATCATTACAGCCTGTTGTTTCTGTCTCCCGCTGGCCTGTGAAGTCAATAAGCCAGACATTAAGGCCAGGAGGCCCTGCTGGACTCAATCTTGTTATCTGACTTTTAACATCCAGGGGGTTGTTTTCATCCTCTCCATTTCACTGATGTGTAATGATCTCCCTGTCCGTCTCTCTCTCCTCTGCCTATACATCCTTCCTTCTGTCCTCTCTCTCTCAGGAAAAGGAGATCATGAAGGAGATTATGGATAATGGCCCCGTGCAAGGTAAGCCCAACTTGTAAACAATATTTTAGTGTCAACGTTTGCTCCCAAGTGAGTGTTGCTTTTTAAAAATCGAAACAATACTGCACTCCCAGGGGACACACAAATCCAAACACATGCACCGTGTTAGGTATCCGACCTCAGATGATGTCATGTTTGACCTTGTCAGCGTGATGGTTTTGTCCCGGGTTTCAACTATGACCACCTGGTTAGAAATGATGGGCCTTCATGTCAACGTGGTCCAACTGACCTTCCTTTACTAGCCCGCCTCACTGTCTGGTGCCCATCTGGACCATTGTCAAGTACACTTGAATAGAGGAGTCACGTGTAAGTGTGTGTGTGTGTGTGTGTATGTGTGTGTGTGTGTGCGTGCGTGTGTGTGTGTGTTTCTCTATGAGCCCGTGCCAGCTTCTTGTTTTATTGTTTAGCAGTCCAGGAGAACTTATTGGCTTCACGTCAAGTTTCCTTTTTGCCTTTGAGCTTCTCTCTGACACAAAGGCATAGAGGTGTGTGTACGTGTGTGTGTGTGTGTGTGTATTCGCGCATTGTGTGAGTTGTTTATAAGCGAGGAGGTCCACACACTGTTCTCAGCGAGAGAACACTGGATTTAGTGGAGGTAACCCTCCAATTGAGGGAATTTCTCAGCTGTACATCCGGAGATTTTTCTCATTGAGCTGGAATAAGAAAGTCACACTGAGTTCAGCTGTGCAGCTCTCTCTCTCTCTCTCACACACACACACACACACACACACACACACACACACGCCCTCTGCTGCCCTGTCTGATGTCTGGGTGTGTGCGACTCAGGGGGGAAATTGGAATTTGTTTGGTGAAATTAGGTAATTACTTTTAGATTAATTGTTGTTTGAATAAGATTTTTATCTCTCCCTTCTATAATCGGTTCAGCAGCCTCAATAGTCATATTGCGTGTGTGTGTGTGTGTGTGTGTGCGTGTGCGTGTGTGTGTTTTATCCGTCTACTAACTCTCCCTACTTGTTTGTTCTTGCAGCTATTATGGAGGTCCACGAGGACTTCTTTGTCTATAAGAATGGGATCTACAAACACACTGATGTCAGCTTCACCAAGCCTACACAGTACCGCAAACACGGCACTCACTCAATCAGGATCACTGGGTAAGTTTACCACTACACAGTGCAAAACATGTCAAATTGAGTCTTTTTGCTACTGTTTTGTGAATCAGCAGCCTGTTCGTCATTGCATAGCTGTAAGAAGAGGTTTGGCTCCGTGCACAAACCTTATTAGACTCAACATAAACACCTTTGAGATGCCTTTTGATGATGAAAGTTTTTTTTCAGTTGGAGTTACTAACTTGTGAATGGGTGAAAAACATTTGCCTTCCTTCCTCTCGTTCCAAGCGTCTGGTTTCACTGTCGCTACATGCTCAACAGATGCCATTTCAGCAGAAAAAGTGTTTATTAAGGATGAATCAGGTTTTAATTGAGTAGAGATTCAGAGCTTACACACGGCCGAGAGCGTACGTGTCGACAAGCTTCCCTCCCAGTCTGTTGCTCTTGGAGACACACCTTGGCTCCACGCCGCCGTCTGCCCCAGACGAGGCCTCCCCCTCCCTCTTCCTCCTCTATCTAGTAACTACGGCGACCACAAATATGTAGGCAGGTAGACGGCTCACACACCTGGATTACCTGCCCTCACCCATCTGTCTCTCGTTATTCCCCCCCGTCCTCCTCGCTCTCATTGCCACATCTCCGTGGCGTCTCCATCATCACGCCTCAGCTGGTCGTCTGACTCACTGACTGTCCCACTTCCTTTCTTCTCCACATCCAAGCCAAAACACTCTTGCTATCATTTAGACTATCTGCAGACAGACAGGTAGTAGTTAACTGCTGTTTTTATGTGTTGTTTGGAGAGAGCTGAGAGGTTTTGACCTGTAAAAAGTCAGAAACATCCTTTTCACTTGTAAATATCTGACAGAGCTCTTCTCGGAGTCATCCAGCTGGTTTTGAAGCGTGTCTGTCGGGACAATGATACGCTGCCGCTCACTAGTTTCACTTTCCAAATTAGAAAAATGAGCAGCTACCTCGTAATTTGTGTCTCATAGGGGCTGAGGAATGTGCATTTGACTGTACCTTAGTGCCTCAGCGTCTGAGCTTGTCCGTGAACATCAGTTTCTCCAGACATGGCATAAAAACAGCCTCTCTACTTTTATCTGATTGGCCGCTGGTGAAGACAAAACACATTCCATTTACAAGCCCCTTTTCATGCTCCTTTTTATGTGTGTGTCTTGTATGTAGTTTATGACATTTCATGTAGTTTTATGACATCACACGGCGTGTATAGGCATGGGTATGATAAACACTCGGCCTCCAACCTGTACTTAGCTTGTTTGAACCACATACTTCACCGTAAACATGTGCTGTTCTGAAATGTCCTCTTGGAAAATTGTGGATGCACATGTTTGTTCACAACGCTGATGTCCGGCTCACACTATGTAAACCGTAAAATTTAGGGCTGTCAAAGTTAACGCGTTAATAACGGGTAAATGCAGCTTGTCACGAAGGAGGTTAAATAACGCTCAATGCAAACTTGCACTAAATTTTAGTGAGGAAAAACTTGCATGGCCATTTTCAAAGGGGTCTCTTGACCTCTGACCTCAAGATATGTAAATGAAAATGGGTTCTATGCGTACCCACGAGTCTCCCCTTTACAGACATGCCCACTTTATGATAATCACATGCAGTTTGGGGCAAGTCATAGTCAAGTCAGCACAATGACACACTGACAGTGTCGTGTGAGGAGTTTACAAAGGGGACCCAATCGCAGAGTAACAGGCAGGACACGGAGGACAAGGTAGACGGGGCTGGAGAGACAAACGAACCGACAAGGACAGAGGGGAACACACAGGCTTAAATACAAGACATGATTACACAAAGGTGAAACAAATCAGGGCGGGGCAGACAATCAACAAAAGGCGGGAAAACAAACAAAGGAGGGAAGTAAAACCAGACAAGACACAGGAGGAGTGAATTACCAAAATAAAACAGGAAACACCGGAATAATATAAAAGACACCAAATCCAAAATCACAAAAGTAAATAATAACAAGAGACTGGCACAGCCAGAACATAACAGACAGCTGTTGTTGCCTGTTGGGCTTGAGTTTGCTTTGTTATGATTTGAGCATATTTTTTATGCTAAATGCAGTACCTGTGAGGGTTTCTGGACAATATTTGTCATTGTCTTGTGTTGTTAATTGATTTCCAATAATAAATACATACACACATTTGCATAAAGCAGCATATTTGCCCACTCCCATGTTGATAAGAGCATTAAATACTTGACAAATCTCCCTTTTAAGGTACATTTTGAACAGATACAAAAATTTGAGATTAGTTTGCGATTAATCGTGATTAACTATTTTAATCTATTGACAGTCCTAGTAAAATTACATCTCTACATCCTCAGTTTGTCAATAAACTGTGGGGTATACAGGGTGTGAGATGATTATGAGAATTTAGATTCCCAGCTTTCCTGAATGCCTCCTGCTCTTTCGCTCCTTCTACTGATGATTCCTCGTCGCTCACTGGACGAGTGGATGTGGATGTACCAGCGACACGGGTTTAGGGACGGATGGAGCAAAACGAGGAGGGGTAGGGGGTAAGGGGTGCATAGTGTTTTGAGCTCCAACCTGCCAGCCACAGGCCATAGTGTGTTTACATAGGCCAAATCCCATAGCGGTGCGTTCCTTTAAGCCCAGGGCCTGGGAAAGTTTGTGGAAAGAGCATTGAGGTCCAGTGTGGTGGAAAGGGCATTGTCTGGGCCGTTGATCCTGACAGTACCGGACAGAGAGCGGGGGATCAATCCACGGGAGAAGAGGTCAGGGGTGGGTTGAATCGGCGTCGGGAAAGGGCGGGGCACATGGGCACAGCGGTATGCCCATCATTGTCCCCGCGTGAGCGAGCGAGTGAGCTGATTGGAGGCCCGATAAGAGATCAGCAGTGGTCCGATTCTGTCTGGCTCTGTCCATACCGATAAATATGCAGGCAGGCAGGCATGCATGTAGGATCACACACACACACACACACACACACACACACACACATACAGGTGTGAATGTGCCCTTACCCACAAACACGAATCACATCTCTCCAGTCTGTTTCAGATTGTAGTTGGCATCTGTTGTGTACACAGCTGTTTTTAATGTGCCTGCTCCTGGTCAATGTGACGTCTGACTCCAGTCGGGGCTAAAAAAGACACTCGCTGAAAGCAGGTTGGCACCATCTGCCAGTGTTGTGGTGGCAGGCTACTGAGTTGGCAGAGCCTGAGCCCAGCCGCTCTATTTCCCAGCATTCCTTTCCCTTATAAAAGATAACAAGCGAGTGGACACCGGGAGTCTCTTGGGAAACGAAAGGCCTGGAGTGCAAAAACAGGATGGGAATTGGCTTTGGGAGAATGTTTTGATCATGACGAGCAGAAACGGCGGGCGTCTAAAAGTTGGCAGTGGCTAAGCTAAGACCAAAGTGCAAGGCATGATGGGAATGTTTCCTGAGAACAAAGCTGCTACGAGGAAGAAGGGTAAAGATAGGCCTCTAAGTTCAGATTCACATATATATACTGTATTTGTGCAGTGTTGCTGTCCGTGACAGGATTGAGGTGGTGTTCACTTCCTCGTAGCCTACCCTCTCCTTCCTGTTTCATGTCCAGAAACAGCGGAGAGGAAAAGGGGGATTCCGTGTTCCTTTGGATTGGAATGATGTCGGAGTGCAACCAGGCAGTGTCCAGTCATAAATACTCTGTTTTCAGGATGTTGTTAACAAGATGAAAGATTTTGATCCCCCCACTTGAACGCCACTTGTACCTCTTCCTGCTTTTCTTTATCAATAACGCCAAGCGTGTTCTAGGTGTACACATTACTGAGAAGTGTTTACATCTGACATGTTGGACGGCATCCATACTTTAAAAATAACAACTCTGCCACAGCTGGTATGTGTATTTAGGGATATTTTGTTTCCTGTTGTTTAGTTCTAATGCAATTTGAGTAACCATCCTCTCTCTGCTTTGTGCACCAGGTGGGGAGAGGAGAGAAACTTTGATGGGACATCAAAAAAATATTGGGTAAGTTGTTTCAGTGTGCAAAACAAACCCATGATGCCTAGATTAGCCCCTTAATTGGCTCAAACATTGTGCGTTTTGTAATGAATAATACATTTTAAAGTGAGTGTTTGACAGTGTTGCCAGTTCTGTTTTTTGTATGTGCATTCTCAGATTAAAATCTGTCTCATCTGTACTAAGTTTGACTTTACTTTTCTTTCCAGATTGCTGCCAACTCCTGGGGAAAGAACTGGGGAGAGAACGGCTACTTCCGCATCGCCCGCGGGGACAACGAGTGTGAGATTGAAACATTTGTGATTGGCGTGTGGGGCAGGATCACGATGGAGGACATGCACAACCATCACCACCATCGTCGCCGACACATTTAGAGACACGACAGATGTTAAAAACCCCACAGAGACCTTTGTTTTTAATCCCACCTATAGATGGTTTTTACCCCCAAAGGAGAAGAGTCTCCGAACTTCAGCACATCCCCTCACCCACCAAGCTGGCTGGGACAGCCACAAAATCAACCCCAGAGCCCCCGAACCCTCTCTTTTTATACCTTACTTCACTCTGGGGATCAATACAACCCCTCTTCTCCTCCTCTTTTAAGAGAGCAACCCTCCCCACTCTCCCTGTAACTCAAGGTTTATGGCACCAAAAAGATAAACTAAGCTAAAGCTCTTTTTACGTCGCCTTAAATTAGGCACCTCAGGTACCTACTGATCCAAAGACCACGCTTCCCACAATCCTCAACGTTACCTTTGGTGAAACATGTTCATGTCAAAGTTGACAGAAAGAGAAGCTCAATCTGATCTTTTTTATTCTTCTTTGTGCTTCTTTGTCAACCCGAACCTTTAGTCTTCTCTAAATCTATAATCCAGACAGACCGAATTTCAGAGGGACCGTTTGGAAAAGAGGAAATCCGAGAGACAGATTATCAGACATCAGACCCTTCCAGAGAGACACACCCAGCCGAACTGTGTAACATGATGATATATCATAGACGACCTTACTGACATTTACCTGTCAGCTATACGGAGGCACAGTTGGGCTCATTCCCTCAGTTTTAGAGAGGACACTTGTATGGAGTTGCAGGCGGTAGAGTTTCCCACACATTCCAGTAAAAGCGTAGAATCTGACACTGGAAACGGGAGAAGATGTGGAGTATAAAGATGACAAATCAAAATGACTCCCATGGACATTTTAAAGCAATTTAATAATGAATCAGGCTAAACTAGGCCCTTCTTCTACATGTTTCTACAGAGTCAGTAGGTGAGATTAAACGTGTATCATTTGGCTACAGGTGAAATCAATCATTTTCAGTCATACTTGATGAATAAAAGTCACCACGAACATGTAAATAAAAGCCATGCTGCCATTCTTGACCACACCATCCCATTTAAAAAATAAAACCCTGATTAAAAAGATTGCAATGCCTTAAAGAAACCGAGTTGTTTTGACCACTGAGAAAGAAAGAGGCTAGTGTATAGTAGTCTTAATTTGCTCCGTTCTGTGTAAACTGTTACAATTTGAGCTGAAGAGAAGAAAGAGAGAAAGTTATTTTTTTGTCGCGGTTATATTGTGAAGTTTTATTTTACTACTTGTTTTACGATGTACTGTATGTAGTAACTCTCATAACACACTCAGTCGCTTTTCTGCTTGTGCTTCTTGATAGTTGTAAGTGTTTGACCACAGCGAGGAGGACGAGGGGGGCGATACTGCTGCTAAAGTCCAGTCTGTAGTTTGATGCATTTCATATGTAATAAACATGTAAAGCCACTTCTAACTAACGCAGAAAGTCACGCAGGTTGCAGATGAGCTGTTTGACTTCATGTTCTCATTTCTATTTTTTATTATTTTCTGCTAGAAACATATTCCAACTTATCGGCCATGTGCCTGCTTTGCTACACCGCTTTTTGATGTCTTTATTTCAACCGATTGCAGGCTGATTGAGGGATTTCCAAATCTGTTTGGAGCACAGCCTCACTTGAAAAGGAAAGCCTGGTGTGTTATTACCACTTACCTTAAATTACATCCCGCTGTGCTTCAGCTGCAACTTCAAAAGGCTTTTCCATTTCTATATCATCTTATCTTGTGATCTTTAAGGTCCCTCTGTCATCTCCTTCAGGCATGGATGAGCAGATATAGGCATAAAAGCAAAGAGAAATGTCTGGATGGACAGGCAATGTGCAACGTGGTGGATAAATATAAGCAGTTATTGCATATTTCTCATGCGATGTAGTGAAGCTTTCATTCTGAAGTGAGCGAGGGCAGGGGAAGGTGAAGAGCTGCCCATCAACATGACAAGGACAATGTGAAACTGAGCTCTTTGGCCTGAAGAGTGTTTATGTCAATCTTCTGTCAGCAGAAAGAAGGAGATTCCTCTTTTCTATATTTTCATCTGTGGGCGTGTTGCTATAGCTCCTTTACAAGAGAGAAAAAGATCAATGGACAAAACTCAAGGTGCTAGATTGGTTTACGTCGTGTGCACAGATTAGTTTGTTTCATGACAATTTACTTTCACCAGAAGTTGTGAAACCTTTCATATTAATTTATAGAGGATATCTCGTGACTTCCCTCCTCAAGAGCAGCGTCGATGTGAGATGCTTGAGTTGTGTTCTTGTGTTACAAACACTGGTGTGTCTCAGTGGGCTGAGAAAAGCAGACAAATTACTGTTTTCATGCAGAAGGAAGTATTGGAATCTGACCTTCCCTTGAGTAGAGACATCTTATCGTCAGTGTCCATTTATTTTGCTTACTGTATGTTGGATTAACGGTCATTCAGGTTCATTGTTAGTTTGGACCTAAATGCTATATATCAGTGGTTCCCAACCTGGGGTCCGGGCCCCTCTTAGAGGGGCGCCAAAGATCACAGGGGGTGCTTCAGGATTTGTTTGTTCTGAGGTTGTCAAAATTAGATTTCCTCATAACTAAAATCATAATAACACACTTTTTGCTTCATAGTCACAAATCTAACAAAATATTCAGTTTCAATCCATATTTGTTGGCGTTTAGCCTTTCAAAAACAACATTTTCAGTTCATTTGCTCTCCCGCTTGACACAGACCCCTGTATTAACGGGGCGGTCTAGCATAAATTACATTTATTTAACCACGATAATAAAAAATCAGTTTCGGCTCTAACACTATTATAGTAGTTGTTGCAAAAAAAAATGATATTACGTATCTGCATTCACTTGGCAAATGTGTCAAGATGTCATCACTTTATTTATGTTGATGAAACTTCATTAAAGAAAGTTGATTTGATTAAAAAAAAAATAGCTAATTTAATACACTTTATTCAAATAGAGGATATTAGAGGATTTGTACGTTTTTGGGGGTGATGACGTCGGGGGTCTCAGCTTTTCTTAAATGCAAGTAGGGGGTGCTTCAAGGAAAATAGGTTGGGAACCACTGCTATATGCGATACTGAATATATAGAAGATGGTTAAAAAGACTCATAGCATTCTAAACTAAATGTTCATGAACATGTGCCACATATTTTTAGTTCAGATGGGACCAATAATAACTGTATTACCGATGATTCTCTGCAAAACCCAAATTGATTCCATATAAACTTATCTTACTTTCAGCAACAGTTCTCTCCAACAAAACAACCTCTCCCCAGGAGCTGCAGCAGACATCCACTCAGAAGTTGTGTATTTTATGTAAAATGAACCACTCCATATTCACTGATGTGTAGACTTTATTTATGACAAGATGTGTAAATTATATACTTTTATTCCTCGTTTTCCTGTGCAATGTTTTATTATCTCTCTGTCTCTTGTATTGTGTGCACTAAATGCAATACCACGTTAGTGTTCACTTGTGCGGCACAATAAAGTCTTTCCAAAAAACCACGTGGTCTCGTTGTGAACACCTGTTTGTGTTGTATCATTGACGTATGTAAACAAGGCGATATGATCGGGGGAAAAATGCCTCATATAGTCTGCATGTGTGTAGGTTAGATAGTTGAGAAGATGTGTGATTTTTAGGAACATTATAGGATCAGTGAGCCACAATGGGAGGGACTGTTGCAGGGTGTTCAGGGGGAAGCTCCTCTATGGGACGAGGCCGGGTGGGATGAGGACAGTTTTTATAAGATCCTGCTGTGTCAGCATACTCTTCCATCACCGAGAGCAATAATTCTGACCATCAGTCAGTGGGAGACCAGGCCAAAGAGTATAATCCATCAAATATTAGAATTAAGGACATACAGTATCTGCTCTGAATCATATGTTAAATTTCATTTAACCAGAAGCCAAAGATCTTTAGTTACACAGAGAACTGGTATGAACTGGTATTCTTCCTCTGGTCATTGAGGTCAGCGGATTCAAAAATATTTGTGCGACATGATTTGGGAGAAGTGAGTGTAATTTTCTTTTGTTCTGTTCAAACTTAGATTATTTATGAATATAATTTCTTTTCATTAAATGGCTCGACAAAACCCAAAAGTATTGAGGTGTAGAGATGATCAAAAATCCGAATGGTTGGATGTTTAAGTTTGCAAGTTTTGTCTCAGAAACCTAGAAAAGATGGACTGTTTAATTAATGTCTGATTGTGAAGGTTGTTAGTTGGTTTTCTAGATTCATGGACTTTTTATTTTGTGGATTGAAAATGTATACACAGCACTCTGGCTTCAGTGAATTTGTGATGTAAGAAAATGTGGGTTTTGCATAGTTGTACAGTATGAATGACTATGACTATAAATAATACGCAGACGCAGAAAAACAGTTTGCTTGTGTGCTCTTGAGTCAAAGAGAAATTCTTTCTGTATGTGTGTTTTCCTTTCAGCTAAATTTCTTTAAAAAATCACAACAAAATTCTTTGATTATTTAATTTAATTATTAAACTATAAAAAATAATTTAAATCTCCACTCTTAGCACAGTACTTCAATAAATACATTATCCACCATTTCCCCTCCTTAAATTTGTTTTGGTATTTTGTGGCCAAAAGAATTCACAATAAAAATATTATCATGATATCTATAGAACATTTGAATAAAAAAAATAATAGTGTCATCAGTCAAATTTCTTTTTAACTTTATTACTTTATTGTGCATTTTGTCTTTTTTTGGCAAATGAATTACACTCAAAATACCAGTGTAGGGAGGTGGAGAGAGAGTCCGTAACCATAACTGTACATACAGTATAGAATGATTTAAGATCACTGGATTATTTAAACATGATATCTGTGATGGAATTTTCCATCAATTCCTCTCTTATTGGTAGAAAGGTCAGAGTGTTTGTCAGAGTGTCCCTCTGTTGACATTATTGGGTTGGAGTCCTGTCTAGAGGAGCCACCGTTATCTGTACAGCTGTGCCTGTAGTGGAGACCGTAGAGCCAGTCGCTAGGGCAACCAGGGTCAGAGATGCCAGAGGAACGAAGTAAGTCAAAACATGATAAGGGTAAGACACTGAGCACCGGGGAGGAAGGGCAGAGTTGTGAGGCCTTCACGCAGAGAGCATCTATTGTGGAGACCTGACAATTCTCCTTGATCAAGCTTCAATAAACCTTCTTTTGTAAGACATCATCAGCTCCGGACCTCTTCCTTCCAAAGATAACTTGTGTATCAATTATTCCATCACAATATCAATATTTCATTTTTAAATATCACTGTTATTGTGAATACTGGTATATTGGACACCCCTAGTGTTTAGCATGTCTACGACTCTGTGTCCCACATAAACATCTGGGTGAACATCTGCCTCAGAGAGGGACAGTGTTCTAACCTGGAGAGGACACCCTCCTGTTTTAACCTTCCTCCTGTGTTAGCTTTCTGTTACCATCTCTTATGTTAACGGGTCGGTTTTGACCCATGTCTTAAATCAGCTGTAAAATACACTAAAAACAATTATCTATCATCCAATTTGTTTCTCATCTCTTGGTTACCTTGTTAGGCTTCCTTATCCATGAAAATATTGGTTTTAATATTTTTGGTGTGGGCCTCTGGGCCTTTTCTTTGTCAGTATACCCCTCGATTTCAATTAAAAAAAGGGTAAAATGAACCTCAAGAGAATCATATAAATAAATAAAAGGTTGTTGTGTTACCTGACTATTACTAAGGGGTATTAGAACACATCTCTTTTTTGGACAATATGAGACAACAGTGGTGGTGTCTGTAAAAGCAAACTTTGAGGAAAGTGGAGCCCTGTCCTTCACCTGCAAGATTTCAGCAGGCAGCTCAGGTTTATTTTTCTTCACTGTGCCCACCATGGTAAGTTTCCTCCTGAGAAGTTCTTGTCCAAGGTCATAGCTGGTAAAGAAATTATCACAAGTGATATTGTGACCCTGCAGTCCAGTAGTCATATCGAGGATCACACGTTTTCCTTGGTTTTTCTCAGGAATGCCACTCGCAGCTTTGCCTGTGTAAATCTGTAGATTCCAGGCATAGCTGGTTTTTGCATCACAGGCTGCCCAGATTTTTATGCCGTACTTCCCTGGCTTACTGGGTATGTATTGCCGGAAGGGGCATTTTCCTCGGAAAGGGACAAGACGTTCATCCACTGTCACCTCTGGCCCTGGGTTGAACATCAGTGGAAGGAGCTGCACCCATCTGTCCCAGACATCCCTGATGGGGGCAAGCTTGTCAGATCTTGCTCTGGTATCTCTGTTGTCAAATCTGAGGACTCTTGATATCATTTGAAAGGTCTGAAGTGACATTGTTGCCCGGAAAATATTTCTGCCTGTCGATGCGTCCCAGAGACTATCAGTGGCCTCATTGCAGGATCTGTACACTCCAGCAATAAGAACAACACCAATATAAGCATCCAGGTATTCCTCATCAAGCTGGCTGTCAGTGTGTTGGCTGACAGTGCACGTATGATTTCAGTTTTGGCTCTAATTTTTGCTTTATAATCTTATTTTTATAACTGGGTCGAAACCGACCCTAACAACACAAAGGTCATAATTTCAACCAGAGCATTTTATAATTTAGTGAAAAAAAAAGTTTTTGTTTTATTTTGTTGAAATAGAGGTTCCTGACAAAGTCAAAAAGCCTTGATGCAATAAACAAAATTTATGTGGTTCTTTTATGCATTTAAAACCTAAAACGGGTCGGTGCCGACCCTAACACAAGAGGAAGGTTAAGTGTAAAATTAGACATATTTAGCTAATTGTCACATATATCAGTGAAAACTACCAGGTGTTATCACCGACACCGTGTTCAACACTAATAGAAGGGTGAGCAGTCGCCTTGGAGGGATGACCTTAACCCTGCATTCCTGCGTCGAATCACTCACCTATGAAATTTTTTAATGACATTCATAGTATATGCACAGCCCATTTTATGTTACACTTCAACTTTAAGTACACATGTGGTCTGACCAGTTTCTGTTGAGCTGTTTTAAAAGAAAAATTCTCTCTTGTTGCAATTTTAAAAGCTTATATTCAGTCTTAAAAATATATATTTCTTAGAGCAAGACAAATGTCCTGCTGTTGAAATGGGATCATTCTTCTTCTTTTCAATGCAAACTGTTTCCCAATAAAGCATAGTTAATACCACACACAGACTGTACAGCAGAATGAGGAAGATGATGCCAAGTTATTGTTGTGTAAATACAGTTATGTTTTGAGGTAAAACACTGCAATTAAAGTACGCTACTGACAATTTGCTTCCCTTGTTTTAGGCAAAATAATATCATAGCACTTAAAATGTTATCCAATACTTCTGTAGATGATTTTGCAACGTGGTTTTCTGAGCTGATTTAAAGACTTTGACCTGAAAACTATTAATGCTTTTCAATCTTTTACTATAATCCTCCACAAAAACACACTCATACAAACTGCTTGTATTGTATTGTCAAACAATGTTATGATAATTGCTCACAGTTTACTTTGTGTATATGTGAGGGGACAGATGTATAAAAGGACCACCATCATCCTCACAATTTTTACAACCCCGGTGCTATAAATCTCCCACTGTAGTTCTGCTGTAAATAAATATTAATAATCATTTAGTCGATTTTCTAAAATGTGAACATTTGCCAAGTCATCCCACGGGGCTGTTAAGACCAGGCCTCGGTGAAAGCTTTAGACTGGGCTTATGAAAGAATCTGTAGAAAAGCACACAATGTCACAGAGCTTATCTCTTCACAGCAGCCACAAGGACCAAGTATGGAAACTTGGATCAAGGGATCTGTCCAGGGACTGTTTACATTTCTCTTATTGTTTATGCGTCACCAAGTAGACAAAGCATTCATTACCCCGGCAGCTACTGGTCCTCTGCTCCCAGCTGATGGCGAGGAATGGACGAGTACCAAGAAAAAGGAGGAAGTGGTTATTAAAGACAGAGGCAGGGGAACAATCAGTGGCTGGAGACCCCACCCTGCTTCCCCCCGGTCCACGAACATGATCTTCTCCTCAGGTGCCTTATAAGCCTGTTCTGCACACATCACTTTTCCATGTGCTGCCTGTACTTGAGTGTACTCAGGGGATGTCAACAAACATGTTGTGGAAGATCATGCTGGCTGCCAGAGGCAAAGCCATTTCCCATAAACATCAACCCAATAAAGAACATATATAGTTTGGGGGGATCCTTGTCAGAACAAAGCAGGAAATAGCTTCAGGGGGAATCCTGAGACAAACATATGTACTGCATACCTTTGACATATTGTTCTAGACTAATATTTCAACATTACATACCTTCCCACAATATATTACGCCCACTACTGTAAAGCATTTCCTGAAGGGAAACGCAGCTTCAGTTGTCTGTGATGCTGGATTTCCTCCAATGTAAAGAGTTAGAGGAGTATGATGAAGATAAATGATGGATGTTTCTCAACAGTCTGTGATCTTATCTGATTTTTGATCCTGATTCAACCTGTAATGCCCACATCCATCATCACATCTACTGTAAGCGCTCCGCTCCAGTACTTTTGGTTTAGTGCTGCCACCTTCTGGTGACCTTTCAGTACAGCTGCAAAAATCACACTAACATTTGAGGACCAGCTTTATTGAATGTGCCAAATTACAGTAAGATTTTCTTTAAAATATAAAAACCAATAATTCTGTTACAGTAATTAGACACGTGATTCATTCCTCTTTTCTATCATCATGACTATTTCTATAAAAAATCCATATTGCAAGACTTTTAGAAAACACAAGCAGACCGTCAAGGCCTCCAGGAGCAGCATCCGACGTCATCTCTTCAGTAGATCAGTCAACGCTGTTATTTGTCCTCAATTCAAAATGGCATTGTCCTCTTTTATATTTACTTTTTTAAACAAGCTGTGTGTCTCCCTCTAGCGTGGGCCGTTTCCTCTCCTGCATTCACACATTCTGTAGGCACATATGTAGAAAATACCTGCAATGGACAGAGGCAGTGCATTTAGTGATGTACAGTATGTATGATTACAAAATTACATGCAATAGGTTAAACAATTTGGCTTTATATATATATATGTATATCAACGAGACACTACAGGCAAAAACATTGTTTTTCCTTTTGGGTATTTTGCTTCCATAACATGTCTTCTTTCAGACTAGTTGAAAGAAAGTGTTTATTTTACTACTTGTTCTATTTACATCTGTAGATTTCTCCTAAATTCACCAAAAGTTAGAATCAGATAATGTCTCATTTACATATTTAAACATAAAATTTCAGAAAACTTTTAACACAAAAAATAATTGTCTTAACGTAAGTAATCAACTGGGGAAGTTTCATGGTGACATCTATTAGTTAATATGTTTATCCTTGTAGTGTCTTGCAAAATTTATGTATAATCTTTAAAGGCCAATTTCTCAAAATTAGTTTTTTTCTCATAGCCTGAGCCAGAAATCTCCACTTCAGTAGCATTTAACATCCATCACACTGTCCAGTTTAATTCTTATCTATATTCTGAAGGTGTTTAGAGAGGGGTTTGTTCATATATCATTCATAGCCTGATTTATAGAACATTTTATTCCTAAAAAAATGACAAAAACTGTTTTTTTAATGGCTATTGACAGTATTTTCTGATTTATGGAGTGATAAATATCCCAAATCCCCTCTGTAAAAACCTTTGACTCTAGTATGTCAACAAAATGAAACAAGATTTATCCAATGTTCACATTCCTGTTCTGGAAATATATTCAAATTAGCACACATTTAATAAGACAATGCCTAATTTGCATATTTAAACATAAAACATGTAATACAAAAAAAAAGAATTGCCTTAATGTAAGTTATCAACTGGAGAAGTTTCATGGTGACATCTATTAGTTACATTTTTTACCCTATTCAATTTAAGATTTCCTTCATATTGCATCAACGGGACTAGAGATTATCTCAATAAAGGTTATTGTTTTGAATATTTGTAAGTAACTTCTGTGGTTATTGCTTCTTCTGAGCTCTCTGACAACTCTGAATGTAAATGGGGTTTATGTCTCGACAAAGATTGACCCCCGACCTTTGTCCTTTCTCACCTGCAAAGAAGTTCATGAGCATGGCCACCCAGCCCAGTATGTAGGACCAGGAGAAGCGCCAGTCACCGAAGCGCCTCCCCAGGAAGTTGACTGTCACTCCAGTATAAATGGCCATACCCAGCAGAACAAAGAAAGCTAAAAAGGGATAGGGAGGTACATGTCAGTTATGATTAAGTTAAGTGTACGTGCATGTGTGTGTGTGAGTTGATTCAGAAGACTCACTGGAGACAAAAAACATGATTCCTGCAGCAAAGGAGCGGTTGAACCTTTCAAAGGAGGAGAAGTGAGCGAACGACATGATGCCAGCGATGATGCCTGCAAAGCACGCCATCCCTGAAAGGATCATGAAGGCCCTGGTGGCATTCCAGTAAGCTGGAAGGAAACGGGTAGACATCATCAGATATATCAGACCCACAAGATGGAGCGGCATATGGTTCCAGATGCCTCTTTCATTAGCTGATGCTCAAATATACAGGGACTTTGAAATTGTAGTTTTTGAAAGACATCCTGAATGTCCTTACCAATGCTGTCAGTCTGCATGTAGCACTTGTTGGACATGCAGTACCTCCACAGACCCTGGTGGGCGTAGTTTCCAGAGAGACGGTACTGCATCCAGTAGTCGGTCGCCGTGGAGATCACCAACAGGATATTACCAACAATAGCACAGAACAGGCCCCCTCCCATGAAGCTGTACATCTTGAGCTGAGATAACGGGGCCTCTGCAGAGCAACTGTAACATAGTGAGGGGGAAATCATGGAAGTTAATGGTGCTGTGGATCACTGGTTCTCAACCATGGGTCCTGGGACCCCCAGGGGTCCTTGAGGGAGTTCCAGTGGGTCCCCAGAAATATGGAGAATAGTTCATTTTCACTATTTAATTCACTATATAAGTGAGTCCAATATGAGTAAGAGTCACAAGAGTGACTATTGACTACTGATCACTTCCTCCACAGTTGACAACTACAGTAATCTGGTCTTAATCACAACCAAAATCTTTTCCGATGCTGGTCCCTGAAGCAAAATCTTATCAAATTGGAGTCTGTGACCCAATGTGTATCCATTTAGGGGTCCTTGACATGAAAAAGGTTGAGAACCACTGCTGTAGATATTGTTAAAATCCTATTTTGCTATTCATGTACTGCACACACAGACTTACTGGGTGTCAAGTCAAATTTAAGACATTTGGCTTTTTATGTACATACATAGTCTCAAGACCTGCAACTTAAGAGGTTGAATACATCATTTTTTTTAAATTAAACACACTGTATGGATTACAATATGCGTAAATGGCATCTTTAAAAACGTATTAGTACTCAATAGTTCATACAAATTCTGCCAACACTTTGCAAAGAATCCTTAAAAAAAAGTGATAGTGAAATCTAATCAGTCAAATTAAATACTAGTGTCCATTTGGAGCTTCGTTTGAAAACCACATATGATGCCAGCCAATCATAAAGCCATTCTACAATGAGCACAAACCAGAGAAATAGAGAAATATGAAACAAACTGAAAATATCTCTCCATATATGAACATGCAACAAGCACAATTATATTTGCTGCTGATTTGTAACTAACATACTCTATCAAACATGAAGTATTTACCTCTTCTGTAGTG